>NC_090446.1:290896200-291506200 GCF_031143425.1 Pleurodeles waltl | reverse complement strand
TGAGTTTGGTGGGCGGCACCGTCAGTACGGTCAAGTCCCTGCCGGCCCTATTTTGAGTTTTCGGCTGGGCCTGCATGCGGAAATATTGTTTCCGCCTTCTGGCCCAGCAGGAAACCCGGCCTTTACATTGACGCCGGCTCCTAATGGAGCAGTGCAGCAGGTGCAGCAGCACCCATTGTGCATTTCACTGCCCGGAATACTGTGAAATGCGCGACAGTGCTGCGCATGGGGGCCCCTGCACTGCCCATGTCAAGAATTTTATGTGGGGGCCATGTGGCCCCCTTCAGCCCTGGAGACCACTACCTCCTCCGGCAATGATTTTTTTGGATGTGTGGGGCTGCATGCCCCCCCACGCAGGCAGTACCTGGGGCTATTTTACATTGTGGGGGGCTGCACGGCCCCCCTACTGGAGCCAATGACAGCCACCCCCCAAGGCCGGCTCCTGCTATGTCCTGGGGTGCCCACCCTGGGAACATAGCTGTTTGCTCTGATCTGCCAGGAGCTGTGACAGGTCCGCCAAGTCAGAGTAAACATTTCACTTTCTGCAAGTGAGAGCTGTCAAATAGCTCTCACTTGCAGAAAGTGAAGTTTCCATCTGCTTCCCTGCACTCAAATAAGCATGCAGGGAATTGGACCTGGCCCTTTTTGAAGGGTCATCCCCAAACTTTTTGTCTCCTTCCTTCTATTTTTCTGACCATTTTTGTTAGCTTTAGGACTCTGGACTGTTAAATAATGCTGAAGTGTATACGATCTCTGTGTAAATTGCATTGTTGATAGGGTTAGCCATGATTGGCATATTTGATTTACTAGTAAGTCCCTAGTAAAAGTGCACCTGAGGTGCCCAGGGCCTGTAAATCAAATGATCCTAGTGGGCGCGCAGAACTGATTATGCCACCTTCAGGAAAAGCCCTGTAAACATGGCTCAGACCTGCTACTGCAGTGTCCGTGTGTGCAGTTTTAAACTGCCACTTCAACCTGGCAAATGTACCAACTTGCCAGGCCCAAGCCTTCCCCTTTTGTATATGTAAAGCACTCCTCAGGTAGGCCCTAGTTATCCTCATGTCCTGAAGAAGTGTTTGTATGAGCTCCTTATCAGTGGCAAAACAAAATGCTGCAGCCCATAAGGATCTCCTGGAAACCCAATGTCCTGGGAACCTAGGTACCATACACTAGGGACTTAAAAGGGGGGGTCCAGTATGCCTATCTGGAGTGAAATATGTAATCACTAGACTATAGTGAAAGCACTGGAAACAGAGAGAGAGCAGAAGTACTGGAGTTCTGATTAGAAGGACTTCAGTGACACAGTCAAACATACTGACAAAACAGTAAAATACACTCACATAAAGGCCACAAACCATAAGCACTGGGGTCCTGAAAAGCAGGATCCCAGTGATACCGTCACCACACACTGACAATCAGGTAGAAATTGTGGGTAACATGGCAAGAAAGATGGTACTTTCCTACATACCACACAACACATTCACCCACTCAGCCATGATCAATGCTATTTGGCCTCCAACAGCATGGGTCTGCACTGATATACATAATTTAAGACTCACAGTGGATTGAGCCCAACCATCCTATCTTACTTGATCTTTGGGTGTGTTGTCTACATTAACTTGTAAGGTTTGATTGACTTGGAATGTAACTCTGCTCTTTTATAGCTGACACATGAGAGATATGCGTAATCTCAAGATTGGTTGGTTGTGGGAGGTCTGAGCCAAGAATTAAGCAGCGTTGTCATAAGAGGGCAACTTTGTTATCTAGGGCCTATGCATGTTGGCCTGGTGCAACAGAGATGGTCTGCTGACTGGACTGGCCACGCAATCATCCACTTCACCATAGCATGGTCCTCATGCTGCACTTCCAAGCCCCCTAGCTTCCTTTCCACATCTGGGACAAATGGACAGAGACCAAATTTACAGATGCCCTCAACACCACCCACCAGGATCCAGCTAACTACCCCAAATAGACTGTCAAGAATGTTTCCACATGGATCACCAACTGTACTGACAGTTATCCCATCAAGCCTGACAAGTTCGGCAGATCCACCTCCAAGCAGGTTTGTACACACCAGAACTTAGGACTATAAAACACACCCATAACGGCCAGAAAGAAGATGGTAGATCAGTAAACACCCCACAGACAAGCTACCTTCATGTCAGTGCTCAATAAATGCCACCAATGACTAAAAGACATGAAGAGGTGTGCCCTGGCAGGTTGCATTGAAGCCAGCTCCAACCACAGCAAAGAACTTTTCAGCATAGTCAGAAAGTTCCCCTGTCCAGCAGCCATCAAGAACACTATATCCCCTTCCCAAGAACTCTGTGGCTCCTTGGCAGACTACTTCCACAACAAGATATACAACATCTACAGATACTTCGATTCCCAACTAACAAACCTCTTCTATCTCCTCAGACCAATGGACACCTCCCACAACCACACACTCACCGCATGGGAACAGCTCACCACATAGAGCATCACAGCCGTTATGAACTCCACCCACTCTGGAGCTCCCATAGACTCTTCCACTTCTTCAACCTCAGGAGCAAGGTAATCAGCTGTGAACTCACCTCCATTATCAATGCGTCCATCTCCACTGCTGCTGTCCCAGACAGATGGAAACATGCAGAGTTCAGACCCCTCCTCTTTAAACCCTCCAGAGACCCCAGCAATCTCAAGAACTACCATCCCATCTTTCTTCTTCCGTTCACCGCCAAAGTCATTGAGAAAGCCATCAACTGCCACCTCACCAAACACCTGGAGAGAAACAGCCTGCTGTTCACCTCCCAATCTAGATTCAGCACCAAACAGAGCACGGAACCCTCCCTGATCGCTGCCACCCACGACATCAGGACCCTCCTCGACTGAGGAGAAACAGCAGCCCTGAGCCCCATCATCCTCTCAGCAGCACTCAACACCGTATCTCAACACACCCTCATCAAGAGACGTCACCACATCGGGATCCAGGAAGACACCCTCAGATGGATCACATCCTTCCTCACAGGATGACCCCAGAGAATCTGTCTACCTTAATTCACCTCGGGAACCCCAGAACCTTATCTGTGGAGTCCCCTCAAGGTTCATCCCTCAGCCCCACCCTCTTCAGCGCCCCTGGCCAACATCAACAAAACCCATGGCATCAACGTTGAATCCCAAGCAGACAAAAACCAGCTCATTCTCTCACTCTCATTACCTATAAGTAATTAGCATTGCAGTATGTACAGTTCTTTACAGCCAAGTATTGGTAAATTGGAACAGTTGTGAAACAGAATGAGGGAAATCTTACCTGACATGGTCCAACATTGCTAGTGGCCACCTTTAGTTGGATATCCCTGAGGACAGAAATACCCACAAGTTAGAAAGCTGCACACTTTGACATCTAGGTTTAGGCAGTAGAAACTACTTTAATCAATGTGTATCGATTTTTGTGTTTCAAATGTGCATATTGTACAACATTTTAATATAACTTGAATAATGAAAGCAGAGAATGGCACTTTCAGCAAGAAATATCTAGGTAACTAGGGGTGGGTGAAACATTCTGCTCTAGAATCCAAAAAACATGGATTGCGAATATAGACTGTCAACATTTAACCCCTTCGCTGCCAGGCCTTTTCCCCTCCTGTGCCAAGCTTTTTTTTGGCTATTTGGGGCAGTTTGCGCTTAGGCCCTCATAACCTTTTGTTCATATAAGCTACCCACGCCTAATTTGTGTCCTTTTATTCCAACATCCTAGGGATTCTAGAGGTACCCAGATTTTGGTTTTTTTTTTAAAAGGGAAAAAAGTGCTGCACAACAAGGCTCGTGTTTTTTTCCCTGACAATGGCATCAACAAAGGGTTTGTGGTGGTAAGATCACCATCTTCCCAGCTTTCAGAAACAGGCAGACTTGAATTATAAAACCCAATTTTTCAACAAAATTTTGACATTTTACTGGGACATACCCCATTTTTACTATTTTTTGTGCTTTCAGCCTCCTTCCAGTTAGTGACCGAAATGGGTGAGAAACCAATGCTGGATCCCAGAAAGCTAAACATTTCTGAAAAGCAAGGGGTCATTCGTGTTGAACCTACAAGTGTTTCCTACAGAAAATAACAGCTGAAATAAAAGAATAATGAAATTGAAGTAGAAAAACAGCTATTTTTCTCCACGTTTTACTCTGTAACTTTTTTCTGCGATGTCAGATTTTTTAAAGTAATATACCGTTACGTCAGCTAGACCCTTCTGGTTGTGGGATATATAGGGTTTGTAGGTTCATCAAGAACCCTAGGTACCCAGAACCAATAAATGAGCTGCACCTTGCAATGGGTTTTCATTCTATACAGGGTATACAGCAATTCCTTCGCTGAAATATAAAAAGTGAAAATAGATATCAAGAAAACCTTTGTATTTGCAAAATGGCCACAAGATAAGGTGTTGAGAAGCAGTGGTTATTTTCACATCTCTTAATTATGGGTGCCCATACTAGAATGTGAATTACAGGGCATTTCTCAAATAGACGTCTTTTTAACACACTGTCTTACATTTGGAAGGAACAAATGTAGAGAAAGACAAGGGGCAATAACACTTGTTTTGCTACTCTGTATTCCCCCAAGTCTCCCGATAAAAATGGTACCTTACTTGCATGGGTAGGCCTAGTGCCCGCGACAAGAAATGCCCGAAAACACAACGTGGACACATCACATTTTTACAAAGAAAACAGAGCTGTTTTTTGCAAAGTGCCTAGCTGTGGATTTTGGCCTCTAGCTCAGCCGTCACCTATGGAAACCTAGCAAACCTGCGCAGTTTTAAAAACTAGACGCCTATGGGAATCCAAGATGGGTTGACTTGTGGGGTTCTGACTAGGTTCTGTTACCCAGAATCCTTTGCAAACCTCAACATTTGGCCAAAAACACTTTTTCCTCTCATTTCGGTGATTGAAAGTTCTGGAATCAGAGAGGAGCCACTAATTTCCTTCCATCCAGCGTTCCCCCAAGTCTCCCAATAAAAATGGTACCTCACTTTTGTGGGTCGGCCTACTGCCAGTGAAAGGAAATACCCCAAAACACTATCTGGGCCCATCAAAATGATAAAATCCAAAACTGCCTGTTTTTGCGGAGGGCCACCTGCGTTTTTGGTTCTGGGCTCAGCAGCCATCTAGGGAAACCAACCAAACCCAGACATTTCTGAAAACTAAAGACCCCAGGGAGGTGTGATTTGCGTGGATCCCCCAATGTTTTCTTGCCCAGAATCCTCAGAAAACCTCAAATTTAGCTAAAAAAACACATTTTTTCCCACATTTCTGTGTGGGATCACTGCAGTGAGACAAATTTCATACCACCCAACGTTCCCCTCAGTCTCCCGGTGAAAACGCTACCTCATTTGTGTAGGTGGGCCAAGTGATTGTGAAAGGGAAGAGCCAAAAACATGTTGATATTGAGGGGGAACCGAAGGGAGTCCAAAAGGGCAGATTGCAAAAAATCATTTTTAGGCTGACAAGCGCATCAGAATTTTTATCGGTATAGATGAGACAATGCTGGGTGGTAGGAATTTGGTGGATTCCTGCAGATTCCGGAAGGTTCCATCACAAAAACGTGGGAAAAATGTGTGATTTCCAGCAAAGGTGGAGGTTTGCAGGGCATTGTGGTTACGAAAATGGTGCGGGTGCATGTGAAACACACCACCCAGGAATCACCCAGATGTTTAGTTTTCAGATGTGTCTAGGTCTTGTGGATTTTTCTACATGGCAGTGTCCCAAAGTCCAGAAAGTGCAGCCCTCACCATTCCAAGTGGGACAATTTTGAGAGTTAGCCAAGCTCTCATGGCCCAAATGTAAAACCAAAACCCAAAATAATCAAATGTCTTCTTGCTTGATGTGGGATAAGATGTTTCAGAGTGCAGGGAGAGCTGAAAGAATGTTACCCCCTTCAGTTGGGGTGGGGGCATAACCAGGCCCATACTGGTTGGTAGCCACCACTCCAATAGTTTTTTTGTTTTTTTAATTCCCTGGCATCTAGTAGACTTTCTGCCCCCGCGGTGTGGATCAGGGGTAATTGTCCCATCTGCCCACTGGTGGGCAGAACAACTTTGGCCCCATTTATTTGGGGTGGGGGTATGGTCATATTCCAAAAATAGGCCCATCTGCCCCAAACGGCGGCAGATATGGCCAACAATAATGTGCCCCTATGGGTAGCGACCTTTACCCAAGGGGCTGCCCCCCCTAAAAAAAACACACACACATACACACAGACACACACACCAGTCCCTGGTGCCTAAGTGGTTTCTCCCCCCCCCCCCAGGGGCAGATCGGCCTAATCGAAATATGCTGATCTGCCCCCAAGGGGACCAGAAATGGGCAAAAATAAATTCCCCCCCCAGGGAGCGACCCTTGCCTAAGGGGTCGCTCTCCTTGCGTGAAATTGGCGCAAAAAAAAGGATCCCCAGTGCCTAGTGGTTTCTGCCCCCCTTTGGGGGTAGATTGGCCTAAAAAAAATCAGCTGATCGGCCCCCAAGGGGGTCAGAAATGGCCTAAATATAATTTGCCCCCAAGGGAGTGACCCTTGCCTAAGGAGTCGCACCACAACTCTAAAAACAAAAACAAAAAACACACAAAAAACAAACAAAAAAAAAGATCCCTGTCGCCTAGTGGTTTCTGCCCCCCTAGGGGTAAGATCGGCCTAATAACAATAGGCAGATCTTCCCGCAGGGGGGCAGGAATGGCCTAAAATAAATTGCCCCCCCCAAGGAGCGACCCTTGCCTAAGGGGTCACTCCCCTTCCATGAATTCACCATAACAAAAAAAACTCCCTGATGTCTAGTGGTTTCTGCCCCCCTTGGGGGCTGACTGGCCTCATAAAAATAGGCCGATCTGCCCCCAAGGGGGGCAGAAATGGCCTAAATATAATTTTCCCCCTAGGGAGTGACCAATGCCTAAGGGGTTGCTCCCCAACTAAAAAAAAACAAACAAAAAAATGATTCTCTAACAATAGGCCGATCTGCCCCCAGGGAGGCAGAAAAGGCCTTGAAAAAAATTGCCCCCCAGTGGAGGGACCCTTGGGCAAGGGGCCGCTCCCCATATACCAAATTCCCTTGGTAAATAAATCCCTGGTGTCTAGTAGGCATTTCAAAAGCCAGATCGCTTTACGATCCGGCTTTTGAAATACTCTGAGAGACTTCAAAGGGAAGGAAATTCCTTTTCTTCCCCTTGAAGCCTCTCAAGCCCCCATCACATGATTGGAAGAGAAATGCAAAACTGAGCTTCCAGCGCGATGGGGAAAGTGGCCTCTGATGAGGTCAGTTTGTGAATGGGCGCTGACGTCATTAGATGTCACTGGGGGGAGTCAGGGGGGTCGGAGGTGGAAGGGGAAGGGCTTCCCCTTCCATTCCTGCCTTGAGGGGGTGGGAGGGAAGGCCACAGAGAGAGCGCTAGTGCTCCCTCTGAACTCAGTGCAGAGGACGTAATGGTTAGGTCCTCGGCACATGAGCACTGTGCCGTTGGACGTAACCATTACGTCCACAGCACAGAAGGGGGTAAACATTCCATAAAAATATTTTTTACAAATTTTGCGATCTGTATATGATTCTTAAATCCATCCACACTAAAACAAAATTCACAAATTTTAGGCGTGAGATTGTCATGTGTTGAAATCCCGGCGCTAGCATTTTTAGTGGATTTCAGTGAAGGGCGTAATATTTGTTGTGAGATATTTGCGCAAGAGAGAGGTTTTGGCAGTTTACGATTTAGGCAAGTTTTTAAAAGTGTTTCTGAATCCTATGATTTCACATTGTACTGGGTAAACAGTGAGAAATTCAAACAAGAATAAAATAAATATAAACTCATCCAGTGTTTGTTGTAGTGAACATTGAATTACCCATATTACGAATAAAAATAGCAGAAGGTAGGGTATAAGATGGGAACTTGTTGAATTAATAGCTAATAGGGCAGCCTATTCACCTGCCAAGAAGTTGGCTATGCACTTCTCTAAAACATGAGGGGATGTTTGATATAAGATGTAATGAGGTGAGCTCCATTTGAGATTCCTTTCAATGAAAGAAGCAGGCTTGTAGCAATACTGACTCGTTTATGTCTCACCATAGGATCACAGCTAAAGCTCACACACTTTAGGAGTCCTAAATAATGCTTCATATGGTTGTGGCCTTAGTCAGTGGAACATCTACTCAGCCATATAAAGTCCAAACAATAATCCTTGTGTTTCGCCCGACAGTTGAGTTGTAATGTATGGGCAGAAGTTGATGGTTTGTTTACGTTTCAGACTTTCAAGCCAAAAAGCACAAGGCCATCTTCAGGGCTAGGTGTCGAAAAATACAAATTGCCGACTGTGAAAACTTGGGTTGTAGGTTGAGTGGGAGTTAACCCGGCTCAAACAACAGCCACAATCCATGTCAGGGAGTAAAACAAAAGTCACTGAATGAACCAGTGTTTAACCTTCTGGTAGCTAAACACAAAAGCAGTCTGGCTTAACTTAAAGGAAATATGTAACATATTTATGCAGCACACAAACAGCAATCAAATGAAAACATAACATAAGAAAAAGCTCACACCAATTTAGAACAAAAGAGAACATTTTTATAAATCAACACCAAAAGAGCAAAACTCCAATACCTACAACAAGAGTTATGCATTTTTACATTTTAAGGAAACATCTACTGTCTAAAAGCTCAAAGCGCCGACTGTGGACATCCAGTCTTGCAATACCAGGTCAAAGTCGAAAAATATGGCTGACATCGATGGAGTGCGAGTTGGATACAAGAAGTTGATTAGGTCTAATCAAAGCTTATCTTCATACTTAGAAGATATTTCAACAAAAATATTCTGAGAATGTATAGATTAGTGGGGCAGGCAGCATTCAGTGTCTGAGGAGGAAGCATTATCATTGGATAGCCACTGGACAAAATCACAGTGAAGATATCTTTGTTCAGACTCTCTTTTTTTTGGAAGTGAAAAACATCCAGTGGGACAAAGCTGAACGCTATAGCTGATGAGAGCTCAACAAGGCCGGATACCCCTTCTGCAAAGGACAGATGAACAAGATTTAGTGCTGCTGTGGAAGAACATAGCACGAGCTGCCATGAAGTCACGCCGACCAGGGATGCACCTTGGATGGATAGATAAGTAGGTTGGTCCAGGTCAGTTTTTAGCCAAAAAAAATCTAAGTCCTAAGTTTTACATTTTGAGTATCTGGAGCCTCTGCCACCAATTCCAAGGGTCTAGGACTCAAGGGGAATTACTTGGAGGGTCAGGACTTACTCAGGCTGGGTCCAGGTGTGGGATCAAGATTGTTGGAGCCTTCTCTGCCCCTGAGGCTCTGATCAGGAGGCCAGTCAACTAGCCTTTGGAGTCACTCTGGTAGTCCTTGGTTCAAGCAGGGAAACAGGGCTCAAGCAGAACGGCAGGCCTGTAAGAGTTCATGGCTTCTGGCAGTAGAGCAGGCCATCCAGGTGCAGCAAGGCAGTCTTCTGAGCACACAGCAGGCCACAGCAACTGGCAGTCCTCTAAGAATACCTCTGCAGACCCAGAAAGTGAACCGAAGAGTGGTTCTGAGGGTCCTATTTTCATACCTGGTTCCTCCTTTGAAGTAGGAGGTGTTTCTAGGGAATTCCTTTTGAAGCGTTTGCAGTTTCCTGCATCCCTGCCTTGCCTCCAGCATGGCTGCTGACACAATGCACTGGTGTAAACTCCTTTGTCTGAAAGCAGGGCACAGCCTATTGCAACCCCACCCTGCCAGTGATGGCGCATCAGGTACGTCTAATCCCTCTATTGTGTGGTTGTGTGGGAGGAAACTACAAAGACTAACTGACAGATACACCCAGTCAGGTGACTCAGTAACAGGCTGCAGGCACCAAATAGGGAAGGAAATGGCAATTTTCTATAAGGGCATTTTCAAAATTGAAACTTAAAATCCAACTATATAATTAAAGGGGGTTTTAAATTACAATTTCTCTGACACCAAACATGAAACCCTTACCTGCTCCCAATCAAACGTTAGCACTTATTAAATGTAATAAGGCAACCAAAGTTATTGACATTTTGGAATTTTTAACTACCAGGGCATGTACAGCTTAAAATGACATGTCCAACCTCTTAATTACAATCCACCCCACCCTAGGGGCTACCTAGGTCCTATTTTAGGGGTGACCTGTAAGCAATAAAAGAGGAATATAAAGATTGGCAAGAGGGTTATATGGCGAAGCTGATTGGCTGTTTAAAACTGCATTCAAGCTGCAATGGCAGTCCAAGGATATGTTTTAAGGGGCAACTTAAGTGGAAGACACAATAATTGCTGCACACCCTCAAGTAGCATTTAAATTACAGGCCCTAGGTATATGGTATTGTGAGTGAAGAAATTTAGTACTAATAATTACTTAGCGTTTGCTTTGATCATATAAGATGTATTAACGTGCAAATGACTAACCATCTAAAAGATGGTTTTCTGATTGTCCATCATCAAGTATGAAAACGTGCATTTATGATTTAAAAATAGTGTACTAATGCTGTATTAAGCAGCCTGTCTCTTTAAAAGATTAATTAAATGGACAAAATAATACGAGTATTTCTGGTTTTCTGCTGGGCCTCAAGAAGATGAGGTTTCAGCGAGAAGCTGCTTATCTAACAAATGTACCCATGAAAGAAACATTAAGATGTTCTCATGTCCGTTGTATAACATACTTCTTTTGTTTAGGTAACAAGTTTGTTCTGTGCATGTATTAATTAAATGTATTTCTCTCAAGGAAATGAGGTGATATGAGAATGTTTCCACATCTTTGTAACGAGAATGTTTCCACATCTTTGTAGCGATCATCAAGCAGCAGCGTATTTTAGAATGGGTCACTCAAAAGGGCCAACTGACAGCAGTCGGAAGGAAGTCTAAGAAGCTACAATTAGTATCGTCTGGAGTTACGTAAATGGAGAGGCATCGAATCAACGTTTTGCAAATTATTTTTGTGTCTTTTCTAATGCATTTCCAATATCCAATGTTTTTGTGATTGGATGTTCTTTCTTCACCTGATGCTTTTGACCGATAGAAATTATGAATGTATTTTAATTTAATGAACAGCTCACTGAGATCTGGAGCACTCTTTGTTCTTGAGCCTTTAATGGTGATTTATCACTTTGACATTTCATGCGTTACCAATCAGTCTACTGATGTCTTGGTACTTTATTATTTTCTGAGTTTATTATGTCTGTTCAAATACTGAACTAATGCTCTGATGGTTTAGAGACCTTATAGTCCAAATTCTGAACCGCCCCCCTTACCCTGCTCTATCCTAAAGCTGACACTCCTGTCCCCCTAATGAAGCTGTAGCCACACTGCTGACATTCCTTATGGATAGGCAATTATGTTTGATTTGTGCATTGTTATTTGTCTTTTGTTTTTCAGGTACCAACTGCTACTGTTCTAATACTGCAGATTGTTTTGATAGTGGCAAAGTTAAATGTTTTCCAAATTAGTGTTATAAAAACTTTTGCATGAAGCCCAACATGCTTATGCTAATCTGAGGTTAGTGAGGTGTTTCTTTATGCCAGTGAACTGATGTTAATTTGCTTGCTGAACAAATGCATTATATATCTCTTTCTAAAATACTGCTGCTATTAATGAGAGTTTTCGCTGTTGAGATTATCATTCTTGTTGCCTTGTTCAAGTTAAAATACTTTAGGCGATATGGTCAGCCTGTGATGTTTCTTTATCCTTATCATGTGATGTTAAGACTAATTTTTGTGACCTTAGTGTTGTTAATATAGGGAAATAAAACATTTTAATTGATGCCAATGGTATGGTTATTCGTGGCCAAATTGGTCATGGTGCGTTCTTTACTGACTCGCTATTATTGCTATTATTATTGAATTGTTTACTCTTAATGTATGTTACAACACTCTACAATATAAATTTAACGAGTCAAAAGGTTCATCCACCTTAAGCAAGGCCGAATGCTTACTACTTAACACAAAATAGATAGGACAAGGCCACGCTAACAGTATACAGCTTTTCTAGGGACATAGAAGTTACTTAAATCTGCCAATCAGGTGTAAGCCAATTTTACCATGCTTTAGGGAGTGAGCGAATACACTTTAGCACTGTTTAGCAGTGGTAAAGGGCACAGAGTACTAAAGCCAAAAAAAATATATATTCATCAAATTGGAGAGGGAAAGCGAAATGTTTTCAAGAAGACCAACATGCCTAACAGTGGCTCTTTTTGATCCAAGTGCATACAAAATTATTTATAATTGACAATTGTTTATGTAGATAAAATAACATGATGTCAGTGTGTGCTTTTACTGTGCATCTATGATGAGAAATAAATGATTTATAATTGAAAAAAAGTATGCGGAATAAAAGCTTTTCTCATTGATTGTGATCCCAAACTGACTTTGCCTCACTATATCACATATGTAACATTTCTCGCTGTCATGATTTCTTTAATTGAAGTTTTTAGATTCTTCTGATGTTAACCGTTATAAATTATTGAAGTCATTGTGAAATTTCCCATCAAATATCTCTTCTGCATTTGAAAATGAGAAACTTGTTGGACAGAACAATAGGTCCCTGAATACAATTAATTGGTGGTTTTAGCTGCTTTCTTGTAATAGGTAACATAGAAATTCCCTGTGCAGGAGTTCAGTCAATCTGTTTTTATGTAAACCAAAATCTTCTAGCTACACCCAAACTTAATTTGTGAGTTCAATGTTCAGTCATTTCTCTTGCTGCTTGATCCTATATCTGTAAGTTCCTGCATTCTGCAGCACATAATGAAAGAGGAAAATGCCTCAGTGGATTGCTTTTGTGCAGGGAGGTGCCTCTTCCTGCACAAAAACAATCTTCCTTACACATCAGGCACCCTTGCACCATGGTGTAAGGGTGCCTGTGATGGCGCTAGGCAGCCAAAGCGGCACCATCACAGGAAAAAGAATGTGCCATATTATTTTAAATACAGCACATTCCTGTCCTTTCCCTGTCACGCAGTGCAGTGCAGTGCAGAAAGTTGACTTTCTGCGCTGCATAACTTTCTTATATCTATGCCCCCAACTACATTGGTAATCGGTAGGTGCTATAAGAAAAGTGTTACCTTTCCATTGCCAGAGAGAGCATTAGTTTTCCTCCAGATATATCCATTGTGGCTGCCAGCAGGAGATCCTGAAGTTAAAGTAAAAAAATGGTCAGAGGTGAGAGCAGTACTTGCCATTTTATGTTGCACAGTCCACAACATATGGGTGACAGCTGATCATTTGTACCTGGACAGCTCTGCCCCATCTCTTGCATACTAGTTTAATTGTAAGATCTCACTACTGGTAGGTAACTGTTTAATGACAGCAACCTCATAGAATGAGGTAGATAAACACAGCTCCTAGTTCACCATTTGACTGCCCTCAACATCTCCCCACAATGAATATATTCTAACAGGACATCTTCTGTAACCACAACTCATGTGACCGCACATCACTCATATTCCGGTGTATGCTGAAAATACATCTTCTACATTCTCATTGATACTATCTACATCCTCCACACAACGCTCTGTTTGACAGGACAACTGATGAAAGGATATGACAATTAGTAGACCATAGGCCTGCCAATCAGGCATCTAATTGCCCAACACGTTTGATGAAAGATTAATGTACCTTGTGACATACATTATGTTGCTATCTACAATCGTGCTGGATACGATGAAAATGCTGTCATGCACAGCTTACCACATTCAGTACAAGGAGTGACTTCTGTTGAGAGCCTGTAAGTGCAGCAAAGATTTCCAGGGCAGGTGTGAGACGCAAAATAATCTTGCCTGGCTCCAATGAGAGCACTGGTGCCCTGCTCAGTGCTATGAGTATTTTGATAGGTTCGTTCCTCGGATACATTTTTTTGATCTGTGTACAAAAGCAAGGTGTATGTACTTTATTAAGTAAAAACAAATATTACACATAAGACAATATCAAAAGAATCTTGTTTAACATAAAAGAAAATCACAACTCATTAGTTCATAGCCTTCTTTCAGTTCTTAATCTGAGAAATGTTGTTAGCCACTGCTACATCCAGAACAAAATTATTGTGAAGGTTTTTGAACTATCCACCATAAATTAAAAAGTATGAATACAAATATTAAAGTAGAAACTTGTAATAAATTACATTTTTTATCTAAAATAGCCAGTTGCATAAATATACCTAACTATAATAAATGGGATTCTGAAATCCCTGAATAAACTTCCATCTCTAATTTCTTTATAATGGGAGACTTGTGACGCACCTAGTCATGGATTCTAAAGAAAAGAGTCAGAACTAAAGTGTAATAACTTCATACAGCTGACGTCTGTCACAATTTCCGCTGCCAGCAGCCCAAATAAAGGGCATGTCAGACCTCAAAAATATAGCTTTTTTTCCTTCTGCTTTTTTTACAGGTTACAGTGGCAAGCAGAAAGAACTTGTTTATTTTTTTCACTCCTTTGATAATTATTCAGAATCTTTCTGCATGTTTCTACACATTACGAGCCACTGCAGCCATTTTTTTAAAACTGATGTCTATTGAGCTGATTCTAGTATGTTTTTGCAACAAATATCTACCAGGCTTTTGATGGATTTAATTTTGCTCTAGAAGTTTTATTTTTATTCTTCATGTTTGCAATCATGCTCTCTCTTTCATATGAAACAGAAGTGGTTTGTGGGTAAGGTGATGGTGAGACCATGAATCATTTGGGATAAAATATTCCCTGGTACATGATAAGGATATTGCTAGCCACCTAGGAATTCCATAACCCTATAAATGAACTCGGCCCCGTTTATGGTGATTAACCTCTTTGTTGACTTGCAATATCCTTATCATATACCAAAGAGTGTTTGTTATCCCTTATATGAGTGTTTGCCATAAACAGCTCTTCCAGGTAGGCAGGGTTTCGAAATGTAGTGGATGATCCTCTGACGTGTGACAGAGGCCACGGACTTTAACAACCTGACAAGCTGCTGCAATAGTCAAAATTACCTGCATGTCGTTTACATATACCAATAGTGATATCTAGTCTAAGAAATGCTATATCATTACACTCCATGAATTGTATATTTTTGTATCATTTTAGTTAGACAGACATTAATCAGATGTTCTCCGTTTGAGGAAAGGGCCAGCTTTAGGGCGGTGCAACCTGTGCGGCCGCATTGGGTGCTAACCTAGAGGAGGGGCACTGACTTTACGGGGGCTGTGCTTAGCCATAACCATTGATTTAACAAGGACATGCTGCAGAGCTCTTTGTTTGTCCAGCTTTTAGGCAGCAATAAAAATGTCAGACTTCAAGGCAGCAATAAAAATGTCAAAATAAGTTAACTCTTATGATTAATGTTCCTGCTAGAGAGAGAAGTTAGTTTTTTTCTAGTGGCAGATTGGACTCCTATAAAGTAGCGCCTAGGGTTAATATGCCTGCTACAAAAATGGGATCTGTATTTTATGTGGATAACTGAGTGGATTAGTAAAGAGAGTGCTTTAAAACAATGAAATATATGTGAGAGAGGGGCTATGGAGAGACGAGGGACACCTTTGCCAGGTGGTACTGAGGGAATCCAAGGTGGAGGTCATGGTGAGGGGGCACCAAAAAACAATGTCGTACCAATCGTTACCAGTACTAAAGCCAGCACTGATTGAGAACATGGTTATGCAGATATCAGGGTTAATTGAAATGACAGGATAAATAAAAAGATAACACTTGAGATAAAAGCCTATTTACTTTGAAGGACTGGTTGACTTCAGATTTGGTAGAAACAGCCAACTCCAAGAAGCGTAAACACGTACCTTTTTCATATTAGGGGTATTAAGATACGCGTTTTGCCTTTTCTACAGGTCGAGCTTGATTTAAGGGCATTATGGGGTTTATATACGAGAGCAGGATTTAATAACTCATACGGGAAGATTAAATGACTTGCATAGAGTTAAAGGCTAATGAGCCAAGGCCCAAATTTAGAGTTCCAACTCCAACGTCAGCATTTCTAGACGTTAAGCCGCATCTCCCAAACGTCCTCTTAGCAATAATACATGTTTTTTGTACTTTAAAATATGCACGACCTTCGACAGGTAGACTTATTTATACACGGAAGTTAAATAAATGCTCCTCAGCTTAAACGTTACTAAATACAAACAAATGATCTTATGATCAGCTTGTCACACCCTCAAGTGAAGTGTGGGATATTACTAGACAGGGTGCCTGGATCATTTTTGTTTACAATTAATAGAACTGGCTATTTATCAAGGACACATCACAGTATATTCACTAAGTAGAGTTTGGTGTTTGTCAGTGGGGAGGTTTTCTTTCACCAGATTCTCATTTGCTAGTTGCACATCGTATATTTGTAAAAAAAACACGAGATTTTGTAAACTGTGAACAGATTTTACAAAATTAGGAGTACTTCACTGATTGTGTGTTCAAAAAATGAACAAGAATGTGAAAACGTTGCACCGTTTATCAGTGGAAAACGTAATGTGATTAAGAATGGTTTACTGTATTGAACAACTTGTGTATTTTTGGACGTGCATTAGTTGTGAACTCAAGACATGATGTGGAGAGAAAAACAATGAGTCCGAGATCGCACAGACCTACCTGCGGAATCATGAGTGCCAAGGTATCTGTGGAGAGAAGGTGAGCATCGGCAGCAGACACCTGTGTGTGAGAAGCATTGACAGTCAGTTTGAAAACTGTTATACACTAAACACTGAATAACAGTTCGCGTCAAATTTTCAATTCCGAACTTGACAAAAAAATTGCATATTCATTATACCTTTGCAGGCATAGAAAGTGGCACATAGTGGCACAAAGTCTGGGAAGAGGATTTATAAACAGGCTTCTAATTCCCAGCACCAACGGTATTCTTCATTGGAAAGGTGTCCCTTTCTTGCTACAAATAGCGCCTTGCAGTCGTTTGCTATAAATTAAGGGGGTGTTACATCAGTGATACTTCGATGTTACAGCACAACCACGCATGGTCGTGACGCAAAGCCTAATTTGCTAAGATTGTTACACTGTACAAATGACGTCCCGTTAGACAGGCTCAGAGTGGGAGAAATGTTTTTACTTCTTCAAACATTTTACACATTGCTTGTGTGCTGCACCATACATCACACATCCAATGTGTGGAATATTTGAAAATGGCCTAGGTGTTTTTTACTGTAAGGGTAAACTTTTAGAACAAAACCTATGCTAGATACAACACACACAACAATGATCTATGGTACTAAGGTGTATGCGTGGCGACAGGTAGGGGAAGAGAGTTGCAGTAGACCATTTTTTAGTAAATGTGGCTCTACAATGCTTTCTCCCCCTTGCACAACACAGCAACTTTGATAGTCAGGCTTTCTTTCACGAGAATTTAGTCAATTTTCCCTGCAGTATTTTCACGGTGCCAATCGCTCCCTGCTAAAAAGGAGGAAATATGCATTTTTGCCATATAGTGAAAATGAAACTGCATGTTATCACTTAAACGAACTTGCAGGATTCAAAATCGGGAGGTGAAAATTCCAGTGGGGAAACTGCAAGATGTGGTTCCCCGTGCGGTTTTTCCATTGATATTTACAAGCAACTTGGACTGAGGATATTCATACTTTGGCCACAGAGACAACCCTGAGCAACCCTAGGTGGCCAGTAATGGCGATACATTCCAAAAGGACAGCTCCTAACCACTCGGTGTGTTGTGGAGGTGAAGACAGTGCTTTTAGAGAGGCATTTTAGTCAATACGAAAAACCTATAGGACCAACTGACTTAGTCAGGACCATCCAAAAATATGCAAGTACCTAAGGGAGTGAAGACCTGATTCACAAAGTTGAATTTAAACATTTACGTAAGTTAACTCTTTTCCGTTAGTCACAAAACTGCAATTTAACAATAACTGTATGACTGCGAAGTCTGCATTTGGGAAGGAGAACTCCGCACATACAAAGATAGGCCTATCTCTGCGGAATTGACAACCCAGAGGGTCACTCGCAAAGGACTAAGGCCCATATTTATACTTTTTTAGCGCCGCATTTGCGTCATTTTTTGACGCAAAAATGGCGCAAACTTGCGAAATACAATTGTATTTTGTAAGTTTGCGCCGTTTTTGCATCAAAAAGTCGCGCGAATGCGGCGCTAAAAAGGTATAAATATGGGCCTAAATGACTTCCATTATCTTCTACTACAATTTCACAGAATTCCTGTCTATATCATTCAGAACATGGAAATTAAAATCACATAGGGTCTGATTACAACTTTGTAGGAAGATGTTGATCTGCCCCAAATGTGACGGATATACCACCAGCCGTATTACGAGTCCATTATATCCTATGTAATTCGTAATACAGCTGGTGGTATATCCGTCACATTTGGGACGGATTAACACCTCCTCCAAAGTTGTAATCAGGCCCATAATGTCCTTCAAATAAAGTATTTCACTTTGGCGTGGACCTACTAATATCCTGTCTCTCACCGTTTGACGTGAAACCTCCATGCTGAATATGCCAGTGCTATGCATAGCTGCAAAGAAATTGCTGAAATAATCGGCAGAGAATCCCATGTTGACCATGGCATCACTGGATCCTGCATTTGGTGGTAATTCGAGGGTCTGAGAGACCACTTTGAAGTGTTCATAGGTCTCACCTTTCACTTGATAATCCACCTGAAAAAAAAGTTTATATTTTGAGAGTACGATTGGAGACACAGAAACTTTTGACAAACACACGTAAATTAAACTCTAAAAAAAATATGTACTTAACATATTCTTGTTCCTCCATTATGCATGGTTTGAAATTGATACAAATCAGCTACATTTTATCATCTATGAAATTGATACTGATATCAAATAGATTTATAAATAGTAAATAACTACTTAAGGTACACTGAAAAACATTGAAAAGTATGTAAATTTTTTTCTTTCCAAACCAGAGAAAATCTTGACAGCCTTCAGTAACTACACTTTTTTTGGAAGAAAATTAGCAGTTTGTGGAAAATTGTGTTAATAGTTGATCCATTTTTGTTTGCTGAAGCAGGCAGAGTCAACTGCATCACAATGAGTGAGTGAGTGAGTGAGTCAGTGCTTAATTTGTGCTTGTTGTGTCTAGTGCGGAGCACAAGCACTTATTTTTTAGGGCCGGCACTTAATTTTCTGCCTCAGGCATTTATTGCGAGCAAAAGACACATTTGGGAAAGACAGAGGAAGAGAAAAACAAAAAAACGTCACAGAGGGAGAGAGCAGAAAGCTGCAGGAGTGTGCTACAGGGGCAGGGAGTGGCTATACATGGAGTAAAGAGGCCTGAGATGGCTTCAGAATTATGCTGCCTCAGTATTCCGTGTTCGCAAATTTAATTGCAGCAGCCGCATATTTAACAGGAGGGTTTTGGGCACAGCACATTTTTATTTACAAATTAAGCTGTGACATTGTGAGGGACTCCAAGTCCCAGGAGAGCTTGAGGAGGCCAGGGGGTGGGACCAGTCACTTGCCCAGGCGCTACAAAGCGCCGTCGCCCCCCGCATCGCAGGATACTGTACCGGACATTGTAAGGGACTCCAAGTCACAGGAGAGCTTGAGGAGGCCAGGGGGCCCGGCCAGTCACTTGCCCCAGCGCTACAAAGCGCAGTTGGCCCCCGCATCACGGGACACTCGTGGGCTTTACCTGGGCCAAGGGTGGGCCCTTCCACGCCCGTCGTAGCCCGAAGGAGGCCAGACAGGACCACCCCCCTAACAACAAATACAGGCGATAACGGGATCCTGAAGAGAGGATCAGGACTTAAAAGTGAGATTGTCATTTATACAATATATGATTTAATTTCATGGATAAGGTTGATTTCTAGAGAAGGCTTTCTACTTAGACTGTGTATTTACAAATGGAGTAACTGGGGGATGGGTTTTGTGTAAAAATACTTGTGGGGTTTGGCTACTTGGTATACCATCCTGTATATGTTTTGTTTACTGACCCGTACAAAGGGAAAGTTTTTAGCTTCATATAGACGTCATATTTTCCCCTGGAAAGGTTTAACCTTAGTCATTACAATCATGGGAAAAAGGAAGCACTCAATTCTGAATCTTCCCCCAAATGTAAAAGATAGTACCTCTGTATTAAAATACATATCAAGAGCGATGGGGGTGATAGATAAGCAAATCTCCAATGTTGAAGAAAAAATGCTGACCTCGGGCGATTGTATTACACTCCCGGTTAGGAACTCAGAGACACAGGCTGATTATAATAATATCGAGAGGTTCAAGAAAGTTAAAACAATAAAAATGGGTGTATTCAAAACATCTCTGACACAATTGCTGTCTTGGATGTTTCTCCACCATCACCTAAGCGCCCAAGGAAACCTTCGATAGGGAAGGTAGATAATCCTTCTAACAACAATTTAAAGAAAGAGTTAGTAAATATGCCTGGAAGACAGTCCCAAAAAAAAGTAACTCAGAGGAAAACTTCAAATAAATCAGCTGATACAACCCTAAACCTCCTCGCTAACATCTATGAATCAATAAACGCCTTGAAATGATTGGTCTGGGCCTGATTGGACTCTCTTTCAGAACATTTAAGAGCGGTAGAGGGTAACCTAGAGGTAGGTTTAGTACTTATGAAGTCTCTACAGCCCGTGGATCTACACCCCCCTAGAAAGCCTCCCAGTATACTACCTTCAACTTCAAACTTTATGAGTAACTCACAACCCGCAACTCAAACCAGAAAAGCTCCTATTGCACCACACTTGACCCCAAACTTTATGACTAGTTCACAATTCCCAACAACCGCAGCAACGACTAGACAATCACATGTAAAGATTTTGAATAGCGCACTGTTTGTAGACAGGATAACTCGGTTTATTACAACTTCCACCGGGGAGGAACACAGAAGAAGGAGAACACCAGAGCCCTCTTATATACCAGGCGATTTTTTACATCTCCCCCCGGAGGCGACACCGTATGTAGTGGTCCTGGCTAATGTTCCCTCCCGGCTAACCAGTATCGGGAAACATGGACGGCTTTGAGAAATAAGTCCCTCAATTGGATAGGATCGCGCCAGGATCCCAGAATGGTGGGGCCCCTTTTTGACAACATAAAAATGGTCAGGAGAATTAAATGGATAGGCATAAGCTGCAAATTACTGGATGGAGACTGCGTGGTCCTTTTTTTTAAATCCCCAGGACTAGTAGAGAGAGTTATTTGCGAACTTGGAGTAAGGCATGTTACTCACCATGGCATCTCCTTGTTACCTTTGGGCTATTTTTACCAAAGCCTTGTGGGGCAAAACCCCTACAACACCAGACCAACCCACCCTACAGATGTATTGAGTGCTGATTCTATTCTCTCCATGTAATAGATTTCAAACTTTCTCAACACTAGAAGATTTAGATTGACTTAGTAGGGAGAAGATAGCGTTACCCATCGAGATGGCATGAGAAAAGAACACAGAAGGGGTCATATAAAGCAGAGAGATCCACCTATGTCATCAACCTTCACAGCATAAAGTGACATAGTCCCGCCGATTATAAACAACATACAAGGACAGAAACAACAGAACTTGGAAATAGTTGTACTTTACTGGAATGTGGCATGTTTATGCAATACGCTTAATAACGAGGAATGGATGAACTTTATCGAAGACTTCCCCTTTCTATGTTTTCAGGAAACTTGGCTCTTAAATCCTATTCACATAAATGGATACAAAACATACAACACACCAGCAGTACCCTCAGGACACGGTTGTCCAAAGGGGGGTTTCTGTAGATACATCTTAAATAAGTTTCCCTTAACAGATTCAAACATTCAAATCTCTAATGCCTACTACCAAGTGATTGTGACCTATCCAGATCAGAAGACCCAATTAGTCGTCATTAATTTTTTATAACAATGCACCTACGAGTGAGGTCTCATCATCTTACCACAACTGGGAGAGGAACTAGAGAGAATTTGCATAACATCCAGGAGAGAAAGCCTTATCTTCTGGGGCGGTGATTTCAATGTCCATCTCTGCAAGGAATCTTCTGAGAAGGTATGTGGACTGCATAAGGAAGATACTGCCCAGAGGGTTCACTTTTCACATACCATTCAAGGTGATGCCATGAATATACTGGTGCATAAATTTAACCTGTCTTTTATAAACCAAATTTACTTCGATAACCTGCCGTTTAAGCCAGCTTTTAACGGCAGGGGTGCAGATACAGTGGTAGATTACATTTTAATGTCCACTCATTTCGCACACTATCTCTCCAAATATCTACTTCACGATATTGCAATAAGTGAACACTTCCCGCAGAGTTTAAAGATCTCACTAACATCCTCTACCCTGCACCAGCAGAATAATACTGTTCTGGTAAATGATATTGAACTAGCCTTGCTTAACAGGTATTCTCTACGATGATCCCAAATAGAGCCAAAGGACTTTCTGAAGCAGCTAATTTGTGAACACACACAAGATTTTGCGGACTGCCTCAGCGATGATATAGATACATCAAAATGCCTAAGTGCCTTCTCCTCGATAACGTGAGGTGTGAAACAAGCTCTTACTAATAAAAGGGGAAAGTCGGTGCGGAGGGGAAAAACGGGCTGGTTTGACTCTGACTGTACTAAAGCACATAAGAGATTAAAAGAAGCGTTAAGTGCTCCAACAAGATGCTTGATTGAGATACGTACCCGGAGGGAGGAATATAAGACAACCATTAAGAAAAGGAAAATCACCCTGAAAGAGAATACCTGGGAATCCCTCCATAAAGCTAGTCTTATGAAAGATAACACCCTTTTCTGGAAAATAATAAATACTCCCATGTCAGGGTCTAGATAAGATCCCAGAATGGAAATTTCTATAGCGGAGGGGGATTGGATCTGTCACTTCTCTAACGAGTTACACCACCCAAAAGAATCCTTGTATGATCATAACACCCCAGTTCAGCCTGGAGGAAGTAGTAGAAGCAATCAACGCAAGCAAAGCTGGAAAAGCCCCGGGCCCTTATGGAGTCCCCGTAGACCTATATAAGGCAGACTTACACTTATGGGGCCCTCTGTTGACTCAGTTACTGAGGGCTTGCTGCACGCAAGGACCCTTGTCATCATAGCTAGATTCTATCATTGTCCCCATATATAAAAAAGGTGACCGTCCCAACCCAGCCTGTTATAGACCCATCTCACTACTCGATACATTAGCTAAAATAGCTGGGAGAATCATCCTGAATAGATTACAAGGCTGGGCCGAGGAAAATAACCTCTTATCTGAATTACAGTATGGTTTTCGCAAAGGAATAGGCATCATGGAACAGGGTTTAAAATTAAGTATTATAATTGGAAAATACACAAAGATTAGGGAAGGCAATTTGTACTTGGCCTTCATAGACCTGTCTTCAGCGTGCAGTACATGAGAAACTGGGAAATCCTAAATGGCATAGGGGTAGAACCGACAATAAGTCAATTAATTCAATTTATACGGGAACTGTATTCAGGGACTAGAGTGAGGGTGAGATATGGGATAAGAGGGGACTGTACTAGGCCTTTTGGTATTCACAGAGCAATACGTCAAGGCTGTGTATTAGCTCAATTCTTATTCTCAATATACATAAACAAGCTGGAACTAGAATTAATAATTAAATGCAAGGATCTCCCCCAAATAGGCCATTGCTTGATTCTGGTCTTACTCTATGCAGACAATGCTGTTCTCATGGCCCGGACCCCCATAGCCCTTCAGTGAGTTTTAACAACTTGCATAACATACATGGCAGACTTGGGCCTTACTGTCAAATGCTCTAAAACCTTCATAATGAAATGTGGTAGGAAATAAATTAAGACTCATGATATTGTTATGCAAGGCGGAAAGATTGACATTACTTCAACATTTTCCTACCTGGGTATAATGCTTGATAAACAAGGTTCCTGGGCTCAGTGTGTAAAAATCAAGAAATTACAAACTACAAAGACAACAACAGCCTTGAAGCTATTTTCCAAGAAGCTAGGGACGATCACTCCGCAGAACATATTAAAAGTCTATAGAGCTAAATGTATCCCGACTGCCGGTTATGGAGGAGGTGCATGGGGATATGCCAACAGCAACCCAATCCAAACAGTGAAAATTATTTTTTGAGATACTTACTACTGGCTCCAAACGGCACTTCTTCATTCGTTAGTCATGCAGAACTAGGGGTCCTCTTCCTAGTGAATCTAATAAAGATACAGCCTATATTGCTATGGCAGAAAATGTATACCTCAGGACACACTGGCCTAAATAGGGCAGTTTTACGGGATTGCATGGCATCAGACTTTTCTTTAAGAGTCCCATGGCTGAGGAACATTATGACCTTTTTGAAAATATGGGCCATAAAGAATACTATGTAAACCCAGAAATATTGGAGACATTAAGCAGGAAAGATCTGAGGTCCCTGTCTTTGAAGTTCCTAGAAGACATGAGGTAGACAGCAGAGGCAAAAAAACATAGGGGGTGATTCTGACCTCGGCGGTAAAATGCCCTTACTGCCGGTCATAAGACCACCATCACACCGCCGCGGCCGCGGTCAACCGCCACGGTCATTCTGACCCACAACGGCCAAACCTCCAAAAATCCGTCCTCCACTGCAGCCCGCCACATCGGCGGGCAGCGATAAACTGGAGATGACCAAACCTCCACCGTCACGCCAACAGAAATACGCCCATGCCATTACGACCCACGAATCCACACGGTGGTCATTCAAACGCGGTATTCCATTGGCGGTACACACCGCCGCGGTCAGAATACACACACATCACCAAAACACAGCCACATTGGACAATTTGAAATACACACACCTGATACACATACACACACCACTCCCACACAATCAACCAACTATAAAACACACACCCACATCACCCACAAACCCCTGCGACCAGAATTACTGAGAGAAGGAGAGAGAGACACAGCAGACAATCCATAGCAAGAGACACTGAGGCACACTACACCATCACACACACCACATAGTAGCACAAAGGACCACACACCAACATACTCATCATCACATACACCACCCCACACCTCACCCACACCACCCCATGGCACCCCAAAGGCACCCACGCTTTTCGGACCAAGAACTCCGGGTCATGGTGGAGGAAATCCTAAGAGTGGAACCCCAGCTCTTCGGCTCGCAGGTGCAGCACACCAGTATAGCCAGGAAGGCGGAGCTATGGCAGCGGATCGTGGACAGGGTCAACGCGGTGGGACAGCATCCCAGGAATAGGGAGGACATCCGCAAAAGATGGAACGACCTACGGGGGAAGGTCCGATCGATGGTCTCCAGGCACAACATCGCGGTCCAGAAGACTGGCGGCGGACCCCCACCCACCCCTCCCGAATTTACATCGTGGGAGCAAGAGGTCTTGACCATCCTGCATCCTCAGGGCCTCGCTGGAGTAGCCGGAGCAATGGACTCTGGTAAGTCCCATCTCAACTACTATATCCCCCCCACCCCACCAGCATGCCAACCCACACCCCCACCCTCACCCCCAACCCCCCAGCACATATCCTCCCTGACAATGTCTCACCAGCACAACCCACCCATCCCAACACCAACTCCTGCATGCCAACACAAATCATGGGCACCCATCACCTATGCATGACCACCGCACTAACCCCTCCCCCCCACTAAATACCCTCACAACACCTCCCTCAAGGGAATGCCTGCACTGGGGAACAAGGGCACCCATAACACGCACGCTATTGCACACACAGAAACAATAACCAAACTCTCTTACCCCATGCAGGACCCGAACGACAACACACCAGCCAGGAGGGTCCAGAAGTGTCCATCCCACCACCGGAACAGGCCCACACTGAGGATAGCAGCTCTGTCGACAGTGAACCTGATGACCAGCCCGGACCATCGGGGACCTCTGGGCAGTCGGTTCCCCTCAGGCAGCTACAGGCCACACCAGACCCGACCCCCTCTGCCGACACCAGCACAGCTCCCACCCAGCGGGCCCATGCCTCTGTCTCTAGGACAGCTCAATCAGCGGTGTGTCCGCCACTACAGGGCACCCAGGCTAACCCAACACCCCAACAACAACAGGGACCTGGGGGCAGTGGGAGCGGGCACACCGGCCAGGGGACAGAGGCCGGGGGAAACCGGGCAGCTCGGAGGGCTGCTGTGCGACAGGGGGGGGAGGAGAGGCCCAGGGAACCCACTCTCCAAGAGGCCCTCACCACCCTCATGGGGGCATACCACCACTCCCAAGAAACGATGGCGACGGTACTGGCCAGGTTCACTGAGATCCAGGCACAGCAGGAAGAACACTACATGGGGTTCAGGGAGGAGCTGCGAATCATCGGGACCGCAATGGGGACCATCGTCCTGGCCCTCCACAGGATAGAGGACGCGTTGCGGGACCATGGTGCACCACACAGGGCCCCTGTCACTAGGCCGGACCAGGAACAGCCTACCACCTCTGCCGGCGCTAGTGGACAGGAGGTCCCAACACCTCGACAGCCCCCCAGAACCCCACCTCCTGCTGAAGAACAACCACCCCGTAAGAGGAGCCTGAGACCAAAGAAAAAGACAGAGTAGGATGTCAAGACCCCCGCCAGCAGGACATACCCCCTGAACTCTTCCCACTGTCCCACATTGCCACCCTGTCCAACCATGAACTGCCTATGCTCCATCCTTCCCCAGGCAAAAGAACAATGCACCTGTGAGACTGAGAACTGGACTCTGCCATGGATATTCCTCCACCCCCACCCATCACCCTTAGAATCACATGTACCGATATCTAGCACTGTAAATAAATCACATTTTGCACAATAATCTGTTTTGAGTCATGCTGTCTTATTAACAAATGTATTACATATTACTGTTCAATTTCTGTTCTGTCAATTAGTCATGACAACATACCAATGTCAATACGCTGTATTTCATGGGCGAACCAAGCAGAAGTCAGGTACTGAGTCAGACAGCACTGAGAAGGGAAGGGAAAGGCAAAAATTACTGAAAAACATCTGTGGGGAACTACAGAAAGTACAGATGCAGGAGGCTAGAAGCAATTGGGAAATGGCGTGGGTGATTCTTACCTGGGTGTCACTGGAAATACTGTTGTATCACTCTATCCCTATTGTCTGTGTCGTCCTCTGAGTCTTCCTCCTCTTCACTCTCCACAGGCTCCACGGCTTCTACAACACCACCATCTGGACCATCCTCCTGCAGGAAAGGCACCTGGCGTCGCAAAGCCAGGTTGTGAAGCATACAGCAGGCCACGATGATATGGCACACCTTCTTTGGTGAGTACATTAGGGATCCACCAGTCATATGCAGGCACCTAAACCTGGCCTTCAGGAGTCCAAAGGTTCGCTCAATCACCCTCCTAGTACGCCCATGGGCCTCATTGTAGCGTTCCTCTGCCCTTGTCCGGGGATTCCTTACTGGGGTCAGTAGCCACGGCAGGTTGGGGTAACCAGAGTCACCTATTAGCCACACACGTTGTCTCTGTAGCTGCTCCATCACATAGGGGATGCTGCTATTTCGCATCACATACGCGTCATGCACTGACCCTGGGAACTTGGCATTTACATGGGAGATGTACTGGTCAGCCAAACAGACCACCTGGACATTCATCGAATGATAATTTTTTCTGTTTCGGAACACCTGCTCATCGTCTTTTGGGGGTACCAAAGCCACATGGGTCCCATCAATGGCACCAATGATGTTGGGGATGTGTCCAAGGGCATAGAAATCACCCTTCACTGTAGGCAAGTCACCCTCCTCGGGGAAAATGATGTAGCTCCGCATGAGTTTCATCAGGGCAGACAACACTCTGCTCAAAATCTTAGAAAACATAGGCTGAGACATTCCAGATGACATGGCCACTGTGGTCTGGAATGACCCACTGGCCAAAAAATGGAGGACTGACAAAACCTGCACCAGAGGGGGAATCCCTGTGGGTTGGCGGATGGGGGACATCAGGGCTGGCTCCAGCTGGGCACACAGTTCATGGATAGTGGCACGGTCAAGTCTGTATCGAAGTATTATATGGCGTTCTTCCATTGTCGACAGGTCCACCAGCGGTCGGTACACGCGAGGATTCCTCCTTCTCATCGCAAGTCCCAGCGGACGGTGCCTAGGAAGGACAACATGGAGCACAGAGTCAGCCAAAACACAGGTACGTACAGACAGCTTGCACAGTTAAAGAATGGCAATGGGTTGAAAGGCGTGTATGTGTGGCAATGCAAGGCCTAGGCCTGTGTGTCGCAGTCAAAATTAAGCCATGTGGGCCCTTGAAATGGCGGCTGCCTGACCTGTGAAGTGGGACAATGGGATGTGAGGTCAATGCGCTGGCGGGGCACACCGTGGCGGTAGGCGGTCGCAGACCGCGGCGCAAAGCCGCATTGGTTAACATTGAAGCCTATGGGTTTCAGGAGCCAATAACGAAGTGCGCCGGCGGTCGCGGTACGCACCGCCGCGGTACGCACCGCCGCGGACGTGACCGCCATTTTCTATCTGCTTAATCACTCGAGACCTGATCATCCACAGGAGAGGACCTATACTGCAAGTGCTGCTGTGACCTCGGTCTGGAAGATACAATGGCTGCTGCGACTGGGGAAAGGGCCCCTGCCTTCACGTCTGAAGAGTTGGACAAGCTCGTGGATGGGGTCCTCCCCCAGTATGCGCTACTCTACGGTCCTCCAGACCAACAAGTGAGTACCCCGGGTGCTAATGGAATGGGCTATGCCTGTGTGGATTGGGGTGGATGTAAGTTGGTGGGGTGGGGGGCGAATGAGGAGTGCAACGCCCGACAGATGAGAGCATGTGCCATATGGCAAAGTGGGTGGGGGGGGGCCAATTACATCTAACATGCAGGTCATTGATGAGTTCCTCCTTTCCACCCTGTACATGTCTAATAGGTCAGCGCCCATCAGAAGATCGACATTTGGCGTGCCATCGCCAAGGAAGTCCGGACCTTGGGGGTCCACAACAGACGGGGCACCCACTGCCGCAAGAGGTGGGAGGACATCCGCCGCGGAACAAGGAAGACCGCAGAAACACTGCTGGGGATGGCCTCCCAACCTAGGAGGGGTGCCAGTCGCACCATGACCCCCCTGATGTCCCGGATCCTGGCGGTGGCCTACCCTGAATTGGATGGGCGCTTTAAGACATCACAGCAGACACAAGGGGGTGAGTATCAGCACATTCTCCTTTCTTTCTGCGCAGTGGAGGCGTCTGGGTGGGGGAGGAGGGCTGTGGGTGACATTAGGCCAGGGCGCTTTCTGTAGTGTAGTCCTCTCCCTTAGGCATGGCCCTGTGCCCCCGGCCCCCACCTCGGTAGGGTGACAAGAACAGCCATTGAAGGTCCAGCATCTCCCATGTGCGCGTTTGACGTCTCTTGGCCTGTTGTCTTAGTCAGTAGTACTGAGTAGTGTCCCACGAATGCACGGCTTAGTGCATTAGGCACCTGTGTCTGTCCTCTCCGCCAACGGTGTTGACATTGCATGCACTCAACCTGGTCTTCTTTTTTCTCCCCCCACCCCTTCTCTTCATCTTCTTGTGCATGTGTGCATTAGCATCATCAGGCGGAGGAGATATGGCATCGGAGCACGAGGGAGCTGCAGGACACAAGGCCCCGGTGGGCCCAGGAACAGACACCGAGGGCACCAGTGATCCGGAGGGCGAGGGGAGCACCACGACGGGGACCGCTGGTGAGAGCAGCGAAAGCGACACGTCCTCGGATGGGAGCTCCCTAGGGGTGGCGGCAACATCCGTGCCCCCCGCCTCTACAGGTACAGCCTCCACCCAGCGCACCAGCCCCGCCCTCCCAGCAGCCCCTCAGTCTTCGCTCCGTGCCGGTTCGCCCAGGAAGGCGCGCGTCTCCTTCGCCCCAGGCACCTCAGCCCCTGCCCCTGTTGCCCCTGCTGCCCTCAGTGCGGAGCTCATTGACCTGGTAAGGACGCTCATTGTTGGGCAGACAACCCTTTTGAATGCCATCCAGGGTGTGCAAAGGGAGGTGCAACAGAGCAATGCGTACCTGGAGGGCATTCATTCGGGTCAGGCTGCCCATCAACGAGCGTTCACTGCTCTGGCCTCAGCACTGACGGCAGCCATTGTCCCTGTTTCCAGCCTCCCTCTTCTGTCTGCCTCCAGCCTGTCTCTGTCTCCTGTTCCTCAGCCTATCCCATCCACACCATCAGACCAGCCTGCACACACCTCAACACCCAAGAGCAGCTCATCCAAACACAAGCACCACAGATCCCGCAAACACTCACCCGAGCAACACCCAGATGCAGACATGCCAACAGCCACTGCCACCCCTGTGTCCCCCTCCTCCTCGTCTCCCTCCTCCCTCCCTGTGACGTCTACACTCACACCTGCATGCACCCCAACATCAGCCAGTGCTTCCATCACCACCTCACCCTCCAGTACAGTCCACACTCGTGCAGTCACCACCCCCACTGCCATGTACACATCCCCTGTGTCCTCTCCCACTGTGTCTGTCACCCCCTCTTCCAAGACACACAAACGCAGGCAGCCACCCACCCAACAGCCATCCACCTCACGACAGCCTACAGCACCAGCACCTTCACCCAATGACAGCACACCTGACTCTCCTACAACCACCTCCTCTACCTCCACTTCCATCTCCACTTCTCCTACCCTTTACCTTGGCCCTAAAAAACTTTTCCTGGCTAACCTTAACCTCTTTCCCCCCGATGACCTCCCCCATCCATCTTCAAAGAGTCCCAAGAGCACCGCAGCCACCACCAGCCCAGCTTCGGGTGTCACTGTTGTGCCTGGGTTCTGGAGCCCACCCTTTGCCAGCAGTGACACATCGAGCTGCAGCAAGGACACGTCCAGCCCCCCCCCCGGCAAGAGGACCCGCAAAACCAAGGACCGCCGTGCGAGGACCGACAGGGCTGCCCCCAAGGAGCAATGTGCGGCCACTTCACCACCCACACCATCTGGGGGAGGCAAGGGCCCGAGAGCCCCATCAAAGGAGCGGAAGGGCAGCAGGAGCGTGGAGAAGGTGGACCCCACATGCCACATCCCAGCTGGGAAGGAGGACACTAAGGAGGCCAGGAGTCCGTCCCCGAAGGGTCCAGAAACGTCACGGTCCGAGGGCGACTGAGCAGGGAGTCGAGGCCAGGTCTGGCTCCCTTGACCTGCTGGATGAGCACCGCTGAACAGGGCCCGCGGTGCAGAAGAGCACCGCTGAACAGGGCCCCGCCGTGGAGATAGGCACCGCTGAACAGGGCCCGCGGTGGAGAAGAGCACCGCTGAACAGGGCCCGCCGTGGAGAAGAGCACCGCTGAACAGGGCCCGCCGTGGAGAAGAGCACCGCTGAACAGGGCCCGCCGTGGAGAAGAGCACCGCTGAACAGGGCCCGCCGTGGAGAAGAGCACCGCTGAACAGGGCCCGCCGTGGAGAAGAGCACCGCTGAACAGGGCCCGCGGTGCAGAAGAGCACCGCTGAACAGGGCCCCGCCGTGGAGAAGAGCACCGCTGAACAGGGCCCGCGGTGGAGAAGAGCACCGCTGAACAGGGCCCGCCGTGGAGAAGAGCACCGCTGAACAGGGCCCCGCCGTCTCAAGCACCGCTCCGCTGGGCCCCGCCGTCTCAAGCACCGCTCCGCTGGGCCCTTCTTCTCAAGCACCGCTCCGCTGGGCCCTTCTTCTCAAGCACCGCTCCGCTGGGCCCCGCCGTCTCAAGCACCGCTCCGCTGGGCCCTTCTTCTCAAGCACCGCTCCGCTGGGCCCTTCTTCTCAAGCACTGCTCCGCTGGGCCCTTCTTCTCAAGCACCGCTCCGCTGGGCCCCGCCGTCTCAAGCACCGCTCCGCTGGGCCCTTCTTCTCAAGCACCGCTCCGCTGGGCCCTTCTTCTCAAGCACCGCTCCGCTGGGCCCCGCCGTCTCAAGCTCCGCTCCGCTGGGCCCTTCTTCTCAAGCACCGCTCCGCTGGGCCCCGCCGTCTCAAGCACCGCTCCGCTGGGCCCTTCTTCTCAAGCACCGCTCCGCTGGGCCCTTCTTCTCAAGCACCGCTCCGCTGGGCCCTTCTTCTCAAGCACCGCTCCGCTGGGCCCTTCTTCTCAAGCACCGCTCCGCTGGGCCCTTCTTCTCAAGCACCGCTCCGCTGGGCACCGCCGTCGCAAGCACCGTTTATGGTTCACTGTGCCCACCATGCCTCCTCCTTGACCAGTGGAGACTGTCATCCACCTGATGGACTGTGGCTTTGCACTCCCCAGGATGGTCCAGTGGGCAGCCCACCCACTGTAGAGACATTGAGAGACTGTGGCTTTGCACTGCCCAGGATGGCCCAGTGGGCAGCCCACCCACTGTAGAGACATTGAGAGACTGTGGCTTTGCACTCCCCAGGATGGCCCAGTGGGCAGCCCACCCACTGTAGAGACATTGAGAGACTGTGGCTTTGCACTCCCCAGGATGGCCCAGTGGGCAGCCCACCCACTGTAGAGACATTGAGAGACTGTGGCTTTGCACTCCCCAGGATGGCCCAGTGGGCAGCCCACCCACTGTAGAGACATTGAGAGACTGTGGCTTTGCACTCCCCAGGATGGCCCAGTGGGCAGCCCACCCACTGTAGAGACATTGAGAGACTGTGGCTTTGCACTCCCCAGGATGGTCCAGTGGGCAATCCACCCACTGCAGAGACTTGAGAGACTGTGGCTTTGCACTCCCCAGGATGGTCCAGTGGGCATGGTGGCTCCTCGTGGATCTGGCGTCGTGGACTCATGTGGCTGTGGTGCCCCCCCCTTCCCTTCCCCCTGAGGTGCCTGTAGTTTTTACATCTGATGCCCCTGCAGTGTTCTCTCCAAAGGGCTCAGGTCTCCTGTGTGGGCTTTGCCCTTGTTTCTCAACACTTTGGCCCACGGACATGCTGAAATCGTAGGTTGTGCAGGACTTGGTACTTCAGTTATACACTGATGTGTGTGTCATTAGTTTTGTTGTGGATATCTTTCATGGTTGTACGCTAATTTTCTGGAGCTTTTTGGTACATAAATATTTATTCCAAATATGATTATGTCCTAGCATTTTTCAGGGGTGTTTGGGTGGTGTCACTGTGACTTGGTGCGCTGCATTGGTGAGTACATAGTTGGGGGGGGGGGGTCGCATATGTGTGTGGCCGTAACCTTTCGTCCTCCCCCTCCCGTGTGTCGTAGGTGCAGTACTCACCGTTGTCGTCTGCGCCGGACTTCGTACTCGTGGTAGATGAGAAGGTAGACGAGAGCAGGTAGGATGTTTAATTCGGGTTCCATGCTGTCCTCCTTCCTCCTGGAGTGCGTAGTGGTGAGCGTTTTCCCGTCCGTAGTCTGTTTCCGCCGTGTTTTTATCGGCGGTGCTCCCGCCCCGGAAAAGGTGGCGGATTGGTGAGTTGGAATAGTGTGGGCGGTACATTGTCTGCCGCCTGTCTGTTGGCGGTGACCGCCGCGCTGTTTGTTTGTACCGCCGTGGCGGTCGGAGTGTTAAGGTGGCTGTCTGTGTTGGCGGTTCCCGCCAGGCTCAGAATCCTATATTTTTTACCGCCAGCCTGTTGGCGGGTTGGCCGCCGCTTTAACACCGACCGCCAGGGTTAGAATCACCCCCATAGTGTTGTGTCCAACCAATTCATTTTGTCCACAGAGGGTATGCAGCCTTACATGGTAAATGTAGTAAAACCACAACTTTGTTTTGTTCTTACCAGGCTAAGGCTGGATACGTTTCATCGTTTGGTAGCTTTCCCAACCATGAATGATTGGAGCACAATACTAGGGGTTTGCCCTTGCGATTCAAAGTCAGCACAAAGTACAATACATGTGGTTTTCTTCTGTAAATTTGATAAAAACAGAAAACGCGTTTTCAAATACCTTTTTTAGGATCTACCCACATGCGACAATGTTGTCTGGCGTATCTTTATCTTCAGATGTTACCCTCCATTGAAATATGTGGCATTCTTGCAAATTATTTACGTTCCATAATTACCGTAAGAAAGTTCTTGGGGAGATTAGTGACATGAATATTTGGCCACCCAAATTTATAATGATCTATTAACATGCCCGACTTGAATAAACTTATAGTATGGAACATTTGATAGATAAATAAATAATTATTCTTGGTCTAGTACAGCTGGAGAGCCTTTTCTTCTTTTTTTCTTTTTAATTTATATGTATAAGTAGGTTTTAGATGTTTTATTGTCTTAATTATGCTAAATACTGTGTTTTTAAAAATTTGTATTGATGCATTGAGGATGGAACTAGGGATCAAAATTGTGTTTGAACATTTAAATGATTACATGATGATTCTATACTGAATGGAATAGAAATGTATGCTTGGCTTTTATGGTCCCCTGAGACCGAATAAAGAATTTATGACTGTCTGATACAAATTAAGCACTGGAGTGAGTGCATGAGTACACGTACTGACTGATCCAAAAATGAACTTACTAAGGGGACTGGAGAAGTCTTTTTCCTAGCTTCTCATAACTTAGAACTGGGATGTATTTGATTGCTTTGAAAGCAGAAGTTTCAGCACGTACCAGCATAATTACATTGCACTCTAAAGTACTGTTGTCCATCCATCCATTAACATTAATCAGGTAGATGACTCTAACATTGCATACTTTAAATTCTGTATTTTTAAAAATTCCTTGAAAATCATTGAAAAGGAACTTCCACAAAATCATGCTTTAGGAGGCTGTGTCGAGCAGAAAATGTCTACAGTGAAGATATTTTCCACATGAACCAGTCTCCATGAGTACAAATCTCATAAAAGTGCTCAGTGCAACATTTTGATATATGTTAAAATGTTTGTTTATTGAATTTTGCTGATATAATTAAAATTGCATCAAGATTAAGCTTCAAAATTTGTGCTTGCTGTACCACTCAAGATAACTTTTATTTACTGTCTCTGTAATGCCCTCTTACATCGTTCTGAATTATTTCTGTGTGTGAAAAAGTGGACAATTACCTGGGTGGGTGGTAGTACATTGCAAGTAATAATGACACTGTTCTAGCTAGGTCCTGTAAAACTTTCACTAACTTAGACCTGAGCACAACCCTTGCTAGCTGTAGCACAAAGAAGACAGGCTTAACTGAAGAAAACATCTAAAGCATTTAGAAGTACCCAAAGCAATTAAAAAGTCAAAAACACCACACACAAAAATCCCACTTCAATTTATAAATATTGAGAATATTCTAATTGCAAAATGACACCAAAGAAACAAAAACAAATCCAATAAGGGGAATGGATTACACAGATTTGTAAAGTTTTATATGAAAGAGGCAGTTCCCCACATGCCCCACCTCCTCCAGAAGAAAGGTGAGGAGGAACTTAGCTACCCTTGGCAGTTTTCTTCTTCTAAGCTGTGGGTCTGGAAAGGGCATCTACATTGGTATGTAAGTCCCAGTTCTGTGCTTCACTGTAAAGCCCATACGCTCTAGGGAGGTGGCTCACCTTCTCAGTTTGAGTTTTTTTCCTCTCATCAGCATGAGCAATCTGAGAGGCCTGTGGTAAGTCTGATCCCAGACGTTGAGCCCCAAACAAGTAAGGTCTAAACGTATTCAGTGTCCAAGCCAAAGCAAAAGCTCCTCTCTCCATTGCAATACAAGACTGCTCTCTGGGGAGTAGTTATATGCTAATAAAGGCAACTGATTGATCTTAACCCTCATCATTTAGCACTGCTCAAAATTCCATGTTTTGAAGTATATGCTTGGACCACAAACCCCTCGCTGAAATCCGGTGTACACAGCCCCTCCACAGGGTGTTAAAGTCATCTGAGAATCTTCAGTTGATATGACCTGCTTTGACTGCTTTTTTGAAGTCATCCTAGTGGAGAGGTGTGAGGAGGGGTCATACAATGGTGCCATACTCCTTGATAGACCTCCTGTATTAGCCTATCAGCCCCATTAAAACTCTGACATGAGTCATGATTGTTTGGATCTTTGGCTGGAGAGGGGCCACATGTCCCCCCACTTGAAGGTACATTACTTACCTATGTCCTATCTGGCACCTGCTGGTCTTGGTTGTCAGTTATACCTGTGGCAGGACCTGAAGCACTTCGCTGAGGTGGGTCAGGTGATCATGCCAGGTGGAGCTTAATAGAGAAATATAGGGCCATAGTTACAAGAAAGTGGCACATTGATCCTGATGCTTGTAACACAGAATTCCGGCCATATTCTGCCAACCGCCATGTGGTGGAGTTTTTTCTCATGCTCATCTGGACAACAGTAAGGTGACATGCATGAGTGAAAGTTGGCATCACCTAGCACAATTTTTGGCCGCTAGGAGGGCACCAGGTGAGATTTCTCCACATGGGCAGACATAACCGTTTACGGTCAGTAAGCTGCCACTTGAGTCGAAAATCTATGCAAGCAGCAGGAAAAATCAACTTAAGAAGCTGTGCCCTCTGGTGCGTTGTATGATGCAATTCTTGCTGATTTTTCAGTGCGGATTGAGATTCCGGCACTAAATTACAGCACAAGCAGCTTCACATGCCTATTTCCTCCCATTCGTGGAATTTATTGGAATCTCACTGAGTTTTTTGTAACTTAATGGAATTCCACAGAGTAAAATTCTGCGAGTTCCATCCAGGCCTAGTGTAAATATGCTGCACTAAAGCTCTCCATCCCAGACAGTACCCTTTTCACCAGCCTCTGGAAGCCAACAAAGCATTCTTCAAATCAAAGAGCATTACTTTAAATTGGGAAAGACCTCCAGGAGTCGAGAATGCCAATCTCACCTTGGTTCCCTCAATCAAGACAATCTGCCAGTACCCAGAATTTGAATTAAGCATGTTGAGATACTTAACAGCAACTAACCAGTTGATCAGCACTGTGTGCATCATTCTTGTTGACAGCCTTCAATCCTCTGTAGTCTAGGCAGAATGTGAATTCTGGGGTCCCCACTTTCCGAATGGCCTAGGGAACGAGCTCCACAGGGACTACTGAGTGCTCAAAAACCCTCAGGGTCAACATTTTGAAGACTTCCTCCTTGATGTGGGTTCTTTCTTTATCTGTCAACCTGTAGATTTCACTCTTGACAGGTAACATGGCACCAGTTTCAATGACATGTACAAACCATTGCGTGAGTCCAGGTGTCAATGAAAACAGTACAGCAAACTCCCCCAGCTATTGGTGACAAACTGTCTGCTGAGGCTCTGTCAGTGTAGGGGAGAGCAGGACTCCCCCACTGAACCATCCCTGGTATTGTGGAACAAGACGTCTGGTAGAGGTTCTCTTTTCTCTGCAACCGTGAGTATGGTAATGTCAGTACTCTAAGTATTGTCAAAGCCGGGTTTCAGACAGTTAACATGGATCACCAGTTGGACTGTTGGGGAGTACAAAGGTCTACAAGGTAGGTGCACTCTCTCATCTTTTCTAGAATCAAGTAGGTGACAGTCCATTTGTTAATGTTCAGTAACCACAACCCACATTTTCTAACCTGACTAGTATTACACCAATATTGCTTTTGTCCACACCAGTGCTTGATTAGCTCCCAGCTTGCCTCTATGTTCTTGTTAGCCTTCTTCATGTATACAGCCATACAGGAATGGTGCCCTAGCATGTAGTCTACAATGTCCTATTTGGTTTCATTGAGAGGTTTCTCCAACAATTCTCAGACAAGACTTAAGAGACATGCAAACTGGTGTTCATATAAAAGCTCAAAGGGAATGAAGCTCACTCCCATTTGTTCCTATAGACAAATAAAAGGCATGGGAGTAGGACTCCCCACTTCCTACAGAGTTGCTTATACAACCCCATACTCATACCTTTCCAGATCTTTTTGCCTCTCCACAAGACCACTTGTGTGAATTTGTACATCACCCCACACTTAGCCCACAAAATCTTGAAGTATGCAGACATGAAGTTTGCCTCACATCTGGGATTACCTTTTTGGTGAACCTTTCTCTGGTAAAGGTAACTAGCAGGGCTCTGGACACCACAGGCTCAGTCACTGTCCTCAAAGGTATGGCTAGTGGCATGGTCCATCACCAACAAGATTAACCTATTCCCTGAAGCAGTTGTAGGGTCTAGGAGACCAACAATGTCAATTCCCATCCTCTCAAAAGTTGTCTCAATCAGAGGTAGTGGAAATACAGGAGCCTTGGATTGCCTTCCTGTCTTGCCTCTAACTTGATAGTTGGCGCTAAAGCAACAGAGCTCCTTCACCTTGTCGGACATCTGAGGCCAGAAAAAGTGGTTGATGAACCTGTACCAGGTTTTGGTCTACCCCAAATGCACAACCAACAGACTATAATAGGCCTAGTATAAGAGGAAGACCCTGTAATGTTTGGGGACCACCAGCTCCCTGTTTGCCCCAGGGTTATTGGTCCCTTGCCCCATTGTACACAACACCCTCCTCCTAGTAGATATTGTCAGTTTCACTGATATTCCCTGGCTCCTGAACTTCAGCCTCACACCAATAGCCTTCAAGGGCTGGGCATGTTCTCTGTGCTCAGAGTTCCTCTCTTGACAATCCTTATGCCCTATAAAATTTTGAGATTTTTAACAGGTCTCTCAGGGTAGCTTTTTCTTCCCCAATAGGCTCCAGATCCTTCCCTTCGGGGTGAGATTCCTTTTGGGGTGTAGAATGTTTTAAGGCTGGTTTCTCACTCATGTCCTTCCTCTTTATTGTGGAACCTGGGTTATTGTTCCATACTCCAGATTCCCTTGGCAATCCTGACACACTGTCTGGGCTCTTGTGGCCACACACACCTGATCAGTGAGACCCAAAATCTCTGCTTGATTTTTCCTCTCCACATCTGACCAAGCAGAAGTTTCAAGTCATCATCATCATCACTTAATTTTATTTTGATTATAAAAAAAACCCATAAAAGTACACATAAATAAAACATCAATATAAAATATAACAATAAAATCAACTCAGAGAGTGTACTGGTAACAGAGACAAGATGGCGGCCGGCTGATCAGTCGATTCGGATTTATGTCCCCACTCGGCTTGCCGCTTGGATGAAGAAACACTACTGCTGCCGCCTCCCGTTGTGCACTCCCTGGGGATGAGTGGAGGCAGTATTGTAGCCTCGGTTTCATGGTTTTGCTCAGCGCAGTGCTGTGGTGCACCGAGCCGGGGGAATGCGGGAAGGAGTGGTGTGAGCAGCGCAAACCGTCTCACGTACATATGGAGTGCACCGCAGCAACTGCTTTTTGGTACCCGCAGTCGAGACGGAACTGCAGTGATACTCGATTGGCTCCTGATGGCCCCTAAAGTGGTGAGAGCAGTTAAGGCTCCCTGAGTGTCAAGGGGGAAGCCTGGCCTGGCAACAAAAACGACAAGGAGGGACCAAAAGCATCTCTCTTGCCCCCAAACAAACAGAGCCAACGAGCAGCGAGCAGGACGGCAGAGGGGCTTGCCGATGGAGAAACAGCCGCTACAGGCAAGTGGGCTGTTACAGGAGGATAGCAGTAAAGACGTGGCTTTACAGGATGTGGGACCGCAGATCCCTGAGATGTTTAAACAGCCCCTGAGGACAAAGTGCGTGACTCCCCAAGTACCTGGTAACAAGGTGGTGCAAAACGCCCAGACTTTAAAACACGATGGAAATATACATGACAGCACAATGAGTACAGCTGTGGCAGCGCACAATCAGGAAGGAACAGGTCCAATTTTATTACTTGGGGATCTTCGGATCAGTGAGTTAGACTCCCTGCAGGGTAGTAGGCTGGCAGCTTCCTCACAGATTATGGTTGGGGAAAGAATGGATTTGGGGGTGCTGCTAATCAAGCTGGCATTAGTTGCCTCAGTCAACAGGATGCCCTGCATGAGGTCATAAATGGGGGAGAAAGGCATCCCCTGGTACCTAAAACAGACTTACCCATTTTTACTCTGGAGAGGGATGATGACAAACTGCTGGGTATTTTGGGAAACCCAGGGGTTCTCTCTCTGGGAGCAAGAGTGATGAGAGGTGGGGAGACAGGGCAAATGGAGATAGCAGATATTTTTTTTCTCTTTATCTGATCAGTCAAAAGAGTCAGATGAAGATACTTCCTTGATAGAAATAGACTTGGCAGAAAGCTCCGCCGCTGGTATATGGGGGTCGAGCAAGCTAACCTGCATAAGGAAACCGAAACACTCACAGCTCAGTGATGTATGCAGCCAGAGGGGAGCTAACAGAGAAAGGAACTTAGACAACAGGGGAGGAGCAGTGGAGATGCAATGGGATTATACAGCGACCCAGCAGATATCTTCAAATGCAGACATTGCTGATAATCTCCCTATAAGTCCAACTGCTGGTCCCTCAGAGCATTTAGAACCACACTTTCTGGAGCTTATTTATCGTACCATGGTGCACAATCATGAGCCAGCAGAAAAAGACAGTAGGAAAGGTAAGATTGCAAATAAAGAACTACAGACTTCAATCAAAAGAGTTGTGAAATTTTGCCATGATATAAGTGCGCGTATAACCACAATGGAGACCCACACCGATGCACTGGAAACGGAAGTCAAGGCCACAGCTAAGCAATCAGCTGTACAGGAATCTCAAATTTCATTCATAGGAAACTGGAAGATGAAGAAAACCGCCAACGCCGTAATAATCTTTGGATTCTGGGCGTAAGGGAAGGGCTGGAAGGGCAGAACACAAGGGCCTATATAGTCTCACTGTTCAAAAAGGCCTTTCCAGAGTTTGTCGGTTGGAACTGGGATGTGAAGATAGAGAGAGCACACCGGTTTTCACTTTTTAAGAAGAAAAAGGAGGCGGGCGTTAATGATGGCCAGAGACTTCCGAGGGCCATCATCATATATTTTGGCAACTTTTTGCTTCGTCAAGCAGTGTCTAAAAAAGCCCACCCTGATTCAATGATAAGTGTGGATGGGGCATCTTTTTTTTCCCGTCCAGACTTTGCGCATGCTACAGTAGAGAGGCGCTGGTGGTGGAGGCAAATTATAGTGCCATTTCAGGAGAAAGGCGTGGAGTTATACCTCCTAAGCCCTGCTCGCTTAAAATTTTTATACACGGGTGCAGGGCGGAGGCCTAAATTGAAGCCTAGAATTTTGGAACCAGGAGGGAAAAAGTTACTTGCAGCTTGGGGGGCTGGACAGAGGTTTACAATGTTTTTCCCTTTTCATTTTTCTTTTGGGTGGATAGGTAGTAGCAGGTAGTAACAGTGGCTTTGAAGATGTCTTTTTTTAAGGGTCACCATACAGCGAGTCGGTGGGGGGTAGGACCACTTCCATCTTACGGACCTTGCGGTCTCACTTAATAGGGTGGGGGGGCAGGCTAGGGTAGAGTTTTGTTGCAGTGCAGGGGTTTAGGTCTATGGTCAAGGTAGGGGGGTTTAAGGGGACACACAGTGGGGAAATCAGTATTAATAGTGGATCTCAGGCAAGTACAGGGTGTGGAAAGAATAATTGGTTGATACAGTTAAGGAGCAGTGTAAAATGGAGAACATGGGTCAGAAAGGCAAAGTACGTATAGTAACAGTGAATATTTGTGGGGTCAATAATGGTAAAAAAACAGCAACTGGTAAGGGAAGGGCTAAAAGTTTTTAAGGCTGACATTGTCTGTATGCAAGAGACACATATTATAGGCTCGCAGAAACACCTGTTGTAATTTCCTGGATGGAGGCTGGTGGCGTATACCAGTCAAAGTACAAATACTAGAGGGGTAGCTATACTCACACATATTAGATCATTGAAGGTTCTAAAATGGTTTACAGGCAAAGCTGGCCGAGTGGTGTTGTTGGAGTGTCTTGCTGCAGGGTCGAAATTCACAATCTGTTCAATTTATGAGTCAAATGTAGATGATCCGGAAGTGCTGGACCTTGTCAACAGGGAGCTCATGTCTTGGTCAGCTCTGGTGATAGTATGCGGTTATTTAAATATACATTTAGATAATGAATACCCTATTAAAGCTCAAACAACATATCAGGGGAGTAAACCCAAAGTCTTTGCTGCATTACAGACACTAATACTGAACTACGGTATGGTTGATGCCTGGCAGAATTGCAGATCTTCAGAAATAGGCCACACGTTTTTCTCCTTCCCACATAGGAAGTCAGTGAGGCTGGACTATTTTTTTGTGACGACCACTCTGCGACAGGGTTTATGGATCGAGAGGTATCCAAGAATAATATCAAACCATAACCCTCTGGTTCTGGAAGTGCTTTTGGGGAGGGATGGTCCCCAGGCTAGGACCTGGTCATTTGATAGAGGGTTGCTAGGCGATCCAGTGTCTGTTCAATACATGAGGGTTTGGATCCCTGAGTTTTTGGAGATAAATCAGGGTACCACCTCTAGCCTTATAGTTCTAAACTGCTGGAGGCAATACAAGTAAAACTGGCCTCAGTTGAACAGTGGTTGGGAGAAGCGGCTCTAAATGACTCAGCGATGTCGGACATCTGAAATGAAATTACAGTGGTAAAAACTGAGATTATAAAAATATATATGGAAACGGCAGCGGCTACGTTTTTGGTACACCGACAGGAATCTTATGAATACAGCAAAAAAGTCTGTAAGCTGCTGGCTTTAAAAATCAGGTAGATGACAACTCAAAGTAATATTAATCTCCTTGAGGATGAAGATGGTCAATTGGTCAGCAATAATTTAGAAGTCTTAAGAGTGTTTAGGGAATTTTACAAGAAACTCTATCCACAAGAAATATACCCCCCAAGAGGATGAGGTAACCCAGTACATGGCCAATGTCTTGGTGGGACAGTTACAGGAAGGGGAAAAAATTTGCTAGAGGCCCCTCTGTCGGATAAGGAGATTGGAGCAGCTGTTAGTGCTCTTTTGAGTGGGAAGACTGCAGGCCCAGACAAGATCCCCCTCAAATTTGTTAACGTTTTTTTCTGAAAAGTTAAGGAAAGAACTCCTCACTTTGTTTTTCGGGGTGCAAGCAGGGTCTCAGCCACCTGCATCGTGGGCAGAGGCAAACATGATGGTTTAAAAAAAAAAAAAAAAGGATCTGCATCTGCGGGGCTCATGTAGCCCTATCTCTTTAATAAACAGCAATGCCAATTTTATGTTCCACCCAGGGTGTTGTATTTCTTTAGGACTATACCGTTAGAAATAGGACAGGACTGGTTTAAACAGATTGAGGATTTGACTAACAGCTTCATATGGTCCTATTCTAAAACACGCTGGGCTCTCCTCTATCCAATATTACCAAGAGAGAGAGTGGGGTGGGTGCTCCCCAGCTTTAAGTTATACTATTTGGCAGCGGTCTTACAATATCCTCAGATGTTATGTTCAACACAGAACCTGGGTAGAGCTCTACAAGGCACCCTCTCTCTATCTATGCACTGATTTGGGGTAAGGAGGCCCAAGTATTTTTTAGAATAGTGGAAGCGAGCAACTTCAAGAAAGTTACATTTAAAATGTTCAGGGCTGCCTTTAAAGTTAGGGTTCAGATTAAATGGAGGATGGGTATTAGGCGTGTTTGTTACTATACGCAGCTCTGAACTACCCCAATGTTCCCGGGGATCTTCAAAGATAAATATTGTTTAAAATGGGTTAATCATGGGGTTCAGAAAGTGGGTTATTTTTTACATGATGGTGGCAATTTAAAGGCATTTGAGGACCTGAAAGCGGAGTTTGTCCTGGATAATAAGGATTTTTTCAAATTCTTACAGATTAAGAACTTTTTATTAACCACTTTTAAGCATAATGTGTGTGGGGGGAAGATCAGGCTAATGGATACCTTGGGAAATGTACTATGCTGCACCATTGGCAATCTCTACCTGCTTTTGGTAGATTCGATGCAAGATGATTTGGGACACCTTGTCACGAATTGGGAACGGAGGATAGGGGCTAGTGAATCGGCAGTCCTAGAGTCTTTAGATATGGGTAAATGTGAGCTTTTGTCGGCTGGACCCCAAGCCCAGCATTATAAGGTATTATTTAACCTATACTATACACCCACCAAGATTGCTAGATGGGGAAGGACAGAGGGTATCACGTGTCCCCAGTGTAGGAGCTCGATGGCTGACCTAGGTCATAAGTTTGTCAACTGTGAAAAATTATCAGGTTTTATTAGTGCTATTTCTGAATTTTTGAAAAAAATGCTGAAACAGGATATTAGCCTAGCACCTCAACTTGTATAGTTAGGGGTTGATGAGACAGTTTGTAGGAATCAATTGCATTATTTTCTTTTTTTGGCATTGTCAGAGATGAGTGGGTGTGTTACATCAGATTGGCTTAAACCTGAACCCCCTTCCTGGAATCAATGGATTACGTTGCTTTTGACTGCATACCATCAGCTTATATACAGTACGATAAAGGGCACTACTAATAGGAAAAGGGGCTTGAAAATGTGGGCCCCTCTGTCATCATGGCTTCAAAGGGTTGAGAGGATAGATCAGTAACTATATGAGTAATGAACTTGCACCTGCTCTATGTATTATTGATCAAATATCAATTTGTTTTTGGGATTGATTACGTTCTCTGATTAAATTGTATCCTGCTATGTGTAAAAAAATCTCAAGTCAATACAATAAAAACCTTAAACAAAATTAAATGTTAAATTCCCAAAGAGACAGTAGCTTAATAATGTCTTTGAACAAAGGCATATTACCTAACTATTATATTTTGATAACAGGGATACAAAAGGTCACTTAAGATCATTCAGAAAAAACATTGACTCAAATAAAGTTAGAATGTATTGAGGACTTGTTACTTCTTTTCATAAAATGCCATGCAGAGTTAAAGCAACAGACAACCAAGTAACTTAAAATCATTCAAAAAACATTATCCCATTTAAAATTGAAATGCATGGTGAGTTATTACTTCTGTTCCTGACATGCCATACAGAGTTTAAGTAGCGAGCAACTGAGCAAACAACACAGCTCTTAGTATCTGCCCTACATATTCTCAGTACAGTATGCCTATCTTCAAGCCCCCATAGGGAGCACAGAGGGATGATCCAGCGGGCACACTGTATTGAGTAAGCACCACAAAAACACAAGAGGTGCTGGTCGTTCTCCATTGTCAGACAGCCCATAGGGCAGAAGTTGGAGGAATTACCATTACTCCTCCAGGAGGCAGGGAACACTGCAATACGTAAGATCACTGATCTAAAATTGTCATAAAGAGATCTTACCTTTGGCGTACTCAAATAGTCCATAAAATCCTCGAAAAAAGAACCACCTTTAAAAGACAAATACTGATCTGTTAGGCTACCCGAGCAAATAGCAGAGATTTTAATTCCCAAGACAGCATTCAATAAAGATCTTTGACAAGGTCTCAGGAACTGCTTGTCATTTGCGTAGGATGCAGCCAGAAATCAGACAATCCTAGCTTAATCAGCCAAGATTTAACATGGACTATTCACCAGATCCTGTGGGCCAGTCTGTAGAGGATATGTTGCTCAGTAGACCATACCCTTGTCCAAAATTAAATAGGTTTAAGATGTGTTATGTCTGAAATTGTCCTTAGGTTTAGATCAAACCTCAGGGGTAGAAGTAATGTACTTTTAGGTAACTTCAGTACAGGTCTTAGAAACAAATTCTCACCTTTGTTTAGCACATCGAGATTACAATAACCCCAAAGTTTGGAACAAATATAGAGTAGCACCTCACGCTTGAGCCCTGTATATTTCCAGAGCAGATGATATAGGGTAGGAAGAGGCCCCACTTGCAAGTCTGAAAATAGACCTAGCTTTATGCTTGAGCGACAGAGTACTTTTCCCTATCGGCACAGGCCAACTGCTAGAATCTGATAATCCCACCCCTAAATAGTCAAATTCTAAAACCCTGTCCAGTTTTGCTCCATCTAGGGACACATTCCCTTTGAATGTTTTTACTGTGTATAAATACCATGTACTTCATTTTGGACTTGTTTGCCTCAAGGCCATAGTCCTTGCAAAATTGATTGAACTGCCCCAAAAGTGCATTGAGGCCTGCAGCAGTTTTCGATAAAAGAAGTGTGTCATCTCCAAATAGTAGACATGGTACTTTGGAGTGAGCTATCTTGGGAGCATCATTTGTGTAATTCATCAGATAAAAGACACTTCTATTGATGACTAGTGAGAATAGAGTGGGAGCAAGGACACACCCTTGCCGTTCACCATGCCTTGTTGGAAAATTCTCTGTGATTTTCATCACCCAGGCTCCATCTGATTCTGGCAAAATGATCAGTGTCCAAATTCCAGATCAGTGACAAAAGCCCCAGGTGTACCCCAATTTTGAGTTTTGCCCTTGAAACCAGGTCAAAGGCCGCACAAAGGTCTACAAAGGTGACAAAAAGCGCTCTCTGATCAAGGTCGACAGTTTTCCATTTTATGGTAAAAAACCGCAAGATCTGATCCACGGTACTTGTTTTAGGAAGGAAGCCGGCTTGGAGGTGTGATAGGTCCTTGTTTGATCTGATCAAGTCCCAAAAATGCTTTCTATACCTATGCTTTCTATGCTTTCTATTTCTGGTTTGTTATCTATCAGGGAAATGGGGCGATCATTTCCTGGTTCTTGCCTTGAGCCCTTGTTATAAATAAATATTATTTCAGCCATGATTTGGGGATGGGTGCATCTGCTGCAATTGCATTAATCAAAACATTAGTATAAGGAGCCCAGATCTTAGGTTCTGCACAGAACATATCCGATGGGATCCAGTCTATCCTAGGGGCTGTCCTCAGATTCAGCTCCTTAAGAGTATTGAAGGATTGTTCATTAGAAAAAGACACTACCACTTGCAATCTGGTTCTCTAGATAGTGGGGTATCTGGATTGGGAGGAAATGTTTTGGAGGGAGGCTCTGCGTACAGGGCCAAGAAATGTCCCACCCAGTCTGCCTACGAAATGTGACGTTAAAGATAAGCGTAATCTTGATGGATATTGTGACTGGCCAGTTGCCAGAACATTCTAGCATTCTCCCCTTTGCAGCTTCCAGCAGGTCCTCCTAAACCTTAGATTCCTACCTAGGTTTACTGGATTAAATAGCTTGGACATAATCCCCTCTAGCTTTTAAAATGTCTGGCCTCATGTGGCTGGTTAGGGCTTCCATCAGAGCTGATTTGGCCGCTCTGCATTTTTTGTCAAACTATTTGTGGGTTCTAGAGCCTAAATTAAGGGATGGAGTCTTCCTCTCAAAAAATGGTTTCAGTTCCTTGAACAAGGAATGCATGCATGCATGGCCAATAGCTGAAGCAAAGTGTTAGTCTGGTTGCTGGAAATATCCACCCATTTGATGTTGCACCTGTTATTATTCGGGGCTACCGTATTAAGAAATACTCTTCCTATACTGGATTTGTCCTTAAGGTGGGCCCCTTTTAGCGTAAAGGTGAGAAGGAGGTAGTTGCTCTCCTGGCGATCAACGATCTTCAAATGTACCACCTAGTGGCAGGTCCTGAGATCAAGTAGTACATAATCTATGTTGCTGCAGTAATCTCCCCTCTTGAAGGTTGACTTGGCAGTGGATTCCAAGCTCTTAGGCCATGGGTAACAATTACATATACAATCTGGAGGGCAGTTGCACTCATATGAGGGCTCTTTTTAGTTGAGGAATAAGAAGGAACCACACCCAACATTCATCCTCTAGACAACACAAATCTAGCAGGGGCTGGTAGGTCTCAAAACAGCAATTAAAATCACCTGTAATAACCTTGGGGATGCCTGACCCAAAGTCTTCTAGTACAGTGTTGAGAGTATTCAAAGTTTGCAACTGCTTGCTTAAGGGTTCTGACCTGCAGTACACACTCACAAAGAAGTAGGGGTTAGCCCGCTTGGGGGACTATTTGGGTGCCAGAATGTCAGGGGAGCCAGTATGAATAATGTTGATCGAACAATCAAGTGACGTTTTAATCCAAATAAGCAGACCACACAACGGTCTGTCTGCAGTAGACGGGAGAGCATCAACAAAATATGTGGAATAGCCTTGCTTATAGTGCTTATCAACTGCCCAACTTTCTTGAAACATTCAAATTTGAAACCCGTCCAAAATAATAACCCCAATGCACATCCATAAACTTAGATCGAATGCCACCTATGTTCCAGATTATGACCTGGATGCCAAGGGCCAACTTGCAGAGTTTGCAGGTGCAGAGGTAAGCATTCCTAGGCCACTGTGGGTGCTACTAGCTTAATTTAATCTGCCATTTCCAGGTTTATTAGAAGTTAAGGGTACCTCAAGAATTTTTCCCTTCTCACTAGCATCATAAACCAATTGGGAGCAAATAAAAGCCTTGAGAATTTGGAAAGAGATATATGATTCGGTTGCAGTGGGAGGAGCAGCTGGAGGACTGGCATGGGCACACAATATTTGTTGGTTCGGACCCTAGTTATATAGGTCTGAATAGTAATACTGGCCCTACTCCGTCCCCCAACCTCTGGGCAACCATCGGTTGCCCCCATTGTGGAGCTGTTGATCTGGGGGCCGACACCTGGCAGAGTGTCAGTCGACTCTGGCCAGTGCATCAAAGCAGTTTGAGACTGGAATGCTATCAGCCCAGGATGAACCTTATTGGCCATGAGGAAAACCCTTAAAGGAATGCAGGAGCAGGGCAGTGGTCTAGAATAATCCCTTTTAAGGTAGCAGCTGGGTTTGTAACAATACCCCATGGGTAAGAGGACTATGTTCGACTTCTCAGTTTATCTATGCACATCTTCTAGTAATAACCTGCGAACCAAATTGGGATCTTTGAAAACTGATGATGAAACAATCCCCTACAGAACCCTGCCCAAAGCACCCAACTCTGTTCTTTAAAGGAATGTCATGTGCCCATGAGACTGGAAAGTTTGTATTGTTCGCTAGCCAGTTCAGACATTTGTTGGTCAGTTCCTGATGGGTCTCTCTCTGGCCTTTATGCAATTTAGGGACTCCTGCCAGGATTGCAACATAAGGGCAGGGGGCAGGTGTCAGGTTTATGACAGGGGGACTATGGCTATAGGGTTGAGCTAGCTGACCCATGATTCACTGAGCTGGTACCCTTAACGCCAGGTTGGATCTCTAGTTGCTCCTCCTCTATGAATTGACAATTGGATAATGTGGTGGCTCTGGGAGTCAGAAAAATTGGTTAATGAGCTATGGAGGGTTGAGGTGGGGGTTTACTATTGTTATGGCTGGGACTAGGACTGGAACTTGTACCACTGAACATGCAGGTTAGAGGAGAATTGTAAAGAACACCCCCTACCCCCTTATTGAATACTGGGGTTGAGCTGAGGTTGAAACTGGGGTTGAAACTGGGGTTGAAGCTGGAGATGATGTTTACAAATTTGCTCAATGGCTTCCATGCGCACCAGTATGGTTGTGAGTTCCAAGTGCAGGACAGCCTTTACTTTATCAACAACCTCCACTATCACTTGCATTGCCCAGCTATGGTAGGAATCAAGGCCCCTTGCATCAGTGGCACCACATGGTGGCTTTGAGGGCACAGTGGTGCGGGGAACAGAATCAACGTGGGACCAGACTGTTGCAGTCTATTCCCGGATGTCCTCTTGGATTTTTTGGCTGGTTGAAACGCCCAGACTCAGGGGAGGGGACTTCATTCGGTATACAAAGGGACAGATAAATAGCCTCTCTGACCCCACCAAACTCCACATTTTGGGTAATAGTAGCCCTGCTAGTTTCTGCCTCAAGGGTAATAATATCAGCAACAGAGGTGTCAGGCGTACCGGAAAGCTTGAACGATGACTGGGGCAAACCTCCTGCACCCAAGGACAGTCTCCTTCCAGCAAACTCAATTTCAAAAGACACTACCCCTATTACTCATTGAACTTCAGATAAAATAAAGTAGGCTTGGGAAGAGGGGTTGTTGTGACAGTCGGGGGACACTTCCATTTACCCAATGGACCACAGGGAGGACAAGAGTGGAAAGGGTGGAGAGGAAAAGTCAATCAAAAGACAGTTTGAGGGGCCAAAAGCTAAAAACCAGTGCCAAGAACTTTGAGTTAAGAATCGATGAAAGTGCAGGTAAAGGTGTAGATGCAGGTGAAGGAGCAGGTGTGAGTCACAATCTCCCTCAGTCACAGCAGAATGATGAGTGACAGAACTAAGAAGAAAAAAGCAGTATTGTGGTGGCTGGATAGCACAGTGCAGCACAACAACGCAGCAAGTCTAAGAAACTGCCAACAACAGCCGCAGTGGCAGCAGTGAAAGCAGACCTCTACTTACCTCCTCCCCCAATCTTGCTGTAGCTGCCACCTCCAACCACATAGCCAAGCTGAAAAAGGGGCTGGCAGGCCAAATACACAAAAAACAGACTGTGGTTGAGGTGGTAGCCGGGGTTTGCGAAAGTCTCTAGTTTCCACCTCGCTGCATTCATTGCAAGGCAACATAAGCCCTCGCTTAGCTGACTGGACCTTCTGGAGTGAGGTGGCCCCCACAGATGGGGTCAGTTCAAGGATCATGGATCATGGCAGTGAATACTTCCCCAGGTCTCTTTGCCATGATTTGTGGTCTACACTTGTGTCCTCTTGCAGCTCACCGTTCTCCAGTGCAAGTGAGTGGCATGTGTGGGTGGGCCCAAGCACAGCGACAGAGGGAGGAGACAGTACCCTTTCAAGTTTCAAGTCAATCTCCAGTAGACAGTTTATGGGAGGCAGGGACACTGCTACCTTCCTTAGGACAGTAACCCCTCCCCACTCAAATTTCCCTATAGTTATTGGATAAAATGTTACCTTATTGTCAGCTTTGACTACTTAGTGTACCAAATCTGGAATTAACTGCTCTGGAAAAACTAACTTGTGCACCACAATTGTCATACTGACTCCTGTATCTCTCAGAGCATCTACTTTAGTCCCGTTGGTGACTGGCCATTGTGTGTACTTCGCCATGCTAGGAAGTAAGACAGCCAGTGGTTCAACATCCACCCCATCCACAGAGGCTAAGGGCCTTATTTATAAGGATGGGCAGTAAACTTTGCTCCTCCAGTGAAGTTTGCAGAGTTTTTCCCACTCCACACTCTGCTTGAAGTGCAGAGTTCTTGAAAAACTCTGCCACCCCCACCAGGTGTAGTTAGTTCTTGCGTGCAACTTACAAGTTAAATTAGTGAGAAAATTGAGCTCCAGACGACCTCCTGGTAGGATGTCTCAACCTGAGCAGTCGCAGCAGGTCTCTACCACTTATGTTAAGAAAGCTTCCTCTTGTGTTGAGAAAATTACCTCTTGAGTAGAAAAATCTAATCAAGAGGCACAAAGAAGTAGCATCCTCTGCTCTCTGCATGTTGCGATTCGCACTGATAGTACAGCGCAGGTCAAGCTCCCGGCTCAAAAAATCAGTGCGATGTACTGAATTCTGCCGCTGATGGAACTCCACAGAATCTCACAGTTTTTAGGTAACTCCGCAGAATTCCGCAGAGTGAAACCCTGCGAGTTCTGCCCACCTCTACTCATTTATCAAGGTTTTATGCAGTGCAGCAAGCCATCTTTCTGCACTGCGTGAAAGCGGAAATACAGGAATGCACCACATTTAACATAGCACACCACAATCCTGTCCTTCCCTTGCACTGGCACCCATTTGTTGCCTGCGTTGTAGGCAGGATTTTGTTGTGTGCAGGAATGGGCACCTTCCTACACAAAAACAATCTTCAGAGGCATTTCCGTCTTTCTAAGTGTGCTGTAGAATGTAAATTGTACTGCATTGCATTACTTCAGATATATCAAGCCACTCAAGGCCACTCAAGGTGGCCTTGCGGGGCTTGATAAATGTTACTTTAGGGTGCATCGTCCTTGATGCCCCCTCTTGTTTGTCTCAAGGGTGGCACAACAGATTGATAAATATGCCCCAAGGTGGCTTCATTCGAATTCCTGTTTTTTCCCCCAGGATAAACTTCCACCCTGGTCCCTACACTAACAGTCCCTTGGGACTTCCCACTTGTGGGAGGCTTCTTAAAGCAAACCAAATCTCCCTCCTTATGCCCTGGCTTGTGATAGTCCAGCCTTCACAGGGTCAAATTTTTTCTTCCACTTGTACCTTCCTCACTTAGGTTTAGAAAAGGCATAGGACTTCTCCTCCTTAGTTGACTCTTGGGCTCCTTGTGGGAACTCCTTCTTTTCACCCTTGTTTCACCCCTCTTTTGCCTGAATGGGGGCTGAACCCCCTTTATTGGGATCACCTTTAAGCCCCCTAAAGTGCACCCACAGATCAGCTGTCTTACTGGGCTGCCGGGGATCAATCCAAAATGTACTAGATGTTGGTATAAATCTGATTGACCATTATTCAAGATGTGCTCCTCTTGATCAGACTGTATAGCCCATCATGAGTAGAGGCTGTTTGTCTTTCACCCAGCCCTCTACTGACATCAGTGAGACATGCACAAAGTCAACCCCAGATTGATGTGCATCTTCGTATGTGCCAGTTCCCTTCTGGTGTGAGACCAAACCTCTGTACAAGGGCCTCTGTAATGTGAATATAGGAGACAGCTACCCTCTGTACTAGAGTCAGAAGTCCTTTCCTTCCTTACGTTGGTACTCACTCAACCAGTAACGATCCCCAGTGCTGTTGACCCACCCTGAAAAACCACAATGTTATTTCATAGCAGACAAACCATTTGTCAATGTTGTCCCCTCTGCAAAGCTCTGCAGATAACGTTGGGCAAGCAAGGGGTGCATGCCCCCTCTCGTTGATGCCTCACCATTAGAGCCACCATCTTAACTAGGCATCAAACCCAGCATGGCCTTCTTTTCCTCCAAGGCATGTTTCTTTTCCTCCAGGGCTATGCCTGCCAACTTGTCCGACAGCTCAATTTTTAGATTACTTGTCACTGAGCTCCAACTGGCAGATGGCCTGTTCAGAGGGGCTTGTGCCAACAGAGCCCAATACAATTCCATCCCTAGATGGTGCACAAAAGAACTCACGTTGGGACAAGTCATCCCCTTTCCTTCATCCTTGTGAATTATATCGTCCTCATAGGGGATCTGTGTTTTGTGGTTTTCCTCCCAAGTCCTGAGAGCCTTTTCAAAATTCGCCTTACAGATTCAACTTTTTCATTTGCATAGGGCCTTCATCTCTTCCACTGTGAGAGTTGTCAAGGTAGACAAATCCAACTCCATGTCCCTTTAAGCTTTTGAAAGGTGCAAAGGTTTTAAATGAAAAAAAATAAAAATGACCCAAATAAAGACCTGATCTCAATTAAAAATCAAGTCAGAATTACTGTATTTGGTTAAAATGACCATGAAAGTAGCAAACTAAATTGATAAACTCCATATAATACATTAAATGAACAAAACATATACTACTCCTCAATTGACTAATTGTGGTGTATGATTTGTTACAGCCCAGCTGATGAACACAGAGGTGAGCTTTTGCTGATACAATAGTGCCAGACTGCATTTTCTGATTTTGGATCAGACAATGCAGACCTGGCTTTTTGATTGAGACCTGGCAGCCCCAGTAGCCAGCTAGGGGTGACAGTGCTGCGCTATACAAATGCTGTTTGATTGATTGATTAATTGATTAGATGCACACTATATGGGTTTAAGAAAAATTATTTTAGGCACACAATAAATGTAAAGAAAGTATAAAATGTGCCATTGATTTAGATCAAAAGGGCAATACAGGGAAATAACCTTGTTTGACCCCACTACAGGATATCTAACCAATGGATGCACAATGTTTTTCTAAAATGAATACAATACTATCGATGCTGAAAATTGGTCACACAAATGAGATAAGGTTTCACCAATATGGTTGTTGAAACAGAGATATGATCACACTGTAGCAGTAGCTAGCTCAACACTCTCAGTGCTACTTGAACAAATATTTAAAAAGCTAGCTTTCACTAGGCTTAAGCGTAACTCGTGTAATTAAATGTAAAATAATCACATGGAATTATCCAGAAATTCTGTGACATTACATGGAACTATGTGAGAAGAGTAATTCTGCACTTTTTTAGCACAAAATGCGTCTTCACATCCCTTTTGGATGTGGGGATGCATTTTTCACTGAGAAATAATGCTAAACGCAACAGAAGAAGAATAGCGAGTGCAAGCAGGCAATCCCGCCTGCTGATATGCACTTGAGGTTGGATTTCCCCTGGTGTACTCCCAGCATTTAGCACTAGTGTTTTAACACAAAATGCACCCTTGCATCCAAAACGGACTAAGGGGGTAATTCTGACCTCGGCGGTAAAAGCTGCTTACCGCCGGTCAGAAGGCCGCCACAATACCGCCGCGGCCACGGTTAGCCGCTACGGACATTCTGACCCACAACTGCCAAACCTCCAAAAATCCAACTTCCACTGCATCCCGCCACATCAGCGGCCAGTGGTAAACTGGAGATGACCAAACCTCCACTGCCACGCCAACAGAAATACGCCTATGCCATTACGACCGCAAATCCACGCGGCGGTCTTTCAAACGCGGTAGTCCATTGGCGGTACACACCGCCGCGGTCAAAATACACACACCTTTACAAATCACAGCCACATTGGACAATGTGAAAGGCACACACCTGAAACACATACACATACCACTCCCACATACCCATTACAATATAAAACACACACCCACATCACCCACAAACCCCTACTACCAAAATTCAGAGACGAGGGAGACACATCACAGAATAGAGAGCTACATCACACAGAGGCACACTACACCATCACACACACCACATAGAAGCACAAAGCACCACACACCAACACACACATCACCACATACACCACCCCACACCTCATACACACCACCCCATGGCACCCCAAAGGCACCCACGCTTTTCGGACCAAGAACTCCGGGTCATGGTGGAGGAAATCCTGCGAGTTGAACCCCAGCTCTTCGGCTCACAGGTGCAGCACAACACCATAGCCAGGAAGGCGGAGCTATGGCAGCGGATCGTGGACAGGGTCAACGCGGTGGGACAGCATCCCAGAAATCGGGAGGACATCCGCAAACGACGGAACGACCTACGGGGGAAGGTGCGCTCGATGGTCTCGTGACACAACATTGCAGTGCAGAAGACTGGCGGGGGACCACCACCCACTCCACCCCAATTCACATCCTGGGAGCAAGAGGTACTAAACATCCTGCATCCTCATGGCCTCGCTGGAGTAGCCGGAGGAATGGACTCTGGTAAGTGCAAGCTCCACTACTTCACCCCCCCCAGCATGCTAACCCACACCCCCACCATCACCCCCAACCCTACATCACAAAAACCTCCCTGAGAATGTCTCTCCAGCACAACCCACCCCACACCAACCCCTGCATGCCACCACTAACTATGGACACCCATCACCTAAGCATGACCACTGCACATACCCATCCCCCCCCCCCCCCCCAAAACACCCTCACAATACCTCCCCAAAGGGAATGCCAGCACTGGGGGACAAGGGCACCCATAAATCGCACGCAATTGCACACACAGAAACAATAACCATACTCTCTTACCCCATGCAGGACCCGAATGAAAACACACCGGTCAGGAGGGTCCAGAAATGTCCATACCACCCCCGGAAGAGGCCCCCAGTGATGACAGCAGCTCTGTCGACCTGGAACCTGATGACCAGCCCGGACCATCGGGGAACTCTGGACAGTCGGTTCCCCTCAGGCAGCCACAGGCCACACCAGACCCAACCCCCTCTGGGAACAACAGCACAGCTCCCACCCAGCGGGCCCATGCCTCTGTCTCTAGGACAGGTCAATCAGGGGTGTGTCTGCCACTACAGGGCACCCAGGGTAACCCACCACCCCAACAACAACAGGGACCTGGGGGCAGTGGTAGTGGGCACACCGTCCAGGGGACAGAGGCCCAGGGAAACAGGGCAACTCGGAGGGCTGCTGTGCGACGGGGGGGAGGAGAGGCCCAGGGAACCCACTCTCCAAGAGGCCCTCACCACCATCATGGCAGCCTACCACCACTCACAAGAGACGATGGCGACGGTACTGGCCAGGTTCCAGGAGATCCAGGCACAGCAGGAGGAACGCTACATGGGGTTCAGCGACCAACTAACCAACATATCTACCGCCATGGGGAGCAGAGTCCAGGCCCTGAACCGGATAAAGGACACGTTTCGGGACCATGTGGCATCACACAGGGCCCCTGTCACTAGCCCGGACCAAGAACTGCCTACCACCTCCGCCGGCGCTAGTGGACAGGAGGCCCCACCACAACGACAGGCCACCAGAACCCCGCCTCCTGCTGAACAACAACCTCCCCGCAAGAGGAGCCTGCGATCCAAAAAAACGACAGAGTAGGATGTGAAGACCCCCGCCAGCATGAGATACCCCATGAAGTCATCCCACTGTCCCACATTGCCACCCTGTCAAACATTGAACTGCCCCTGCTCCATCCTTCCACAGGCATATGGACAATGCACCTGTGAGACTGAGAACTGGACTCCGCCATGGACATTACTCCACCCCCACCCATCACCGTTTTACTTTCTTGTACCATTTACTTGCACTAAAAATAAATCACTCATTGCACTGAAATCAATCTGGAGTCAGCCTGTATTATTTACAAATGTATAACACATTACATATCAATTACGTTCTGTTAACTTTGTGCTGAACACATACCGAGGTCAATTAGCATTAGTCCATGGGCTAACCAAGCAGAAGTCACGCAGTGGGTCATACAGCACTGAAAAGGGAAGGGAAATTAAAACATCAGTTTAAAAGAACTGGGGGGAAATAGACAAAGTTGAGATGCAGGAGGCTTTCAGGAAATGTAAAATGGCATGGGTGATTCTTACCTGTCTGCTACTGAAAATACTGTTCTATAACTCTGTCCCTGTTGTCTGTGTCGTCCTCTGAGTCTTCCTCCTCTTCACTCTCCGCAGGCTCCACAGCTGCTTCAACACCACCATCTGCACCATCCTCCTGCAGGAAAGGAACCTGACGTCGCAATGCCAGATTGTGAAGCATACAGCAGGCCACGATGATATGGCACACCTTCTTTGGTGAGTACATCAGGGAACCCCCTGTCATATGCAGGCACCTAAACCTGGCCTTCAGGAGCCCAAAGGTCCTTTCTATGATCCTCCTAGTTCGCCCATGGGCCTCATTGTACCGTTCCTCTGCCCTGGTCCGGGGATTCCTCACTGGGGTCAGTAGCCAAGGCAGGTTGGGGTAACCAGAGTCACCTATTAGCCACACACGTTGTCTCTGTAGCTGCTCCATCACATAGGGGATGCTGCTATTTCGCATAACATACGCGTCATGGACTGACCCAGGGAACTTGGCATTTACATGGGAGATGTACTGGTCAGCCAAACAGACCACCTGGACATTCATAGAATGGTAATTTTTCCTGTTTCTGTACACCTGCTCATCGTCTTTTGGGGGCACTAAAGCCACATGGGTACCATCAATGGCACCAATGATGTTGGGGATATGTCCAAGGGCATAGAAATCACCCTTCACTGTAGGCAAATCACCCTCCTCTGGGAAAATGATGTAGCTCCGAATGAGTTTCATCAGGGCAGACAACACTCTGGACAAAATCTTGGAAAACATAGGCTGAGACATTCCAGATGACATGGCCACTGTTGTCTGGAATGAGCCACTTGCCAAAAAATGGAGGACTGACAGAATCTGCACTAGAGGGGGAATGCCTGTGGGTTGGCGGATGGGGGACACCAGGGCTGGCTCCAGCTGGGCACACAGTTCATGGATAGTGGCTCGGTCAAGGTGGTATTGTAGTATAATATGGCGTTCTTCCATTGTCGACAGGTCCACCAGCGGACGGTACACGCGAGGATTCATCCTTCTCCTCGCAAGTCCCAGCGGTCGGTGCCTAGGAAGGACAACATGGAGCACAGAGTCAGGCAAACCACAGGTACGTTCACACAGCTTGCACAGTTAAAGAATCGCAATGCATTGAAAGGCGTGTATGTGTGGCAATGCAAGGCCTAGGCCTGTGTGACGCAGTTAAAATCAATCCATGTGGGGCCTTGAAATGGCGGCTGCCTGACCTGTGAAGTGGGACAATGGGATGTGAGGTCAATGCGCTGCCGTGGCACACCGTGGCGGTAGGCGGTCGAAGACCGCTATACGAAGCCGCATTGGTTAACATTGAAGCCTATGGGTTTCATGAGCCAATGACGATGTGCGCCGGCGGTCGCGGTACGCACCGCCGCGGTACGCACCGCCGCGGGCGTGACCGCCATTTTCTATCAGCTTAATCACTCGAGACCTGAACATCCACAGGAGAGGACCTATACTGCAAGTGCTGCTGTGACCTCGGTCTGGAAGTGACAATGGCTGCTGCGACTGGGGAAAGGGCCCCTGCCTTCACGTCTGAAGAGTTGGAGAAGCTCGTGGATGGGGTCCTCCCCCAGTATGCGTTACTCTACGGTCCTCCAGACCAACAGGTGAGTACACCGGGTGCACATGGAATGGGCTATGCCTGTGTGGAGTGGGGTGGATGTAAGTTGGTGGGGTGGGGTGCGAATGAGGAGTGCAACGCACGACAGATGAGAGCATGTGCCATATAGCAAAGTTGGTGGGGGGGGCCAATCACATCTAACATGCAGGTCATTGATGATTGTTTCCTTTCCACCCTGTACATGTCAAATAGGTCAGCGCCCATCAGAAAGTCGACATTTGGTGTGCCATCGCCAAGGAAGTCCGGAACTTGGGGGTCCACAACAGACGGGGCACCCACTGCTGCAAGAGCAGGGAGGACATCCGTCGCGGAACAAGGAAGAACGCAGAATCACTGCTGGGGATGGCCTCCCAACCTAGGAGGGGTGCCAGTCGCACCATGACCCCCCTGATGACCCGGATCCTGGTGGTGGCCTACCCTGATTTGGATGGGCGCTTTAAGACATCACAGCAGACACAAGGGGGTGAGTATCAGCACATTCTCCTATCTTTCTGCGCAGTGGAGGCGTCTGGGTGGGGGAGGAGGGCTGTGGGTGACATTAGGCCAGGGCGCTTTCTGTAGTGTAGTCCTCTCCCTTAGGCATGGCCCTGTGCCCCCGCCCCCCACCTCTGTAGGGTGCCAAGTACAGCTATCCATGGTCCTGCATCATCCATGTGCGTATTTGTTGTCCATAGACCTGTAGGCCTGGTCACAAGTACTGAGTAGTATACCCCGATTGCGCGGCGTAGTGCATGAGGCTCCTGTGTCTGTCCTCTCCGCCAACGGTGTTGACATTGCATGCACTCAACCTGGTCTTTTTTTTTCTCCCCCCACCCTTTTTCTTCATCTTCTTGTGCATGTGTGCATTAGCATCATCAGGCGGAGGAGATCTGGCATCGGAGCACGAGGGAGCTGCAGGTCACAAGGCCCCGGTGGGCCCAGGAACAGACACCGAGGGCACCAGTGATCCGGAGGGCGAGGGGAGCACCACAACGGGGACCGGTGGTGAGACAAGCGACTCAGACACGTCCTCGGATGGGTGCTCCCTAGCGGTGGCGGAAACATCAGTGCCGACAGCCTCTACAGGTACAGCCGCCACCCAGCGCACCAGCCCCGCCCTCCCAGCAGCCCCTCAGCCTACGCTCCGTGCCCGCTCGCCCAGGAAGGAGCGCGTCTCCTTCGCCCCAGGCACCTCAGCCCCTGCCACCCCTGCTGCCCTCAGTGCGGAGCTCATTGACCTGGTGAGGACGCTCATTGTTGGGCAGACTACCCTTTTGAATGCCATCCAGAGGGTGCAAAGGGAGGTGCAACAGAGCAATGCGTACCTGGAGGGCATTCATTCGGGTCAGGCTGCCCATCAACGATCGTTCACTGCTCTGGCCTCAGCACTGACGGCAGCCATTGTCCCTGTTTCCAGCCTCCCTCTTCTGACTGCCTCCAGCCTGTCTCTGTCTCCTGTTCCTCAGCCTATCCCATCCACACCATCAGACCAGCCTGCACACACCTCAACACCCAAGAGCAGCTCATCCAGACACAAGCACCACAGATCCCACAAGCACTCACCCAAGCAACACCCAGATGCAGACATTCCAGCAGTCACTACCACCTCTGTGTCCCCCTCCTCCTCGTCTCCCTCCTCCCTCCCTGTGACGTCTACACTCACACCTGCATGCACACCAACATCAGCCAGTGCTTCCATCACCACCTCACCCTCCACTACAGTCCACAATCGTGCAGTCACTACCCCCACTGCCATTTACACGTCCCCTGTGTCCTCTCCCACTGTGTCTGTCACCCCCTCTTCCAAGACACACAAACGCAGGCAGCCACTCACCCAACAGCCATCCACCTCACGACAGCCTACAGCACCAGCACCTTCACCCAAAGACAGCACACCTGACTCTCCTACAACCACATCCTCTTCCTCCACTCCCATCACCACTTCTCCTACACTTTACCTTGGCCCTAAAAATCTTTTCCTGGCTAATCTTAACCTCTTTCCCTCCAATGACCTACCCCCTCCATCTGCAAAGAGTCCCAAGAGCACCGCAGCCACCACCAGCCCAGCTTCGAGTGTCACTGTTGTGCATGGGTACTGGAGTCCACCCTTTGCCAGCAGTGACACTTCGATCAGCAGCAAGGACACAGCCAGCCCCCCCCCCCCGGCAATAGGACCCGCAAAAACAAGGGCCGCCATGCGAGGACTGACACGGCTGCCCCCAAGGAGCAATGTGCGCCCACTTCACCAGCCACAACATCTAGGGGAGGCAAGGGCCCGAGAGCCCCATCTAAGGAGCGGAAGGGCAGCAGGAGCGCGGAGCAGGTGGGCCCCACATGTCACATCCCAGCTGTGAAGGAGGATACTAAAGAGCCAAGGACTCCGTCCCCGAAGGGTCCAGAAACGTCACGGTCCGAGGGCGACTGAGCAGGGAGTCCAGCACAGGTCTGACTCCCTTGACCTACTGGATGAGCACCGCTGAACAGGGCCCCGCCGTGAAGATAGGCACCGCTGAACAGGGCCCGCCGTGATGATAGGCACCGCTGAACAGGGCCCGCCGTGAAGATAGGCACCGCTGAACAGGGCCCCGCCGTGAAGATAAGCACCGCTCCGCTGGGCCCTTCCTGTCAAGCACCGCTCCGCTGGGCCCTTCCTGTCAAGCACCGCTCCGCTGGGACCCGCCGTTTCAAGCACCGCTCCGCTGGGCCCTTCCTCTCAAGCACCGCTCCGCTGGGCACCGCCGTCTCAAGCACCGCTCCGCTGGGCCCTTCCTGTCAAGCACCGCTCCGCTGGGCCCTTCCTGTCAAGCACCGCTCCGCTGGGCCCTTCCTGTCAAGCACCGCTCCGCTGGGCCCTTCCTCTCAAGCACCGCTCCGCTGGGCACCGCCGTCTCAAGCACCGCTCCGCTGGGCCCTTCCTCTCAAGCACCGCTCCGCTGGGCCCTTCCTGTCAAGCACCGCTCCGCTGGGACCTGCCGTCTCAAGCACCGCTCCGCTGGGCCCTTCCTCTCAAGCACCGCTCCGCTGGGCCCTTCCTGTCAAGCACCGCTCCGCTGGGACCCGCCGTCTCAAGCACCGCTCCGCTGGGCCCTTCCTGTCAAGCACCTCTCCGCTGGGCACCGCCGTCTCAAGCACCGCTCCGCTGGGCCCTTCCTTTCAAGCACCGCTCCGCTGGGCCCTTCCTGTCAAGCACCGCTCCGCTGGGCCCCACCGTCTCAAGCACCGCTCCGCTGGGCCCTTCCTCTCAAGCACCGCTCCGCTGGGCACCGCCGTCTCAAGCACCGCTCCGCTGGGCCCTTCCTGTCAAGCACCGCTCCGCTGGGCCCTTCCTGTCAAGCACCGCTCCGCTGGGACCCGCCGTCTCAAGCACCGCTCCGCTGGGCCCTTCCTCTCAAGCACCGCTCCGCTGGGCACCGCCGTCTCAAGCACCGCTCGGCTGGGCCCTTCCTGTCAAGCACTGTTTATGGTTCACTGTGCCCACCATGCCTCCTCCTTGACCAGTGGAGACTGTAATCCACCTGATGGACTGTGGCTTTGCACTCCCCTGGATGGTACAGTGGGCAGCCCACCCACTGTAGAGACATTGAGAGACTGTGGCTTTGCACTCCCCTGGATGGTACAGTGGGCATGGTGGCTCCTCGTGGATCTGGCGTCGTGGACTCATGTGGCTGTGGTGCTCCCCCCTTCCCACTGAGGTGCCTGTATTTTTTACATCGGATGCCCCTGCAGTGTTCTCTCCAAAGGACTCAGGTCTCCTGTGTGGGCTTCGCCCTTGTTTCGCAAAACTTTGGCCCACGGACATGTTCAATGCGTAGGATGTGCAGGACTTGTTACTTCAGTTATACACTGATGTGTATATAATATTTTTCTTTGTGAATATTTTTCATGGTTGTACGAGAATTTTCAGGAGCTTTTTTGTACATAAATAATTCTTCCTAATTTGATTATGTCATAGCATTTTTTACCGGTGTTTGGGTGGTGTCACTGTGACTTGTTGCTCTGCATTGGTGTGTACATATTGGGGGGGTCGCATATGTGTGTGCCCGTAACCTTTCGTCCTCCCCCCTCCCGTGTGTCGTAGGTGCAGTACTCACCGTTGTCGTCTGCGCCGGAGCTCGTACTCGTGGTAGATGAGAAGGTAGACGAGAGCAGGTATGATGTTCAATTCGGGTTCCATGCTGTCCTCCTTCCTCGTAGAGTGCGTAGAGGTGAGCGTTTTCCCGTTCGTAGTCTGTTTCCGCCGTGTTTTTATCGGCGGGGCTCCCGCCCCGGAAAAGGCGGCAGATTGGTGAGTTATGATAGTGTGGGCGGTACATTGTCTGCCGCCTGCCTGTTGGCGGTGACCGCCGAGCTGTTTGTTTGTACCGCCGTGGCGGTCGGAGTGTTAAGTTGGCGGGCTGTGTTGGCGGTTCCCGCCAGGGTCAGAATTCCTTTTTTTTTACCGCCAGCCTGTTGGCGGGTTGGCCGCCGCTTTATCACCGACCGCCAGGGTTAGAATCACCCCCTAAATGTTCTATCACAATAGGTATTTTTTTTACTCCAAATTACCCTTAACTAAGCGATTGGGCATAATCACATTATTAACGGTAATTCTGCATTAAAGCATTAAAACAGGGAATTGCTGAAATTACTCTGATTACTCTAGCACAATTGAAACTCTGCCTTAACCTAGTTTTTGCCAGAGCCTTTCTTGACTCAGTCATATTTTCAAGTTTTTCCTAACACTCAAGAAGGCCCAATCAAAATAACTCCATCTTTTTATATTAATGCCAAGAAATCATAACATAATTGTCTAATTTCAGGCAGTCTCTTATGATCAGACTATTAAAGCAAGTTCCCTCCCAGGGCAACAATGGTTTCAGCTTAATAGACTCCAAACTATAGTCAAGGCCCAGTTCTGCATAATAGGAGACAGTAGAGGTACTCAGGGTACTGCTAACAGTCTCCACAAGCACGCATTCTCAGTGCTTTGGATATCAAGTTGAACACTGCAACCCAATAAGCCAGACCCACATGTGGCATTCAGATACATTTTGAACATCAAATTCCTAAGGTGTTTAGCCCAAAACTTTGTAGGGATCCAAAAAGGGATTCAATACATTTGGCAACTTGAGCCACGTTGGCATTGTCAATTATTTTCAGACTGAGCAATTAAAAATCAAATAAAAACAGATCTAAAATGTGGAAAGTGCCGACCACAGGCAACTAGTCATGTTAGACCTGAGCAAAGCTAGGTAGTCGTCAACAAATCATCAGTGGCGTAAGCTGCAAGCTGGATGTGAAGCAGTGGTCGGCAGCGGTTACTGACGAGAAAGGTCCCAAGGCGATCACCGATGAAGGGAAAGCTTCAAGCAGGCAAAGTTGGTCTGTGCCCAAGAAGACCTTGACATTCATTGAATGCTGCCAGAAATCCTCTACGTTGAGATTTAGAAACATTTCAGGAAATCTGATTTCCTTTAACAGAGCAACCCAAAAATGTATGTTGGCCAGCAATTCGACGTCAACGGCTATGGCCTCATCTGTGACCCCAGTCTCCTTCTACTCTACAGGCAGAACGTTGGCAACCAGTTAAAAGTCCCAGGTAAACACGTTTTCAAGTCCTAGTTTTAACAGTTTGGGCAGGAGAGGTAAACTCTAATACAAGGCAAGGGCTCTAGGACATCAGGAGCAGCATATAGGGATCAGTACTCACTCCAACAGAAGCCAATAACAGTGTCAAGGGCAGGTACAGTTGAAATTGGTCAGCTGGGCTCTGTCAGGAAAGTGGTATTCTTGCAGCTTCTGTGCCACTGTAGCTTAACAGAAGGTCAGCCACTTGACTCTTGGAATCCACTTCTTTGTCCTGGGTACAAGTGGGAGCAGGTCCAATGGTGCTCCTCCTAGGTCGCAAAAACAGATGCAGTCCTTCTTCTGCCTTCCACAAGTCCGGTAGTGCAGTGGGTGCCATAGGCGCCACATTTATGCCGGGCACTTGCTTGTGGGCAGGGGTGACTCCTGGCTTTCCTTGACCAATAGGAAAGAAGTTCTCAGGTGTAACCATACCCACCTTTTCAGCAGTTCTTGTATTCCATATTGCAACCAATTCCAAAGTACCTCTCTCTAACTAAAACCAAGGGGGCAGAACCTTTTCTACCATGTGCAGAGTTTCTCTGTCCATCCAAGATGTGTGGCCAGGAACATTTGCAAACCCTCCCTTGTGGTCACTCAAAACTGGTTCTGGTGGCAGCCCCTCTGCCACTAGTATTGATGCCTTACTGACTTGAAGGACTGTAGAGGGTACAGACCCAGGTGTGAGCTACATTTGCCTGTAAGAAGGCAGGCCCTTTTGAAGATAATTACATTCTGAGAGCTGCCCAGATGGTCATCCTTTCAGAGTAATAGGATACCTCTTTGTGACCAACACTTTAATTTCAGCTCTGGGAGCTACTTTACATCTAATCAAGGGGCTGCCCGCTTCTGGGCAACTGTTAAAAGCTCAGACAAATGGACTTCTAGAGGCTTTAAGCATGTTAAAAGAAATTTTTTAAAGTAACTTTTGTATATTATTGTTACAAATACAACTTTACCAATGAATTGGATTTGTAATAAGTATTTAAAAAGTACAAGAAGTAATTTTTATCTGCTTCCTAGATGGAGACAACATTATTTAATTTTAACAATAACCCCAAATGCTTTCCTATTGAACAGCTAACTCTGCTACCATGAAAATAGCTTTCAAAGCTTGTTACTTGTAAGAACGCTTCACTTTAAATTTTTATGTGTCCGACTCTCAAATATCATGCCGTATGAGTATTTAAAGCTAAATTAAGGCAGACTTAGTAATATTTACAAGGAGGCTGGAGGCCTTTCAAAAGGGGTTATTTTGACAAGTGAAATTTGTAGTTTAAACCTGCACATCCAGGATACAGGCGTTAGTTATGCAGTTGTGTTTGGCGTTGTTATTTTAGCAGTGCCACAATATGGGCTGCAGTCAACTTGGGATATTTAACCTCTTGGCCCTGGGTACCCAGGGTAAAATAAACTTGGGTCTTATTGGTAAATTAAATTTTCCAATTAGAATTATGTCCAAATTCAGCATGTTTTAAGGGTCAGAGCACATGCACTGGGGGCAGGTTAGCAGAATCCTAGAACAGAGAGTCTAAAAACAGGAGCATCAGTCCTTAAAAGATGGATGTGGTACTATGCCAATAAAAAGCATTTTCTTACACCGTGCTATAGAAAAACTGAAAAACAAATAAATATTTAAATCATCATAAACGTATGACAAATATTCCAGATAGAAGACACCAGGAAGTTAAAATGTGCAGATGCTTTAAAGGTCACATGAGGTTAGTCAGAGAAGTAGCACATTGAAAGCAATCTTAAAATGCATATTTCTTGCAGTCATAATGACAGAAATTTGAGCTCAAATAAAAGGTCTAGATTTTTTAATACACCTACATTTGAAGAAATCAATCTTTAACTAGGCTTATTTCCACTGCTGAAGGTCTCCACCAGTCATACTACTGTACGCAAGGCTACCTCATTAGAGGCAATAAATAATTAGACTGACAAAGATAAAAATAATTCAATTCAATGAAACTATCATAGGCTACTTAATCTCTAACAATACTTTTGAGAAAATTCAAAGTACAATTTCCAGAAGCAGCTCACATGATTCTTAAAACTGCAGAGGTAAGGTAATTTCTGTATGAAGGATTATACCCAGGTTTTTCACTTGAAGAAAAAACTTTTCAAAAAACAAATCAGAGAGCAAACTGATCAGATCATCTGGGCAGCAGAGATCGATATTAAGTTGTTTTTTCAACCACATATGAAGGAAGCCAAGACATTTTTCCTCGCACCATACACTACCTACTGATAATATTTAAAAATAGATTTATTTGCAATTTGCATAGCATCACATACTAAATTAAAACCTGCAACTATGTAAATGAGGGGATCATTTAGCAAATGAATACTTATGATAACAGAGGCAAATCCCGTCTCACCTCAAGATTCAAGCTGTAATCCGAGGACATAAACGACCCATGCAAATTCCTCTGACTTTAAGCAGCCAAAATCATAAAACCCATCAAAACTAAGAGTGGGGCCTGGAACTGGGATGCTATGCATTGCAGGAATGTTAAATGAGGAGTGATCAGAGCACAGAACTGACATATAACAAAACCAATATGACCACTGAATCCTGCTCCACTTCCCTAATGGGTCACCCAACAAAATAACCTGTGCCATTTCGATCACTGATCCCTGACTCAATTGTGGAACAGGAGGTATTGAGTACAGAAAAACTACTTTGCTTTTGCTTAAAGCAGACATATTAGTCAACTTAGACGGTACTTGTGTTCAATTTCAATTCTCATTTAGAAACAGCAATGTTGTTCTACTAATAACTGTTTTTGAATGTCTCTACTATGTGTTTTGAGCATGGCAAATGCTGCTAGTTATTGCACGTGGTTTGTATGCGTCTGTTGATAACCATTACAGGATAATTTCAGTGGTTTTATGCATATGAACATTAACTATAACTCAGTTTTCAAGAGTGTTCTTTCTAGGTAATTTTGTTGGTTTCTTTTTGATGTACTTAATTTCCAAACTTCAGTCCACAAAGGCTTTATACTCAACACATTGTGGCCACACATCCCCCCGTGCACATTGTCGTTGGCTGTGCTCTGCTGGTGTTGGGCTCCCAAAGTCCACTGAGCATAGGCAGCAGAGCACATTGGGTGTTAGGCAAGGAGCCTGACTTGTTTCCAGGCATAGTGTCTAACCTGCCATGGGTGCTTCTTAGTAGGGCTGGATCCCTGGCTCAGTCTCTGGTCAGGCTCTGCATTCTCTTTCCTACCTTCCATTAAAAGCCAGAAACTCCTTTTAATGTTTGGTGTTTCTTTGTATTTTGTTTTTTTATCAGAAACTAGGGAGCCAGAGACACTTGCAAGTTTCTAGATGGGGTTACGAAAATTCAGCTGTAATACAGTAAACACAGTTTCAAATAAATCAAAATCTGTGTAGTAGAATTAACGTCATGACTCATGAGTTAAAACAGCAAAATATGCATAAGTGGTAATCCTTTAAATTTCATTCCAAAATTTCTTTAAAGGCAAATATTTTAAAAACGACTTTGTCAACTTAGACCAAAAAGCAGACTTTCTGTGTAAAGTTTTACTTTCATGCCACGTTTGGTTTAAATCCATTCAACTGTATTAGCTGTATCTTTCAGAAAAATCTCCATGGAAGCTAAAATTCAAAATCACTAATTTTTAGCTTGACCATAGCAGCGCGCAAGCGCTGCTTTTCCAACGTGTTGGTATCTATGTGGGCTTTTAACCACACCCATGCCACTCCCATCAAATCCATTCATTTGTAGACTTCCCTTTTCAAATCCTCTTCATTTTATTTGCGAATGGCATGCAAACATCATGCCTTTTCCTGTGTTTTGCCACTGGCGATAGCATGGACCAACTACTGAAAACATACGCAGCTCCATGTTTTCAGCATGGTTTCTGGATTACCTTTTCTTTTTATACACTACACAGCATGATCGCACTCAGCAGTATTGGAGCTTTTTCAGCTTACTTCCATTCTTTATTCCTGGTATTTGTTGTTTCTGTCACATGTGAATGTAAATACATTTTTAAAAACATGTGACTGCTTGTGTGTCTTCACTCGTGTTTGTTGTTGTTTTTACATTATTTTTAGGTAGTGTTTGTATTTTTTTGTTTATTTCACAGTTGTATGTTTATGGCTCAGTTTTGTGTAAATATATTTTAAAAACCATCTTTTTGTGTGTTTGTATGGTAAACAGAGCTGCACAGTGACAAAATAAGCAGATAAACACTCAAAGGTTTGCTTTTAAAAATACATTTACGTGGAACTAGACATCAAACAAAATATAATGTGATATTGTAGCAACTGTAATAAAGCACTATAATGTAGCAGTGCTTTCTTATATGATTGCCTTTGTACACATAAGAAAACTCTGCTACATTTTAGAGCTTTATGCGATTTTCACTTGAACTACCACCTGGAATAAAACCACTGTTTTTACCCAACAACATACGTGCATACCATAGTCGAGCACATGTTCCAAAGACAATCTCAAAAGAAAGTGCTCCTACATTATAGCGCTTTATTACAGTTGCACACTATAAAACTATACTATAACATATAGCACCTGTAATTAAGCTCTAAAACCTAGCAGCGCTTTCTTTTGCGGTTACTTCGGAACAAGTACTTGTCCATGTTTTGCACTCACGTTGCTTAATATAAACACTGGTTTTGTCCAGGTGGTAGAAAAAGTAATAAAGCACATGTCGCGGTGGTGTTTAAATAAAGTTTGAACAACATTTTGTGGGTTTATACAGTAACTGGAGCTGCGTGGTGACAAAAAAAGAAGATAAACACTTAAAAGGTTGATTTTAACAATGCATTTATGTGAAAGTGACATCAAACAACACACATATTGTTATATTGTAGCAACCGTAATAAATCTCCAAACTGTAGCAGTGCTTTCTTTTGAGATTGGTTTTGTATGCGCAAAAAAGTGCTTCTATATTATAGCGCTTTATGGTCTGTTGGGCTGGATTTTTGTGGCAGCATAGTTAGTTTTCCAGTTGGTGAGTAATTTTGTGATAGTGGTATGGTATAGCTTGTTTTAACAGAGATCTTTGAATAAACACATTTATGCAAAAAAAAATGAATTCATTCAGTTCTAGTTTCAAAGATCTCAACTGTGTTAATTGATTTTATTTTTGTTATAATTCAAATTATTACCATTAATGGTAGTATTTTCTTTTTTTATTATACTCAATATCTATATTGTGTGACAGTAGAACTTAATTTGTAACTAATCACATGCCGGTGCCTAAAGCTTTCCTTTCCAATGCTCGGCTGTTGCAATTCAATGTGAATACTGAGGCACCATTATTCTATAGCCATCTCTGGCTTTTTAAATATATATGTACAGCCACTTTCAACCTCTTTAGCAGAGTACTTAATTTATAAATAATCACAAGCCGGTGCCTAAAGGTTTACTTTCCTTTACAATGTGCAGCTTTTGCAGTTCAATGTGAATACTGAGGCACCATTATTCTAAAGCTATCATGGACATTTTTAATACATGTACAGACACTTTTAACTCCTTTGTTTCAGAGTGCTTAATTCATAAACAATCACATGCTGGTGCCTAAAGCTTTCCTTTGCAACATGTGGCTGATGCAGTTCAATGTGAATACTTAGGCACCTTTTTTCTAAAGTCATCTCGGGCCAATTTTAACACCTTTAGAGCAGTGTTTAATTTGTAAATAATCACATCCAGGTGCCTAAAACTTTCCTTTCCAAAGCACAGCTGTTGCAGTTCAATATGAATTCCGAGGCACCATTATTCTAAATCTATCTCTGGCATTTTAAATATATATGTACAGCCACTTTTAACCTCTATAGCGAGTGCTTAATTTTTAAATAATCAAATGCTGGTGCCTAAAGCTTTCCTTTCCTTTTTGATGTGCGGCTTTTGCAATTCAGTGTGAATACTGAGGCACCATTACTAAAGCCATCTTGGACAGTTTTAATATATGTACAACCATTTTTAATCCGTTTAGCTCACAGTGCTTAATTTGTAAACAATAAAACTTTCCTTTGCAGCATGAGGCTGTTTCAGTTTAATGTGATTACTTAGACACCATAATTCTAAAGCAATCTCGGACCACTTTTAACCACCTTCGAGAAGTGCTTAATTTGTAAATATTCATGTGCAGGTGACTAAAGGTTTCCTTTGGAATGCACAGCATTTGCAGTTCAATGTGAATACTATGGCACCATTATTCTAAAGCTATCTTGGGCATTTTTAATATATGTACAGACAGTTTTAACCCCTTTATCTCACTTTTGCAGTTCTAAATTTGTAAATATTCACATGCCAGTGCCTAAAGCTTTCCTTTCCAAGCATGGCTTTTGCAGTTCAATGTGAATATGGAAGCACCAATAGTCTAAAGCCACCTCAGGCATTTTTAATATATGTACATCCACTTTTGACCCCTTTAGCTTGCAGTGCTTTCTTTGTAAACAACCAAGTGCTGGTGCCTAAAGCTTTCCTTTGCAACTCGTGGTTGCTACAGTTCGCTGTGAATACTGAGGCAGCGTTATTCTAAATCCATCTCACATTTCTATTATATGGACAGCTACTTTTAACCCCTTAAGCGCAGTGCTTAATTTGTAAATAATCACGTGCCGATGCCTAACAGGTGTTGCAGTTCAATTTGAATACTAAGGCACCTGTATTCTAAAGCCATCTCAGGCATTTTTAATATATGTACAGCCACTTTTTATCTCTTCAGCTAAATCCTGCAGGGCCCACTTTAAAACTAATCATGTACAGGTGCCTAAAGTTTTCCTGTGCAACATGCTGCTGCTGCAGTTCAATGTGAATATTGGAGCACCGTTAATCTAAAGCCATCTCAGGAATTTTTAATATCTGTACAGCCACATTTAACCCCTTTAGAGCAGTGCTTAGTTTGTAAATAATCAAGTGGCGGTGCCTAAAGCTTTCCTTTCCAGTGCGTGGCTGTTGTAGTTCAATGTGAATAGTAAGGCACCATAATTCTAAAGCTATCACAGTCATTTGTAATATATGTACATCCACTTCTAACCACTTTATCTCGCAGTGCTTAATTTGTAAACAATCATGTGCCGGTGTCTCAAGCTTTCCTTTGCAACATGCAACTGCTGCAGTTCAATGTGAATACTTAGGCAGCTTTATTCTAAAGCCATCTCGGACATTTTTAATATATGTACAACCACTTTTAACCACTTTAAAGCAGTGCTTAAATTGTAAATAATCACATGCCTTTGGCTAAAGCTTTTCTCTGTAATGCGTGTCTGTTGCAGTTCAATGTGGATACTAAAACACCAGTATTCTAAAGCCATAACGGACATTTTTTATATATATATATATATATATATATATATATAGACAGCCACTTTTAATACCTCTAGCTCACTCAGAGCTTAATTTTAAATAATAACATGCAGGTGTCTAAAGCTTTCCTTTCCAACCCATAGCTATCGCAGTTCAATGTGACTATTGAGGCATCATTATTCTAATGCCATCTTAGGCATTTTTAATATATATATATACAATCACTTTTAATCCCTTTAGCATGCAGTGCTTAATTTATAATTGCAGGTCCAATGCAAAGGTTCATTTCTGAAAAAGTTTTTTATTGGGTTTATATGATAATTGTATATGTTTTATTAATCTTTCCTTATTGCAATTATGACCATATTTCGGGCCAAAATTAACATCCTTATTATAGTCCGACTGAACACTCTTGATATGTTTGCGTGACCCTGTTTGTTTATTTCTCTTGGTATTCCTCAGTGGGTGCTTTGTGTCTTTATTTGGGGGGAATTGTGTTAGCCAGCCAGAAACTCTGATGGGGGGTGGGTGGTAAAAGTGGAATTCTATTTGAATAAGCATGGCGGATTCAAAATTAGAATGCAAAATGGTGACATTTTCATTTTTTGCTGCAGATAGAGGAAGAAGGTAAATGGAAGCGATTTAGTTATATGCAGGGCCACTGGAATTATGTGACAGGAAAAGAACAAATTATGAGCCACGGTTGACCAATTTATGTGGCAAGAAACGTCCAGTTATTAATTTACAGCGCCAATAGCTCTAACTCAAGCAAATGTGAGACCTTCCTTTTCTCTGGACACATGTCTCTCTGACCTAAAGGCCCTGAAGAAACAATCTACTGATGCAAAAAAAAAATTCATGCAGGTGCAGCTTGACTGCCTCACCAAACCAATAGACAGACAATCACTTCAGCTGGACCACACAGAGTGCAGGCCATCCGATTTTGAGGACAATTTGATTGACAGCAAAATGAGGCTGGGTATGCCAAAACTTAACTGACTAAGTAGCTGGCCAAGTTTTCGACAAAGCCATCCACAAGTTCAAAAGTTATATGCAAATGAAAAATTTCTTTTCAGCACAAATACCATCTCAAACGTAACTACACAGTGACTAACATCACTGTATGATTGTGGTGATGGTGTGTTGTGGTGATGATGCAATTTTGCTCTGACATTTGATCAGTAATAGACTGATCAACTGAGTCCAAATTATTAAATCCATTCTGTACAGGTTTCACATTGGACTGTTCATGTAAATGTAGTTTTCCACCACTGCATTCTATGAATCTATACATTTCAGTGAAAAATTGCCCCAGCACTGGTGCCAAATATCTAACCCATCCACTAGATTTAACAAATGCACAATTAGTCTGATTAGTTTAATCAATCAGTGGATGAAAGTGAAGTCCTGGAATTTTATGAAACAAGAACCTGTGGGTGGAAAATATCAGCAGGTCAAAGCCCTAAGAGTATCATTTAAGTCTTAATCAACCAACTAGTGTCAGATTGAGGAACATAGGAACAATGAAACTAGGAGAATTGGATCATACATGGAGCACTACAGAACCCATTACTTTCTACCTGAATCATTACCATTTATCTGAGTTTGGTATATCATCAGGCCAGTTCACATCCTCCACTTATACATTTCAAAGTATGAGTGAAGTAATTGAATTGAGGTTCTGTGTGAAGTAGAGGAGGTAGCCTTAATTCCCGCAAGGTTGCATCAGTGTAGGGGGTGTCGCTAAATGCACAATCAATATGGCAGCCTAAGCATGGAGCTCCACTCACGCTGGATTAATCTCATAGCTGAGGGGAAGATCCAGGCAGCTCTTCACAGCTTTTGTAAACGGGGGACCGAAGTGTTATGTACTGGGAAGAGTGTGAAAGTGAAGCTCCAGTCAGAGTCACAAGCAGGCTTTGTGTGTGGCCTAGCTGGAGGGTGAAGTCTTTGAGCCCCGGCAGCAACAGGGTAGCTGGCGAGCTTGAGCCCACCCTCCTATCCCAGCCGCAGAGTTGGCTAGTTCTCATGCCTATCCCCCAGGCCCATAATCTGCCCCTGTTTAGGCCATCAATCTCTCCCTACAGGAGGAATCATATGCAGCACTGTATCTACTGTAGACCCCAGAAAGGCAAGTGCCTCTGGTTGGGCGGGGGCATGGCCATGCAGTAGAGAGTGCTGGGGGAGATTGCCAGTGGGATGACATCTCAGACCAGAGCTGGCTCCAGACATGCCCTGCTTAGCCTCATGAGGAGCCTCTGAGTATTTATCTGCATGCTGCAGAGACACAGATAATGGGACCTCAACCCTATGTGCATAGCTGCTCTGCAGGGACAGTACCCTGCCCAGCTCAGGGAGACACCTTGCCCCAGTGATTCCTGCACCCATTAGCCCAACTTGCCATCCGGCAAAGGATGCTCCAGGCAGGGGAATCTAAGGTTTGATGATAGACATGCTCAGAGAATTGAGGATATGGCACCTGTACAGACAGAAGCCTCGGGCGGACCTGTAATCCAGGAGGACCCAGATTCAACTGCAGCTACTCTCTTTGAAGTAAAGGTTGGGATACAATCTATTGATGCAAAAATAGATTCCATGATAGTGTAGCTTGACTGCCTCACAGAAAGAATGGACAGACAGTCACTCGGATTGGATGGCACAAAGCACAGGATATCTGATCTTGAGGATGATTTGATCAACAGCAAAATGAGGCTTGTGAAAATGGTAAAAACAGTTGCTGGCAGTGACATCTAAAAAATGAACATTTAGAGTTGCGCTCCAGGCACAATAGCTTACGAGCTTACGCATTATGTTCATCGCTGAATCCACGAATACTGGCTGATTAGTACCTATGTTGAGTCTCTGCTCATTGACCTGTATGGTTGTGGCAGCTTCACCACTGTTCTGTATGGAGTGAGCCCACAGGTCCTTGGGCCAGCATCTGCTGCAAGGCACTCCACCTCGAACAATTATTGCCAAGCTATTAAACTTTTGTGACTACGATGTTGCTTTGACACTGACTCTAGGGAAGGGACCTCAGGCACTATGCAGGATCCGCTTTCTCCATATTCACTGTTTTCACTACTCTGATGCAAAAGAGCAACCTACTTTCCTTGAGGTGAAGCGCACACTACGTGGCCATGATTTCAAATACTCCATGCTTTATCTAACATGGCTAAAGTTCGATCTGCATGTTAAAACTCACCTCCTTCAGAGCCATGTTGAGGCTTCTAGGTTCTGCAAAATGCTCTCTTCACCTGGTCCCTAGCACAGTTAACAGGGTGGGCCCCAGACACAGTCTATCCCAATGGTCTGAACAGAACTTCGCCACTGAGGATTGATGCAGCTACTTATTTCTGTGTAGGTTGCCTCAACCCCTGTGTCGCCCTCCAACACATCATTCTGGCTTCTGTGTTGGTCCAAGAGGGACGTTACCTTCAAGGTCCCAGACTCACAATGTTATTTCACTGTGTTGGGACACATGGGTCCCTACCACAGCTCCATATATTTGCATAATGCTTATTATAGGAAGCATGCTGCAAACTTTGCAGCATCTCACGGAGTAGATCACCTGATACCAGCTGTATTTTCCTTGTTACATGTTACATCTACACATGAAGCTTTAAGTTTTTATTGTGGGGCTGGAGCTGAACTTTGGGGTATTTAGTGTGGGGTGTTTAGATCTGATCTCTGCAACTATCTTTGCAGCAGTAAAGTTTATATTTCTAAATGTGTTGACTTCTACCCACCAACAGGTCACACTAAAACTCCTCTAAGATCCTTTAACACTTTCCTCCTTTATAAGAAGTCCATAACCTGGCTTGCATGAAATATTAGAGAACTCAGAGACTGCCTTAAAGCCTGCAGGGTGTCAACAGACATACAATTGATATTGCACTCCTGCAGGTAACAACCCTACCCCTTAGCAATCAGGGCTCACTCTAAATGTCGCTCACATAGATATTTCTTGTACTATAGTAGTTACTCTAGTGGGGTCTGTATCCTAATATACCCACAAAGTCATTTCAATGTACACCAGATATATGCTGACACTGGAGGTTGCTACCTCATACTAATTGGCATATTGAACTTGTTTAAATTGACACTGATTAACACCTATGCACCAAATGTGGATGACCCAGACATTTTCACCTAGTTTAGAAGCACTTATGTGGGCACAGTGATATTGGTTGGGGACCTAAACCTGGTTATGGATGATCGGATGAACTGCTCTGGGAGATGCCGCTCACAACATGTACAGGCTATGAAGGCATTGTAGGATTTCATTGATCTGTAAGGGATGCAGGATGCATGGCGCACTTGGCAGACAGGGATAACACATATCACTCCCCACCACATGAGACTTGGTCTCAGATAGATTGCTGATTAGTCACCCCTGGTGTGGGCCGCTATGTGGCAGATGCCACCCACATACCTTGCATGCTCTCTCACCACTCACCAGGTAGGCTCACATTAATTTTACCACCCTCCCTCTTCTACCCCCAGCACTGGAGATTCCCAGCCAATTCACTATTAGACTCAGTGTCTACTCTGGACTCCAGACCTCTGTCACAGAATTCTTCCAGCTCAATGAGGGGATGGTCCAATACATGAAGAAACATGCCACTATATTGGAGGCCTTCATAGTTAGGCAGACCGGGGCCCTTAAAGACAACCTTAGGCAATTAATGCAAAGTGTGGTGGACTTGGCAGAGTGAGAGGCACAAGTAACCAACCACCCGTCCCACATTTATCTACATGAGCAGAGCTCACTTCTTCAACAGTACAGAGACATAGCGGATAGCAAGATTACACATTTAGGAAAAAATGCACTGGCTAGACAATAAAGGGGGGCAAGAGACATGGTAGCAATCTTGTCTGAATCCTTCGAAGGGAGAGTCACAGGGATGGAGTGGATCACTACTTTCACAGATAGGGACAATGTGTTGGCAGAAAATGTGAACTCTTATATGTGGCTGAGCTATAGGATAGCATCAATGCATACTTACATGACATTGTGCAGGTTTGGCTTGAGGACCACCATAGCAAGTTTATTTGTCTAACTTTGGAAAAGATAAGAGTCTGGAGGCCATTGGCTCTCTGGTGGACAGGAAGGCCCCTGGCTTGGACGGGCTAACCACAGACTTTTATAAGTCATATAAGCATATATAGCATTAGTAACACTTCTGCTTAAACTTGAAAGGTCCCGAAAAGTTGCTTGTCATATTGCCCACTCTCACTTATCAGCTGTGACAATAACATATTGGCTAAAGTCAATACCACAAGCTCTCCCTGCTCCTGGAAGATATGATTGCCCCTGCCTAATCGAGCTTTGTGTCCCACAGGTCAACTTTGCAGAATCTACACAGGGGGCCAGATTTAAGAAAAGTGGTGCTGCACCTAGTGATTGGGGGTCAATGTTTTATTGGTTCTACATTTCATCCATCATTTGTGTTTGTTTGTTTTTGCGTGCGCCGGGTATGACCAGATGTGGGACCTTGGCTCACTGTGCCACTGTATTCAATGTAGCCTGGCCGAAAAAGGGTGATATGTTTCCAGTCTAGAAGGGATTTGGCCTGGCAGTCTGATTTGCATGTGGTTGGGTCCAAACTGGTATTGGAATGGTGAGCAAAAGAACTGATAGATTAAACCCAGATCTGTGGCTAAGGGTGAATGTTTGATTGGTTCCTCATTCTGTCCATCATTTGTTTTTGTTTACCTTTGTCTCCATAAGTGCGCCTGGTATGCCCAGACACGGATTCCGAGCTCACTGTGAAACTGGATTCAAGCGAGCCTGGCTGATTAAGGGTGATACAGGTCCCAGGATGCTTGTTTGTGGTCCAGGGTGTGCGTCAAAACCTATAGTGTGAGCTAACACCATTTCCTAGCGCCATCCGTGCACCATATTTAAAAAAAAAACACGCACAATGGCACTAACGACTGGCTAGCATCTGAAAAAAAGCCACTAGCTGGTGTGGAATGGCATTAGGGAAAATGGCACTAGTGGACCAAGAATGACACTAGACTGTTTAGCAGCAAAAAATCTGCTGCTAGTCAGCCTAGCTTCACTTTTGGCACACAAGCAGAGAAAAAATGACTCCAGGCTAAGTATAGACAGGAGTCATTACCACAAACCCAATGCCCAACATAGGAGACCAGAGTCCTGAGGACTACCCCAACACAACCAGTGCCAGCCAGGGGGCGCCATGTAAGTGGCCCCCAGTGACACACAACACACATACACGTAAACTTACCTGGGATGGGCTCCCTCCTCCAGTAGTGTTCCTGTGGTGTGGGTGGTGGTGATGCAGGGGGTCGGGTGGGCATCTATGTGCCCATTCTATGAAATTTCCTTATGGAAATGGGCCCAACAGTACTTTAAGGCCTTGTCTGACCAAGCGTTAAAATTTGGCCCTAATCGGTCTTAGCGTCATTTTGTGGCTCCGCCTCCTAGGTGCGCATTGTTTTAGAGTCTGGAGGTAAATGTGGTGCTAGGGGACTAGTGTTATTTTTAGGAAGGGAACGCCCACTTTCCATATCATTGTTGCAATTCGGCACAAGGTGGGTTGCCGCTTCCTAAAAATGACGCTAACTCATATATTTTGATACTAGACGGGTCTAGCTTCAAGATATAAATATGGAGTTCAGCTAACTTTTCATAAATATGGGCCTAAATTTCTTCATAGGGCATACAGTACACTAGCACAACTGCACAGAATAGACACTACAAGTTCCCACAGATGTGTCCACTGCAGGCAAGACCATGCAGGTGTTCTACACCTAGCATGGGAATGCTCACAAATCGGGGCAGTAGCTAGAAGTAGATGTTTATGGGGCATGACCCCATGAAACGATAAATCAAGGGTAAAGTTTTGATGGGTACATTTTTTTCTATCTCTGGAAAATGTTGAGGAACAACGCTTCATTAGCAAGATTTAAAACCATGCAAAACAGTGTTGCTGATCATTGATTATAGAGTTATTATCCCTGAGCATTCCTGAGGCAAAACATTTTTTTAAACAATATCAAAAGTGAATTTTACTTGAAAAGAATTATACAAAGGCAGAGTTGTTTTTTTGTATTTTTACCAAAATACTGTGAAATGTGTATCAAAGAACATACAAGTGAAATATTTGGTAAAAACAGGCCTTGCACCTTCACTTCACAGTCTGTTCATGTGTCTGGCCTAAGAGATGTTGCAGAGACTGTAAAAGAAACTAACACACTCCCTGTAAACTAAACTCCTGGACGTCTATAAACAAAATGTTTTTCACTCCTGATTAGCCTTTTTAGTTCGGTTCACCCTACAATAGGCATAAACTTAATTTTAACACATGACAAATGCCACAAAGAATATTTCCTTTTCATAGTTAGAATGGGTTTCTTGGAGAAGTGCTCCCATGGGAGTTACATGAATGGTGAAGAATCATGAAAAAACAGATGATTAGCCAGACTGGAAGAGTTAACAATGATACAGATACTTTAGCCATACCAGTCACTTAAATAATATGAATCTAAGGCATCCAAGGTAAATGAGTGCAAATTCAAAGGAACAGGCTTGTCTTCTGAGCAATGGATTTGGGCTGTGCAGTGGACATGGGAAAGTTATCAAGTGTCCAACTTTCCATTTCACTTCACAGGTCATTTTGTGCAACGAGTCATCAGAATTATTTTTTGGTGGAGAGAGGACTATAGGTAGCATTATATTTTTGAGTTTTCATCTCATTCTGGTCACTAAGAAAGGACATAGGGCCTCATTCCAACCCTGGCGGTCATAGACCGCCAGGGTGGAGGTCGCCGGAAGCACAGCCAACAGGCTGGCGGTGCTTCATTCGGCATTCCGACTGCAGCTGTAAAGCCGCGGTCGCCCAGCCGGGTCCGGCGGTTTCCCGCCGGATTTCCCCCGGCTGGGAGAATCCTCCATGGCGGCGCTGCAAGCAGCGCCGCCATGTGGATTCCGACCCCCTTCCTGCCATCCTGTTCCTGGCGGTTTTTACCGCCAGGAACAGGATGGCGGGAACCGGTGTCGTGGGGCCCCTGGGGGCCCCTGCACTGCCCATGCCACTGGCAGGGGCCCCCTAACAGGGCCCCACCATGATTTTCACTGTCTGCATGGCAACTGCACCCGTCGCACCCCTGCAACACCGCCGGCTCCATTCGGAGCTGGCTTCAATGTTGCAGGGCCTTTCCTGCTGGGCCGGCGGATGCTCCTTTGGCGGGCGCCCGCCGGCCCAGCGGGAAAGCCAGAATGGCCTCCGCTGTCTTTTGACCGTGGAGTGGCCAAGTGGCGGTTCCCGCCCAGCGGGCGGTGCCCGCCGCCCGCCGAATTCTGAATTAGGCCCATAGTCTATAACATAATTATGTATTTATAAAGTGCACATTCACCTTGAAGAGTTACTTAGTACTAAATAATAGCTGTTTAACATTATAAAACTCAATGCTAGTCATTTAAATTTTTATGATGCAAGAAGAATCAAATGCTGAGTTAACAACAGGGATTCAAACACGTGAAATTTGGCCAAATGTATATCTCATTGTTAATTCACAGACATAACTGTTACAAAAGTACAGCTCAGGTCAGACCGAATTTATAGAGTGTGATTACCCCATCATATTGTATCTGAGCACAATTTGTTCTGCCGTTTCATGGCCTTAGCCCCAACTTCTTGCTTTCACTTTCCCTAGCGAAACAAATGTCAATAGGAGTAATGTGGTTATTCAACAGTAGGCCAGCTATAAATTAGGCCCTAAAACATGAGTGGTAAATTATACTACCCACAGAATTCTGCCCTGTATCCACTTTCTGCCCAGAGACTAGTCAATAGGCCTCCTTGTTTCTTACCATCTTACTATTACGTAAGTAGTAAGCATGGTAAAATTGAAAAACTTCTGAGGAACACTCCCAAGGTGGACAATTCACTAGGGTGGGCAGATGTCTGTACTACAACCAAAATAATGTGGACTAGTGGGTTGATTATGCCCATTGCAGATTTTAGCCATGGCATTAAGAATTGGCATCTAGCCCCACCTGCACCATTCAAACAAGAAATGCTCTTAATAAATGCTGCATTAAAAGCTGGGCTTGGCTCACAACACAGGTGCATTTCCCGAGTGACGGCCTTCTTTATGCCTTGCCATCAGAACTATCCCCACATCAAGGGGGTGATTCTGACCCTGGCGGTTCTCTACCGCCAGGGCCAACGGGGGCGGGAGCACCGCCGACAGGCCGGCGGTGCTCCCTTGGTCATTCTGACCGCGGCGCTTTGGCCGCGGTCAGAACGGGAAAACCGGCGGTCTCCCGCCGGTTTTCCACTGCCCCTTCGAATCCTCCAAGGCGGCGCAGCTCGCTGCGCCGCCGAGGGGATTCTGACCCCCCCTACCGCCATCCTGTTCATGGCGGGAAAGCCGCCATGAACAGGATGGCGGTAGGGGGGTCGCGGGGCCCCTGGGGGCCCCTGCCGTGCCCATGCCAATGGCATGGGCACGGCAGGGGCCCCCGTAAGAGGGCCCCGCAAAGTATTTCAGTGTCTGCCTTGCAGACACTGAAATACGCGACGGGTGCCACTGCACCCGTCGCACCTTCCCACTCCGCCGGCTCGATTACGAGCCGGCATCCTCGTGGGAAGGGAGTTTTTCCCTGGGCTGGCGGGCGGTCTTTTGGAGACCGCCCGCCAGCCCAGGGAAAAACTCATAATACCCTCTGCGGTCTTCTGACCGTGGAGCGGTATAATGGAGGGCGGAATTCTGGCGGGCGGCCTCCGCCGCCCGCCAGAATCAGAATCACCCCCCAAGTGTTATCTATTGGGCAAGTTGGAAACTCCATAAGTGGGATGGGTGTTTTTATTCCTGGTCTCAGAATGTGACTAAGGGTTGTGAGCTTCGACAATTATTCATTTTCTGTGTTTGGTCCTCTCTATTTTTTTAAAGATTTGAAGAACTTACTTAAAGCTTGTAGTAGTGTGTGACGAGAAAACTAGACGGAAACCCCAACACACAAACATATTGGATTTTACGTTTTTGAAGACTGCACCCAGTCTTTGGTTTACTCTCCCATTATACTATATTTTGTTCAGTGAAAAGCCGGGGAACAAGTAATCTTTTATTGCAGTTTTTGTTCTCTCATTTCACCAGATTGTCTCATCTTGTGCAAATATGTGGCCAGATGTACTAAATGTTTTTAAAGCCACCAATAGTCCAAATTGCGTGTTCAACCACAAAAATAATTTCTGCTACCTAATAAACCCATTTTAGGAGTCAGGAAAAAGTTAACAACTTCCAATATAGGTTTGTGACTCCTTGATGATTTTGTATTAGGAAGTACGTGTTGCAGGCATCCCTTGCAAATACCAAATTGATGTGATGCACCAACTAACCCATTTACAAAAGGAAAGATTCCCAATAGGAACCTTCCCCTTCATGAATTAAAAAAAACAATTGGTTAGGGAATAGGCATTGGTGCAGGGGACCACTGAAAACTTTCAAACAAACTTTTCCAAAAAAGAAAACTTTAAATAAAATGCAGCCCTGTTTACTTTGAGGAAAACAGATTGAATTTTAAAGGAAAATCTTCATTTAAAAAGCAGTTGGAGACTTAATGGCCAGCAGACTCTTGCAGACCAGCATCTCTAGGATTATGACCCAATGGATAGAGCCACAATTTGCAAACAACCTCATGAATATTAATGAGGAAGATCTAATTATGACTCATTACAATTTGTAATTGGTACATAGGTCAGGTCGCAAGGTTCCACACTGGTCGGAAAAACACTGATCTCAAACTACAACCAGTTTATGTGGCCAGTTTAATAATACACCTGACCCTTATTTATCCCGATGCCTTTTCTCCTTTAGCTACATTTTTGTTGAGAATTTTCAGACATACTCTAAACCAGAATTGAGCACAAGGGGCACACATGGTTTCATGCAGGCATTTTTTGAAGTTTTTGTATGGCTAAAGGAGGATTGTTGCTTGGTAAAGGCTATCTGGACCACTGCTGTCCCTGGATAACGAACTCCCATAACACAGTAATGATTCTCGGTCTCCCATGTAAGTGCTTCATGATCATACCGTTTGTCAGCCAGCAGTTGGGAAATCCTCACTTGAAATCTAGCATATTAAATGACCACTATCCAACCCATTGATTTTTTTATGATGTTTTAGGGTTACTATCTTTAGGTTTGCACTCGGGCGGATCTTTGCCCTGAATGCAGACCTAAAGATGGTACTCGTAAAAGCCCTTTGTGAATCCCAAAGTCTCAAACTTAGACGTTTGGTCCAAGTTTAGACTAAGGGGGTGCCGCCAAGCGGGAACCGCCAGAAGACCGTACCGCGGTCAAAAGACCGCAGCGGTCATTCTGGGTTTCCCACGGGCTGGCGGGCGACCGCCAAAAGGCCGCCCGGTAGCCCCGTGGGAAACACCCTTCCCACGAGGACGCCGGCTCAGAATTGAGCCGGCGGAGTGGGAAGGTGCGACGGGTGCAGTTGCACCCGTCGCGTATTTCAGTGTCTGCTGAGCAGACACTGAAATACTTTGTGGGGCCCTCTTACGGGGGCCCCTGCAGTGCCCATGCCATTGGCATGGGCACTGCAGGGGCCCCCAGGGGCCCCGCGGCACCCCCTACCGCCATCCTGACAGGATGGAGGTAGGGGGTGTCAGAATCCCCATGGCAGCGGAGCACGCTCCGCCGCCATGGAGGATTCTCCCGGGCAGCGGTAAGTCGGTGGGAGCCCGCCGACTTTCCGCTTCTGGCCGCGGCTGTACCGCCGCGGTCAGAATGCCCGGCGGTGCACCGCCAGCCTGTTGGCGGTGCTACCGCGGTCATTCGCCCTGGCGGTTTTTACCGCCAGGGTTAGAATGACCCCCTAAATGTCTAAGTTTACCTTTGTGAATCAGGCCCTATATCTTTGAAATGACACACCAAGGATTGCAGAAATGCAGTTAACATATTCAATTTAAATCTTTTTAACAGACATAGGCAAAATGTAAATAACACTGGGTAAATTCATGAAATTCTCAAGTTCAGGGTTAAATGACATCCGTTAAATTTCCCCAAGTTTCACATTTGCAATTTTGCCTAATTTTTCTCTGCATGAGACTTTCATGCACAACATGTCACAAAAGGCATGTGACAGATTGGAAAACAACACTTTGATCTATAAAGTAATTTGATTTAATTTTCCCAAGTGTTCATGAACCTTTACAAAATTTCAGTAAATAATTACATAATTTTACATACCCCTATTTTAGAGCCTGCACAATCCATCTCAGGGGCTACTACTACAGGATATTCAAACTCATTAGATACAACAAATAAGTACAGACATTCTAGTGTAATTTTAGTCATCAGGATCACAGTACCAGACATATAACCTGATACAAGTTCATTATCACAAATTATGAAACAATATTCAACGAGAAAGTTAAAAAGGGTCACTACTCATTGGATATCTAAAACTTCAGGTAGAAGAGATCAGGAATAAGGAACTTAGGGCCATATGTACGAACACTTTTTCCCATAGACATAGAATAGGTAAAAACCTTTGCTACATCTGGCCCTTAATTGCTAAGGTTTGATACCTTAATGGCTGATAGACCTCAAGGGTGGCCCTTTCACTATGGCAGAGGAGTGTTGCCCTGCTTCTGAAAGGCAGCAGAAAAATAAAATGATATTACAACTATTGTATTATCATTTTATTTTTTGCTTCCTTCTCATAGGGCAGGGGGATCGTTGTGAGCAGGAGGAGGAGAAGTATTCTGCACTCTAAGTGCGCATGTTGGTTTGGCCGCCCGTCCAAGGTCAGACAAACTGACAAGAGCACTCAGAACTCTCCATCTGGGCTGAGTATCACAGCACGGATGAAGAACCAGTGCAGGCTCCCAGCCAACAGCTGAACGGCATTTCAGGCCGCTCAGACCAATCCAGGTGCTTCTCTCATGCTGGGTAACAGTATGAGAAAAGTGTCTGGATTGGGTGGGGAGAGAAGACGCAGAGGGAGAGAAGACGCAGAGAAGCACCGAGGCTGTAAGGAACACCGAGGCGGCATGCAGCAAGTAAGTGTTTTTTTTTATTTTTTATTATTATATCCCACCCCTGCACCAACACTCCATGAACAAACATCCCCACTGGATGACACCTCCCCCGACCCCAGCGAGCGTTAGTTAAAGCAGCCACCACTGACTGACCTGTCAGCTTCAGGGTGATCTTCATCCAGATTTTTTGCCTAGTAGTTACCTCCATTTTTGTGCTGAAATTTGGTTTTGTTGACCTTAGGACTCTGTAACTTTACCACAGCTAACCAGTGCTAAAGTATATGTGTTCCATCCCCTAAACATGGTTTGATTGGCTTACATCTAACTGGCATATTTAATTTACTTATAATTCTCCAGTTGAGTGGTGTACCATATATCAGACCCAGTAAATTAAAAGTTACCAGTGGGTCCCCAGCACTTATTGTGCAACCCACTCATGTAGCACCTTAGCACATGTCCCAGGCCTGCAGCTGCAGCCTGAATGCAGTTCTAAATTGCCAAGTTGACTTGGGTTAAAACCTCATTGCCAAGCCTTAAACTCCCCTTTCAATACATATACACCATCCCTAAGGTAAGCGCTAGGTAGCTGCGCAATTGAAAGGTTGGACATGTACTTTAATGTTTCACATTCCCTGGTTGTAAAAAACTCCTAAATTTGTTTTTCATGATTGTGAGGCCTATCCCTCCCTTAGGCTAACAATAGGGATTTCTTATTACATGTAATAAGCTTCAATTTCCAATTGGGAAATCATGTTTCGTATCTATGAAAATGTAACAATAAATGCTCTTTAATGCCTAATTTGGATTTTCATTTCAATTTCAAAAATGCAACTTTTAGAAACTATGTATTTTACTGCCTTAGCCTTTTGTGCCTGCAGCCTGTCTTCGGTCACATGACTAAGGGCACCATTATGAGTTTCGGGGGGGCGTAAAACCTCCGTCCGCCAAACTCCCGACAGGGTAGCCCCTGCCTACGCGGCAACCTCCCTGCCAGAGCTATTATAGGTTTCCTGCTAGGTCGGCAGGCTGAAACCCAAGTTTAGCAGGAAACATGCTACAGTATTGTATCTGGCTCATAATCGAACCAGTGGCAATGTTGTCACCTGCAGGGTGCACCAGCAATGTTACTGCCATAAAACCGATGGCAGAGAATGAGGTCACAATCCCCAGGGCAGTACTGCATTGGCAGATTAGGACCTCTGCCACCTCCAGACTGCCAAGATCCAAGATCCTGGTATAGCTGTCAGTTCCCTGGTGGTCTGACTGCCAGGGTTGTAATGTGGGGGTCGGACCACCGCATTGGCAGCGGTCCAGACCACCACCGCGAGCATGGCAGTCTATAAGTGTTGCTTACAGTTGGATTCTATGAGTTCCTACCAGGCATTCACATAGTAGATTCACAGAAGCCCCACTTGCAACTGACTAGGGTGTGCCCCGCCTTCACACAGAAGGCCAAACAACCCCATATTGTCGATGCAGCCAACTTCGAGCCAGGGCAGGGGAGTCAGGAAGCTCCATACACTTCAAAGAGACGTTCTAAAAGCTTCTCCCACCTTCCATAAGAAGGACACCAAGGTATAAAAATAGTACCTTGAGGCCCATTCTTCAGTTAATCTACTGGACCAGTGGAAGGACTCTCAGAGGGCTGCTTGTTGCTGTGCACTCTGCCAGACTGTTGCTGTAGTGGGAAGTATTGCTTTGTTGTCTGGAGCCTCTCTTGAATCCTCAGAGGGCAGTCCCACTGTTGAGCCCTGCAATTTCACCTGAATCCCAGACTATTAGAGTTACTCCAAAGGCTAGTTTGCTGGCCTCGTGTTCAGAGCCACAGGTACACAAAAGCAAAAGACTCCCATCATCTTAATCCCGCATCTGGACCCACCCAGAGTGATTCCTGAACTCCCAAGAGGTGTCCCACTAGTCCAGTACACTTAGCTGTGGTGCTAAAAGTACCCAGATGAGTAAGTCACAAAATTGTTGATTGCAAACATTTTTGGCTCAAAACTTCTCTGAGAACCAGAAGGAGACCGGGACCAATCTGCTCCACTATCCACACAAGATACATTACCGATCACATTGACTTTGCTGCTTCTCCCATTCTACTTTTCTGCACAGCAGCAAATCCTTTTCTGCGGTCCTTCGCCTACGGGGTATCAGGCCTTGTGGAACTCTCTTCGGCTTCAGCTTTCTGCCTCATCCCGCAGAAGATTTTTGACTTCCATTTCATAGGGTAAGAATGAACATAGAAATCTTCACTGTAACTTTGAGCCAAGGCTATTTGACAATGAGGCTCTCCCCTCAGACACCTCCTTCAGCCTTTTCCTGCTGGACTTTACCTTCTACTACTCTTTCCTCAAAATTGCTTCTAAGTCTGAATAACTGACCTGGCTAAATGCACTTTAGTGTCTGAAGTGCGCTACATCGTCGTCTGCCATATTTTTTTACTTTGATCTGGTCTCCAGAGACTAGATGTCCGCAGTTGGCACTTTGGTCTTTGAGGCACTAGTTTTTACTAAAACTGTAAAAAATTCATAACTCTGATTCTACTGATTGAGTTTCTGTTATTTCGGTGCCAGATAATTTATTAAAATTAACTCTATTCTTCTAAATTGTGTGAGATTTTTTTTTGTGCTGTGTTTTCACTTTGTTACTGTTTATGTGCTGCATAAACACTTTACACAATGCCTCTAAGTTAAGTCTGACAGCTTTTTGTGCCAAGCTACCCGGGATTAAGCACATGTTAAGTTAGCGACTTTTTGTGGTTCAAGGTACAAGTGATTGTGGGTGTTGCCTGACCAGGGTTCACACCCCAGTCAACCAACAATGCAGTTTTCACAATGGCATTATATGATACCGCATAACCTCCAACTATGACAGTTTAGTATACTTACATTCATACTCATATCCATGTACTGCTCCGTAACCACAGGTGGGCTTGGCATAGTGTACTGGAGACCAACTTGTTCATTTGTACGGACTGGTTCTGCAAGACAAAAAGTGTGCCTCAATGAAAAAAAATGTAAACTATGTACTATTCTGGTGGCAAGGTAGTGACCTTTCTGAACCATTCTGGACATTAAAGGCTGATTAAAGGTGCTCATAGATATGCTGCATGGACATTAAAAGGAGCTTGCATCCCACATTGTCCATGGAAGTTAAGAGAAAGATAGATAACATCAAAACTGTGTCTCATTGGCCTATACTAGCATTGTTTCTTGATGTCAGATAATCACACAGCCAATGAAAGCATGAACAGGTTGTATGTCACTATAGTTAGGTCAATAATGTTGACCAAAAAATATAATACATCCACTACTTTGTCTACCAATACATTGGTATGTGAAGAGTATATTTGCTATTCTTAACTTCACATTTACTTATACTTACTAGGTAACATAGTGTTTAGGTTGAAGTAGCCATTATTTGTGACATATGTTGTTTTTGTCATGCTATATAACACATTCAGTATCGTGAGGGTTGAACTATGAAGGCAATGCTGTCATAGACGTGGATAGCGGATGTTATGAAAGAAGAAAATAGCAGCAGTTAAGATATAGCCCGCATTAATATAGGCAATACATAGATGAAAATAGGTAACTGAGGGGATCAATGTATAGATGACATATGGGCGCAATGAAAACATTGATGGAAGTAATGATGACAATGCCAGCCTGAATACTGTATAAAAAAAGGAGGCAAGAAAGTGTGTGGTTTTGAAACAATGGATACAATGTGGACAGAAGAGTGAATTTTGGAAAGAGGATATAAGCATAAGTGTTGTGGAAGAAGAAGAAACAGGTGAAGGAAAGAAAGGCAATGAAGGTATGAAAAGAGATGGTGAAACCTTGAGTTGATTAACAAGTATAAAGTGCACTGTGATATAAGAGTAGAGTTAAATGAGGAAATTAGTTGTTTAGCTAAGGCGAAGAAGGAAATTAAGTATGGAGAAAGTAAACAGAGGTACTAAGGTACTGATTATAATAGTGGTGGCATCAAAGGTGTGGGCTGAGAAAATAGTACAATTATAATTTGATCACAGCCTATTTACTCTCTGAGAATATAAACATAATGACACAGCGAGAGTTTTTATGAAAAAAGAAGACACTGGGCAATAATAGGGACAATAGTGGCAAAGGTAGAATGGCAAAAAATGAGGATAATGATGAAACGATTGAAGGAATTTATTACACTTCAGGCACAAATCTAGATAATAATAGCATCAATTATATAGGCAAAGGTGCCGAAAGCAGTTAAGGCATGAGCACAGATTTTGGATATAACAGTGTTAACAATGGATATGATGTTTGAAATAGGAATATGATCAGAAAGGGTAAATTCATGAGGGCACCAGGGAAAATCAGGGACTGCAAGGATTGAGTGGGTAAGTACCAGTAGAATGCTGTGTGAGAATAAAAAAGGAAAACAGTGACATGGAAATGTTAAGCAGAGCCTCCCTTGATAAACCTATAAAGGACACTTGTACAACAATAATTCATATCCTCTGGGTATAAACTGGAATTAACAGCCATATCGAAAACCATCCACTGAGGCTACTCACCACCAAACCTTTCAAGATGCACATTTATCCTAAGGAAGATGTTGGACACTATCAGGCACATCTGTATCAGAAAAAGACAAAAACATCATCGTACTGAAATGGACTTAGCTTGAGAAATTGTTTTAATAAAGAAATGAGCGGACATAGATTAAATGCCAGACCTGCTCTCAATAATAACTAAGGCAGTGTATTAAATGTTTGTTTATAGTGATCTATGAGCGAGTGAATTGCTGATCAGTGAAAGTAGTTTGAGGAATCGACCTACCTTGTCATATGCCATAAACATGGAATATTTCCAGTGTCTATTCACACAGGAAAAACTAGTAATAACTGTATGTGATTATATATTTGTGTAATTTAATGACTATGACAGTGACAGCTGCTGGCATTTGAAAGTAATGGGGTGTAAAAATCTGGGTATGAATTTTATCTAGCAAGTGAAGTAAGCAAGCTCAATGGACAAACGTAGGGTCCAGGGTGAGTCCTTCCCCCAAGGCTACAAAATTGAAAAATGTTTGACAAATGGTGCATTTGAGGAGAAATCAATTTAGTGATAAAGCAGGGTTTATAAAGCAGCGGAAATGTATATTCTTAAATATTAAACATAATAAAATAAGAAACTGATCCATATCTTACTGTATTAATATGTTCACCCTTGACTTTAATGTGCAAATTGTACATTGCAACAACTTCAGGCCCATTAAAGTGCGCGCTTACCCAGAATCTTGCACTGCATGTGGCATCAACTTTTGAAGAAAATGCTCTAACCAGACATCAGGAAGCACCCACATCTGGTGGCTGCACTCGGTCATACAGAAATGTGTGCAGACAGGTTTTAAAGTGGGATGAAAAAAGTGGGGGCTCTCTAAAAGGGATCATGCAAAATAAAATTTCTGTGATTCCTATAGTGCACAACCCGGCCTGTATTTTGATTTCTCTCTTAAACGTTGTTGCACCCAGACATATAACACAACAACTGACATACACCTAAAACTTGTTAGTACTGTTAGCCCTGTCAACGGTTCTAAACTGTTTAAGATAAATGAGTAACAACAATTATTAATTATAAATATTTAACATTAGAAAGGTTTTAATTCTGAAATTGTGAGACTGCGAATTAAATAATTTTGAGGCTTGTGGAAGGAGTAAGGCTTTCAGTTATGTATGCTTTATGTTAGATATGTTTGCCCTTTTTCTCTTCACATCTCATCCATCTGCACATTTTCAACCTCCTCTCTCCTCTTCAGCACCCTCTTTTCACTCTCGCCTGAATGCACTTCCCTGAATCTCCCTCATTTTACCACCCCAAACATACACTGCACTAATTCACGCTTAAGCACTTTGGGGCATATTTACACTCCTTTTGTACCGAAATGGCATAATTTTCTTTACACAAATTTGGCACAAAAATAACTCCATATTTATATTTTGACGTCAGACCCGTCTAACATCAAAATATTGGCGTTTTCACCATTTTTTAGATGCATTAACCTACATTGTGTCAATGAGATGCAATGTAGGCGTTCCCATCTGAAAAATGGTGCTAATCCAATAGCCCCATATTTATCCCCATGCTAATATAATGCACGGGTAGGTGGAGGGGCTAAACAATGGTACAAAGCTTGCTTTATACCATTATTTAATGCCTGGGTCAGACGAGGCGTTAGGGGACCTGTGGACTCTTTTACATGGTTGAACACCATGGAATGGGTCCACAGGTTCCCTCCTCAAGCCCCAGGAACACCCACACCCACACAAGAGGGACACTGGAGGATAAGGGACCCCATCCCAGGTAAGTAGAGGTAAGTATTTTTTTTTAATTAAAGTGCCATCGGGCCCATCTTGGGGGAGTGGAATGGCCATGCCCAGGGGACAATGGTCCGCTGCCCTGGCCTTTGGGTTGGGGGGCATGACTCCTGTCTTTTCTAAGACAGGAGTCATGTGGTATGGATGGTTTTGCATCAGAAAATAACGCTAGGCTGATTAGAGGCATTTATTTTGCCTCTAACCAGCCTAAAGTCATTTTTTTGTGCAAAACCCCCTTCTCACATGCCGCCTCCCCCACCCGGCTAATGCCATTTTTTTAACACTAGCCCACCCTTTACGCTGGCTTGCGGCATTCCATAAATTTGGCACCCGGCTGGCGCTCTGGAATAACACAAGCCAGCGCTATACTTTTTGACGCAAAACTGCGTTCGCACAGTTTTGCTTCAAAAAGTATAAATATGTACCTTTATTTCCTTTTGCCTTCTGAATATTTTGACCTCTGTGCACCCCTTCACACGCACCTACACTGAATTTCAATTGTAACTAGTATACGTGACCGTTGTTGTGTGTGTTCTACAGAGGTGCCAACACACTGACAGGCACTTTGCTTTACCTTCAGACTCACCACTAGTGCTCTCAATCAAAACCCCTTAGAAACACCTGGCATGAGTCAAAGTGTGCACTATGCAAGTGTAGTAAAATGCACAAAAAAGATACAAAAACACAGCATGAAGAAACAGCTAACTCTCTTGGTGAATGCACCAGTAAGTAAAACATGTGAAAAAAGAGAGGAACTAAATTGCTGTTTAACATTCATTGTTTGCATATCAATCATTGTTTTTGGCACTAATGCCATTGGCATGACGATCGGGGCAGTTGTAAAACTATACAGCAGATAAGTGTCTTTACTGTAAACATGTATTTCTCCCTTTGCAATTGAGTCCGATATTTATATCAATTTCACATGGAAAAAAGAACCCCGCTCAACTTTTGGATCAGTTCTGTGAGGGAACAAATAAATACAGCAGCTCCACTTCTAAAGGAGCCAGCGATCTGCAGCCAGGGCCTGGGGTGTCACAGATGGGTAGGTTAGAGTGACAAGGGATCTCAGTACAATAAAAATAACACAAGATTGCCATAACACTTACCATTACCGAAGCCAAGACACTAAGACCCACATTTATGCTTTTAGCCACAAAACTGCGCTAACGTAGTTTTGCAGCAAACGTTTAGTGCTGGCTTGTGTTATTTAACAACACCAGCCCGGTGCTGTACTTATTGAATGGCACAAGCCAGCCTTAAACTTGGGCTAGCATTTTAGAAGAAGACACTAGCCTGGTGGGGGGATGGCCATAGGGAAGGAGAGGGTTGAGTGTCAGAAAATGATGCTAGCATGGTTAGAGGTTATCTATCATTGATGCAAGGTAGGTACACTCATCCAAAAAATGGTGCAACCTCCTATATTTTGACATTAGACATGTCTAACGTCATAATATAACTTTGAATGTTTATGCCAAATTTGCGTAAAAGAAATGACACAAACAAAATATATAAATGCCCCTAAATCACATGTGCTTGCATCCACTCCTACTGTGTGATAAATGGGGAAAGGGTGGGATCTATGCCTGTGAATGACAGACAGCTGCCCTCATGCAGGAATGAAGACTCCGACGCCTGAAACCATGATGCTAAAGCGTCACTGGCCTATAGTGGAAATAAAGGGCTTTAGAAGAGTCAGCCCTGCGTTGTGTGCCACAGTGTAGTAAAGTTGGCTTCTGTCTCCTGCTTCAAGGCAAGGCATGTCATGCAGCCTGGGACAGATAGCCCAGACTTAAATGCATTGATTTGTTTAGAGTTAAGATTGTTACGATCGCATCTCTAAACAAATCGATCTATTTGTTATTTTTTACTATAAATGTGTAGGAAGTTCAGAGGGGCCCTAAAGGAGAAACCACCCCTGGACTATGAGCTTGCTACATCACAGAGACACCCTCAGAGGATGAGGGTTTGCTGATTCAATAGGTTGTCTCATAAGAAGATATCCATTAGGGGATAAAGATTTCTTGAACTCATTCACCCAAATTTTATTAAATCAAATGAAATGGTTCCTTATAAATTGCGAGAATGCCCAGAGGGTCTTCTCAAGATAGAAAGAAAGTAACAGAAAAACAGCCATGTTTCTAAATCTTTCCTAAACTGCCATAACTCTGTCATTTCCTTGAGCTTAAGGAGGAGGGTGTTCCAGTGTTTAGTGTTGCCGATCACAAAGCTTCTTCCTCCCCAACGGGCTTTCTTGTATCTTGGTACAACTATATTATTGGCAGAGGCAGAGAACAGGGATCTGGATGGAACATAACATAAGAGGTTACTCTTTACGTACTCAGGTCCAGAGTCCTGAAGTACTTTAAAGGTAATTCATAATGTCTTAAAGACAATGCACTTCTTTATAGGTAGCTAATGAAGCTTCGTTTGTGGGGAAACATCCTCAGCAATGACTTCGGAACAGGGATTATGCGAGCGACGCAAGCATAACCACTCTTGCCGAAACAACGCCTTGTTCTCTGCCTTTACCACGCAGGTGCTGAACAACGCATATACGTGGTTGAGGCAGAGAAAAAGGCAGAGTGGATTCGGAGAGGACACGGTCAGGTAGGTGGGTTTAAGGCAGGGCTGAGGGATAGATTTTAGGGGTGAAGGGAGTTCTAAGGGCTTGGGGCGGGGTTGGGGGGGTTTGGGGTAGTTTGGTTATAACGGGCAAGGATGGGGACTCGGGGTAGCTCTGTTTTTTAGGGGTGGGGGATCAGGGTAGTTTTGTTTGTTTGGGGTGGGGGTTGGTTAGTTTTGTTTTTAGGGGTGGGTTGGGGGAATTGGGGTAGTTCTGTTTTTAGGGGTGGGGTTGGGGTAGCATTGTTTTTGGGGATGGGTTCAGGGTAGTTTGGCTTTTAGGGGTAGGGTGGGGGGGTGGGCAGTTTAGTTTTTAGAGGCAGAGGTTAGGGGGTTGGGGTGGTTTGGTTTTTAGGGGCAGGGTGGGGTATTGGGGTAGTTCTGCTTTTTGGGACCGGGGTGGCGGGTCGGGTAGTTTTCTTTTTGGGGTTTGGGGTGGGGGGGCGGGTAGTATTGTTTTTAGGGGTGGGGTGGGGGATCAGGGTCATTTTTTTTTTTAGGGTCAGGGGTGGGGAATCAGGGTAGTTCTGTTTTTGTGGGTGGGGTGGGGTCTGGTACTTTGTTTTTGGGGGTGGGGGTACTTTTGTTTTTAGGGGTGAGAGTTGGGGTAGTTTTGTTTTTAGGGGTGAGGGATCGGGGTTGTTTTGCTTTTAGGGATGGGGTGGTAGGGTAGTTTTGTTTTTAGGGCGGAGTGGGTGGTGGGTTGTTTTTAGGGCGGATGGGGGAGGTCAGGGAAGGTTTTAGGGCTCAGGGTGGGTGGGAGGTGTACGGGATAGTTTTGTTTTGAGGGGTTGGTAGTCAGGGTAGTTTTAGTATTAGGGGTGGGGTGCTTCTGGGCCTTAGGGCAGGTGGGGGGGTGGCATGCTAGAACCATGCATGCCATTCCCACACATGCCTTTACTAGGCATGCTTCTACAATGAAATATCATTGTAAAGGCATGTGTGGTAAAGACATTCGTGGTAATAATGCAGTTGTTCTTATGATTGAGGCATGCGTGCTTCCAGCATTCGTTGTTCCATCATACATTCCCTTCAGTGCCTTAGTGGTTGAATGGTGCTTGGAAATTCCTAGCAAAAATCTAGCCACTGCATTTTGCAAGATTTGTAATTTCTTTACTAATCTTTGTTGTAGGTTCGAATATAAATCATTACAATAATCTAATCTTGCCAAGACCGTGAATACTGTTCTTTGCAGCTCCTTCAGTATTTATGGGAGAATTGTTCTGAGAATTTTCAAAACATGAACAACAGATTAGGTGACTGCATTGATTTGGTTTTCAAAGGCCAACCTATTATCAAAGAGTACTCCTTGATTCCTCACCTTCTCAACTGGGGTGGACAGTATTCCCAATTCTAGCGGCCATCAAGAGGGAGACCAGAAAGAGGCGTTTTTGCTAAACAGAAGCATTTCTGTCTTTCTGAATTCAATTTTAGACAATTATCATTGATCCATAAGCCAATCTGGTGCATGCAGTCATGGAAAATGGCTTCTGAATGGTCAGGGCTACCAGAAACTGGTACTACAATTTGGGGATCATCAGCATATGAAATTACTGAGAACCCGAAAGATTCAATAAGTCTGGCCAGAGGGATGACATATAAGTTGAATAGAGTGGGGCTCAAGGAAGACCCATGATGCACTCCACATGGAAGGAAAATTGGATCAGAGTCAAAATTGTCCAGAGCAACAATTTTGCTCTTATTCTGTCAAATACAATTTCAGAAGTGCCAGAGCCAGTCTGCTGATTCCTAGAAAGTGCAAAAGGTCATTCAGGAGGTCATGAATGACTGTATCGAATGTGGTTGAAAGGTCATCAGTCTGGTATATTTATCCAAAAATAGTTCTGATCTCTTCTGATGCCACAGCCAGTGCAGACTCTGTACCATATACACTTCTGAAGCCAAACTGTGTGGTATCTAGTAAGTTGCTTATCTGAATAAAAGTCGACAGTTCTTGATTCATGGCTTTTTCAACTAGCTTGCCTGGGAATGGCAGATGTGAAATTGGTCTATATTTGCTATTGTCAGTATGAGCCAAGTGCGTCTTTTCATTAGTGAAAGAAGTCTTTTTCCACACCCAAGGAAAATAACTAGAGCAAAACAATTTATTAAAAACATCCTCCAGATAAACTGATACTGTTTCTGGGGACAATTTAATTATTTTTCAGCAAGCATGGATCAGTGGGGGAGCCTGGCAGTGGAATATATCAGATTAGTCATCGGTTCTGCTGACAATGGTGAGAAGGAAATACATTTAGGTTTAGAAGGTGAATAAGCCCTGTTTGGAAAATGGCTTCTCTGAGAGGTGCTAGCTGTAAAGCTATTATACGCATCAGCAACTTTAGTTTGAAAAAACAAGGCCAGTCTATTACAGGTGGATTAGTTAGCACTTGTATTTTTATGGTCTGAAACATTGGCCAGTAGCTTTACTGTGTTGAATAATTATTTAGTAGAATATTTGTAATCTCAATTTTAACAATGAAATAGAATGATATTTCTTTTTTGATTAAATATTTATAAGCTTTAATTGTTGGTTTATACATTTCTTTCTCACTGTTCTCATAGTGTCTTCCCCAATTGCACTCCTGCCTATGGCAGAGCTGCTTTTGAGGCCTGAGTTTATCAGAGAACCAAGGTTCAGATGATGCTGTCCTATGGCTATCCTGTATTTTTACTTGAGCTAATTGACTTATCTCTAAACCTAGCCATTCATGATCTTCAGAAACTGTTGTATCAAGATCTTTAGCAGCGGTGAGTTTAGATCCCAGAAGAACCCAGCTTAATACATCAGGTCCAATCTTATGCCATTGATGTGACTTTCTAACTGTGTTCAACCAGTTACTGAGGGTAATTTATTTGAAACATTTAGACCATTTAGTTTAAAGGTAACTGCATGTCAGCGGTACTATAGCTATTAGATTTAGTGATGGGTTGTCTCAGAAAAGTCTATCCAGGGTGTGGCGAGCCTCATTTGTCAATTGCACAAGGCCCATTTTTGCTGTAATATCAGTTAAAAAGTGGTATCCCTATCTAATTGATTCTCTACGTGGAAGTTAAAATCTCCAGGCACTTTGAAGTCTGAAGAGCTGAATATTGCTTCTAAATGTTGTCTAAAAGACTGGATAAAGGAAGACCTGGGTCCCGGTGGTCGGTGTTTAAGACCATTGAAATTATTATTCTTTGTTTAACTCAATTTTGAATGCTATTGCTTCACATTTGTCAATTATGGTAACAGCTGAAAAAGTGGTGGATAGGCTATCGCAGGATATCATTACGAGGCCTCTGCCTCTTTTCTTAGTTTGGTATGTTGTAAAAATACTGAAAGCAGTGGAATGGCAACTACCAGACCAGGCCCTGACAAGGAGTCTGCCCAGGTTTCAGTTATGAATGCTAAGGCTAATTTGTTAGTTTCGAAAAAAAACTCACTGAACAATGCTTTGTTTTTTACCAGTGATCTAGCATTTATTAATGTACATGCCAAACTATGGTGCTTGGGTCACACAGGGGTAGTTACTTGGCTCACACCCAGTGAAATTTTGCTTGGGTGGTGTAGTGTTTTAGTTATCTCTTATATCTAGGTGAACTGATAGCTCTTAAAAAATGCATATTTATAATAAACCCTTAATTGAAACTCTATTAAGAGGAACGTACACATACCTGTGGAAGACCTATGCATAGCCCTGAGACAGAGACACTCAGGTGGAAATAAGTCAATACTGAAAGAATGACACAAAAAACAAAACAGAAATTGACAATAACATAACACATTGACAGAACACAAACATGCAAAAGAATGCTCCACGGAGATGAACTAAAACTGGCAATGAATGAGAGACTCTCGTACACAAGGGCAGGGACACCTGTACGTAGGAGGACTGGAACACAACCACATCAAGATATGTTGATGGTGTTATAGCACAGCTAACATAAATAGACTAGAGAGAATAAACTAATTGAAAGTTTTGCACTGAAGACCTATGCCAAGTTAGCTAGTCAATTCACAATGAAACAGGAAATACAAACAAAGGGAGACACCTATCAGTACATGTTCAAGGTAAGTATATATTTGCTATTCTTATCACCTCATCTACTTCAGTAGACTAACCCTGTGATGTAAAGGTGAGGTCTATGTAGTAGGTACAATTTTTTTGCAATATGTTATAATGCCCTCAGTATATTGATGGTATACACATCATAACTGAGAGGTTGCTTGCAGTGAGCAAATGACCTAACACTAAAACATGGATTGTGTAGATACTGGGCCAATCAACATGATGACGATAGGCAAGAACATGCTGATACTGGTTTATGAAACATATCAAATCAGAGGAACAAGGTAAAGCCACCCTCAATCAATCAATAATGTTTATTCTGGATACAAAAATCTATAAAACACAACACCGTCATAAACATCATAAGGCAGTATAAATACTTTCAATACTATGGCCCTCATTACAACCCTGGCGGTCGGTGATAAAGCAGCGGTAATACTGGCAACAGGCCAGCAGTAAGAAAAATGGAATTATGACCATGGCGGAAACCGCCAACACATACAGCCACTTTAACAGTCCGACTGCTACGGCGGTAGCAACAAGCACTGCGGCGGTAACTGCCAACAGCCAGGCAGAAGACAATATACCGCCCACACTATTATGACACACCAATCCGCCACCTTTTCTAGGGCGGTACCAACAGCATCAAACGCTCGGGAGAACAAGTACACAGAAGGGAAACGACTCACCTCTCGACACACAAGGAAGAACCACGATGCCATGGAGCCTGAACTGCAAATATTTCCTATGTTTGTCTATCTCCTCCTACACCAGGAACACGAACGGTGGCGAAGAGGACCACAGTGAGTACCACACCTGGCACACAAGGAAGGGGGGAAGAAAAAGAGAGTGACACACACAAGCAACACGCAACACACCCACCCCCACCCCCAACACCATACACACAAACAGATGCAACAACATCACATATACACCCCGTAACCCTCAGGAATAACGCAAGGACAAAAGGAATTGATTAAAGTGAGTGTAATATTTCAAATTTAGATATATACATCCTTAAAACAATAAACAGTATGTATAATATATACAGATGGAGGGTCAATGCCCACTCCAAAATGTCCATGACCCACAGGGCTATAACACATAGGCCAAGGCCACCCTTGACTCCTGCCTCAATATGGAGAGAAAACTGCTAGGGCATCAGGTCAAAAACACACAGGCACCTCGGGGGACGGGGAATGTGGGGGCACCTCAGCCGGACAATGGTACAACGCTGATGCTCCTGGAGCGGGCTACATGCCCTCTGCGATGTTCTGGGGAATGCAAAGCAACATTCTCTCAAGTGGGTGGTTTGCCCACTGCTTGGTCCTGGGGAGTGCAAAGCCACAGTTTCTCAAGTGGGTGGTTTGCCCACTGCTTGGTCCTGGGGAGTGCAAAGCCACAGTCTCTCTAGTGGGTGGCTTCTCCACTGGTTCTGGAGGGGGCTATGTGTCCAGTGTGCTTCATTCTGCAAGGAAGGGGTGAGTGGATGCCTTCTTCCACTGGTTCTGGAGGGGGCTTTGTGCCCACTGTGCTTCATTCTGCAAGGAAGGGGTGAGTGGATGCCTTCTTGAATTGGTTCTGGAGGGGGCTTTGTGCCCTGTGATGCTGATCCTGGATGTTGCAAGGCCACAGTCTCTCACCTGAGTGTCACACCTACAGGTGTTGCAGGGGCCTTGACGCACTACAACCCATGTAGGCACGACTACACACTGCTTGCTGGCAGTGACGGCTGCTCAGTAGATGGTAGTTGCGCTGCAAGTGGAGTTGCTTTCAGAGGTGGGGGGAAGCTCCAGCCCTTCCCCTGCAGCCTCGGATGGCTACCCACAGGGGCTGCGGCTGCTGGCAGTGGTGTTGCTGGCGGTGCAGGTAGTGGTGCAGGTGACAGTGCTGCCGGCGGTGGAGGGAGGCTCCAGCCCTTCACCTGCAGCCTTGGACGGCTGCCCACTGGGGCTGCTGCTGCCGGCAGTGGCACTTCTGACGGTGCAGGTAGCGGTGCTGCTGGCGGTGGGGGAGGCTCCAGCCCTTCCCCTGCAGCCTCGGGCGGCTGAAGTGCCATGGCTGGTGTTGTTTGCCCAGATGCTGCTCCAGCACCAGGCACCAGATCCATCCTGCCTGCGGCATCAGTACCCTTTTCATTGGCCTTGGCAGCTGTTGTCCCCTTCCTGCCCTTGGCAGATGGTGGTGCCTCCTTGCTTCTGCCAGCTGGTGTTCCTTTCCTGCCCTTAATGGCTGGTCTTCCCTCCTTCCCCTTTCTGGCTGGTGGTGCCTCCTTCCCCTTGCTGGCTGGTGTCCCCTTCTTGCCCTTGGCAGGTTTGTGTAGGCACACTTGCTGTTGTGACGGGTACCTCGTTGGAGCCTCCCACACCTGCAGTAGCTACACGAACTACAGTGGCCGTGAACTGGGTGGCTGAGGTGCTGGCCTGGGTTCCGCCCACCCTGGCCCAAAGTGAAGGATGGGGGGGAGAAGCAGTGAAGAAGTCAGGGGTGGCAAGGAAAAGCCTTTTACAGACACTGGGGCTGGAAGAGGGTGAAGGTTGGGAGTGGAGGAAGAGGGAGTGGTGATAGGAGGTGTCAGCATGGTGTTTTGGGGTGCATGGGCTGGATGCTGTTGTGAGGTGGATGGCTGTTGGGTGTCTGAGTGCTTGCGTTTGTGTACTTTGGGAGGAGGGGGCACAGACACAGTGGGAGAGGATGCAGGGGACGTGTGCATGGATGTGGGAGTGGTGACTGCCAGTGAGGGGCGTGTTGTGATAGGTGTGCTGGTGATGGAAGTAATGGATGAGGATGTAGTGCATGCAGGTGTGAGTGGAGGCGCAACTGGGAGGGAGGTGGACGAGGAGGAGGAGGTGGACACAGTGGAGGTAGTGGATATTGGTGTGTCTGCATCTGGATGGTGCTTCTGTGAGTGCCTGTGGGATGAAGTGTGGTGCTAGTGTTTGCCTGAGCCACTTATGTGTATTGATTTGGGTGCATGCAGGTCTGAAGGTGTGTTTGGGATAGGCTGGGTTGAGGGGAATAGGACTAGGTAGAGGAAGTTGGAGGGGGAGGCTAGAGACAGGGTCAATGGCTGCCATCGGGGAGGAGGCCAGAGCCTGGAATGCTCTCTGTTGGGCCGCCATGCCAGAGTGATGCCCTCCAGGTCTGCATTTGTTTGTTACAAATGCCGTCCTAGACCCTGGATGGCATTCAGTATGGTCCACCCACCGTTTTTGACAGTGGGTGCTCCGCCTGTCAAAGAACCCCAGGGTCTGCACCTCCTTGGCGATGGCACACCACATACCCTTTTTTCTGATGGGCGCTGACCTGCAGAAAAAAATACAGAAGAAAAGGTATTATTCATACCATCAGGACTGTTGTACTCATTGCCCACCATATCCCTCCCATCCCCTTACGCATAGACATTGCCCACTGAACATGCAGCACTCTGCCCAGAACCCTTCAGCCCCCCTACACGTGGCCTACACACACAGCATTCCATACACTCATGCCCCATGCATCGTGCTCACAGTGTTTCTGGAGGACCATAAAGTAATGTGTACTGGGGTAGGACCCCATCCACTAACCTCTCCAACTCCTCAGAAATGACGGCAGGGGGCCTTTCCCCAGACACTCGAGCCATGATCGCTTCCAGGCACAGGTCACAGCGTCACTTGCAGTGTAGGTCCTCTCCTGTTGAAGGTCAGGTAGCAAGTGAGTAAACAGATAGAAAATGGCAGTCACGTCAGCAGCAGTGCGTGTCGTCAATGCCGGCGAACATCACCATTGGCGCCTGGAACTCGTAGGCCCCAATGTTAACCAATGATGTGTTGCACGGCGGTCGTCGACTGCCTCCCGCAACGGCGCACAACGCCAGCGGAATTACCTCATTTCCATTTGTCCCTCCTCACAGGTCAGACGGCCGCCATTTCAGGGGGGCACAGGCCATGGCACTTAACTGCGTCACAGCAGACATAGGCACATCAATGGACCTATACGTTCACATACTGTTTCTGTAAAAAAAGAAAGCCATTTTAATCAGAGTATATGTTAGAAAATATGACCAGCAGCTCACCGTTTTTCACCCTAGAGTTCAACCCCTGAGGATGAATAGGAAATGGAGACATACCCCCATGTACAGACCCCTGGTGGACCTGGCAACATTAGCGGACAGGCACATTATCCTAACCTACAGACTTGATAGGGCCACAATCTTAGAGCTGTGTGCCCAATTGGAGCCAGACCTTATTTCAGCTACCCGCCACCCCACAGGTATCCCCCCTCTAGTGCAGGTCCTGTCAGTGCTCCATTTCTTGGCAAGTGGTTCCATCCAAGCGACATTGGCCATGGCATCAGGGATATCACAGCCTATGTTCTCAAACGTGCTGATCAGAGTGTTGTTTGCCCTGATGAAACACATGCACAGCTACATCATATTCCCCCAGGTGGAGGATTTGGCCACAGTGAAGGCTGACTTCTATACAATGGGACATATCCCGAACATCATTTGTGCTATTGATGGTACACATATTGCCTTTGTCCCATCCCAGAGAAATGAACAGGTGTTCAGAAATTGAAAGAGCTTTCACTCTCTGAATGTGCAGATGGTGTGTTTGGCAGACCAGTACATCTCCCATGTGAATGCAAAGTATCCTGGCTCTGTGCATGATGCCCTTATCTTGAGGAATAGCAGCATCCCATATGTGATGTCTCAACTCCAGAGGCACAGGGTGTGGCTAATAGGTGAGCCCATGGTCCCCACCCAGTTGATGTAGGTATGTAGGTGTGGATTTGTCCTTAAGGGTGAGTGTCTGGCTAACAGGTATCCCTCGATATTTTCAGGTGACTATGGTTACCCCAACTTCTCATGGCTACTGACCCCAGTGAGGAATCCCAGGAGAAGGGCAGAGGAACGTTACATTGAGGCACATGGGCGTACAAGGAGGATCATTGAGAGCACCATTGGCCTCCTGAAGGCCAGATTCTGGTGCCTCCATCTGACAGGTAGATCCCTGTACTACTCACCCAAGAAGGTGTGCAAGATCATCGTTGCATGTTGCATGTTGCACAACCTGGCCTTGAAACGCCAAGTCCCTTTTCTGCAGGAGGATGAGGCTGGAGATGGTCATGTGGCAGTGGTGGAGCCTATAGATAGTGATGAAGAGGAGGCAGAGGAAGAGGATGTGGACAACAGGACTACTGTAATTCAACAGTACTTCCACTGACACACAGGTAAGACAATGTAACTTCACCTTCCTTTGCAGTTTTGTGTAGGGCATTGTACGTGGCAGCCTGATTTTCCTATTTCTATGGCCACTTACTGTACCCTTTGGCATCTCTATTTTCATACATCTGTGCCCCATTCTGGCTCCTGGTGTGTTTACTGCTGCCCACTACAGGTCATAGTTATACATACATAACTGTACATTTGAATTGCAATGTTTACAGCTTGTTAAACTAATACATATTTCAATCAATTGACAGACTCCATACTAGTATTTGTTCCAAGGGTGTTTATTTCTGTGATAATAAGTGTAGAGGGTATTGAATAGGCTGGGTTGATGGTGGAGGGATGTCCAGGATAGAGTCCACTCTATTGGTATCACAGATGCATTGTCCAAGGGGGCATAGGGAGTGGGGCAATGGCAGTTCAAGGTGGACAGGATGACAGAGTGGGACACAAGGGTAACATTCAGGGGAGTCTTACTTCCTAGTGGGGATCTTGGCAATGTTCTCTGGCTTCTGCCTGGATCGCAGGGACCTTTTGTGTGGTGGTTCTCCTTCTGCATGGGGAGTGCTGCTGGTGGCCTGTTGTTCCAGTGGCAGGGCCTCCTGTCCACTAACGTCAGCGGAGGTGGAGTGCTGTTCATCGGTGTGGCTAGTGTCAAGGGCCTATTGGTGTGCCACTGCCTCCCTCATGGTGTTGGCCATGTCTGCCAGCACCCCTGCAATGGTGACTAGGGTGGTGTGGATGTCTCTCAGGTCCTCCCTGATCCCCAGGTACTGTCCCTCCTGTAGCGGCTGGTTCTCCTGCAGCTTGGCCAGTATCTGGCCCATGGTCTCCTGGGAATGGTGGTATGCTCCCAGGATGTTGGTGAGTGCCTCTTGGCAAGTCGGTTTCTTTGGCCTGTCCTCCCCATGTCACACAGCAGTCCTCCTAGCTTCCCTGTTGTCCTGTGCCTCTGTCCCCTGAACCGGGTGCCCATTGCCACTGACCCCAGGTCCCTGATCGTCCTGTGTTTGTGGGATTGCCTGGGGTCCCTGTAGTGGTGGACACACTGCTGATTGACGTGTCCTGGAGACAGAGGGATGGGCCCGCTGGGTGGGTGCTATGGCGGTGTTTCCTGAGGGGGGAGGCTCTGTGCTGGTTTGGGACTGTGGCTGTGTCACCGACTGTCCAGAGTCCCCTGATGGGCCAGGTTGGTCATCCTGATCCAGGTGTGCAGAGCTGTTGTCATCACTGTGGGTCTCTTCTGGGGGGGACTGGATGTTGCTGGCACCTCCTCCCCGGTGACGTTGTGTGGGGGTCCTGTGGGGATGTAAATGCAGTGTTATTGTTACTGTGTGGGGCATCTTGTGCATGGGTATGTTCCCCTCTATGGTTGGTATTACCAAAGCAGCTTTGGCTTCTGTGAGTTGTGATTTGGTTGGCTAAGTGGTTGTCACTAGTGTGCATGCTTTGGTGATGGAGGTCCATGCAATGGTGTTGCATGCAGGGATTGGGATTGGGATGGGTGGGTTGTGACGGTGGGGTATATCTGAGGTGGTGGAGTGATGGGTGTGAGGGTAGGGGTAGGAGTTTGTGATGGCATGCAGGTAGGAGGGTGGTGAGAGTTGTAAAGATTTGACTCACCAAAGTCCAGTCCTCCTACTACTCCTGCCAGGCCCTCAGGATGCACGATTGCCAAGACTTGCTCTTCCCATGTTGTTAGTTGTGGGGAAGGAGGTGGGGGTCCACCACCAGTCCTCTGTACAGCTATCTGGTGTCTTGCTACCACGGAACACACCTTCCCCTGTAGGTCGTTCCACCTCTTCCTGACGTCATCCCTTGTTCTGGGGTGCTGTCCCACGACGTTGACCCTGTCCCCGACTCTCTGCCATAGTTCAATCTTCCTAGCAATGGACATCTTCTGCACCTGTGATCCGAATAGCTGTGGCTCTACCGGATGATTTCCTACACCATGACTCTTAGCTCCTCCTCTGAGAACCTGGGGTGTCTTTGTGGTGCCATGGGTGTAGTGTGTGTGGTGTGTGTGAGGGTGTGTGGGGTTATGTTTGGGGTGTGTACTGTGAGATGCGTGGATGGTGTATGGGTGATGGTGTTCTGTGGCTCTGATTCAGTGGGTGCTCCTGGCGTGTCTCTCACTCAGTTGTCAATTTTCTTTTTTCGTAAAGGGTTGTGGGTAGTGTGTGTGTTTTATAGTGGTGTGGGTGTGTGGGTGTGGTGTGTGTGTGTGTGTCAGGTGTGTGTAGTTTGAATTGTCCAATGTGGTGTTGTTTAGTATGTGTGTGTGTATTTTGAGCACGACAATCTGTACCGCCAAAGGTTTACCGCAGTTGAATGACCACCGCAGTGATTCGTGGGTCATAATGCTGTGGGCATATTTCTGTTGACGGAATGGTGTGGGTTTTGGTACCGCCAGTTTATCACTGAACTTTGGGCTGGCAGACTTGTGTGTGTGTCTGTATAGTGGCGGGTTTCTAGTTGTGGGTCATAATACGCGAAGCGGTATACCGCAACAGTCACGGTATGTTGGCTGCAGTCAGCATGGCGGTAAGCGGCACTTACCGCCAATGTCATAATGAGGGCGTATATATATTAAATATAATTTTCAAAAGTCCATTCATTTCAACTAGTCCATTTAAATTCTACAGTACAAAATCCTCAAATGATTTTCGTGTGTACCAGGCAACTTAAAACCTTGTTCACTGTAAAGAGAATATGAGCGGTCGTCTGTCTTAAAAATCTTAAATGCAGTGCAATATTATCTGACACCTATCTTCTTGGCAGTGGATTAAGACCTTTCACCTTTCTAAGATGGAAAAAAGTATAAAGTGCATTTCTTATTTGACTACAGCATGGCAAATAAGGCCAAGATCTGAACTCATATTGCCTTTTCCACATTACTTACTGTTGAAGTATACATATCATCTACAAAAGCTTCAAACTTCGATACAGCTCTATAATAGAGGGATTAGCTTATAAATCCCTCCGTTTTTAAGGATAATTGCTAGCCTTCGATAACGCGTTTTCAATAAATGGTCTTCAACTGAGCTACAATGCATCTAGCAATAGATAGTAAGAGAGTAATCCCAGAGTTCCGTTAAGCCAAATTTACAAAACCATGGACGTACATGTCTAAGCCAAAGAGTCTTACCGGTGATGTCCAAGGCTAGCACTTCCATAAGACCGTTTCTATAGTATTCCAGTTTTGGATTGAACAATTTCTATACCAGTATAATAGTGGTTTTAAGGCAACCAATTAAGGTATCCTTTTTAAAACCAAATCAAGAAATGAAGGCAAGAGCGTAGAACTATCAGGGACATGAAGTAGGAATCAAACCTGTTTTCTGATTGTCTTAAAGTGCTTGTATCGTGCAAGCCCCATAGCTGAGCCCCATAAAGTTTCACACAATGATTGGGAACCCAACAAACATAGGGCAACAGCCTGATATCAAATATGTGAACAATAGCTGAAACATAAGACCTAAAGAAGAAATATGCATAGGTGTCTGGATGGTTGCAAGACCTATCTGTTCCTGCCAACAACCCTATTTGGAAAAATCCACACTTAGCAGATAAAATTGTGCACACTGCGGATTAAAGAACTGATGCACTGAGTGGTGGACACTGTCATACAAACAAGAACTGACACACAGCGCACACTGATCACAATCATATAATTTTTTAAGTTGCCAGGCACTCATAATAAGGAAGCCTTTTGATTGTAACTTTCAACTGCTTACATACTAAAGTGAGTCAGACAACGTTGTTCGTTGAGTACCCAAAAAAACAAGGCCTACCAGATGTATAACTTCAAATTAGTGAATGGTTACACGACTTGAACACTCTGGAAAACTCACAATCAGAAAACACCAGATTGCATACCATGTATAGGACATGCAATCCATATCCTAAATTTAAGATCTCCTGTAAACACACTCACTTTGGCTATTGGAAGGCAAAATGCCCTTCTCTAATTGTAAAAATAGTGGACCAAATGGGGACAAATGGATCTGCATGAAGTGCACAGGATAATAAAATGAAGTGCCATTTTTATATATTATTCAACTCGCCACATTGCCTCAATGCTCAATTGACAACAGAAGAACAGTGACTTTACATACTTGATTCATACTAGGAAGACACATTTTTCCACATATAAGCAAAATGTAGATGGACTACAGGCCTCAGTGTATTTCTACGAGCGTAGAGCAAATGTTGATGTAAAATATGCTTGCTGGAATTAAATTCAAGCCCAACTATATACAACAGACGCTAAGCATAATTAAAGTCCTATTACTTTATTCCATAACCACTATTGCTAGAGACGAGTCAACCACATCGACTGGAAGGGGCATCGCAATTTTTACGCTTTCATTTTTTCTGCATAGTAGTGTTTCTACATTTATCCTAATACAGTGCATGAAGTAATAAACACCCACCTTGTCAGCAAAAAAGGCATGAATGTGGTTTCGGATCAGCCGAAAAGCATCAGGGATTAACCTGTCAAGAGAAAAAGGAGACAGTGGAATATTTGTGTAATTATAGCATTGTGGTCTCATTTTACGTATACAATGGTAGAAATGAGCATTCTAGTGTCAGAAACATGTGAATCTTGAAACATCTGCAGCATTGCAGTAAGTTTCTAATTTTTATTGTTGATTAGTTCTTGATTTGTCGGGTCCATGAAATGCAGAAATATCACTTTGCTAGTCTTTCACAGATGGGCATTACAATTGTGCAGAAATATCCAAAAATGGGTACTGCTGCAGGCAAAGTGTGCTATAACATAAATTCACATTTCTAAGGAGCAGCTCAGTATCCCACTCGGAATTCTGCATTATTCTTGCATGCCCAAATTACTGCTACTCGCAGAAATAGTAATTCCAGGAGCCAAAATTCCAATACCTTCTTCACAGCCCCTTCAAAATGAGAGCCTGAGTAATAAAATCAAGTATTTATATTCATAGCCTTCCAAGGTTTCAAAGTGGTATAAGTTATATGTCACAAATGTCATTGTTAAGGAGGTCCTGAGACTCAAGTGCCATATTTGAAATGTTGTAAATTCAGTTTATGCTGTAATATCTGTGTGTATGGAATGTGCAAGACAATGGTAGGCTTGGATTTCAGGCTAAAAAGTCACAGCAGTAGAATAAACAAAAATCTGACATTTTTGCAGCAATGTCCAGGTGTTGCAAACAATTTGCATGAAACTCCCTACATGAAACCCTGCTTTGAATTCAGTTTGAGTGGGAACTAATAAAAACATGTGTTATTAGATAGATTTTTCAAAATGAATATTTTTGGGTTGGTCAGTCACCACACTGTAATACTTAGGGGCATATTTATATTCTGCACCGAATTTGCATAATTTTTTTACGCAAATTAGACGCAAAGCTAATTCCATAATTATATTTTGATGTTAGCCACACCTAACTTCATAATATGGGAGTTTGCACCATTTTATGGATGCATGCACCTACCTTGCGTCCCTGAGATGCAAGGTAGGCGTTCCCATCTAAAAAAAGGTGCTATCACCATAGCTCCATATTTATCCCCCATGCTAAAATTATGCACAAGTGAGAGGAGGGGCTAAATAATGGCATAAAGGTTGCATTGCACCATTATTTAACTCGTGGCTCAGACCAGGTGTTAGGGGACCTGTGAGCCCATTTACATGGTTAAACACCATGGAATGGGTGCACATGTGCCGTCCCAAAGCCCCAGGAACACCCCCACTCCACCAGAGGGACACCGGAGGATGGGGAACCCCATCCCAGGTAAGTCCAGGTAAGTACTTTTTGTCATCGGGGGCCCTAACTTGCTGGGCAGAGGGTGCAATGGCCATGCCCAGAAGACACTTGTCCCCTGTGCTGGCCATTGGGATGTTGGGCATGATTCCTGTATTAACTAAGACAGGAGTCATGTTTTTGGGGGTTGTGTGCCAAGAAATGGGGCTAGTCTGGTTAGAGGCATTTATTTTTGCCTCTTACCAGGTTAGCGTTATTTTTTGAGGCACAACCCCTTTCTTCCCTACCGCCACCGCCACCCCCACCCCCACCCGGCTAGCATTTTTTTTAAAGGCGGTAGCCCAAGTTTAGCGATGGCTTGTGCCACTTCTTTAATATGGTGCCCGGCTGGCTCTCTGGAATGGTGCAAGCGGGCGTTATGCTTTTTGCCGCAAAACTGCATTTGTGCAGTTTTGGAGCAAAAAGTATAAATCTGGGCCCACGTTTCTTTGGAATGACTCTGCATCGCCTGCATGCTTTTGAGGTCAGACTACTTCAGAAATATTCATTATCTTGGTGGAAGAGTGTATTATCCCTGGACATACAAGACATTTCTATATGGTTGAGAAGCAAGAATCGTGGTATCATAACGTGGCTGGTAACAGGTGAATAACCTAGGCTTCATATTGAAAGGTGGAATATTGGCCATGTCCTTGCTAGCCTTCACAGGGTAGCCATGGGGAAGCTGATAGGTGGAGAATTTGCTAGTCATCTAAGCTAAACGATCATGAAGTGTAAAGCTTGATTTACAAGGCAGAAACATATCAGACTAAGAATTAATGTGATTTGTCGTACTCTGTTCATTCCTTCTTTCTCTAGAGAAACACTAGCCATGCAAGGAGTGAATTGATTTGGTAACATGTTAGTTGCAATCCTTTATAGATACTGACTGTATTCTCGAGCACTCACAGACAGGTATTTGCCCCCACATCGTCAAGACTTCTTTAGAAGTAGTGGCAACTTGTTCATGCTTTGGTTTCACTCAAATGATAATAATAGATGTTTTTAAGCAGACAAACATTCTGACTCTATTCTGCTCCACTGTAGTCAGTCATTGGTTACCATGCCAGAACAAACATTCAGAAGGTCTAGGTTCTACCCATCAAACAGTGTTATGCAGGTCAAAGCATTGACCCATTTTGGCCCCTCCCATATTCCTTTAATATTGTAGCTGCTCAAATATCCATTCTCTCTGAAGCAACATTCAATGTATCAAAATAGCTGCAAATGGATATTCTGAGATCTTCAGGCGGGGAGTGAGGATTCACATACAGGCAGAAAATGCCTGAATATATTGGGGTTTGCCATAAGATTGAGCAGACCACTGAATACAGTTGCTGATACACTGAACGCAGTTAAATCCTGGATGAAATTGCATTGCTGCAAGCTAGATTATTGTAAGAATAAAACATAATAACGGAGTGACACCTTTTTAAAGTACCCCTGCGCTCCAAACATTAGCTGCAAGAATGATTTTAAACTGTCCCCATTACTGCCACTTGAATCTTTCAATCGAAGCCTATCACAGAGAGATGTAATTCCAAAATATTTACCGTATTTTTTTACAAGGCTCTACATAGCCTACTTGCAACTGTTTAAGGTCAATAAATAAGAATAATGTGAGTATATAAATAGGTATGGTTCAGGCACTTACTCATTTTTTCCAACAATCACGTTAAAATCACCTTCAATAGATTTGCAGGCTTTTATGGTCAAAATAGGCTGCCCCTTAGACGTCTTGGTTATCTCAAGATCTGCAGTAGCACCAGCTCCAACTTTTATCTCAACACCACCAAGTAATATGCTAGAAAAGATACATTGATAAACACGGTGAAGATTAGTAAATATGTTGGCTTTCTAGTTGTGAGTACAATAGTTAAATATCACAATGAAAATACTGAACCACTCAACTTCTAGGTCTTCATTTTTCAATGAAAACCAAATAAACTGATTAGTTTCTATAAGCAACCACATCATACTCATCAACTATTCATAAATATCAACCGAAAAAAGAATGGAAGAATGTAAATTCGCCAAGGTCCATCTGTTATGTGGACTAAAAACCTGAGATAGTAATATGACTATAGAGAACATGAGAGGTAAAATAAAAAACTGTATTTATTAATAGACTTTGGTCACAGTAAACAGTTAGATTGGTTCGAAAAAGGACTGATCCACTTTCTTAGTTTAAAAACCACATTGAGATGGGCCAGAAAGGCCAAATTTTTAGAGATGAGTTTACAAAGTATGCATGTTTGTGGTATTTACACAGCGTGAACCTACTCAAAAGTCATGACACTTTGCACAGGATTCAATGCAAAGACACAGCCAAATCATTAATATATTTCGATTTGGCAGAACTGTCAAGAAGGAGAAGAAATGCTTATAAAGGAAATAAAGGGCCAGATGTGCAAAGCATTTTTCCAGTGGCAAACGGCATGATTCTCAGAATCAGGCTGTTTGAGACTGGAAAAATGCTTTCTCAAATGTTCAAAATGCAAAGTGCGATTGCAATTTATTAACTTGTTACCAAATCACAATTTGCATTTGTGATTTGGTATTTAGAAAGGGTGTGTTATGGATGTCTCTTCCAAATACTGAATCAGTATGGTTTGTTTTCCTGTTTTGCAACTATATTCCTGTCGCAAAACAGTAATACTTTGCCACCACTTTAAAAGTAGTGGTAATCCATTTGCAAATGGGAAGAGGTTCCCTTGGAACCCCTTACCCTTTGAGAATGTTGAAAAAACATATTTTAGAAAAGGTAGTGGTCCCACGGACCTCAAAGTTTCATGTTTTTTACTATCAAACACATCCAGCTTTCCATAAGGACAAGAGGCTGCATTAAAAAATGTTTAAAAAACAAAACAAAAAAAACAACGGACATGGTGGTCTACTGACGTCAGCAGGCCCCCATCCCTCAGATGGCTGCGATTCCCAATGGGTCGTAAATTGTGATCTACCTGAATAATAATCATGAGGTAGGTCAATTTGCTTGTAATTCAGAGATAACGGCAATTAGGAAATTGGTATTCCTAATGTTCGTACATCCGGCCCTAAGTCTGCTATTTCTATACTATTCATTTATTCAACATTCCTTTCTTTTTAATTTACCTTTAATTGTTCACTTATTTATGTTTTAATATATGCTATTTATTAAGTTGTATTTTGGCCTATGTAGTTTGGTCGCTCTATAACGTTGTATAAGGAGGCAAACACTCTTGCACCATTCTTTTAATAGTAAAAGGCATACAATGTCATACATAATGTCACCATTGATTATAAACATAGAGTATTAATTGCTTTACTTCTTCATTTCGGAATATTTCGACACAAAATTCTCATGTGCTACACTGACCTATCAAAATGAAATAGGCCTGCCATGGTATGGTGGGAAAATGATTATTTATTAAATACTCATGTCACACTGTAGACTAGGTGTTGAGGCATGAAGTAATACTTTGTATGTATTGAGGGAAACTTTACCCGTTAAAAGCATCAATCAGACTATGGCTATCAAAAAGGTCTTATTTTATTTTTTTAAATGATAAAGACGAATACTATAATAATGTTGAAGTCAGAACCAGTAACATGACATACATGGTATCTTGTTTTAACAAAAGATGCGTTTTCTGTAAAACATAGCAAAGCATAGGTCTACAACTAATATTGTTCAAATCAATTTAATAGAAGGCAAACACTGCCTCATAATGTGAAGTTGTGCCAGTTACCTCACTCCATGTGATAATTATTGTTCATCTGACCATACTACCTGGTCACTTTATGGATCTGGAGATAAAGTCTGAACAAACATAAACTCGTATCCATACTACCTAGAAAACTGTCCTTCAAAAAATATACCCCATTAAAGGTACTTTATATCTTTTAAAACTAACTTTACTGGTTTTTAAATGGTTAAAGTAGGCCAATAATACATTAACCCTTTTGAAGATTCAATTATTTTAAAAATCAAATAGGACTTCATATCATAAATGTGAGGCAAACTTTAACATATGAGAAATACTAAGGCAAAATGACTACCACAGAATATATTGAGGTAGGGAGAATACACAATAATAAATAGTCAAGTATTAAAGTGTAAATACGCATGAAGACGTACTTTTTACCTAGACAAAGTCAAGTATATTCAAAGAGATTTCTGTACTTCATTGTGCTGAGCAATTTTAGAAAAAACGTTAGGTTGAGGGTACAAGCATATTTCCAAATTTCTGAAAGTATCTATGGAATTTCTTTCCAAATGACATACAGTTCATAAAGTAATCCTTTATTCCACTGTAAGGATATTATTACAGTACTTCCTAATGTGGGATATAGTGGTTATTATTCCAGTAATCGTTATGTGAAAATGTTTCCTTTTACCCTTAGAAAGGTTGGAAACAAGGATCTTAAGGCCTGACCTACAAAATGGTTTATTGGTTGCAAACCATCAAATTTGGTGAATCTATGGGTTTGAGACCACTAAATTAATTTTTGTAATTTACTAAATTGTTGGACCTGGCCCTCTCGGCAGGTTCATCCCCAGACTTTTTGCCTTCTCCCTCCACTTTTTTGCTTAATTTGTATTTGCTGGATTTAGGATTCTGAGCACTTTACCACTGCTAACCAGGGCTAAAGTGCAAGTGCTCTGTGCTCTAAATATTGTAACAATGGCTTTTCCACAACTGGCATGTTTAATGTACTTGCAAGTCACTAGTAAAGTTGTGAGAAATTGTGTTTCTGGTTGCCAGAGTATGCCCCTTGTACAAGCAGGAAGAACTACTCTAGTCAGGGTTAACTGGATACACACTTAGAGATAACCTGTGGTTATCCTCCAGTAGTTTGGACATGAGCAGTCAGGCTAATCTAAGGAGGCAATGTGTAAAGCATTTGTGTAGCACACACACACACAGTAACGCAATGAGAACACCATAAAATGACTTCACACAGTTTTAGAAAAATAGACAATATTTTAATAAATAAATCAAGTCCAAAGCAATAAAAATCTAATAAGTAAAAGTAATGTTATGAAATTGTGAAAAATAAAAATGTTCCGACGCTTAGAAGCAAATAGCACTTTTCGGTACTTTATGTAGCGCTGGACTGGGGTAAAGTCAAAGTTTAGGCTGACTTTGATGGAGCAAAGGCCGGCTATAGGACACATTCAGGCCCCGGTGAACCAAATGCCTTTCCTGGTCACAACAATGAGATACATGTGAGATGTATCTATTGGGTCATCACAGCATGGCAATGCGTCATTCCGTCCCACGCAGTGATGGTGATGCATTGGATCTGAAGACAAGCGCTGGAGCCTCAATGCGTTGGTTCCATAGTGCGATGCGCCAGGTTTCTCCCCACAGTCGAGGGATGCATCGATCTCCATAGACTGCTGCGGCAGTGAAGCATGGTTCCAGTGCATCGGGCTCTCAAGGCAAACTGTTGGCCCTGAGAGTGATGTGCCAGTTCTACACTTGCAACTGGATAGATGTGCTGCTTCTGCTTCATGCAGACAGAAGATGTATTGTGTTCCGTGATGAAGGTATGTGGGTCCACTTCCAGCTAAACAAGCACAGGAGGAGGGGAAGAGACTTTGATATCCCTGAGTCTCAAGAAACAGGAAACAAGTCAACAAGCCCTTGGAGCGCACTTCAGGGACAAAGCAGAGTCCTGAGCTACTTCAGCAAAATCACAGTCTTTCAGGCAACAGGCCAAAACAAGAGAAAATCAAGCCTTCCAGGTCCAACATTCCAGCAGGTGAGTTCTTTAAGCAGTACAGCGGTTCTTCTGACAGAGTCCACTTGTGAGTCCAGAAGTGTCTGATTTAGTGGGGTCTTTGAAGTGCAACAGTATCCTTTCTTTCTTAGCCCTGGCTCCAGACTATCAGTAGGTGGTGTTCAGCCCTTTGCGTGGGAACAGGCACTGCCTATTTAGGTTTGTCTTCCCCTCCTGCCGTTCCTGCCCAGGAAGAGCCATCAGAATGCAGATGAATACTGATGAGTCCTCAGACACATTTACCCGTCCCGTGTTTGTAGCTGTCTGAAGGGAATGCACAAAGTGGAGTTGTCACCCACCCCAGACAAACATTGGAGACAGGCTACAAGGCTAACATTGCATTAAGAGCAGGGAAATGCCCAATCCTAAAAGTGACTTTTCTAAAATAGTAATGTTTAAACCATCTTTGCCATTAAAGATTTATAATTTCCATTTTAAAGATATGAAACACTATTCAACTATACCTTTCTAATCAGGAATTACAGCTTAAAAGTGTATTAAGGAATTTCCAATGGTAGTCTATCAGAGGAGTAGGGCTCACAGTAGTAAAAACCAACTTTGGGAGTTATGCACAACCCAGGTATGTAAAACTAAAAAGTACATTTCCTACCATGTATTTACACAGCATCCTGCCATTAGGGTTACCTAGGCCTCCCTTAGGGGTGGCTTATGTGCGATAAAAGGGGAGGTTTAAGGCTTTGCAAGTAGTTTTAAATGTCAAGTTGAAGTGGTGGTAAACTGCACACAAAGGCCCTGCAATGGCAGGCCTGTGACAGGTTTGAAGGGCTACTTGTGTGGGTGGCACAACTAGTGTTGCAGGGCAAATTGTAGCATCGGAAATGGGTGCACAATATGGAGCTTAGGGGCAGTTGTTATTTGTACAACTTTGAATTTGTGGGTACACAAACTAGCATGAGATTTAGAGGGTATTTTTGGAAATATCTTCTGTTAGAAATGGGGACTCTAGTTGGCAGAGATATTCATCTTTGTCAAAATGGGGACCACAATCCTAGTCAGGATAAGTCACACACAATCTAAATTATCCTGTGCCCACCCACTAGTAGCTTGGTACTGAGCAGTCATGTTTCACTTAGAAGGCAATGTGTAAAATATTTGTGCAATAAATCATACAGAAAAACACTGAAAACACAACAAAAATACACCACACGGGTCTAAAAAAATATGTGATATTTATCTGGTTAAATTAAGGTCAAAACGATAAAGATTCAATAAGCACAAGTTGAGATATCACTTTTGCAAGATAAAAAAGAGTCTTAAATCTTAGAAAATCAACAGTTTTCTCCTGTCTGAACAAAGTACCTGACTTGTGTAAAAAATAACACAGACGGAGACAGCAGAGGAGGAGATGCTTGGAAAAATAGGGTGTGAGTTAGAATTTCCAGCGTCGCACAGACGATGCGTCATTTCTTTCCACGCTGCAAGGGGTTTTGCATTGATTTCCGGCATGCAGTCTTGGTTCCTCACTGAGATGCGGGGATCTTTTTGACGCCCATGAATGATGCGGGGAAAATCCTGGGCGTGCAGGATGAAGTCACAGGCGTTGCGTCAATCTTCAGCGCACAAGGAGTTTCCTCAAGAGATGAAGTCCTTTTGGCCCTGAGACTTCAGAACACAGGAGGCAAGCTCAATCCAAGCCTTGGAGAGCACGTCTCAGCTAAGTCAGAGGGCAGCATGGCAGCAGAACAGTAGCAGGGCAGTAGTCCTTCTCAGCAAAGCAGTCCAGATGAGTCCTTTGGGCAACCAGGCAGTTCATCTTGACAGCTTGCAGGTTCAGGTCCAGTAGGGTCGGATTTGGTGGGGTCAGGGACCCAGTTTATGTACCCAAAATTGCCTTTAATGTGAAGGAGACTTCAAAGAGTGGTTTGGAAGTGCACAAGGTCCCCTTTCAGTACAGGTCTGTCTGCCAGGGTCCTAGTAAGGATTTTGGCAGTCCATTGTGTGAGGGCAGGCCACTAGCCTTTGAAATGTAAGTGTCAGGCCCGCCATCCTTCTAGCCCAGTAGGACCCATTCAGTATGCAGATGAGTGCAGGTGTGACTGAGTACCTTGTGTTTGTGGTTGTCTGCGTGAAATGCACAAGGGACCTGTGAACCAGCCCAGACGTGGATAAGAGACAGGCTGTAAGGCACAGAAGGATTTTAAGTGCAGAGAAATGCTTACACTATCTGACAGTGACATTCCTAAAACTGTAATATAAAATCCAGGAATTGGTATTACCATTTTGCAGGATTTTGTATAACCATTCTGGCCATAACGAACATGACCTATCTACCCCTTTCTGATCAGAACCTACCACTCAAAAAGTATATAAGGGTAGCCCTTATGCCAGCATATGAAAGGAGCAGGCCTCACAGCAATGGAAAACACATTTAATAGTTTTCCACCACCAGGACATATAAAGCACAGGTATATGCACTGCCTTTTACCTACATAGCACCCTTCCATGTGGGTTATCCAGTGCCTACCTTAAGGGTGAATTATATGTAGAAAAGGGGGAGTTTCAGCCTTGACAAGTACTTCAAATGCCAAGTCGAAGTGGCAGTGAAACTGCACACCCAGATCTTGCAATGGCAGGCCGAGACATGGTTAAGGGGCTTCTTATGTGGGTGGCACAATCAATGCTGCAGGCCCACTAGTAGCATTTAATTTACAGGCCATGGGCACATCCTGTGCACTTTACTAGAGACTTACACATAAATTAAATATGCCAATTGGGTATAAGCCAATGTCACCATGTTTTAAGGGAGAGAGCATATGCACTTTAGCACTGGTTACCAGTGGTAAAGTGCACAGATTTATAAAACCATCAGAAACAGTGTCAACAAGTGGAGCGAGGCAGGCAAAAAGTTGGGGGTTACCACCCCAAGGCTGTCAGATCTAACAGCAGGATTCTCTATTACCATTCTGCCCATACTAAATATGGCCAGGTTACCCCTTTCTGATCAGAATCTACCACTCAAACAGAATATGAGGGAAACCCTAATGCTATGCTATGAAAGGAGCAGGCCTCACAGTAGTGGAAAACCAATTTAGGAGTTTTCCACTACCAGGACATACATACCACACATGTACATGTCCTGCCTTTTAACTACATAGCACCCTGCCCTATGGGTTACCTAGAGCCTACTTAGGGGAGGTTTATATGTAGAAAAAGGGAGGTTTAGGGCTTGGCAAGTACTTTTAAATGCCAAGTCGAAATGGCAGTGAAACTGCACACACAGGCCAAGCAATGGCAGGCCTGAGACATGGCCAATGGGCTACTTATGTGGATGGCACAACCAGTGCTGGAGGCCCACTAGTAGCATTCAATTTACAGATACTGGGCACATGTAGTGCACTTTACTAGGGACTTACAAGTAAATCAACTATTACAATTGGGTATGAACCAATGTTACCATGTTTGTAGCGAGAGAACATATGCATTTTAGCACTGGTTAGCAGCGGTAAAGTGTGTAGAGTCCCAAAACCAGCAATAACAATGTCATAAAAGTGGAGAGAGGCAGGGAAAAAGTGGTGGGATGACCACCCTAAGGCTGTCAGGTCTAACATCTTCTTTCTCATACACTGCCTTACATTTGGAAGGCACAAATACAGGGAAATACAATTGGTAATTACATTTTTTAATTACCCTGTGCTGCCACCTGTATCCAGAAATATAGGGAAATGCTGGGAGATGGGAGTTTTCTGTATTCATGCAGATTCAGGAAGTGTCCATCACCAAAAGTATAGATTGTGCCTGTTTTCAGACAAGCTTTGAGTTTTGTAGGGCATTATGGGTAAAAAAAACTCATGGTACACCACCATGGAATCCCCTTGTTGCCTAGCTTTCTAAATTGTCTGTGGTTTGTTTGTTTGCCTGATTATTACCTCAGCAGACCCCTAAAAACGGCAGCTACCTATATTGCTTATTTATCAATATAGCTCTTTAGGGCATTTTGTTCCATGGTCTCTTAACCCACCCACACAAGTGGTGTACCGTTCTTATTAGAGAACATGTGGGAAGCCATGGTGGGAGGAAATTTGTGGCTCCCGTAGACCGCTAGAAGTTTTCTTCACAAAAATTTTAGAAAATGTGTGTGTTTTAATTAAAGATTGAGATTTGAACGCCATTGTATGCAAGACAGATTTGTGGGACCCACATAAAGCACACCACTCTGGAGTACAGATATCTAGTTTTCAGAAGTGTCTGGGTTTGATAGGTTTTCCAAGGTGTCAGCCTACCCAAGCCCACAAAATGCAGCCATTCACCTTTGAAAGTGGGAGGATATTGGCAGTTAGCCACAGTCTCCCGGCCATATGTTAAAACAATGTCCAAAAGAAACAAATGCCCTGTCACTTGCTATTTGGCTGGGATTTACTAGTCTGCAAGGGAGCAGACAATTTGTTGAGCCATTAGGGGTAAGAGTGGGCCTGATTATTTTATTAAAAATATGTTCCCTGCCCTACAGTGGTCTTTCAGGCCACCATGGGCAAATTGGGGCACACCTCCTCTCTGCCTCTGGAGAGGCAAAACCACTAGTTTATCCCTTTTTGGTGGGGGTGTGGTCAATGCCAGAGTGCAACACCCACACCCCTTTTCTTTTGCTCTAAAGGCAAAATTCCTGGTGTCAGGTGGACTTTCGTCCCTCCCCAGAGGATATATTTGGGATAACATACTGCATAAATGTACTCCCTGGTGTCTAGTGGGATTTCCGTGCCCTTTAGGCAACGAATTGGAGCTAATTGCCCCATCTACCCACCAGGGAGGCAGAAAGACAGTCTGTGCCATTCAAAGGGGGCTGCATAGCCAAACCATGGTAGGCACCCCAACCCTTTTACATTTTTTTACAAAATTTCCCAGGTGTCTAGTAGACCTTTTGCCCCCTCCCCAGGCAGACAGATTGGGGATAATCACCCACATCTCCTCGGGGTAGGAGTGCAGAAAGAATTATGTCAATTTTTTTGGGATGAGAGCATGATTATGCCCATGATGGGCAGCCTCACCCCTACATTATCTTTGCTTTAATGTTTCCTTGGTGTCTAGTGGGCTTTCTGTTCAGGGGCAGATTGGGGTAATCATGCCCACCCTCCTCCCCTAAGGGAGCAGAAAGACTGATGCCACAGTTTTAAATGGCAGGGTCCAAACTGGGAAGACATGGTGAGCCAAAGAATGATAAATTGAACTCAGATCTGGGAGTGAGTGAGTGAAAAGTTTCAACACTCCAGCCATCATCCATTTGTTTTGCTACGGTTTTTTGGGAGGCATTGACATGCCCATGATAAGCAGCCCTTCTCCCTACATTTGTTTTTGCTTTGCTTTTCTAGGTGTCCAGTGGGCTTTTTGCCTCCTAGGCACATATCAGGGTTAATCATCTCCATGCTCTACCCCAGAGGGGCACAAGGACTGTTACACTTTTTGGAGGGGGGCATGGAAATTCCCATGTGGGCAGCCCCTATTCCTATGCAATTTTTTTTGCAAATTCCCTGACAACTAGTGGGCATTCAGCCACCCTAGGGTCAAATTGGGGTAATAACCCGCATCAGCCCCAGAGGGGCAGAAAGACTTATGTCATAGTGTTTTTTGGTGGAGCATGGCCATGCCCTTGGTGGGCAGCCCCGACCCTCACAATTTTTGTTTTTACTGGTGTCAAGTGGGCTTTTTGCCCATCCTGGGGAGGCGGATCAAGGGTATCCACCCCTATCCGTCCCCCGGGGGCAAAGAGATGGTTGCAATTTTTTGACAGGGGACATGGCCATACCCATGGTGGGCAGACCTGAGCCCTACATTTTATGTTTGTTTTCCCTGATGTCTAATAACTTTTTGACCGCTAGTAAGTTCTAAGCACAATTTTTGTCATTTTGGATTTTTGTCATTTTGGTCTTGTTTTACTAAGATAAATATTGTCTATTTGTGTAAACCTGTGTGGAGTCTTTTTTGTGGTGTTTTCAATGTGCTAGTGTGTGCGTGTGTGTGTGTGTTGCACAAATCTTTTACACATTGCCTCTTTAAATAAGCCAGACTGATCTCCGCCAAGCTACTAGAGGGTGAGCACTGGTTATCTCTAAGTGTGTATCTAACTTAAACTGGCTAGAAGTGGTTTCTGCTTGTACAGGGTGCATACTCTGACAACCAAACCCCAGCTCTAACAGAAAGCTACTCAGTATTGTAGATTTCCCACATTTGCAAATCTAGTGTGGGTTATGTTTTCCATGGAGAGTGACACTGCAAAAAACAATGAACCCACTCTTAAACATGTAATTTTTTACAAAGCAGCACTTATTAGCAGGCAGGAGAAAATATCAGTCCTGGGTGGAGAAAAGTGAGTATATCCGTTTCTATATTCTCTGGCGATCTAAGGAAAGGGATTTCCCCCTCAGGAGAACATGCTGCCAGTGCAGAAGGAAGATTAGACATACAGGCCCGTATTTATACTCCGTTTGCGCCGAATTTGCGTCGTTTTTTTCGACGCAAATTCGGCGCAAAACTAACGCCATATTTATACTTTGGCGTTAGACGCGTCTAGCGCCAAAGTATTGGCAAATAGCGTCATTTTTTTGCGTGAACGCCTTCCTTGCGTTAATGAGATGCAAGGAAGGCGTTCCCGTCTAAAAAAATGACGGCGACACAAATGCGTCGTATTTATACTCCCGGGCAAAAATCACGCCCGGGAGTTGGCGGGTCAAAAAACCCCGCATTTGCGCCACTATTTAACGCCTGGGTCAAGGTAGGCGTTAAGGGGCCTGTGGGCTCAAAATGAGCCCACAGGTGCCCTCCCCTGCCCCCAGGGACCCCCCCCGCCACCCCTGCCCACCCCAGGAGGACACCCAAGGATGGAGGGACCCACCCCAGGGACATTCAGGTAAGTTCAGGTAAGTATTATTTTTTATATTTTTTTACTTTTTTTTGGGTGGCACAGGGGGGCCTTATTTGTGCCCCCCTACATGCCACTATGCCCAATGACCATGCCCAGGGGACACAAGTCCCCTGGGCATGGCCATTGGGCAAGGGGGCATGACTCCTGTCTTTACTAAGACAGGAGTCATGAAATGGCGTCTGGGCGTCGTAACAAAATGGCGCAAATCGGGTTGAGGCGATTTTTTTGCCTCAACCTGACTTGCCCCATTTTAAGACGCCCTAACGTCATTTTTTCCAATGCCGGCGCTGCCTGGTCTACGTGGTTTTTTTCCACGCAAACCAGGCAGCGCCGGTCTGCTTGCGCCGGCTAACGCCATTCCATAAATACGGCGCCCGCATGGCGCTTCAGAATGGCGTTAGACGGCGCTAAATTTTTTGACGCTAAACTGCGTTAGCGCAGTTTAGCGTCAAAAAGTATAAATATGGGCCACAATTCTATACTGTGGTGCATTGTTTAGCTGGTACAAATTATACGTGAATTAATGATGGGAACATAAGTAATCCCAGCCCTAAGAATCCTTTCTTTGTCAATCACTTAAAAGATAGTAATATACTGCCAATGAAGGAGTTGCCCAATAGTAGTAAACTTTATTTGTGCGCTTTTTCTCTACGTGAAGAGGGCCATTATGGAGTAATATTTTAGAGAGTCATGTTAAAGTCCTCTGTACAACAAACATATTGTAACTAAATGTGCACTGTCCGCTTTACTTACGCTCTCAGTTTGATGTCGATAGCGGTCTCTATGTCCACTTTAATCCCAACGCCATGCTGTAGTGTCACTTTCATTTCGGGGAGCTGGACCTTTTTAATGTCAATCCTGAATTAATGAGAAAAGGGAAGTTCGATGTGTTATTGTCTTTCTGCTTAGAAAAACGCAAGACATGTAGTTCATACCCCTGTAAATCATACTGAAGGCAGAAAAAGTAGGAAAGGACGGTAAAGATAAAAGCATAACCTGTCACTTTCTCTGTCAAGTCAGGAACAATGTGGCCACAGTGCACAGCAGTGTGATAAAAATGCACAATGTTATCACAGTTAAAACTAGGAATGAGAAACTGAAGGACTCCATCCCTTTTAACTCCTGGCCACTTGTGTGCCCACTATATCGCATCCGTAATATCGGTTTCCCTATATCGTCGAGGTAAGTATAGGTAAGTAATTTATTGATTCAATCTTCATAACTCCACATGTCCTTTCCTAAGAATATGTATGTAATATTGATTTACTATTCTCTATTTACTATTTGTAAATCCACATGTCGTTTCCTTGACAATATAGTGTGCTCAATGTTGCAGATGCGATTTTTGTAGGTAGATATTTCGACTGTGACACTGTGATCCCTCACCGTGGTGAACTTTGCACTGTTTGAGCTCCTCCAGTGTCTTAACTTTTTCCACCCAGAAAGAACCATTGTTTTTTCATTGGGAGGCTTTATACTTTGAAGGGTCTGTGTCTTCAATGCTCCTCCTCACCTCATACTTTCAGGGGAACCGTGCTGCTCAGCACTCTTCCTCCTCAGGGTCTCCTCCCTTTGAGTAGATCTCCTTGGGGTTAATATTAGTAACACCCCAAACAAATCTAATGTGCATTACTAGGACCCTTATAGAGCTAAATATAGGGGCATATTCACAAAAGTATTTTGGAGTGCATAAAGTAATACACCTCCAGTACTCTTGTACTTACTTTTATGTGACTTTGCGAATTGTTCCTGAAAACTCTAATAATGGGAATGTTCATATACAAGTAATGCAAATAAAAAGATGGTGCCCTCTTTGCACTTATACTAACATGGAGTTGGAAGATTCAAGTGGCCGATTCACAAAGGAATATAAGAGTACCTGAAAGAATACTCCTGTAGAACTATTTTACGTAATCATGAATGCTTTGGGGAATTTGCCCCATAGCTACTGAGGGTCCCTCATCCAACCTTTCTTCTAAGAGTGTCAGTAGGTTCAGGAGGACTGAGTTTTAGTGAGTCAAAGGATTTGCCTCTGTGTACGTGCACATTAAAGTCTTAGGGGCATATTTAAGAGCCCCTAACGCCACCGGAGTGTCACTTTTCGTGATGCGCTGGGGCACATTGCCCTGCACAGTATTTACAAGGTGGCATTAAGCCACTTTCTGAGCTTAACGCCACCTTGTAAATATGGGCCCTTCACATGCAGCACTTTGCGTGGAAGGGGCGTGCAATGGGCGTTGCTTTGGGTGTGCCAAAACAACACCCATTGCATTTTTACAATGACTCAGAATAACGAGTTTTCGTAAACCTGAGGCAGCACCAAAATCTAATGCTACCTCATGGGTGGCATTAGCATGTCGCAATGAGGAAAAAATGCTTTCATTTCTACTCGTATTTTGCTCTTTCTATGTGCTTGCTGCACAAAAACAATCTCCCCCTGAATGCAGCCATCATTGCGCTATGGTGTAAGGGTTACTGTACTGGTGCACGGTAGCAAATTTAGCCCCGGCACAGGGGGGAACACGGGGTGTGCCGTATTCTAGTAAATACGGCTCACCCCTGCTTTGGAAAATGATGGTGCACGATGTTGCCAAATTTGGCGCAGCGACACGCACCATCATTTTCTGTTAAATCTGGCCCCTTAATTTGATTTTGAACTGTGACATGCAAATTCCTTATTATGCAAATTTACGTTTCACCTAGCTCCAGATTATATAATTTCATGTAGTTTGCCGATTCCCAAATTGACTTTCAGCAATGTCCGAGCATGGTTTTACTGTCACAAGTGTTAGTTTGCATTATGAATCTACACAACTGCATACCTTGGAAGTTTCCGAGAAAAAAATACTTCCCACAGCTTCCTACTCAAATATTTGCTTTACGGTCCAGAATTTGATGTACCATGCTTACTCTGAAAATGATCACAATAGGTACGTACTTTCCTCCGATTTCTTTACCACACTTTATGACCATTGTGTAAATAGAAATTTAAGTCACTATTTAGAGAGTCTTTCACTCACCATACCAATGCATGTTTAGTTTGCAAATTAGGACGTGGCGCAATTCGAAGTTTGCTATTATATTTCATACATGTAATAAATCATTGTTCATAAAGACACACCATCCCTTTGCTTGTCTTTTCGATAGCATGCCATCTTGTATTCTTACCCTAATGTTTCCAGTCCAACTGTGACTTTGGCAACATTGTATTTCCTCCTTTTATTCATTTTAAAACATGTTTTGTTTCTTTCCTTACGTATATGCTTTCCCCTCGTCGCATCCTTCCTTTGGGTCCCTAACTTTTGCTTACAATTCGCTTTCTATTTATCTTGTTTCTGATTTTAAGCCTGTTTATCTCACTTTTCTGTTTGTATCACTCCAACTCTTCTCGCATGTGAACACAAGCTTTCACTTGTTTCGCTTCTATACGTCTCTCGACATCATTTTATAACATTTCCAGTTCTTATTTTCACAGTTATCAGTTATTCCCCAACTCTACGTTTCTCTCGCCTCTCCCTGTCTCTCTTTCTCTCACCCTTTCCCTCTTTTTCTTCTTGTCTCACTCTTTTTCTCTCTCACCCTCTTACTCTCTTTTCAGTTTATCTCTTTCTCTATCTCTCTCTTACTTTTTACTTTTCTCTCTTTGTTCTTCTTCTGTGCTTTCTTTGTCTCTTCTGCTTTTTCTCTTTATTTCTATCTCACTCTCGCGCTCTCTTTTTCTCTCCTTCTCTCCCTTGCTTTCTCTCTTTTTCTACCTCGCGATTTAGATCCATATCTTTCTTTTTCTTTCCCTCCCACTCTTTCTCTCTTTCTCCTTCTCATAGTCCCAAATGGTGTGTCTGTCCATTTGATTAGAGAAGACTGACGAAATAGCGCGACTCTGGCATTAATAGGCAGTGATTCAGGCTACAAACAGCATTTACTTTAAAACATGCTCCCTCTTGTCCTTCAGCCAAATTATTTACTTACCCTAAGATTTTCAGGACAGTTCCGCCAACAGTCTCCAGGCCCCGGATGATTCCGCCAAGAGGGTTCCATGACCCTGAGAGAAACCCTCCTCCGCCTTGAGTTTCTCGTGTGAAGTCTGGGATGTGCAGCATCTGTAACGCCTCTTGAAGGGGGCGCCTCTGGGTCTGGGCGGCTGTTACAAAAAAGGCAGATCAGAGAATCTGTGGTCTGCTGTAAGGCAGAGGCAAGAAGAACTAAGTATTTCTCTACGAAGGTTTTATCGACCTCTCCTTTCAAGTGATCATTTCGTCTTTTAGTGGCTAGCGTCTTGGTGGTGGTGACAAGCTATCTGAGACTTCAGACTTAATACTCTCTAGGCTCTGATTCATTTAATCAATACCCTAAAAGGATGACCCCATTATAGCCCTCATCGCACACACTTTAGTCTTGGCTCGCCCTTTTCAAAATTCAACAACAGAGTACCGTTTGCTCCTACTATCTGTGAGCTTTCCACTTACCGTATTCCATTGCCTGCTTTTTGATGCGCAGCACGCTCCCGCACGTACACGGGGCTCTGGCTTCCGTGGCAAAGAAGAGGGCCACGAAAAAGGCCAGGCACCACTCCTTTGCCATCATTGCGGAAGTACCCTGCAATGAAAAGATCTCTTTAGTCTAGAGATGTTCTAATCACATCTTCTGTTAGCTGTGTTCAGTTTTAGCTGTAGCACATTGCTCCTTTGGAGAGTTCTTCCATATGTAAATACCTGTGTCGCTTGGAGTTAGTAGTACGGTTAGCTCTGCACTTTCTTGCTCCTTGACGCTACCTGCTGCGGATCACAGAGGTAGGCACTTTATATATTCCTCATCGGGGCTGACCTCAAATGAGAACCGTAAACCGAGTCGATAAAGGGTGAAGAGATAATCCTCGGGGCGGTGTCCAATTCAACTGTGGTTTTAGTTTTGGATTTGTAAATAATGGCACCTGACAAAGTAACATTCTGGGTGTCAATGCTCTTTCTCGAGCAACTTAATGTCAAATTCCACTCAGTCTTGTGCACAGCGACTAGTGAAACCGGTACACGCCCTATGCCGTTGTATGCGATGTGGCATGGGCAGGCATGGCTACAAATCTGGGGACCGCTGTTTTGAAACCATATAAAAGATACGGTTTTAAAAGTATTTCTCAAATTGAGGAATATTTGCTTGCTGGTCCGTGCGCAAAGAAGCATGGAAAATATGAACACACATTCACACATAAATGCACACATAATGCATGTCTATAGACACAAATTTACGCAAACCAACACACATATATTCGAAATGAAGCCAGAAAATGTTCAAATCAGACAAACACTGCAGTAGGCTGCAACTAGAAAGGGACCAATGGTGTATCCTGGTTTCATCATAGTATCCTACTCAGCTCCAGTGGTGTAACAAAGGCCCCTGCAGGCCCGGCGTTGCGGGGGAGGGTGATCAAGGTCCCCCTCCCTCAGCACAGAACACTGTGCTCAGACAGCACGACCTGACTGAGGCCAGGTGTTAGCCCCCCGCTCCCAGGCACTTTGCAGAGGGATCCCCTCAAGTTTCTTTATGCCCCTGCCCAGCAATGAAAGCAGCCCACAAGCCAGCAGCACACTGGGAAAATGCTGAGGTTTCAGAATGGCTACTCAGGCTGCACAACCAAATATACAAGCACCAGTGCACATAAATAGTAATATTCGAGCCAGTGGAGGCCAGTAATTTTAGCAACGAGGGGGGCGGAAGGGATACATGCACACATACATATAAACTCACACCCATGCTTTCACATGCACACACAAACACATATCCATTCACAACACTCACAAATATTCATGCATACACACACACACACACAAACATTTAGAAATAAATCACTCTCACCTGCTGCAGCTTTGCCTCAGAGGGCCCAGGAGGGGTGGACCTGCTGCTTTCTTCCATTGGTGACCTTAGGTCAGCCATTAGTGACCTTAGGTCAGCCAATGAGAAGAGACAGCAGTCCCTACCTCCATCACGGAGTACTATGGGATCAATGAGACCTGCTGACCCCAGTCCACACTGTGATGAGATGTCAGTGATTAACACTCGGCCCTGGGCACTTCAGGGCTTACAACTGAAGCACCCAGATCCAAAGCAATCAGTGATGCTCATCATGAGGGGAAGGGCATTGAGGTGTTTTGCCAGGCTGAAGAGATCACGCCCATAGGAGCGGTGACATCTTCAGCCTGGCAAAGTTCAGCTCAGGCATCCAGGAGCCTGCAAATTTAGCACATGTCTAGCTCCTGGTTGCCTGACCTGAAAATAAAGAGGGTCTGTCAGGCTGACCTTTGCTCAGACTGACAGTCACTCTTCTTGTTGGGCAAAAGGTGAGGGGGCGTGATCCCTCAAGCTGTTATGATGGGCAGCAGCTGATTCAGAACCTTTTCAACTTACAGGCCGGCAGTGATAACAGTGCTCAGAAGTGCAACATAGCTTTTGACTCCAGCCATAGGGGGTTGGCAGTGTAACCAATCAAGATGAGCACTGCATTTGAAATAACAAACAACAGAACAACATGGTGTAAAACTGGTCTCCTCCCAACTATGCCCATGATGGTGTACCCCTAGTGCCCTTTCTCCATGTGTGATTTAACAAGTTTGTCAGGCCTTCCTCCCCACTCAGTGATTTAGTGGGTAGGTTTGAGCGTGATCTATGAGTCCTGTGGTCACCCCAACAGACGTAGGACTTTTAAGTATGTGGGGCATGTCATTTCATTGAATTCTGTAGACAAGATTTGTATGATGGGTGCCCATAGTGTGGAAACTTCTGCTGATTGTAGTTCCGCTGCTAGGGAGAGTTTCTCCATCCCCAGAAGAAACCATAGTTTATGTAGCCAGGAGGTGTGGTTTGGAACTCTATCTGTGCCCCAGTGTGATAATATCATCTGGTGGGCACCATTAAGGGTGAGAGCCATCTGATGACCTCTAAGCGATCGTAGAGGAAAGGTAAGTGGGTAAAATAAGCCAAGAGTAACATATGTTGGCAATCTAGGAATCTCTGTGTGGAGTGCTCTGTCAACTTCATCTAGGATGCTACTCTAGTATTGTTTCAGCTTGGCACAGTGCTATAGTAAGTGTATCAGTGTCCCTGTATTAGCCCATCCTCTCCAGCATAGCTTGGGCTTATTAGAGTTCCATGCGTGAACTCTCGCTGGAGTGTAGCACCAGTACAATGCTATTTTATAGGCTTTTTCAGTGCCAAACATACTGTAGGTGGTGTGGTGGGCTCAGTATTGTATATTTCCCCATTCCTCTTCTGTTAGATCTCTCCCTAATTTGGCCTCCCACCTTCATTGTCCCTTGGTTTTGGGTAGTTGTGTAGTGGCTGTTAGGTGCATGCAAAGTTCAGAGATCAGTCATTCATCATCTATTTTATGTGTTAACCATTTCCCGAATGCTGTGAGTGGTCTCGCTACCAGAGGTCTGACTGTCGGTTGAAGCACCCAGTGTCTAATCTGTAAAGAAGTAATTCTATCTGTCTCTGTAAGCCCATAGTCTTCTCTCAGGTGGTCAAAAGGGATGATGTCATCTAGGTCAAGTAGACTCCCAACTCTCTTGTAGCCACCGGCATGTCACCTTTGAAAGTGCTCTGAGCTCAGGCCAGGGTCAAAGTCTGGGTTAGCGCATATCGGTGATATGGGGGATGGGAAGGATGTCAGTCCACTTTTAACCACCACCTAGTCCCAGACCCAGAGGGTCATGCCAGTGATAGGGGAGGAAAATAATCCCATAGCCTTATGTCTGCTTTGCAGCCAAGGCTCCTTCCAGATTTGTGGCCCTACACCGCTCGGTGTATGGGCGACTCCATTCCAGTATGAACCGCAGTTGGGTAGCCTGGTAATATTTCAAAAGGCAAAGGAACACCAGTCCCCCTTTTGCTTTGGGGAGATACAGGGTTTGCCGTGGTATGCACAAGGGTTTTCGGTCCCATATAAATTTCTGTATTGCCGATTGCAGTGTGGTTAGGGTTTTGGTCGGCGGAGGGAGAGGGATCGTTTGAAAAATGTATAATATGTGTGGTAGAATCGTCATCTTTACCGCTGCCAGTCTACCCAACCATGACAGCTTATGTTTGCTCCAGGTCTCCAGATCTGTCAGTACAGCTTTAGAGAGGACGGCATAGTTCCTGTTGCCTATGCAGGTCACTCTGTGGTGCTGTTCTACACATTACATCATATCGATTGGGGCTAATAAAAAAAGTAAGTTACACCTGTGAGTAAATTACACATATAAGTTTACTCTTACGGACATATTCACAAACTGCATTTTGTAGTACATTTAATAGTACTACGGATGTACTACTAAATGCTATGCACAAACCTGCATGAGGAGGTTAGGCCTACAACTCCTATCTTTTTCATTGCAGGTATCTCTGTCCCAACTGCTTAGAATGTTCACATGTAAGTGTATTTATTATTAGTAAAAGTAGGAGGGACAGAGGAGAGTGGCTGCAAAATGAGTAATATTTATGGATAAATAGGAGGCCTTAAGGTAAAAGAAAGGAGGAGTCTAAGAAAGGTTAGGGAGGGCTTTAAAGTGGGACATGCACCCGTCCACAAATAGAGTAAGCCTTTTGCTATTGACAAACCACGCTTATTACAGCCAAAAGGACCCAAACCACTTGTTTAAGTACTCCATCTCAGTGCTGGAAAAAGTCCAGCTCCACACATGACCAACCACTGGTACAGCCACATCCTCCCACAGAAAATAATAGAATTAGGGACGTAAACTAAACCCCATAAAAAATAACATATTCTGTATTTATGTCAGTTTTTGCCTGTCTCACTCGGATCCTGCTTGCCAGGACCCCAGTGCTCATAGTTTGTGGCCTAATGTGTATGCCTGTGTAGTGCCTAACTGTGTCACTGAGGCTCTGCTAATCAGAACCTCAGTGCTCATGCTCTCTCTGCCTTTAAATTTGTCACTATAGGCTAGTGACTACATTTACCAATTCTAATTGGAACACAGGACCCCCTAATAAGTCCCGAGAATATGGTACTTAGGTTCCAGGAGATCCATATGGGTTGCAGCATTTCTTTTGCCACCCATAGGGAACTCAGACAAACCCTTACACAGGACTGCCATTGAGCCTGCGTGAAATAACGCACACGTTATTTCACTGCCATTTTCACTGCACTTAAGTAACTCATAAGTCACCTATATGTCTAACCTTCACTTGCTGAAGGTTAGGTGGAAAGTTACTAAGTGTGAGGGCACCCTTGCAGTAGCAAAGGTGTTCCCATATAGTTCAGGGCCATTTCCCCGGACTTTGTGAGTGCGGGGACATCATTACACTTGTGCACTACATATAGGTATTGACCTCCGGATATGGCCATGTAACATGTCTAAGATCATGGAATTGTCCCCCCATTCCAAATCTGGTATTGAGGAGCCATTTCCATGCATCCTGGGGGCTCCACTATGGACCCCGGTACTGACAAACCAGCTCTCTGGGGCTTGCACTGCAGCAACAGCTGCTGCCACCTCACAGACAGGGTTCTGCCCTCCTGGGGTCGGGAAGCCAAGTCCCAGGAAGGCAGAACAAAGCATTTCCTCTGAGAGGAGGGTGTTACACCCTCTCCTTTTGGAAATAGGTGTTACAGGCTGGCGAGGGGTAGGGGGAAATGCTTTGAAGGGCATAAATGGTGCCCTCCTTGCATAAGCCAGTCTACACCGGTTTAGGGAACACCAGTCCCTGCTCTGGCATGAAAGTCGATAAAGGAAAGGGGAGTGACCACTCCCCTGTCCATCACCACCCTAGGGGTGGTGCTCAGAGATCCTCCGGTGTGTCCCAGATCACTGCCATCTTGTTTTCAGGGGTGTGAGGACACTCTGGAGGCCTCTGAGTGGCCAGTGCCAACAGGTGACCTCAGAGACCCCTCCTGATAGGTGCATACCTGGGTAGGTAGCCAATCCTCCTCTCAGGGGTATTTAGGGTCTCTTCTGTGGGCTTCTCTTCAGATTACGACTTGCAAGAATCCACCAGGACTCCTCTGCACTTCTCTCTTTGACTTCTGCCAATGATTGACCGCTGACTGCTCCAGGACGCCTGCAAAACTGCAGCAAAGAAGCCAGAAGACTACCAGTGACATTGTAGCGCCTAATCCTGCCGGCTTTCTCAACTGTTTCCTGGTGGTGCATGCTCTGGGGGCTGCCTGCTTTCACCCTGCACTGGAAGCCACAAAGAAATTTCCCGTGGGTTTACAGAATATTCCCCCTGCTCCAGCAGGCACCAAACTACAGCCTCACCGGTACTCTGGGTCCCTTCTCATCCTGACGAGCGTGGCCCCTGGAATACAAGTGATGCACCCAAGTGGCGCCGACTGTCCAGTGGTCCAACTGTCTGATTTTGGAGGTGGTATGTCCTTACCTCCCCTCCCCAGACAGTATTCCTGTGCACCGTGTGATCTGCAGCTACAAGGGCGTCTGTACACATTTCCAAGAAATCCTGCATGCACAGCTAAGCCTAGGTCCCTAGCACTCTGTTCTGTGATGCTCAGCTCCCTGAGTTGACCTCCGGTGTTGTGGGACCTTTCTTTGCAGTGTTGAGACAACTGCCATGTTCTGTCTTCTTGAACCTGTGTTCAAGGACTCCTGCAGGTGCTTCCCTCCTTTCAGTGGGCTCTCTATGTTGCTGAGGGTCCCCTCTGTCTCCCTTCCTGAGTGGCGACATCCTGGTCCTTCCTGGGCCCTGGCAGCACCCTTTTTCTTTAACCATGACTCTTGCAGGTAGCAAGGCTTGTTTGCGGTATTTTGCCAAGAAAACCACTCTGCATCCACTAGCACGGTGTGGGACATCTTCTGCACAAAGCAGAACCTCCTACCTCATTTCGTTAGTGCGAAACCAGCAGCATCTTCTTCCAACTGGAGACAGTCATTTTGTACCTTCAACCGGGGTTCAGTGGGCCCCTGCTCCCCCTGGACACTTTAGCGACTCTTGGACTTGGTCCCCTTCCTTTACAGGTCTTCATGTCCAGGAATCCTTCGTTAGTGCTTTGCAGTCTGGTGTGGTCCTTGCAAAATCCTTTCTCACGACTTTAGCGTGTTTGCTTTCCTGGGTCCTGGGGTAGGGTCTCCTTTACACCCTTGGTGTTTTGTTACACTCCCAGCGACCCTCTACACACTACACTTGCCTCGGGTGCATTTGTGGTCCGCATTCCACTTACTTAGTATATGGTTTGTGTTGCCCCTAGGGCTATTGCATTCTATTGTGTTTTACAGTGTTTGCACAACTTTCTGACTGTTTTACTTACCTGATTTGGTTATTTGTGTATATTTTGTGTATTTTACTTACCTCCTAAGGGAGTATATCCTCTGAGATATTTTTGGCACATTGACACTGAAATATAGCACCTTTATTTTTTAGTAAATATGAGTATTGTCTTTCTTATGATATAGTACCTGTATGATATAAGTGGTATTGCTTGTCTCCTAGTTCAGTCTTGGCTGCTCTGCTATAGCTACCTCTATCAGCCTAAGCTGCTAGAACACTACTACACTCTACTAATAAGGGATAACTGGACCTGATATAAGGGGTAAGTACCATTGGTACCCACCACAAACCAGGCCAGCCTCCTACACATCTGCAAAATGAGACAAACAACTCAAGAAGGAGATCGACACCAATTTACAAAAATAACAAGTATCTTTATGTTTAGGCAGCATAATCAATATGATCAGGTAAGTTCATTTTGCAAGAAAAATACTCTTAGGTTTCAAAAGTCGACAAGGCATTTTTCAAAAGCGGCTATGTTATACTGCGGAGAGAGAAGCAAGTAATGCCTTCAGGTATAGAACAGCGAGTTAAGGGACCAATGTTCTGGACTTAAGGTAAGTATTGGCCAAGGGTGGCCGGGTGCAGAGGTGTAGTACGGCATTGAGTGCCCAATGTTAGTCAGTGGGGATCAGCCTGCAGGTTTGGACAGGAAGTCCAGTCAAGGTGAACCAACTTGTAGGTCCAGGTCTTGAAATGCTCGGGGAAGGAGGGACACCTTCGGTCCTCTTCTCCATGGGCCAGGGGTGATGATGGGTGCAGAGGTGCTCTGACCCACTGGGTTTTCTCCACCAGGATCACTCATGGTTGAGGGGGCCTGCCGGCAGAGGCTTCAGGTGGCTTCATGAGTCCACAGTTGGCATATCCAAGGTGGGCTTTGTCTCTGGAGAGCTGGGGCCCACGTTGACGCCAATGGCCCACTTCAACTCGGGCTAGGTGGCACAGGTTTAGTGGTGCTTTCTGGTGTCAGGTGTTTGCGGTTCAGACTCCTCTTAGGTCTCTTGGGGAGCCTGCAAGATGGCAGGGAAGCAGTTTCGCTGCTCCATGGGAGTTCCTGGGTCTTTGTTGAAGGCAGGCAGGCCTCCTAGGCTTTTGGAGGCACATCAGCTTGCTGGACGAGTCAACTTTGGAGCCAATCTGTGGAAACAACAGGCCAGCAGGGCCAAGTCAGGTGCTTCTTCCTCAGTCTTTGTGTCCTTCTTCTTCTTAGGTCAACAGGGATATGTTTTCCTGGTGCCAGGGGCTCCCCTAAATACTGCATTTAGGGGTGTTTTGAGACAGTGTAGAGTAGTAGTCATTAGGCTACTTACCCCTGGGCCACTTCATCCCCTATATGACCAATATGGCAGTCATCTTGTAAAGTTTAGATCTTGCTCTAAAAATGCTCTGGTGGCCAGGTAATTGTCCAAAGACTCCTCTCTGCCCCCTTGACCCCTTTCCTGCTGGACAGGGTCGTCCAACTGGGGTCAGAGTTGCTGAACTAATTTTTTCAAACTTTTCAAAAGTTTCTAAAGTTTTTGTTGACCAGTGAATGCTTGCGGTTGATGCTAAAGTTATTTATTCCTTCACAAATCTATATCTCTGGAACCTTCCAGTGGATTTTGATGATCAAGGTCGCTAAAGATACATTAAAATCTAATTTATTTTTCTAACCTGGTCTCTTGTTTCTTTTCTGTCATGTGACTATCTTATTCTGTTGTTTGGTGTTGTAAAATACTTTACACATTGTTCCTTTGCTAATCCTTATTTCTCACTGCCACAGGTATCCAGAGTTGAGCTTAAGGTTGAGTAAACATACCTGACTGGACCCATAACAGTATTTGTGAGTGTACTGCATGGTTGGGCCACCCAGTCATACCATATAGTGCACCTCAAATCCTCATACCAATGAGTTGAAAGAGCCCCCAATATCCTTCGACTATAGTATGAAAGGTTTTATGAAAACATCTGCGGTATCAGCGCATCAATCAATGCTAGCCAGATCTGACAGAGGGATAAACCTATCGAGGTGGAAGTAGTAAAACTAGCTATTTCATCACCCCTTGGTGGCATTTAACTTTGCCCGCCTTCCTCTTGGGATGCCATTGTTTGTAAAAAAAAATAGCCTTAGGGGGCAATACTAATGTTAGCACCCTGCAAATACCTTCTGGCACCACATTGGATTAAACAACAAGTCAACCCTGGGTTATTACAAATGATTACAATACAACACCCTCTCAGATGCTTATGCGAGGGGACCGACCCACCCACCCTACCCACAAACACAATGTCATTATATTCATAGATGCTAAAGTCAGAATTTTGGTTCAACCAATGAGAAATGTTTTTGAGTTGAAGAGTGGATTACTCCCGGGGGAGATTAGATGCAGTACACCTGTCATGCTGGCTACTTATGGGCAACAATCAGGGAGAAGATTTAGGCAGGACTGATTGGGAAATGACTGAACCTCAGCGTCAGTTCCTTGGTCTTACAATCCATCCATACACCTAGTCTTCCCTGTATGCATTCATCTCTCTCCAAGGGCATCAGAACACTCACAACTTGCCAGGAGGAGAGCTAGACATCAATGAGTTGCTACTCCTTGGGATGATTGTAAACCTGAAGTACAATCAGTGATCAGATCCAAGGAGCTAACTGGGCCAGACATGGTTGGCTGGGCTGAGCCCTACTGAGCCAGAAAGTTTGATGTGGTTAGCTGAGTAATGGCATCTTCAAAGCTGCACATCCTGACCACCAACAGGTTATGGCATGCAGCCACCAGGGATTTAGATTTCTCATTAACCCAGTCCCAGTCGATGTTTGGGGCTTCACTGACTGCATCACTAACACACAAAGGAACCGAGCTGGGCAGCAATCAATTGGGATCAGCAATCCCTTCATCGTCCCTTTGTGCTCTAGATAAACCCTCTGACTTGGGTTTGCTTTTTCTTTTGAATGAGGGCTCATTGCCACTAACATTCATGGAATCCAAGTTGCTATGCAAGTCAGCTGTTGGTGGATGTGATTATGCAGCAGACACATTTGAGGGTGGGCAACAATTTGCAGGAGTGACCCCACTTCCCACACACAGACTATGCCCTAGCTGTCCCAAACAGAAACTTCTAGCACCCTCTCCCTTATCTAAGGATAGGCCCCTCCCCGTAAGATTAATTTACTCCGATAATACTCCAACTGCCCGAGCCAGAAAAGAGTCAAGCGTGGTACTTCAAACTGGTTTTGCAGTGGCAATGTCAGCTGTGTAGCTTAATGAGTAAATGTACATGCTCTCTTTTTCTGTTTGAAAGCTGAAAAGACCACCATTAAATTGGTAGTAATACATCAATGTGATTCAGTTGAAAAGTGCAATGCAATTTCACTAAGTCTACATTAATTTAACCACTGTACAGCATCATGTAGTAAACTATACGTGTGTAACCTCAGGCTGCCAATACCTGCAGAGTAGTTCAGTGTTGAGAGGCCAGTCAAAACTTTCAGTTTCAGAAAAGATGCCCCATTTATTAAACCAAATGGAACTGGGATTTCTGTGTGTGTTTGGACCTGGAAATATAAGTCCCACATGATAACTTTGGATATGAGTGACCATTACTACAGAACTATCCAAATTCTAATCAAGGCGGATATAGATTACCAACAATAAGTATGCTCAGGATTGGTAGAGACAGAATTGGATATGAGTGACCACTACCACAGAACTATCCAAATTCTAATCAAGGCGGATATAGATTACCAACAATAAGTATGCTCAGGATTGGTAGAGACAGAATCCCTCATTAAAAGAAAACAGTGTTAGTGTCATCTGGGAATTGTGTTGCCTTGCCTTACACCATATCTACGAGGCCATAAAAAGCCACAAAAAAGTACCTTTGCTTAGCCTCTTAGATATGGGTCTGCACTCTGTGCCGCCGGGGCATCATAAAAAGTGACGCTGTGGTGGTGAAAGGGGCTTGTAATAAGCTATTTATTCTCTTTTTGGAAGTAAAATATCTCCAGTGGGGTGAGGCTGCAGGCTGTAGTCAACAAGAGTTCCTCAAGGCTGAATACCTCTATGGCGAAGGACCACTAAACTGGATTTGCTGTTGCGGAGAAGAACATAGCAGGAAGCAGGAGCTGCCCTGAAGTCAGACTGACCAGCATTGAACCTTGAGAGGATAAATGAGCAGCTAGGTACAAGTATCCTCTCAGTTTTCAAAACAGTTTTTAGCCCAAAATGTTACGAGTCCCAAGTTTTGGATTTTGGCTATCTGGGCACTTTTAACACAACAACCAGTGGTCCAGGAATGCAGGGGCCACACGTGGGGTGCTTGAACTCACTCAGTTTTGGTCATGTGCTTTTTCAAGATAGCTGGATTATCTTCTGTTTCTGAGGCTCTGATTAGGAGACAGGCAAACCTGCCCTTGGAGTCACAGTCATAGTCCTGGGATCAAGCAGTGTAATAAGGCTCAAGCAGCAGGGTAGGGCTCTGAGGTGCAGTAAAGCAGGCTTCTGAAGTACACAGCAGCACACAACAGCAGGCAGCTTTCTGAGAGTCCGTATGCATGTCCAGAAAGAGAACTAAAGAGTGGATCTGTAGATCCTATTTTTATACCAGGTGCCTTCTTTGAAGCAGGGTTTAAATAACAAGGAGTATCCTTTCTGCCTATAGGTCCAGTGTAGGTATGTATTTGTATAACAATAGTCCCATCAGACTCATTCAAAAGTGATACCTTCTTATGTGTCTTAGAAAGAACTCAGAGTTACTCCAGACGTATTCATTCGACCAACCTTAATTACTAAGAAGACAAAACACAGGACTGATATAGTTTGCATTTTGTTATATTTTGACTCAAATCAAGTGTAACAATCAACAAAATAAGTGATTGTAGTGAAGATGATTTAGTGCTTCAATGGTGATTATATATACACAAAGAGCATAGATAAAAGACACCGTACAATTCCCAATGGATGTAAGCCTTGATTGAAAAAATCATAACAGAGTTTGCATATCTCAGTGTGGAATACCTTGAAGTTAAATTATTCGTAACAAAAATACGTTTCAACCACATATGACTGTTAGACTCTCTTCAGGATGTAGTCATCTAACTACCAGCCATACATATAAGAGAAAGCAGAAATAAAAATAGCATTTCTAAGTCCTGTGCCTTTAAATATTGCAAACGTCCATTAAGCAATCAATGAATGACTCACCACCTAATAGTGAGGTCACATGTCTAACAGGAAGAACTAACACATATTTAACCAATGTGTAATAAAAGGTAATAAAACCATCACCAAATTCATCACAACTTAGTGCCTGTACATACTTTGGTGGTTTGTGAGTACACGAAAAGATTGTGCACATTGTCCATACAAGCTGACTCAATCAGAAAGGGTGAGACAGTGGGACCTCGAGCTATAAAGGCACAGTGTGTTGCAACAATACAAATTGAAACTCAATGTTGGAGGCTAGCCTGGTTTGTAGTGGGTCCCTAAGCTACTTACACCTTATACCAGATCCAGTTATCCCTTATTAGTGAACTGTAGGTAGTATCTAGAAGCCAGGCTCTCTGGGGGTAGCTGTAGCTGGGCAGCCAAGGCTTATCTAGGAGGCATGCAAAGCTCCTGTAATACCACTTTAGTCACACAGTACTCACACACATGAATGAAAACACTCAGGGGGTCATTCTGACCTTGGCGGTAATTACCGCCATGGCGGAGGTCGGCGGTAGCACCGCCAACAGGCTGGCGGTGCACCGCTGGGCATTCTGACCGCGGCGGTTCAGCCGCGGCCAGAAACAGAAAGTCGGCGGTGTACCGCCGACTTTCCGCTGCCCGTCTGAATCCTCCATGGCGGCGGAGCATGGGGATTCTGACCCCCCCTACCGCCATCCTGTTCATGGCGGCTCTCCCGCCATGAACAGGATGGCGGTAGGGGGTGCCGCGGGGCCCCTGGGGGCCCCTGCCGTGCCCATGCCAATGGCATGGGCACGGCAGGGGCCCCCGTAAGAGGGCCCCAAAAAGTATTTCAGTGTCTGCCCAGCAGACACTGAAATACGCGACGGGTGCAACTGCACCCGTCGCACCTTCCCACTCCGCCGGCTCAATTCTGAGCCGGCATCCTAGTGGGAAGGTTGATTTGCCCTGGGGTGGCGGGCGGTCTTTTGGCGGCCGCCCGCCAGCCCAGGGCAAATGTCAGAATCACCGCTGCGGTCTTTCGACCGCGGTGCGGTGTTCTGACGGCGGTACTTTGGCGGACGGCCTCCGCCGTCCGCCAAGGTCAGAATGACCCCCTCAGTGTTACAAAAATAAAGGTAATTTATTTTGGTGACACAAATGATAAAAATACCGTAGAGGTAAAAAATTATTTACACTAGTATGCAGAAATAGCTGTAAAAACGGTTAGAAAACAGTGCAAATAGTGAAAATCATATTAGTTAGAAATGGGCATAGCGGGAACACAAATCATATACTAAGAAAGTGGAATGCGAATGCCGGTTTTCCACCTAGGCTAGTGTAGAGTGTAGAGGGGCACTGGGAGTATTAGAAAACACCAAAGGTAAGTAATAGAACCCACCCCAGAGCACAGGAAAGCAGGAGTAAATCACAGTAACTTTCTTAGAACACACAAAAGCACAAGAAAGAAGATTATGCAAGAGCCAGAAGAGACTGCAAGAAAGAAGTAATGGATTCCTGAACCTGAAGAACTGTGGATGGAGACCGATGTCCAAGAAGCACAGAAGTGTCCAGGGAGAACAGGAGCCTCTGTTAACCCGGATAAAGGTGCAAAAGGAGAACCACCGGCGAAGAACAACAGTCAGTACTTCACCCAAGAAGATGGATGTGGGTTCCTTGTTGGTGCAGATGATGTCCCACGCCGGATGGATGATTGCAGTCTGATTTGCGTCGCTGGATTCCGCGAACAAGCCTTGGAACATGCAAAGCTCACGGCTAGCAGAAAATGGCGCTGCCCGGGACCAGGAGGGACTTGGTGGTCTCTGCCCAGGAGAGGGAGTCAGAAGGGGCTCTCAGCAACTCAGAAAGCCCTCAGAAGACCAGGCAGTATGCACAGGAGTCCCACAGCTCGGGGACAAAGAAGGTGCAAAAGTAGGCCAATGCAGCACTACAGCAAAGGGTCCCACACCGCCGGAGAACCACGCAGGAAGCTGTGCATTACAGGAAGGAGTGCTGAGGGCTGGAGCTGCAAGTACATGTTGAACTTCGTGGAATTATGCCAACAAGCCTTGGCAACTTCAAAACACGTGGTGCACAGGAGTACTGCCTTGCGTCGTGAGGCAAGCTCTTACCTCCACCAAAGTTGGACAGTTGGACATCAGGACCATCAGGACCACTTCAGTCCCCCACCCATGAGGCAGGATCCACACAGCTCTTCAGGAGAGGGGACCCATGCTGCCGGTCATTGATGCAGAGAGATGCCTGCTGAAGCAGGGGAGTAACTCCTTCACTGTATGGGAGATTCCTTCGTTCTTCTGGTGCAGGCTGAAGACAGGCTGTCCTCTGAGGATGCATGACTGGGAAACAGTTGCAGTTGTTGGCAGGAGCTGAAGATACAATGTTGCAGAAGTCGTCTTTGGTTCTTTGTTGCAGTTTGTAGAGTTCCTGGAGGGTCCAGATACACTTTCTTTGGTGAGAAGGTGAAGTAAAGAATGCAGAGGATTCCTGCTGGTGTCTTGCAATCTGAATCTGAAGAACCACCCGAGAGAGAGACCCTAAATAGCCTTGAAAGGGGGATTGGTCAGCTAAATGGGTAAGCACTTATCAGGGAGGACTCTGATGTCACCTGCTGGCACTGGACACTCAGATGCTCCCAGAGTGCCCTGCCAACTTGGAATCCAAGATGGCAAAACCCAGGGACCTTCTGGAGGAGCTCTGAGCACCACCCCTGGGGTGGTGATGGACAGGGGAGTGGTCACTCCCCTTTTCTTTGTCCAGTTTCACGCCAGAGCAGGGACTGGGGGTCCCTTAACCGGTGTAGACTGGATTATGTAAGGGGGGCACCATCTGTGCCCTTCAAAGCATTTCCAGAGGCTTGGGGAGGCTACACCTCCCAAGCCTGTAACTCGTATCTCCAAAGGGAGAGGGGGTAACACCCCTCCCCCAAAGGAAATCTTTTGTTCTGCCTTTCTGGGGTTGAGCTGCCCAAGCAACAGGAGGGGAGAAACCTGTTTGAGAGGTGGCAGCAGCTGGGGCTGCCTGGAAAACCTCAGAAGGCTGGAATGGCAATACTGAGGGTCCACTAAGGAGCCCCCAGAGTGCATGGAATCATACAACCAATGCTTGCAAAAGCATTGGGGTATAATTCCAACATGTTTGATACCAAACATGCCTATGTTTGGAGTTACCATTATGTAGCTGGACATAGGTAGTGACCTATGTCCAGTACACGCGTAAAATTGCGTCCCCGCATTCTCAAGGTCTGAGAAAATGGTCGTGGGGGCACCTCTACTAATGGTGCCCTCACACACAGGTACTCTGCACTCTGCCCTCGGAGCTGAAGGATCTGCTGTAGGGGTGACTTATTAGTGACCTAGTGCAGTGTAAATGGCAGTGAAAGGTTGCATGCACATTTTCATGCAGGCTGCGATATCAGTCATGCAGAATCCTTTGCATGGGCTCCTTATGGGTGGCAAAAGAAATCCTCTCCATGGCTGGCCAATGCTTTTCTCTAGGGGTCAACCTTCTGCTGATAAAAGCTACAGGTTGATCCTGGCCTTCTGTATTCAGTTGTGATAAAACTGCCCCAACCCCTATCTCTGAAGCATCAGTATGAACTATGAATTTCTTGAAGTAGTTTGGGCTTTTTAAGACAGGTGCAGTGCACATAGCCTGCTTTAGCTCCTCAAACGCTTTCTGACAGCTAGCTGTCCACAATACTTTTTTAGCCATCGTCTTTGAGGTGGGTCATTAAGAGGAGCAACAATGGAGCCATAGTTCTTAATGAACCTCCTGTAATACCCAGTGAGACCAAGAAAGGCTCTGACCTGGGTCTGTGTTGTAGAGGGAGCCCAGTCTAACATAGTCTGGATCTTCCCCTTCAGTAGTTCAATCTGTTCTCCACCTACCAGGTGCCCCAGATAAACCACCTTCCCTTGCCCCATCTGGCACTTTGAGGCCTTGATAGTGAGGCCTGCCTTTTGCAGGGCCTCCAAAACTTTCCAAAGGTGGACCAGGTGGTCATCCGAGGTTGAGCTGAAGACAGCAACATCATCAAGATATGCTGCACTAAAAGCTTTCGGACCTTGGAGGACTGGGTTCACCAACCTCTGAAAAGTGGCAGGTCAATTCTTCAAACCAAAAGGCATAACAGTAAACTGAAAATGCCCTCCAATGGTAGAGAAAGCCGTCTTAGCTTTAGCATCTTCTGATAGTTTGATCTGCCAATATCCGGCAGTCAAATCAAAAGTGGTCAGATATGTGGCAGATGCCAGTGTATCATGTGTTTCTTTCAGCTCGTCTGCCCTGGGTATAGGGTGAGCATCAGTCTTTGTGACTGTGTTGTGCCCTCTGTAATCTACATAGAACCTCATCTCCCTTTTCCCACTCTGAGTGTGAGGTTTGGGTACCACCACCACTGGGCTTACCCAAGGGGCCATCAGAGTGCTCAATCCCTCCTCAGTTAAGCATTTTCTGAACCTCAGATTTAATGCAATCTCTGACAAGGTCAGGCTGCCTATAAATCTTACTTTTGACAGGTAAATTGTTTCCAGTATCAATGGTGTGCTCACACCATGTAGTCTGACCAGGTGTCAGAGAAAAGAGATCAGAAAATTGACCCAAGAGGTTCCTGCAGTCCTCCTTCTGAGACTCAGTAAGGCAGTCTGCAAGGACAACTCCTTCTACTGAGCCATCAGCTGCAGTGTTGAAGAAGAGATCAGGGAGAGGGTTACTCTCATCTTCCTGTCCCTCATCAGTGGCCGTGAGCAGGGTTAAGTCACCCCTGTCATGGTAGGGCTTCAGGCGGTTCACAAAAACGACTCTAAGAGGACTTCTAGGAGTACCTAGGTCATCTAAATAAGTGACCTCATCCTTTTTTTCCAATATGATGTGTGGTCCACTCCATTTGTCTTGGAGTGCTCTGGGTGCCACAGGCTCCAGGACCCACACCTTCTGTCCTGGTTGGTACACTGTCAGGACAGCCTTCTCGTCATGCCATTGTTTCTGTAACTCTTGGATTGCCTGAATGTTTTTAGTGACCTTTTTCATGTATTTAGACATTCTTGATCATCTTATGCCAAGCACATCATCCATTATATCTTTCACAAGAGCTAATGTACCCCCAACGGGGTGACCAAAAAGGAGTTCAAAGGGGCTGTAGCCCACTCCTTTCTGGGGTACCTCCCTGTAGGCAAAAACGAAGCATGGCAAGGAGACATCTCATCTCCTTCTATGTTTCTCAGAGAGTCCCATGATTATTCCTTTGAGGGTTTTGTTAAACCTCTCATCCAACTCATTTGTCTGGGATGGTAAGGTGTGGTGAACTTGTAGGTTATAGCACACTCTTTCCACATTGCTTTCAGATAAGCAGACATAAAGTTGCTACCTCTGTCTGACTCCCTTTTGGAAAACCCACCCTGGAAAAGATTCCAGGAGGGCTTTGGCCAATGCAGGAGCTGTAGTGGTCCTCAGAGGTATAGCTTCTGGACATCTATTGGCATAGTCTAATACCACTACAATGAACTTATTATCAGAAGGGGTAGGAGGGTCAAGGGGCCAACAATGTCAACCCCTACCCTCTCAAAGGGCACCCCAACCACTGGCAGTAGGGCCAAGGGGGCCTTTGGGGTGCCACCAGTCTTACCACTGGCTTGGCAAGTGACACAGGAACAACAGAACTCCTTTGTGTCCTCTGACATGTGAGGCCAGTGAAAGTGAAGGGCCAGTCTGTCCCAGGTCTCACTTTTCCCCAGAGGCCCAGGAAGGGGAATATCATGAGCTAAGGTCAACAAAAATGATCTATACTGCAAGTGAATGGCCAGCCTCCTGGTGGAATCAGGTTTTGGGGCCCTTGCCTCAGTGTATAAGAGATTGTTTTCCCAATACACCCTATGGCTGCCACTGACATGTCCTGCCTCTTGTTTGACAGCTTGCTGTCTTAAACCCTCATGTGTGGGTTAGGTCTGCTGTGCCACACTTAACTCCTCCCTGGCAGACCCCCCTGCACCTAAAAGCTCAGCTGTATCAGCTTGCAGCTCCTCAGGTGGTCCAGGGAGTTGACTCCTCCTCCTCAGAGGGGGGAAGGGTGAATCATCAGTGGCGGGAGCGATAGTGGATCATTTCTTACCCTTTCTACCCCTACTTTTGGGAAGCTCTTGGTTCATTGTTCCAGGATCCAAGTTTCCCTGTCCTCTTTGCTTCCTGGCCTGATCCCTTGTCAAATTAAAGATATGCCCAGGAATGCTCAGCATGGCAGAATGGCCTCCAACTCCACTTCATCCCAAGCTGAGGTCTCCGAGTTGTTCCTACAACAGCCATGGGGTGGCTTACAGTGTTGTTATGGGTGTATGTCACTTGGTACTGATGGTCAAGTAGGTGTTGCTCAGGGGCCACCAGTTTTTCAGTCACCATTGTGACACTGGCAACTGTGTCCCTGTAGGTCTCAACCTGAACACTATTTATTAGTGGTTGTTGCTTGTACTTATCCATATTAAGGGGACGAGCAACAAGGGTGGCAAGCCCAATGCCACCATCAGAGACTAAAAAAGCCTCAGTGGATTCCCTAACTAAACCAACCCCCACTACACTTCCCGAGTGAGCCCTGCTACACCCTTGGATTGGCTACTAGTAGTGTTATTTTTCCCACCACCACTGCTATTGCTAGGGCCACTAGTTAAAGCAGTGAGGGTTGTGGTGATGGGATGTTTGGTGCTTTTCTTTGGGCAAACATTATCTCCTGCCCAATGGTCTTTATTCCTACAAGTATAGCACCAAAGCTTTTTATTCTGTTCGTCTGAAGAGGATTTAGGCCCACATTATGAATCTGGCTGTAATCACCGCCAACCGCAGCGCTGACGGTGAACAAAAGACCGCCAGTGGCTGTGGACTGCACACTGCAGAATAATGGTGCCAAAAACACAGTCTGCCCAAAATTGTACAACCTCCACTCACTGCCAGGACCAACGATGGCGGAAAGGCAGGATACAGCACCCTGCCACTGCCATCCTACAAATTCCCCGCCCACCAAATAATGATGCACAAATCAGCGCGGTGGACAGTGGATGTTGAATGGCCATTGGCGGCCATGACTGCCGTGCTCAGAAATGGGAACTGGCACTAACAGAAGCACCCTCTAAGCACCTCCCCCTTCACAGACAGTGAGCTGAGGACCATTGTGGACGAAATACTTAGGGTCGAGCCGCAGCTATTTGGGGCACAGGTGCAGCAGACGCCCATGGTCAAGAAGATGGAGCTATGGCAGAGGATAGTCAGCAAGGTCAATGCAGTAGGAGTCCATCTATGCACAAGGGATAACATCAGAAAGAGATGGAACGACCTGCGGGGAAAAGTGCATTTCATGGCATTACAACACAACATCGCCATACAGAAGACTGTCGGTGGTCCTCCACGTCCCCCCGAATACACACCGACTGGAAGGAGAGGGTCATTGCCATCCTGCAGCCGGTGGGCCTCACTGGAGTCCATGGAGGTGTGAACTTGGGTATGTCAACTACACCTGCAATGCATGTATCACCCCATCCCTCTTTCTACCACCATGCCCCCACCCCCTACCCAACCCACAACACACACACACACCTACCCATGCCCCCTGCATGCCCACAACCCCAATACAATCCACTATCCAGCCCCCTGCGCACAGTCACCAACCCATGCATGAAATGGCAGGAGTACCACAGCACCCAGAATGCACCACTCCCCCTCACCAAATGCATCCAAAAGAACACCAAGGGACTCTGCATGCCACACCATGGGAATGGAACCACCAATAACACCTAAGCAGAGCTGCAAGGGACATGAAAGTGCAGGACACCCACATCTCTGTTCTCACACCCACAGGCACCATCACCGATGCCACCCGGATGGAGACGTCAAGGAATGCCAGTACTCCACCTTAAGATGAAAGCCCCACTCAGGAGAGTGCAGAGGGATGACTGGACACAGAGGAGAACCCTGGCCCATCCCACAGCCCTGGACACTCACCCCCCAGTAGCCCCACCCAGGACACCACTGACACCCTTACCACTCAGCTACCACCATCAGCTCTGGCCCAATGCCCCCACACCAGTGCCTCCAGGCCACTGACAGGCTGCCCACAAGTGCAGAGTCCTGAGTCTCCACCCACCACCAGGCAGGATGATGATGGGCCTAGTGCAAGTGGGACTGCCAGACCTGTGCAGGGGCAATGGGACAGGGGGCTAGGGCCATTGGGACGGGAGCAGTGGGTCAGGGTGGTGGCCCTAGGAGGGATGCTGCTGCCCAGGAGGCCATTGCTGAGGTCCTAGGAGCATACCACCATTCACAGGACAGGATGGGCCAGATCCTGGCCACGCTGGTGGAGAATAAGAGGCTGCAAGTAGCACAACATCACAAGGCCATGGAGCAATGTAAACACCTCAATGTTACCATGGCCACCATTGCAGGGGTGCCACAGCGCCAGTACAACAGCCATCCTGAGTCCTCCACCCACTAGCAGGCCCTTACACTAGCAAGCACAATGGCCTGCCATCCACTGGCACTGTCAGAGGACTCAAAGGACACAAGCACCCCTTCCACTGCAGCCCAGCTTCCCTCTCGCAAATGTGCCCTTAGACCCAGACATCCATGTGAAACACAAGCCAAGACCAAGCCCACTGCCAGGAAGTGACTCTGCCCTGACCCATCTCCCTTGTGTGCCACTGACCTACCTTGTCGACATGCCCCTACCATTGCACCATCTTCCAGTGTCCCCCATGCCCCTGTGCAACCAACAGCTGTGGAAATGTACCTGAGTATTTTGTGCACCATGTGCCCACTCCCCTCCACTGTCCCATCAGTCATGGATGAGTTTTTTTTCAATACAAAACACCTGTGCACCCAAATTATCTGTCCTTCGTTGATATTTGCTAACAGATGCAAATGTGAATATAGTGGGCAGTTTACATCATAATTCTGTTTTATTGCAGGAGAGGGTCTAACAGACTGCAGTTTTCCAAGTGTGTCACACTGTACATTCCATTGCTGCAACACACATCACCTTCTTCAAACATGAAGTCTACACATCACTGGTAAGGGACACTACAGCACTCTGCACATAAGTCACCCTGAAACAATGCAGTAAACCCATTGGTAACATAGAACACTACCTGAGAGTCACTGGAAGTATAGCCGGATTAGCTGGGCCCTGGAATTGATGTCTTCCCCCTCCTCTTCCCCATCACTCTCATCCATCACCTGAGTTGGCATGGGTGGTTGGACAGCATCCACCTCATCCAATAGTGGAATAGCTTTCCTCAGAGCCAAGTGGTGCAGCATGCAGCAGGCCCCCACTATCTGACACACCTTGTCAGTGACATAGCACAGTGACCCTCCAGAGAGACGAAGGCAGCTAAATCTTGAGGAGTCCTATGGTTCTCTCAATAACCCTCCTAGTGCGACCAGCTGCCTCATTGTAATGGATTTCAGCATCTGTCCTGGGATTCCTCACAGGTGTCAGGAGCCATTGCATGTTAGGGTGGCCAGAATCTCCTGCAAAAGTGGGGGAAAAAGGGTTGAAACAAACAAAATCTACTTGCATACAGCCTGCCTATCAGCTATGTAACTGACACAGTGTCATACACACTGACCTATGAGCCAAGCTCTGTCCCCCTGTAGTCATTCCGTTATGTGTGGCACACTGCTGTTTCTCAGGACAAGGGAGTAATGGACTGATCCTGGGAACCTTGCTTTGACATGAGCAATGGACTGATCAGCGGTACACACCAATTGGACATTAATGGAGTGGAGTTTTTACAATTTCTAAACACCTGTTCATTTACTCTTGGGTCTATGAGGGCTATGTGGATACCATCAATGGCACCTGTCACATGGGGAATATTTGCAAACGCATAAAATCCAGATTTGATGGAGGTGAGATCAGCCCTTTTGGGAAACTGGACATAACTCTGCAGGTGTTGCACAAAGTAATCCAGACCTGATATTTGGCAGGATGTGGCTAAACATTGCCTGAAATACACCGGCTGTCATGTCCACTGTCACTTGGAATGAGCCTGTGGCCAGAAAATGTAGCACAGATAGTACCTGTACAGTTGTAGGGATGGCATGGGGATTCCTATTAGGTGGCATTAGCACAGGCTCCATTTGTGCACAGAGTTCCAGGATAGTGGCATGATTCAGGTGGTAAGTGATGATGATGTGATATTCCTCCATGGTGGCCAGATCAAACAGATGTCTGTAAACAGATGGTGCCCTCCCTTGCCACATGGGTCTGTACCTATGGGGGGGAGAGAGACACATTTATTTGCCACACACACTTCAGTCACAGTATTCCACAATTCAACTTGGACATGCAAGACTATTGCCCATCACACAGACGCAGAGAACATGGTAATCCTATCTGATATTGCCTGGTGTGGTGTGCATTGTGCATTGCATCACAGTGTAGGCACTCTTCCCTCTATGATTCCATGAGGAGGATCACTCATCATACCATTACTCAACGAAGGGTAGAGGGAATGGAGCCATGGATTAGGACTCCGAACAGACTATGAAGGCGTGGTGTATGTAAAATGGCAGCCCTCTTCCTTATAAGTAGTGTAGTGTAGAAAGTGACCACATTCCGTTGGCGAACCACATTCCGTTGGCGTTAGTCATCATGGCGGTAGACAGTGTTCACAGCCTTGCACCTCTTCATTGGATAGCATTGGCATTTATGGGAAGCAGGGGCAATCACGATCACCGCCGGCAGTGACAATGCACACCGCTTTGGTAAATACCACCATTTTGTCGTGCCCTTGCCACTTGACTCTTGCACTTTGAGAGGAACGGAATTCCAGTGTGTGAGCTTCTGTTTCCTGAATCTGGGCCCAGTAAAGGAATGTGTTACAGGGGAACGGGCCCCGGCCTTCACCGCGGATGAGCTTAAGAAGCTGGTAGATGGGGTCTTACCCCTGTATGCGAAGCAGTATGGGCGATGATAGGCTCAGGGAAGTTGCTATTATTCCTCCTTGAATGTGTGTGAATGTGGGAGTTGCCTGTAGGTGTTGTTGTGGCTGTGTGGATGCTTACCTGTGATGTGTCTGGCAGTTGTCGTCTTGGCTATTGTCAATATGTGTGTCTCCATGGGCCATGTGAGGTCGAACTTGCATGGCATTTGTGTATGGGGCACCCACACTGACATATGTTTCATTACTCTGTGTGTCCCATGCAGGTCAGTGCCCATCAGAAGAAAGAAATGTGGCAAGCTATTGCCAGGGAAGTGCAGACCCTGGGGGTCTACAACGGCAGATCACCCACTGCAGGAAGGGATGGGAGGACATGCAGCACTGGGCCAGGAAGACCGGAAAGGCCCAGCTGGGGACAGCCTCCCAACGAGGGAGACCCTAACCCCCCCTAATAGCCCACATACTGGTGGTGGTCTATCCCAATTTGGATGGGCGCTTGAAGGCAGCACAGCAGCCGCAAGGGGGTGAATAACTACACTAATGTGATGCTACTATGCTAAGTGTAGTTAGGTGCCATAGGGTGCATGCAGTGTAGTGGCAGGCTCATAGACAGGTGTGTCCCTGCAGTCCTGCCTCCTCTACGTCTGTGGGATAGTGTCCTTAGGTAGATATGGCTGGGAATGTAGGCCTGTGAGGGCTCCCCTGTTTGGGCTATTGGTTCAGATGTGGCCTCATGGATTGTCAGATGTTTTGCCTTCCAATGTCTCTCATTGTGTCCCATTGCAAAATGTTATGTAGTATAGGGCCAGGATGGTCATGTAGTGTACTGTGGGATGCCTAGCAGTCAGGGGCACATTCAGGTGAATAATGTTGTCTGCTGGGGGTTAGAGCATTGGATGGGTGGGGGTGTATGTGTGCCGATAGGTATTTTTGATCTAGTTTTGACCTACTTCTTTCTTGTTTTGTCCCCCCCCTTGCTTTTGTGTCCTTGTGTGCTTTAGTATTTTCTGGTGAGGGAGCTGAGGCAACGGTGAGTGGCGATGCTGCAGCCCACAGTTCCCAGGAGGCAGAGTCCACTGACGCCAAGAGACCACTGGGTCGGAGGGTGAGGGGAGCACCATGGAGGAAGGCAACTACCACTGGGGGTAGTGACTCAGACACCTCCTCCGATGGCAGCTCCCTGGTGGTGGCAGAGCCTAATGGGCCCAGCCATTCCTTGACATCTTCTGCCACCTCTATACCATCACTGCCCTCCCAGTAGCTCCCCAGTGTGTGGCTTGTGCCTGCTTACCCAGGAGGGTGGGCATCTCCTTCGCCCCAGGCACCTCATCTCCTGCACCTGTTAGCCCTGCTGTCCTCACTGAGGGGACTATTGACCTCCTGAGAAGCATCTCTGTTGGTCAAACAACCATTGTGAATGCCATCAAGGGGCTGGCATCCCAGATGCAGCAATGCAATGCGTTCCTGGAAGGCATTCATGGTGCCATGTCTGGCCTCCAGAGATCTTTTCAGGCTCTGGCCTCCTCTTTGATGGCAGCTAGTGTCCCTGGTCTTTCTGTCCCCCCTACCACAACTTCTACCCCTTCCAGTACCCACTCCCTCCTTCCATACCAAGCACAAATCCAGACAGCCATGCACCCAAATCAACACCCAAGAAGCATGCAGAGAAACACAAGCACCACAAGTCCCACTACATGCAGGCACACACTCAAAATTCAAAAGCAGACACAGCAACATCTACCTCCCTCACTGTGTCCACCCCCTCCTCCCAGGACACAGAAATACTCCCAGACATCCACTCCACACACATCCACCAAACATGGGCATACTGTACAGGCACCTGCATCCAAGCACAGCAGACCTATACCTCATACCTCCACTCCCTCATCCTCCGCTCCCGAACCTGTCTCCAAAACCTCTCCAGTTGCACCTCATAAGCTTTCCCTCTCCCATGTTGACCTGTTCGAACCCACTGGCCCTCCCCGTCTTGTCCCTAAACGTTCCTTTGGCCTCCTGAAACCCACTTCTTCCTCATCCAGGTCCTCCGCAGTCTGCCCTACATATTCCCATGCCCCTTCCCCAGAGAAGAAGAAGGCTTGTGTTGCCCCTGGTCCCTTTGCCACTCCCCGGTCCAGGCCCACTTCTCCTCCTTCAAAGGGGAAGCCCAAACCCTCTCCATCTCCAGAACTAATGCCAAAGACACACCCTTCCTAACCTGAGTCCCCTCCCCCGCCACCCCCTGGCCCTGAATCCTGAGGTGCCTGGCTGCCCCATTGATGCCCCTTCTCACTGGAGTGTTCCTTTACATCATGGGAGACAAGTGTGGGCTATCTTTGCCCTACCGGGCCTTTGTACTGGCCACTGGCCTTTTGTAGTTATTTTTCTTAAATAAAAATTTGCTGGTGCTAAATTGAGCCATTGTGCTGCGTTTCACTGTGGAGGTGTGGTGTGCACAGGTGTGTGCATTGGTGCAGGTAGTTGTTGGCCTGTGTCTGGTGAGTTGATTTTGTTAGGGTCTGTATGGCTTGGGGTGGTGGGAGGAATTGGGTGTGCCTTGTGGTGCGGGTGGGGTGGGTGTTTGTGCAGTTGAGCCCTTTCCTCCCGTGTGTGCTAGGCTGGGGGACTTACTGTCGTCATCTTTGTATGCGGTCACAGTCCTGGAGGAATATGGCAAGGAGAAGCACTGGCATTAATTCCAACTCTCACTTCATGTCAGCATCGGCGTGTTCTCTGGGCCTCCAGTGAGTGTTTCACCTTCATAAGGGTAATTTCTGACAAGCTTTCAATGGTTGTGTTTCCCGCCCCGGAACTGCTGGCAGTGTGGTGTCCATAATATGCTGGTTGGGTTGGGCAATACCACTGGCCTGGAGACAGCCTCTGCCGTCGTCAGCGGTGCCTCCTGTCAGGAATCCCTAAGGTGCCTCCTGTGTTATCTGTCAGCCTCCCCAGGGATTAGGGTTAAATCATATCTCTGTTCTTGTTTAAACCTTCATGTTTCTAAGTAAACATAATGTGCTGTGTTACACAATTGTTTTTTATCAATGCTTGTTTGCTGATGTGAGCAGGTGTAGACATGTGCTTCTAATTGGGTGTGGTGACTCATCCACATGTGGAAACTCAACTGCTTTCCTGATTGGCTATAAATAGCAGAGTGAAGCATGCCTCGCTGCTTGGCTTTGTTTTGCTTCCTGATCTCAACATCTGATTTGGCAGTCCAGCCCCTGCTGTCACCCTCGTATTCAGGACTTTTGAGGCAATTATTTTCTTCATTCCTGTACCAGCTGACACCAGGCATTCCTCCAGCACTCCGGAAAAGACTGCAGCTAAGTGACTAATATTCTCCAGGGGGTTTGTTCTTTGAACGCTGAGCTTTCCTAGAACAGCTGATGTATTTCAGATCTCGTATTTTGGCAGACTGCTTTTCTTGAAGAGACAAATGCATTTCTGATCGTTCTACATTATTATTGTGGTTACTTGCCTAAATGTGCTTCAGGAAATCTGCTTGAGCACAAATACAACAAAAAATGCATGTGCAATTTTAAAAGAGCATTTACGTGGCTTTTCTTTCTCTAGTAGCATAACTCCTGGATTTAAATTGTGTCATTCATGCCTGTGTTTCAGGTTTGAGGAATTCGCTTTTGAAGGGTTTTTCACATACACAGTGAAACCAAACCAAACTGTGCCAACCTAACTGTTTAAACCCAGAGTGGACATTTGTATTTCTTGGATTGTTTTTGTTCCTTTTAGTTTAACCCTATGCATGCAGGAAAGTTGTACGTGATATAAATAATGCTCTTGTTTGTCTTTGTTGTGAATGATAAGTGCAACCACAGTTCTAATTGTAGTGTGCAACAGTGAATCTCTGTGAAGTCAGCACTAGTGTTGCAGTACTTATTGTTATGGTACTCAGTTTGGGTTTTTGGTAATGCAGTGTTAGTAACTGTGCCAACAGTTACTATTATCTAAGAAAAGTGCTGGAACATCCTGGTGTTGTTCTACCACTCCCGTGCCCATATCAGAAAGAGAGATTCAGTTTTAATGAAGTTGAGTGCACTAACTCTACTATCACTTTGTTAACAACAAACTGCCCCCCGAAGATACAGGGTGCCTGGCTGGACCTGCAAGACATGGCAGTGTTTTGTCTCTTTCTCTTCCACTCCCCCTTTCCTTTTGGGACACCCGGTGGGGTTTCTGTGTCCACCAGGAAGTGCCAAGAGGTGTTCCAGGAGGTTGGGGGGCATACCACCGCCCTTGCAGACATCCTGCTTTTCAGGTGAGTGGCCCGTCTCAACACTTCCAAGATGGTGGTTGCTGGATGGGCTGCTGGCTGTTTCTCCTATGCTTCATTATTTTGCAGTCTGCCCCATCGGCGGTGCGGTCATTACCGCCAGGTTCAAAATGACCACCTTAGTCTCGCCCCCAGAAGATTTCTGTGGGCCTGATGAAGACTCTTTGTTTTTATCTTTGTCCCCACCCTTGTTATGAGACTTACCATCCTTCTTCTTGTCCTTGTCACCCCCGTATGAGCTTTTCTGCTCATCCTTGTTCTGTCCCATTTGTCTGCCTTCTTTCCCAATTCTTGGGGAGAGGTCAGATCTGAGTCTACCAAGTACTGGTACAGCAAGTCAGACTCACAGTTATTCAAAATATGCTCTCTCAAAAGCAGATTGTATAAGCTCTCATAATTAGACACTTTGCTGTCATGTAACCAGCCTTCTAAAGCCTTAACAGAACAGTCCACAAAGTCAACCCAATCATGTGAGGACTCTTTTCTGGATTCTCTGAACTTAATCCTGTATTGTTCAGTGGTTAAGCCAAATCCATCCAAGAGTACAGTTTTAAAAATGCTATAGTTGTTTGAGTCTTCTTCTCTGACAGTGAGAAGTCTATCCCTCTCTTTGTCAGAAGAGGACAACCACAGAATCACAGCCCACTGCCTTTGAGGGACCCACTGAACTTTGCAGGCCCTCTTAAGAACAGCAAACCACTTGCAAATATCATCCCCCCTTGTAGGGAGGAACACTTTTATGCAGGTTTCTAGAATCAATGGTGTCCTCCATGATCCCATAACTCCTGAAACTGCTGCTGTCACCATGGGGAACTAACCCCAACCCCTGCCTCTCCCTTTCCACAGCCAAGGCCTCCCCATCTAGGGCTAGCTGTTGCTGCTGCAGCCTCATCCTAGTCTCCTCCAGTCTCAGTTTCCTGAGCTCCCTATCTATGGAGTCATCACCTGGAGTTGAACCATGGAAACAATCCCTCGGACACAGGTGACATCGGAATGGACAGAGGCAGACATTTCTCTAACTTTTGTGCCCCTACTGACTCTAGTGACTTTACCTCTGGGTGTGAACGGAGCCCTACCCGAATGACTATCCCTCCCACTACCAGCTACACTACTGGGTCTGCTAGGTTTAAGGTCTTTGGAAGAGCCCTCCCCTGAACCTGAGGAAACTTTTCTGATTCTAAGGGGTTATAATCTCCCTCTACCTCCTCCTCCTCCTGACTATCAGCATGCTCCTGATCATCCTGAAGAAGGAGGCTCAAAAGGAAATTCCTGTTTGAGTTCTTCCCCACATCTAGTTTCCTCTCTGTGCATAGCCCTTTCAATTCCTGGACGGGCATGCCCTCATAAGGAGTACCCATGACCTCAGAGCTAGGCCTATGTGAGTGTAGTGTAGGGATAATCCTAACCTACCTAAGCTTCCTAACCTCTAGTCTCTTGGAAAGGAAAGTGAGACACTAGAACGATGTACTAGGTATATGTATATAGCTCCAGGTATAGAGTATTCTTTCCGGTGTAAAACACCATTGACAGAGTAATAAGGCAAATTGCAAATACTTACCTCACCCCTGCACTGGTTTGCAGTGGGTACCTAAGGTACTTAGACCTTATACCAGGTCTAGTTATCCCTTATTAGTGAAACTTAGGCAGTGTCTCGAAGCCAGGCTCTCTAGGGATAGCTGTAGCTGAGCAGCCAAGGTTTATCTAGGAGACATGCAAAGCTCATGCAATACCACCGTAGTCACACAGTACTCACACACATGAATGAAAACACTCAGGGCCTCATTCTGACCCTGGCGGACGGCGGAGGCCGTCCGCCAGGGTACCGCCGCTGAATGACCGCACCGCGGTCAAAAGACCGCGGCGGCCATTCAGACATTTCCTCTGGGCCGGCGGGCGCTCTCCAAAAGAGCGCCCGCCGGCCCAGAGGAAATGCCCCTGCAACGAGGACGCCGGCTCAGAATTGAGCCGGCGTAGTTGCAGGGGAGCGACGGGTGCAGTTGCACCCGTCGCGTATTTCAGTGTCTGCTTAGCAGACACTGAAATACTTTTCTGGGCCCTCTTACGGGGGCCCCTGCCGTGCCCATGCCATTGCATTGGGCACTGCAGGGGCCCCCAGGGGCCCCGCGGCACCCCCTACCGCCATCCTGTTCCTGGCGGGCGAACCGCCAGGAACAGGATGGCGGTAGGGGGTCTCAGAATCCCCCATGGCGGCGCAGCAAGCTGCGCCGCCATGGGGGATTCTAAGGGCAGCGGTAAACCGGCGGGAGACCGCCGGTTTGCCTCTTCTGACCGCGGCCGAACCGCCGCGGTCAGAATGCCCTGCGGGGCACCGCCGGCCTGTCGGCGGTGCTCCCGCCGAGAATGACCCCCTCAGTGTTACAAAAATAAAGGTACTTTATTTTGATGACACAAATAACAATAATGTCATAGAGACCATGCTTCCTTCGGAGGTAAGTAATACACAAATTAAATATACTAGCATGCAGAAATAGCTGTAAAAACAGAAAACAGTGTAAATAGTGAAAATCACAATAGTTAGAAATAGGCCTGGGGGAACACAAACCATATACTAAGAAAGTGGAATGCGAATGTCGGTTTTCCACAGAGGCAAGTATAGTGTGTAGGTGGGGTGCTGGGAGCATTAGAAAACACCAAAGGTAAGTAATAGAACCCACCCCAGAGCCCAGGAAAACAGGAGTAAATCACTATAACTTTCCTAGAACACACAACTGCAAAACACGCTGTGCACGGGGGTACTGTCTTGCGTGGGGAGGCAAGCTTTTACCTCCACTAAAGTTGGACAGTTGGACGTCAGGAACGTCAGGACCGTCTGGACTACTTCAGTCTACCACCCGTGAGGCAGAATCCATGCAGCTCTTCAGGAGAGGGGACCCACGCTGCCAGTCATCGATGCAGAGAGGTGCCTCCTGGAGCAGGGTAGTGACTTCTTCACTCCGAGGAAGATTACTTCATTCTTCTGATGCAGGCTGAAGACAGGCTGTCCTCTGAGGATGTACGACTGGGAAACATTTGCATTTGTAGGCAGGGCTCTGACGGCACCCTCTGGCACTGGCCACTTAGATGCTCCTAGAGTGCCCTGCCAACTTGGAATCCAAGCTGGCAAAACCTAGGGACCCTCTGTAGGAGCTCTGAGCACCACCCCTGGGGTGGTGATGGACAGGGGAGTGGTCACCCCCTTTCCTTTGTCCAATTTCACACCAGAGCAAGGACTGGAAGTCCTGAACCAGTGCTGACTGGATTATGCAAGGAAGGCACCATCTGTGTCCTTCAAAGCATTTCCAGACACTTGGGGAGGCTACCCCCCAAGCCTGTAACACCTATTTCCAAAGGGGGAAGGGGTAACACCCTCCTCCCAAAGGAAATGCTTTGTTCTGGCTTCCTGGGACTGAGAGGCGCAGACCTTGGGAGGGCAGAACCCTGTCTGTGAGGTGGCAGAAGCTGTAGCTGCAGTGCAAGCCTCAGAGATCTGGTTTAGCAGTACTGGGGGTCCATGGTGGAGCCTCATGATGAAGCACCCAGGATGCATGGAATTGGCTCCCTGGGCTTGAGCTGCTCATGCAACAGGAGGGCAGAACCCCGTCTGAGAGGTGGCAACAGCTGAGGCTGCCTGGAAAACCTAGGACGGCTGGAATGGCAATACTGGGGGTCCTCTAAGGAGCCCCCAGAATGCATGGACTCATACAACCAATGCTTGCAAAGCTTTTGGGGTGTGATTCCAACATGTTTGATACCAAACATGGCTATGTTTGGAATTACCATTATGTAGCTGGACATAGGTAGTGACCTATGTCCAGTGAACGCATACAATGGCGTCCCCGCACTCATGAGGCCTGGGGAAATGGTCCTGGAGGTCATGAAGGCTGCTATGCTAGTGCAGCGGTGCCCTCACATACAGGTACTCTGCACCCTGCCCTCAGGGCTGAAGGGCCTGCTATATGGGTGACTTATAAGTGACATGGTGCAGTGTAAATGGCAGTGAAAGGGTTTTTGGAGGTTGGCCTGGTTTGTAGTGGGTACCTTAGGTACTTACACCTTATAGCAGGTCCAGTTATCCCTTATTAGTGAAATGTAGTAGCGTTCTAGCAGCTTAGGCTGATTGGGGTAGCTGTAGAAGATCAGCTTAGGCCGAACTAGCAGACATGCAAAGCTCCTGCAATACCACTATAGTTACACAGTACTGATACACAAGTAAAGACAATACTCAGTGTTACCAAAAATAAGGGTAGTTTATTTTAGTGACAGAAGGCAAAAAATATCTTAGAGGCAATACCCCTTTTGGAGGTAAGTATTATACACAATATATACACTAGACACCAAAATAAGGTAAGTAAACAGTCATAGAATAGTGTAAACAATAGGAAATCCTATAGAATGCAATGGGAGAAAATCGGTCTAGGCACCACACAAACCATATACTAAGAAAGTGGAATGCGAATCACGAATACCCCCCTAGACAAGTGTAGTGTGTAGAGAATCACTGGGAAAGTAAGAATGCCACGAAGGTGAGTAAAATACCCCACCTCAGAGCCCAGGAAAGTAGGAGTATAGTACTGCAAGTTTCCTTAGAACACACTACAAGTTGTGATTAGAGTTATTGCAAAAACCAAGCAAGACTGCAACCAACAAATGGTGGATTCCTGGACCTGAAGACCTGCAAAGAGAGACCAAGTCCAGAAGTCACAGAAGATTCCCGGAAGTTCAGGAGCCCCTGCCAACTTAGAAGATAATGCAAAAGAGGAGTCTCCGGTTGAAATAAGACTGCAGAAGAGCACCAAGGAAGATGGCTGCGGGTTCCTGCATGATACAATGGGGGAGATGTTGGATGCAGGTGAGTTTCGGCGCTTGATTCGTCCAACAAGCCTTAGTTCAAGCAATGTTGCGGATTGCGTAAAAGTGGCACTGCCTGGACCCAGGATGGACTTCGGGGCCTCAACTCGGACTGACGAGGCAGAGGGGGCTCCCAACACTGGAGGGAACCTACAGATGACTAGGCAGCAACCACAGAGGTACCAGGACAGGGGGACAAAGAAGGTGCAAATTGCGGTTGTTGCAGCACTGCAGAAGAAGGTCCCAAGCCGCCGGAGAACAACTCAATGAGTTAAGCGTCGCAGGATAGAGTGCTGGGGAACTGGGCCAGGCTGTGCACAAAGATTTGTTGCAAAGAGTGCACAGAAGCCTCAGGAGGTGAAGATGACGCGGAGCACAGGGGTACTGTAGCAAACGCGGAAGGCAAGCTCTTACCTCTTCCAAATTTGGACAGCAGGACTTAGGACAGTCTGTGTCGAAGGGGTCCACCACCTGTGTTCCAAGGAGCACACTTGTCGCCAGGAGAGGAGTGCAAGAGAACCGGTCGTCATCTTAGAAGGTGCCTGCTGGAGCGCGGAAGTGACTCGGTCATTCCACAGGAAATTTCTTCGTCCCTCTGGTGCAGGGTGAAGACAGGGAGTTCCCAGTGCGTGCACATCGTGGAAACTGTTGCAGTTGCTGACTGGAGCTGAAGTTGCAGAGTCGAAGTAGCCCTTCTGGATACTTTGTTGCGGTTACAGCGGTTCCTGGAGAAGTCTGCAGTCGATCCGAGGTCACAGGATGAAGTATTAGTTGCACAGGATTCCTGACAGAAACTTGCAAGCAGAATCTGAAGAGAAACCCATAGGATAGACCCTAAATAGCCCTGAGAGGGGGATTGGCTACCTTATCAGGTATGAACCTATCAGGAGGGATCTCTGATGTCACCTGCTGGCACTGGCCACTCAGAGGCATCCAGAGTGTCCCCACATCTTGGAAAACAAGATGGCTGAAGTCTGGGACAAATTGGAGGAGCTCTGGGTACTACCCCTGGGGTCTTGATAGAGAGGGGAGTGGGCACTCACCTTTCCTTTGTCCAGTTTTGCGCCAGAGCAGGGACTGGGGGTCCCTGAACCAGTGTAGACTGGCTTATGCAAGGAGGGCACCATCTGTGCCCTTCAAAGAATTTCCAGAGGCTCTGGGAGGCTACCCCTCCCAAGCCTGTAACACCTATTTCCAAAGGGAGAGGGTGTAACACCCTCCCCAAAAGAAAATGCTTTGTTCTGGCTTCCTAGGACTGAGATGCTCAGACCTCAGGAGGGCAGAACCCTGTCTGTGAGGTGGTAGCAGCTGTAGCTGCAGTGCAAGCCTCAGAGATCTGGTTTAACAGTAATGGGGGTCCATGTTGGAGCCTCATGATGAAGCCCCCAGGATGCATGGAATTGGCTCCTTAATACCAGACTTGGAATGGGGGACAATTCCATGATCTAAGACACCTTACATGGCCATATTCGGAGCTACCATTGAGAAGCTACATATAGGTACTGACCTATATGTAGTGCATGGGTGTAATGGCATACCTGCACTCACGAAGTCCGGGGATTTGGCCCTTGACAGCGTGGGGGTACCTTTGCTAGTGCAACGGTGCCCTCACACTTAGAAACTTTGCTCCGAGCCTTCAGTAAATGAAGGTTAGACATATAGGTGACTTATAAGTTACTTAGGCCCTCATTATGAACACAGCGGTAAACACCGCACCGCCGGCGGTGGCGGTAACAACCGCCAACAGACGTACAGTCTGAACCGCCAAATAATGAACCAACTGAAACATAGGCATCCTGAAACCCACTCACCGCCAGCAGAGGAGTGCCGACAACGATGGCAGAGCCCACCCACAGGCCGACGGAAAGGCCCTACCCGCCCATCAAATAATGAACCACTAGACCGCTGTCAATTCCAAGGTGGGAACCACCACCACGCAAAGCCAGGTGGAAACAAATCAAATATAAGGAAACACTTACCAGAGGCTCTCACAACATGCCGAAGCAGAAATGGATAGAGAGTTGCAGATCATGTCAGCCCTGCTCCTTGCCATATCCCTCCACAACCGAGACCGCCGACGAAGACATTGACGGTAAGTACTGCAACCTACTAAACAAGGGAAGAAAGTGCACAATTACATACCCACCCACCCCACCCACCCTGCAACGCTCCCACAACCCTTCACAGCAGCACAAGCCATACACCCCACAGCAAGAGGTACTTACCCGACACAAGGCAAATCCAACCTGCTTAAAGTACATACATGTGCTCAACACCCCCAAACAATGAAACGAGAGACCGCGGTTCCAGAGTGTGCCTCTAACAACACAGGCCACACAATAACCTTTATTATGCTCACTGAGCAACAGAAGTACTTAGAAGGCCAATGCCCAGTCCATCGTGCAATAAGTCCAATGGGCCACAATGGCCCCAACTTGACTCCCACAAGTGCTAAGGTACTCCACCTCATAGGGGCAACAATGGGGTATCCAGGCACCTCAGGGAACAGGGGCAGGGGGGGCGAGGTGTTGATTTACAACAGGGGGCTTAGACTTTCGTTTGGCAAGTGGAGGAGGTTTGGTTTTGCCCTTAGAAGGTGGTGGAGTGGGCTTGGACCGGGGAGTGGCAGATGGACCTGGTTCAGCAGGGGGCTTCTTCCTGTCTTGGGAAGGAGCACGGTAATGGGAAGGGCTGACAAGGGCAGGCTGTGACATGAGAGGAGTGGACAGGGTAAGGAGGTGAGCATGTTTATGGACGAGACAGAGAGGGCCAGTGGGTTGGAATAGGTCAACATGGTAGAGTAAAAGTTTCTTAGGTGCAATTGGGGTAGACCTGGAGGAAGATGTGGGAGTGGAGGTAGAGGGAGTGGTCGTGGCAAGTGTAGGTGTGCGTGATGTGGGTGCAGGTGACTGTATGCTGAGGTGTGGTGGATTTGTGATGGGTGGGTGTTTTGGTGCGTTTGAGTGTCTTGGGAGGAGGGGGGTGTACACAGTGGGACAAGACAGGCTGCCGGTGTAAATAGATGTTGTCTGGGTGTCTGCTAGTCTGGTGAGTGTGCTGCATGTGTCAACTAAAGTCATTGTGGTGAGTGCAGGTGTGGTGTCTGGGGTGCATGAATAGATGTGTGCTATTGTGGTGACTGCATGAACAGGGTCATCAACATTGGATGAGGGTGCAGTGACTGTGGGTGTGCATGTAGAGGGGACAGACAGGGAGGCGGAAGAGGTGGGCAAACTGGGGGAAGTGGATGTTGGTGTATGTGCATGTGTATGTTGGCTGTGTGTCTGCTTGTGGTGGGAGGTATGATGCTTGTGTTTTGAAGTGTGCTTCTGATGTGTTGAGGTGTGTGCCTGCATGTCAGAATGTGTGCTTTGGACGGGTGAAGGGAGTGGGGTGCTGGAAGGGGTAGAGGTGGTTGGAGGCAGGATGGAATGACCAAGGACTAACTAGCATCCAAGAGGAGGCCAGAGCCTGAGAAGATCTCTGTAGGCAGACATGGCACTGTGAATGCCATCCAGATAGGCATTGGTCTGCGGCACCTCTGATGCTAGCCCATGGATGGCATTGTCGATGGTTGTCTACCCTACTGAGATGGTTCTCCGGAAGTCAATAGCATCCTCTGTGAGGGCAGCAGGGCTGACGGGGCAGGGGATGAGGTGCCTGGGGCGAAGGAGACTCCCACACTTCTGGGTGAGCGGGCACGGGCAACTCGGTGGGGAGCAAATGGGAGGGCGGTGATGATATGGGGGTGGCGGAAGATGAAAGAGTAGGGATGGGCCCCCTAGGGTCCGCCAGGGAGGTCCCATCGGAGGAGGTATCGGAGTCACTACCTCCAGTTTTAGTTGCCTCCCCCATGGTACTCCCCTGGTCTCCTTGGCAACGGACGCCTCCGCCTCCGAGGATCCGTGGGCCGCTGCATCCTCACTCGCCGTTGCCTTAGCTCCCTCAACAGATGATGCTGATGTACACAGACAACACAAGAGAACAGGGATGGGGAGACAAAACAGGAGAGACACTTGAAAATAGCTAAATGGAGGTACATTAGTGGGTTACACATACACCCACCCAGAAAACCTTCCACCAGGCAGCACCTACTACTATACACATGGCTATGCGCCCTGACCAGTGCCCAGAACCATGATCTGCAGCCATTCCTCAACTAACTTAAGGACCTGACATACTGCAGACTTGACCCAAACACCCCAACTCCCTACTTAGGGGCATTATGTAGATGGACATCAGTCAGAGTCCCTGCCACTAGACAGCCTAAATACAAATGCACACACACACACATCCATCAAGGGACCAAAACAAGGCATAGGTACTCACCCCCTTTTGACTGCTGTGCAGCCTTCAAGTGCCCATCCTGGTCAGGGTGCGCCACTGCCAGGATGCATTGCATAAGGGAGTTGGGAGGACTTCCCCAGCTGGGCCTCGCAGATTTTCCTCACCCAGTGCCACAGGTCCTCCCACCTCTTCCTGCAGTGGGTGTTCCACCGGTTGTAGACCCCCAGGGTCCTCACTTCCTTGGGGATGGCATGCCAAAGTGCCCTCTTCTGGTGGGCGCTGAGCTATATGGGACACACAGAAAAATAACACTGAGGTCAGATTCTGGCCAATCATATACAGCTGGCTATGCGTCCACTATGGGACGGACATTTCAAACAGCCTAATAGTACACACACGAAGCATGTCAGGAACCCTGGACCATACAGTGTCACAGGTGCACACATGTATGCAGCCAGCACCCACCACTACACACATCCATGCCCCCCAGTCCTCCTACTCACATGTACCTCTAGCTGTCCGTAGAGCTTGGCGTACAGGGGCAGGACCCCGTCCACGAGCTTCTTCAATTCCTCGTTGGTGAAGGCTGGGGCCCTTTCCCCTGCAACTCATGCCATTTCCATGACCAGAGGCAGGACACAGCAGTACACTCAGTGCAGTACCTTCATGCACGAGATCAGGGCGTCAAGTGAAGTTGGGGTGACGAGATTGCGTATACACCGCGGCGGTGTTCACCGTCACCACCGGCGGTGATCATGATACGCTAAGATTGCCCATTGACAACAATGTTGACTAACTAATTTGCGTACGGCGGTAAACACCACCTTATGCTATTGCGTCAACCGCTAGCGTTATGAGGTCACTTCCACCACAACACTTCTGGATTACAGGGGGCAGACATTTTGGCCTTAACTATGCAGTTATAAAACCCTCATCTGCACAATGCAGGCCCTATTGTCCCCCAAACACCCATAGGCATGTAACATTATACATTACCTCACCTGACAAGTCCTGATATATCATTCTGGTCATGTTGCTGTAATATCACACACACTAAGCATAAGTGTCATCTACAATCATGCCAGCTGTGCTGAATAAAAAACAATGTGTGCAGATGTATGTGTGTTCCTCACACGTGTTTTAAACTCCTCCTAGGTACAGACCCTTGTGGCGAGGAAGGGCCCCATCGGTGTACAGACTACTTATTGATTTGCAGACCATGGTGGAGCATCACATCATTATCAATTACAGACTCACTCGTGCAACTATTCATGAACTTTGTGTGTTACTGAATCCAGCACTGACACTGGCAAATCGTAATCAGCATGCTATCCCTACTGAAGTGCAGATGCTCTCTGCACTCCATTTCCTGGCCACGGGCTCATTTCAAGTGACAGTGGGCATGGGTGCAGGTTTTTCACAGCCGTTTAGCATAATACTGTCAAGATTCCTGAATGCATTTGTACAACACCTACAGTCCTATGTGAGGTTTCCCCAAAGTGCTGAGCTCCCTGCCATCAAGTCGGACTTCTATGACTCTGCCAACATACCCCATGTGATAGGTGCAATCGATGGCACCCACATATCTATCACACCCCAAGAGTCAGTGAACAGGTGTACAGAAACAGGAAAAACCTTCATTCCATGAACATTCAATCGGTGTGTACTGCTGACCAGTACATCTCACATGTGAATGCCATGTTCCCTGGATCACCCCATGATTCCTTTGTGGTGAGGAACAGTGGTGCGTCACACAAGATGGAACAACTACAAGAGGACAGAGGGTGGATCATAGGTAGTGTTTATGACACTTATTGCCCCATAGCAGACAGACAGGCTTTCTGCCTCTGAGGATTGTCAATGAATGTCCTGTTTTGCACCTTTTTCTAGGTGATTCTGGCTATCCTAACTATTGTTGGCTCTTGACTCCAGTGAGGAATGCTGGAACAGATGCAGAGAGGAATTACAGTGAGGCCCATGGACGTACTAGGAAGGTGATAGAGTGCACAATAGGTCTCCTGAAGGCTAGATTTTGTTGCCTACATATCTCTGGCAGTTCCTTGGCCTTTGGGCCTGAAAAGGTGTGTAGAATAGTGGTGGCCTGCTGCATGCTGCACAACGTGGCTGTGAGAAATTCTATCCCCCTCTAGGAGGAGGAGGGTGCTGTATATCCAGACCAGCTTCCTCAGAGAGGGGATGAGAGTGATGGTGATGATGAGGAGGGGGAAGATCTACAGACCAGGACCCAACTGATACAACTCTACTTCCAGTAACTTTATGGGACACTTGGATGCTGTCTGTGCATCATACTCTCTGTGTGCCTTGTCATCTATGGGGGTGTTGGGTCAATACTCATTGCCACTGTGACCAGGTCTGCATAGGACAGATTACAATGTAGTATAACATTTCAACACATCTGTGGGCACAACAACATGTAAGGCATGTAGTGCGTTTTCTGCTAATCAGATAACAATAAAAGAGTTATCATACAGTTGCATCCATACTTCACTTTGTTTCAACTTAACGACAGGGGACATTGTAACAGGTAAAAAGGTGTTATATTTGGTGCAGGGATAGAATTGTGCAGATTACAGTGATGGGAGTGGCCTATTGGTGGTTGAACAATATGGCAACATGGTCGCAGCAATGTTTGGCAGTAGTGGTAGGTCCATCAATATTTACAGGCGTTTGTTGTTGTTTTCACACAGTTTGGTGGTTGATTGAGAGGGGCACTTGGAGGACACTTCTTGCCAGAGTCACTTCTTTGAGGGGGCCTTCTTTTCAGCACATGTTCCTGTGCCATATCTGGGCCTGAGGTCCCGTTTGGGCGCCTGGTGTTGGCCAGTAAATGTTGAGATTGATGTCCCCTGTGTGTCCTGAGAGGGTGGTACATGTGCAGTTGCTGCTGATGCTGTTGTTGTCCGGTCTGTATCCAGGCCTGTAGTAGGGGTTTCCTGGTCTGTGTGGGCCTCAGGCTGTGTTGGGACAAGGTACAGCAGTGCACCTGCTATGCTGGCTATTGTGGCATTGTGCAGTTTCCACTGCTCCATGGCCTCTTGGTGGTGTGCTAGCTTCATTCTTTGACTCTGCTCCAGGGTGGATACTATCTGGGCCATTCTGTCCTGGGTATGATGATATGCTCCCAGGACCTCAGAGATCACATCATGGGCTGCAGCATCCATACTGTGGCCTCCCCCCTGGGCTACTGATGCCCTCCCACTGGGCCAAGCACCCTGTGCCTGTGTCCCCTGCACTGGTCTGGCTGTACCACTTGTAATGGGGCCATCGTCTTCCTGCCTGTTGGTAGGGGGTGACTGTGGCCTCTGTACTTGTGTTCCACCAGTCTGTGGCCTGGATACACAGGTGTGGGGACGGTTGGCCACAGATGATATTGTTGGCTGGGTGGTAGAAGTGTCAGTGGTATCCTGGGTGGGGCTACAGGATGGTGACAGTCTAGGACTGTATGAGGGGCCAGGGTGATTGTCTGTGTCCAGGGTTCCATCCCCAGTGTCCTGGGAGGTGCCTCTGTCTCCCTGTGGGCCACTGCCACTCCTTGCCCTGTCCGTCAGGTTGGCATGGGTGGTAGTGCCTATTGATAGGAATGGACATGTCTGTTACATTAGCATGATTGGATGGGGTTCACAGGATTGGCCGTGTTTGTGCAGGTTTCACACTTTGGGGCCATGCAAGTTGCTTTCGTGAGGTTAGCATTGCTTTTTAGCTTAGGATGTGGAGGTGCATTGTGGGTGCTGTAGGCCATTGTGATTCCTTGCAGGGGTGGGTGGCTGTGCACAGGGGGAGGGATGTGGCCCAGTTGGTGGGTTTGTGAGCTTGCAGAGGGACTGGATGTAGTCATTGTGGCCTGGGTGGGGTAGTGGTCCTGGTGGTAGTTGGAGGGGTGAGGTGGTACATGCATTCCAGGTGTGATGGATATGGAGTAATTGTAGATGACTTACCCGAGTCCATTCCTCCAGTGAGTCCAGTGAGTCCCTCATGGTGCAGGATGGCCTGTACCTTTTCCTCCCAGTCAGTGTAGTCGGTGGTGTTGGTGGAGGTCCTCCCCCAGTCTTCTGGACTGCAATGTGGTGCCTGGAAGCCATGGACCTGACCTTCCCATGCAGGTCATTCTATCTCTTTTGGATGTCGTCCCTGGTGCGTGGATGGTGTCCCACTGCATTGACCCTGTTGACTATCTGCTGCCATAGCTCCATCTTCCTGGGGATGGGTGTGTGCTGGACCTGTACCCCGAATAATTGTGGCTCTACATTCAGGATCTCATCCACCATGGTCATTAGCTCCCTTTCCGTGAAGCATGGGTGTTTGGGGGGTGCTATGGTGAGTGTTGTGAATGGTGCCTTTTGTAGATCTAGTCAGGGTGCTGTTGTGTGGTTGGGTGTCTGTATCGTAGATTGTGGCGTTCGGTGTCTGCTTCTGGGGTTCTCTGTATTGGTTGGCCTAATTTGATTGCAAAGGATTGTTGGGTGTGTCTGTGTGTGTTTTATAGTGTTGTGGATGTGTGTCAGGTATGGGTTTCAATCTTACTAATGTATGCATTTCTCACTGTTGGGTCCACTTGCCGCACGTGGCGGTCTATACCGCCAATGGTCGTTCGGCTTCCACTAACCACTGCAGTGATTTGTGCTTCATTGTTTGGAGGGCGGGGTGTTTGCTCGGTGGTGGCGGGGTGGGAGGCCCGGCATTTCTGCCGACAAAGTCCTGGCAGTGACTGGTGGCAGGGAGATTTTTGGCAGTTTATGATTTTTGCATCATTATATGGCGGGTTTCTGTTCACCGCCAATGGCGGGATTCTGTTCGCTGTTGCCACGGCGGTCAACGGTATTGACTACCGTGTTCATAATGAGAGCCTTAGTGTGTGCACTATTTAACACAGGCCGCAGTGGCAGTCCTGTGAAAGGGTTTGTCTGGGCTCCTTATGGATGGCAAAAGAAATGCTGCAGCCCAGAAGGATCTCCTGGAACCTCAATGCCCTGGGTACCTAGGTACCATAAACTAGGACTTATAAATTGAGTCCAGTGTGCCAATTGCACTGAGGTTCTGGTTAGCAGAGCCTCAGTGACACAGTTAAGCATTACTGACAACACATACACATTAGGCCCCAAACTATGAGCACTTGGGTCCTGGTTAGCAGGGTCCCCGTGAGACAGGCAAAAGACAGAGACATATAGGGTTTTCACTATGAGCACTGGGGTCCTGGCTACCAGGATCCCAGTGTCACAGTAAAAACACACCGATCCATACTCACAAACAGGCCAAAAGTGGGGGGAACCATGCTAGAAAGAGGCTTCTTTCTCACAAAGGTGCATGCACTTTTTCACGCAGGCTGCAATGGTAGTCCTCAGAAACCTTTGCATGGGCTCACTATGGGTGGCAAAAGAAATGCTGCAGCCCATAGGGATCCCCTGGAACCCAAAATCCCTGGGTACCTTGGTACCATGTACTAGGGGCTTATAAGGGGGCACTAGTATGCCAATTTTGGGTGAAATACTGGGTTACCAGTATGCAGTGACACAATTTAGAGGAGAGAGAGCATAGTCACTGGGGTCCTGGTTAGCAGGATCTGAGTGAACACAGTCAGGCAAACTGAAATCAGGCAGAAAATGGGGGTAACCATGGCAAAAAGAGGGTACTTTCCTACACTCCTCCTGTTAGACTTTTCATCCTTGGCGTGGTCTCCCTTAACTTTTTGCCTCTGTTCCCCAGGTTGTTGATGTGTGCTGGACTCTGATTTTGCTGTTTTTGTTACTCTGGTCACTTTACCACTGCTAACCAGTGCTAAAGTGCAAGTGCTCCTTTACAAAATGTGTATGTGATTGGTTTATCCATGATTGGCATATTTGATTTACTAGTAAGTCCCTAGTAAAGTGCACTAGAGGTGTCAGGGCCTGTAAATCAAATGCTACTAGTGGGCCTGCAGCACTGGTTGTGCCACCCACATAAGTAGCTCTGTAATCATGACTCAGACCTGCCATTGCAGTGTCTGTGTGTGCAGTTTTACCTGTAAATTCGACTTGGCAAGTGTACCTACTTGCCAGGCTAAACCTTCCCTTTTCTTACTTGTCAGACATTCCTAAGGTAGGCCCTAGGTAGCCCCAAGGGCAGGGTGCATTGTATGGTTAAGGTAGGACATATAGTAATGTGTTTTATATATCCTACAGTGAAATATTGCTAAATTTGTTTTTCACTGTTGCAAGGTCTGTCCCTCTCATAGGTTAACATGGGGGCTACCTTTAAATCTGATTAAAGTGTAGATTCCCTTTGGGAGCGGATGGACATTTGGAGTTTGGGGTCTCTGAGCTCACAATTTAAAAATACATCTTTTAGTAAAGTTGATTTTAAGATTGTGCATTTGAAAATGCCACTTTTAGAAAGTGAGCATTTTCTTGAGTATACGATTTCTGTGACTCTGCCTGTTTGTGGATTCCCTGTCTGGGTCAGTTTGACAGTTGGGCTGATTGTACCTCACGCTAGACAATGACACAAAGGGAGCTGGGGTGTAGCACGCATATCCTGATGAGCCATCTGTGCTAGGAGGAAGGGGAGGAGGGGTCACTCGCACCCTCAAAGGGCTGTGCCTGCCCTCACACAATGCAGTCTCCAACCCCCTGGTGAGTGTCTGGGGCCTGGCCTGGGCAAGGCAGGATTTCACATTCCACAGAGACTTTACTTTGAAGTAGGCCTACTTCAAAGGAGAATCTGGGTATAAGAAGGGAACCCAAAACCACAGACTTTTGAACACTTCTGGAAACAAGAAGGAACCTCTGCCTGGAGAAGAGCTGAAGATCTGAGGAGAAGTGATGCCCTGCCTGTGACTGTGCTTTGTGGAGCTACCATGCAGTTGCTGCTTCTGCCAGAGTAAGAGGGCAAATACTGGACTTTGTGTGCCTTCCATCTCGTGAAGAAATCTCCAAGGGCTTGATTTAGAGCTTGCCTCCTGTTGTTTGAAGTCTCAGGGACAGCAAAAACTTCTCTCTGCCAGCACCTAGAGTCTCTGGAGAGACTCCTGCTCAGGCAAGTGGTGCCCTATCCAGTCCCTGGGCCCTTGAAAGGAAAGCTGGTGGAAATCCAAGGAAATCGACTTCGGACGACTCCGGACCGACGCTGCTGCTGAAACCGGGGACGCCGCCTGCACCCGACGACTTGACCTTTGCTGGAACGCGACACTCTTCGCAGGCCCGATGCCGCGGCAGCCGCGCTGAAGTCCGCGACTCCGTGAAAGTCGTCACACCACGTCGTGACTGACACCACTCGAGGTGCGCAGATTCAACGTTTCGCACAGACGCCGCGATCCCCGACTTCGCGCATCGGCTTGTTTTCACTCTTCACCAAAGGTACTGTGCTTGGGGGTCTACGCGACTCCGTGTCCGGCGCCGCTGGTGTCGGATTGTTGGGAACGACTCTGTCACAACGCCGTATTAACATCTCATCGAAGCATTTTTGTTTCTAAGCGCTATTTTTGAGTTTATTCTTTAAAAATTCATAACTTGACTTGTGTACGTTGGATTTTTGTCGTTTTGGTCTTGTTTTGTTTAGATAAATATTTCCTATTTTTCTAAACTGGTGTTGTGTCATTTTGTAGTGTTTTCATTAAGTTACTGTGTGTGTTGGTACAAATACTTTACACCTAGCACTCTGAAGTTAACCCTACTGCTCTGACAAGCTACCAAGGGGCTATGCAGGGGTTAGCTGAGGGTGATTCTCTTTTACCCTGACTAGAGTGAGTGTCCTTGCTTGAACAGGGGGTAACCTGACTGTCAACCAAAGACCCCATTTCTAACACCTCATTTTATATCTGAAGTGCGATTACTGTTACTCATATCAGTGTTGAGAGATCAAACACAACTCTCTATACACTCAAGTGTCAGTTATGCAAGAGAACAACAACCAATGAAACAATACCTGTGTGACTAACATGCCTAGTATAAAAAAAACTGCAAGAGTTGATAAGAGCGTAAGGCATCATGTTCTATTAGAGTGAAAATCATCCTCTTTCTGAAACAATTGTCAGGTGGAGAGGGAGTCATAGCCCACTACCATCTACTTCAAGGTAGGTCAATCATGATCCACCAGAGTGGAACACACAATCATGTTAGAGAAATGCAGTTAAAACATTATACCTATCCCAGTCAAATGTTTCAGTGGTGGGGCATTTTCTTTAAGAACTAGAACCAAACATTGTTATACCAAATGCGGCAAAGCTGGTCCCATGCAGATCGAACCAGTAGCAATATTGTGTTAAAATTACCCAAATGGTCATTTCAATTTATTGTAGGCTAAATAGGACAGTATTGGACTAGCTCAAACAATTAGGCCAGAGGCAAAAATCTTGTATAATCTACACCATTACTTTCAACAAGAATGTGGTAGTGCTAATCTCACTCCATTCAGCACCATTGAAGTGTGGAGAGACAGAGGGAAGATTCAGCAGACGTTTCTGGAATATCTACTCTGCTGCTTCTGCAACTCTAGTCTGCTAACCACAGTCCTGCATCTTGGGTAAACAACATGACTGGTACCAGTTAGTTGCATGCATTTTACACTTTGCTGCATGTGTACACCGTTAACATGTGCATCAGTTCTCCTTCCCATGATTTTCAGACATCAGCCACTTTTGCCTCTAGGGAAACTATTGTCAGGAGTCCAGCATGAAACCACAGACATCATTACACTTATTCAGAATTTGGAGTAGATACTGTACCTTTATAAAGCCACCATCAAAATGGTGCAAAGATGTATACCTTACTATAATGATATCCAGTATTTATGCATGATAGTGGGCATAACCAGAACGACATAAGATCAGACCCAACATTATTCTGCTCTGTTAGTGATGCATGCATGAATGTACATCCAAAGCATCATGATATGATACAAAGTGATCTTAATAACAAGAATCATTATAGCTTCAATAGTGTCTTACTGCTAATTTATGCATGTCATTGATATTGTTTAGACCACTCATAGGACAGGTGAGAATGTCCATCCATTCTTATCGCTTCCAATCCTGAATTGCAGAGTTGTTGCCCCCTCTGCTGTCCAGGGTTATGAACTCCACCACCTGCACCGCATGCCCACATTCCTCAAAACATTATGCAAGAGGGGTTCTTCCATTTTGCATTTGATCTAACTTCTGTGCTGGCCTATATGCTGTCTCACCATTTGAGTTGTCTGACCCACATATATCTTCAGACAAGGGAATATAATGACAAACACAACATTACAAGTATTGCAGTTTGAAAAGGATTGTACATTGAAAATGCAGTTATTGATTACAAAAGTGTTAGTATCTGATGTAAATTTGAAGGGAGGGCATCCACCAAATCTGTTGTGACCAGAAGTAGGGATGGGCAGAACACGCAAAGTTTCACTCCACCGAATTCTGAGCAGCTACCTAAAAACTTTGTGAGATTCCGCGGAGTTCCACGAGCAGCGGAATTTAGCATGTTGTGCTGCTAGTGCTTATTTTTAGTGCCTGGAGCGTATCCCACGCTGTACAATAAGTGCAAACTGCAGCACACAGTGTGCCAGAGGGCACTACTTCTTTTTTACACTTGAACAGATTTCCCACTTGAGCTGCAGCTTTCTCAGCGCGATCAGCAGCTTTCACAAAGCAAGGGGTAGTGACCTGGCATGACCTCTCGCATTGAGAAATCTTGCCGAGAGGTGGTCTTGGGTTAGATTTTCGCTCTTGCTCTGACCAACTTAATGTGTGCAGCCCAGTGCAAGAAAACCCTCAGCCACATAGTGGTTAGCTGAGTTTTCGTAGATCTATGCACTCCAAGCAGAGCACGGAGTGGGCAAAACTCTGCAAACTCTGCCGGAGGAACAAAGTTTACCACCCACCTCTACCTAGGACATCAGTTAAGCCCCATAGTGCTCTAGTGTCACTTTTCATGATAGTTTCTCTATGGGCCATTGCAACATAGCCCCTACATTTTTTTATCTGCTTACAGGCAAACAAGGGATGTTCTTCACATGTTCCTTTAATTAAATGCCATATTTCCTAATGATTTTCTGGATTTCATAACTGACAGCAGAGAATGTGCTGATCATTACCACTCTGTCTTTCGATTCCTCTCTCTATTTCAGGCTCAAAAAACTTTCCCAAGAGACAAACATAGCCCTCTTCAAGGTTCTGGAGATGATTTTCCTTAGATACCCCTATTCTAGAAGTTTTAATCTAAATACTTCAGCCTCTTTGAAGTAGTCTTTCTTGAGATGGCAACTACAGTGTAGGCATAAAAATCGGCCATATGGCAAATTGTGTCTCAAAGCCTGGGGATGATGCCTGTTATTTTTTAAATAGGCAATTTGTGTCTGTCGGCTATCTGTATAGAGTAGAGTACAGAATAATCTATGTCTTACTATGAGATTTAAATAGTTCAGCTGTGAAATATAAATCTTGACTCTGGTTATTTAACCAAGTAATACAATTTTTGAGGTCAGTCACACTTCCACACCATTTCCTTGTAGCACTTCCAGATATTAATATTGGTCAAGGAAAGGTTGTTTATGTCATTGATCTCCATATCCACAAATTCTCCTACATACAAATTAGCCACATTGTTGGCAAAACAAGCCCCAGTGACTTTACATATTTCTTGAAAGTAGTATTTCTTTTTTTTAACATAAAACAGTTCATTTTGAGAGCCACTCCAGCTAGATCAGCATTTAGTTCACATAAAGTGTTGTCCATTTTCATTTGGGATACAGTTCTTTTGATCATACTAATGGGTTAATCGTAGGGAATGTCAGTATACAATGATTTCATACTTAGAGTAACCAAAATGCCCTAACTTTCCTCAAATCACTGACCTTCTTTATTGTTAATGACATGTCTACTGCCTCTGGCGTATGTGGACAGCATGTCTGATACATTGGTCAATGAATCTGCAAACAGGTTGTAGAAATGAACACATCCAGATTTGATGGGGCAGCCTGGGAGATTGGATATACTATTTCATATTTTGGGTAGGGTACACATCACTGATGTCCTAGGGTGGGGCTTGTTAAAGGAATCACATTCTTTTTGATTAACCATGTCTTCCTCCAGCACTTTGGAATTAATACCCATAATCTCTTCCAGTATTCTCTTCAGGGGTGTAAGGTGAATCTGAGGTAATGTATGGGGTGTGAAAGTTGTTTGCCCATTTGTTTTATCATAGTTCTGAGTGTCTTGAATTATGATAGCACCAGCTTTGTCAGCTGGTTTGATGGTTGTGTTTGGGATATGTGGTAAGCTATTGAGTGCTTCCATTTCAAATCTAGAGATGTTGTAAGGAATTAACCTATTCTGTTTTTCCAATTTCTTCACTTATTTTAAGGTAATATTTTCAAATAATTAAATGTACACTCTTGTGAGATGGCTGGTGAGTCAAATTAGGATGTCAGAGTCAACCATGAACTACTTGCAAGCTGGGTATCCAGTTTGCCCTTAAAGGTGTGTTTTACCCTGATAGTTCTAAAAAATGTATATAATCCACCCTTCAAATTAAAGAAATCTGGTTTGTCTGTTAGCCTGAAGACTAGTCTCTTGCTCAGAATATTGGCCTCATCATGGTTGAGAACATGATTAGAGATATTGAACTTCAGATCTATTAGCTGCAGCAGTATTCACCAGCTGTAATGTTGATTACAGGTTTGTCTTTACCCCAGTTGGTAGTTGTTGCCCTGCTATCCGCTTCCACAGCGTCTACCTCTGCTCCTCAGTCTCCCCTTCCTTTGTTGTGGGCTCAGTTCTGAAAGATGTCCAGGAGTACTGTTCTGTGTAGGTTTGTAGTCTCTGTCTCCAAGCATGGGAGTTCCTGGTCCTCTGAACTGACAAAGAAGTCACTTTTTTTAGCTGATTGAGGGCTAGTGGAAGTATAGAGGTCTCAGATACAAGTTGTAGGAGGTTGGCATGGCTTATAGTGAGTCCCTAGTGCTAATTACACCTTGTGCAAGGTCCAGTTATCCCTTATTAGTATATTAGAAGTGTTCTAGCAGCTTAGGCTGATAGAGGTAGCTATAGCAGAGCATCTTAGGCTGAACTAGGAGACATGCAAAGCTCCTACTATACCACTTATATCACTTAGTACTATATCATAAGAAAACACAATACTCAGAGTTACTAAAAATAAAGGTACTTTATTTTAGTGTCAATATGCCAAAAGTATCTTAGAGGATATACTCCCTTAGGAGGTAAGTAATATACACAAAATATACACACAAACAAAAATCAGGTAAGTAAACACTTAGAAAGGTAGTGCAAATACTGTAGAACACAATAGAATGCAATAGGAGACAATGGGCCTGGGGTAACACAAACCATATACTCCAAAAGTGGAATGCGAACCACAAATGGACCCCAGGCCTAGTGTAGTGTGTAGAGGGTTGCTGGAAGTGAAAGAAAACACTAAGGTGTCCAAGATGCCCCACCCCAAGACCCTGAAAAGTAGGAGTAAAGTTACCCTACTACCCCAGAAAGACAGTAAAGTCGAGATAGGGGATTCTGCAAAGACAACAACTGACTGCAAAGCACTGAAGATGGATTCCTGGACCTGAGGACCTGTAAGGGAAGGGGACCAAGTCCAAGAGTCACGCAAGTGTCCAGGGGGGGCAGGAGCACACTAAACCCCGGATGAAGGTGCAAAAGGGCTGCCTCCGAGTGGAAGAAGCTGAAGATTCTGCAGCAACGGAAGGTTCCAGGAACTTTTCCTTTGGTCAGAAGATGTCCCACAGCATGTTGGAGGATGCAGAGGTGTTTTTAAGCAGAAAGACCTCAAACAAGCCTTGCTAGCTGCAAGAGTGGTGGTTGAGGATTTTGGGAGCTGCCAGGACTCAGGAAGGACCAGAAGGTCGCCCCTTGGAGGAGGAGATAGAGGGGTCGCTCAGAAATACAGGGAGCCCATGCAGAAACAGGCAGCACCCACAGAAGTACCTGAACAGGCATTCAGAAGATCTGAGCATGGCGGTTGTCTCAGCACAACAAAAGGGGGTCCCACGAAGTCGGAGTCCAACTCAGCGAGTTGGGCAATGCAGGACGGAGTGCTGGGGACCTGGGCTATGCTGTGCACAAAGGAAGTCTTGCAAAAATGCAAAGAAGCCCTAGCAGCTGCAGTTCACACAGCACACAGGATTACTGTCTGGCGTGGGGAGGCAAGGACTTACCTCCACCAAATTTGGACAGAAGGGGCACTGGACTGTCGGGGACACTTGGATCCAGCTCCTGTGTTCCAGGGACCACGCTCGTCAAGATTAGAGGGGACCCAGAGGACTGGTGATGCAGAAATTTGGTGCCTGCGTTGGCAGGGGGAAGATTCCGTCGACCCATGGGAGATTCCTTCTTAGCTTCTAGTGCAGGGTGAAGGCAGACAGCTCTCAGAGCATGCACCACCAGAAAACAGTTGAGAAAGCCTGCAGGATGAGGTGCTACAATTTTTCTGGTAGTCTTCTTTCTACTTTGTTGCGGTTTTGCAGGCGTCCTGGAGCAGTCAGCGGTCGATCCTTGGCAGAAGTCGAAGAGGGAAGTGCAGAGGAACTCTAGTGAGCTCTTGCATTCGTTATCTGAAGAGAAACCCACAGGAGAGACCCTAAATAGCCCTCAGAGGAGGATTGGCTACAGAGAAAGTTAAGCACCTATCAGGAGGGGTCTCTGATGTCACCTGCTGGCACTGGCCACTCAGAGGTGTCCATTGTGCCCTATAGTGTGGGACAGGTCTGCTGTGCCACACTCAGCTCTTCCCTAGCAGGCCCCCCTGCAACCAAAAGCTGAGCAATGTCTGCTGCCAGCTCATCTGGTGTAGGTTCTGCACAGGGAGAGGATTCCTCTTCCTCAAAGGGGGAATCTTCTGGTGAGGGAGGGATAGTGGACAAGGATTTACCCTTCCTACCCCTAGCTTTTGGGAGCACTTGGTTCATTGTTTCAGGATCCAAGTTTCCCTGTCCTTTTTGCTTTTTGGCCTGAGTCCTGCTTAAAGCAAAAATATGCCCATGAATGCCCAGCATTGCTGCATGAGTCTACAACACCACTTCAGCCCAAGATGATGTCTCCAAATAATTGCCTAGTAAGCAATCTACAGGTAATTCAGTGGCTACCACAACTTTCTTTGGACCAGTAACCCCCCCCCCCAGTTGAGATTCACAACAGCCATGGGGTGGCTAAGTGTGTTATTGTGAGCATCAGTCACTTGGTACTGCTGACCAAGTAGGTGTTGATCAGGGTGAACCAGTTTCTCTGTAACCACAGCTACACTGGCTCCTGTTTCCCTGTAGGCCTCAACCTCAACACCATTAATTAGGGGTAGTTGCTTGTACTTACCCATATTAAGGGGACAAGCAACCAAGGTGGCAAAGTCCATGCCACCATCAGATACTAAAACAGCCTCTGTGGTCTCCCTAACAAGACCAACTCCAACTACACTGCCAATAAAGAGCCCAGCTATACCCTTGGATTGGCTATTTGTAGTAAACTTCCCACCACCACTGCTATTACTAGGGGCACTAGAAGTTGCAGTTGGGGTTGTGGTGGTGGAAGCCTTGGTGTTTTTCTTTGGACAAGTGGCATCACAGGATTACTGTCTTGTGTGGGGAGGCAAGGACTTATCTCCACCAAATTTAGACAGAAGGACCACTGGACTGTCGGAGGCACTTGGATCCAGCTCCTGTGTTCCAGGGACCATGCTCGTCAAGATGAAAGGGGACTCAGAGGACCGGTGATGCAGAAATTTGGTGCCTGCGTTGGCAGGGGGAAGATTCCGTCGACCCACGGTAGATTTCTTCTTGGCTTCTAGTGCAGGGTGAAGGCAGACAGCCCTCAGAGCATGCACCACCAGGAAACAGTCGAGAAAGCCGGCAGGATGAGGTGCTACAATGTTGCTGGTAGTCTTCTTGCTACTTTGTCGCGGTTTTGCAGGCATCCTGGAGCAGTCAGCGGGCGATCCTTGGCAGAAGTCGAAGAGGGAAGTGCAGAGGAATACTGGTGAGCTCTTGCATTCGTTATCTGAAGAGAAACCCACAGGAGAGATCCTAATTAGCCCTCAGAAGAGGATTGGCTACAGAGAAAGGTAAGCACCTATCAGGAGGGGTCTCTGACGTCACCTGCTGGCACTGGCCACTCAGAGGTGTCCATTGTGCCCTCACACCTCTGCATCCAAGGTGGCAGAGGTCTGGGGCACACTGGAGGAGCTCTGGGCACCTCGCCTTGGGAGGTGCTGGTGAGGGGAGTGGTCACTCCCCTTTCTTTTGTCCAGTTTCGCGCCAGAGCAGGGCTGGAGGTATCCCTGAACCGGTGTAGACTGGCTTATGCAAGGAGGGCACCATCTGTGTTCTTCAAAGCATTTCCAGAGGCCAGGAGAGGCTACTCCGCTCAGGCCCTTAACACCTATTTCCAAAGGGAGAGGTTGTAACACCGTCTCTCAGAGGAAATCCTTTGTTCTGCCTTCCTGGTACTGGGCTGCCCAGGCCCCAGGGGGGCAGAAACCTGTCTGAGGGTTGGCAGCAGCAGTAGCTGCAGAGAAAACCCTGGAGAGTTACTTTGGCAGTACCCGGGCTCTATGCTGGAGCTCCGGAGATGCATGGAATTGTCCCCCCAATACCAGAATGTTATTGGGGTGACAATTCCATGATCCTAGACATGTTACATGGCCATGTTTGGAGTTACTATTGTGACACTACATATAGGTATTGACCTATATGTAGTGCACACGTGTAATGGTGTCCCCGCACTCACAAAGTCTGGGAAAATTACCCTGAACAATATGGGGGCACCTTGGCTAGTGCCAGGGTGCCCACACACTAAGTAACTTTGCACCTAACCTTCACTAAGTGAGGGTTAGACATATAGGTGACTTATAAGTTACTTAAGTGCAGTGTAAAATCGCTGTGAAATAACGTGGACGTTATTTCACTCAGGCTGCAGTGGCAGTCCTGTGTAAGAATTGTCTGAGTTCCCTACGGGTGGCAAAATACATGCTGCAGCCCCTGGGGATCTCCTGGAACCCCAATACCCTGGGTACCTAGGTACCATATACTATGGAATTATAAGGGTGTTCCAGTGTGCCAATCAGAATTGGTAAAATTAGTCACTAGCCTGCAGTGACAATTTTAAAAGCAGAGAGAGCATAAGCACTGAGGTTCTGATTAGCAGAGCCTCATTGACACAGTTAGGCACTAAACAGGCATACACATTAGGCCAGAAACTATGAGCACTGGGGTCCTGGTTAGCAGAATCCCAGTGACACAGGCAAAAACAAACATACATACAAGTAAAAATGGGGGTAAGATGCCAGGCAAGATGGTACTTTCCTACACAAGCATACTTGTTCAGGATTGAACTTAGCCTTGCAATTTTGCACCTGATTAATCTTTTTATGTATGTGGATTGAACCAAACGTGTCTATTGTTTCTGTAAGTTGTTCAACACTGCTATTGCATTCTCTATAGCATTGTTGTTTAATTTTTTTCTTCCAAATCACCTATTCGGTACTTTAAAACATTTAGGGCCTGATTTAGATCTTGGTGGAGTCGATCCAGCCGTCAGTTTTCCATCGGGTACTCCATCCGCTGCCTTGGCAGTCCGCCCACTTTATTCAGATGTCAGCAGGACCATGCATCAAAGACTGCCCGAGTCCCAACAACTCTGCCTGGAATCTACATTGGTGTTGACTCTGCAATTGGAAATAGCACAGGACAGGGGACTCCAGCCAGTATTTTGCCAAGCCAATCATGATGTGCCTCCCCACCAAGTCAACTATGGTGGGAAAGCCTCCACTCCTGAGTTAGCAGTTTGGAAAGCAAATGAGGTAAAACTGCCTTTTTCCCATTTTCACTTCCATTTTCCACTAGAAACTGACTGGGCAAGTCCTGCCATTGCTGCTGTCACTTAAGCACGAAGGAAAAACACCCCGATGTCACTGGACTCGAATGTGAGCAGTCCATATTACCCATTAACACTAGCTTGTCACTTGCTTTGACATAAATATCCTACAAAACAATTAAAAATACCTTCCAATGCCACATTAGCATTTTTGTTTTACACTAATGTGGCGTTGGAAGGCCAAAAATGCTGAGATATATTTACAAATTGGTGCAATTATGTGCCAGGCATAATGAATGCAAGAGGGGCGTTTCGGCACTAGGGGGGGCCTAAAAAATGTCACAAAGAAATCTAGGAGATTTCTTTCCTGCATTTTTTAATGCTTGCTAACAGTATGCATTAAAGGAAGTTTTCCGTTGTTTTCAATGGGACTCTGGGTGCTTTGCATGGTGGTGTTAGGGTGCGCTAAGGGGCACAAGAAAAGTGGCGCTGCACTAGGTGTAGCACTACTTTTAAAAAATCAGCCCCTTTTTTGGTACTGTAATTATTCATTAGCTAAATGAATACTTCCACCAAATCTCAATTTACCTCACAATTGTCAGCAATGACTGTGTCTCAACTTAGCAATGTGACATGGCAGTGAGATGTTGCATTCCCAGTAAATAATGTCAGTCAGAATATGTCTCTCACTGTTACATTTCTTACAATTCATTGGCACAATGAACTGAACAAGAATGAGCAAAGTGGAACATACTGTGTGGAAGTTATACCCAAGTCTCCATTCATGTACAACTTTTCTCAGTGTACAATATTTTATCAATGTATGACAAATGTGACAGTGAACAATATTGTGTAGATAGACTTTCTTCTAGCATTGTTGCCCTTCACATATCTCTTGCCTATTGTCCAGGAGTAACATCATCTTCAGGAAGGTGCATCTTTTGGGCACATATCAGGCACCTGAAGGATTTTACTTGAAATGGATGGGCGAATGTGTGGTAGAAGTCAAGGCAAGGGAGCTTTAGATTTGGGTAGTTGCAGTAAGGGTAGGATTCATGTAGTGGAATGGCTGGTTTCGGTAGAGGAAACTGGAGTGGAGGATGTGGTTGCGACTGTATGTTTTGTTGGTGCATGTGGTCTGGTGTATGTTTGTGTGATATTTTGCTGGTGTGTAATATTCAGGTGAGTGTGGTTGTTCTGGTTTATGTTGTCATGCGTGTAGGTGTGCTTTTGTGTGACTGTAAGGGTGTTGGCATAGAGGTTTGTTTCATTGTGTTCGTCGGTGTGTATGTGTTGTTTGTCGGTGTATTGTCAATAGTGTGTGTATGTTGTGTTTTGGGATGTATAACAATGTGTGTTTTTCCTACTGACAATTGTTATGTTGTGGTGGAATGGCAAAGGTTCTTGGTGTGAATGGAGTGTGTTGGTGCAGGAAAGTACCACCTTTCTTGGCATGTTACCCCCAATTTCACATGTATGGCAGTATGTTTTGCCTGTCTCACTGGGATCCTGCTAGCCAGGACCCCAGTGCTCACAGTTTATGGTCTAAATGTGTATGCCTGTGTAGTGCCTAACTGTGTCACTGAGGCTCTGCTAATCAGAACCTCAGTGTGCATGCTCTCTCTGCTGTTTAAATTTGTCAATATAGGCTTAATACATTTACCAATTTCAATTGGCATACTGGACCCCCCTTATAAGTCCCTAGTATATGGTACCTAGGTACCCAGGGCATTGGGGTTCCAGAAGATCCATATCGGCTGCAGCATTTCTTTTGCCACCCATAGGGAGCTCAGACAAACCCTTACACAGGACTGCCATTGCAGCCTGTGTGAAATAATGCACGCGTTATTTCACAGCCATTTTCACTGCACTTAAGTAACTTATAAGTCACCTATATGTCTAACCTTCACTTGCTGAAGGTTAGGTGCAAATTTACTAAGAGTGAGTGCACCCTTGCACTAGCAAAGGTGCCCCCACATAGTTCCGGGCTATTTCCCCAGACTTTGCGAGTGCAGGAACATCATTAGACGCGTGCACTACAATTAGGTCAATACCTATATGTGGCTTCACAATGGTAACTCCGAATATGGCCATGTAACATGTCTAAGATCATGGAATTGTCCCCCCATTCCAAATCTGGTATTGGGGATCCAATTCCATGCATCCTGGGGGCTCCACTACGGACCCCCAGCATTGCCAAACCAGCTCTCTTGGGTTTTCTCTGCAGCTACAGTTGCTGCCACCCCACCGACTGGGTTCTGCCCTCCTGGGCTCTAAGCAGCTCAGTCTCAGGAAGACAAAACAATGGATTTCCTTTGTTATGCCCTCTCCCTTTGGAAATAGGTGTTAAAGGCTGGGGGGGGTAGCCTCTCACAGCCTCTAGAAATGATTTGAAGGGCACGGATGGTGCCCTCCTTGCATAAGCCAGTCTACACCGGTTTAGGAAACCCCCAGTCCCTGCTCTGACATGAAACTGGACAAAGGAAAGGGGATTGACCATTCCCCTGTCCACCACCACCCCAGGGGTGGTGCCCAGAGCTCCTCCAGAGTGTCTCAGCCCTCTGTCATCTTGTTTTGAGGGGTGGGGCACTCTGGAGGCCTCTGAGTGTCCAGTGCCTGCAGGTGACGTCAGAGACGCCTCCTGATAGGTGCATACCTGTCTAGGTAGCCAACCCTCTGAGGGATATTTAGGGTCTCTCCAGTGGTCTTTTCCTCAGATTACGACTTGCAGGAATCCACCAGGACGCCTCTGCACTTCTCTCTTTGCCTTCTGCCAAGGATCGACCGCTTACTGCTCCAGGATGCCTGCAAAACTGCAACAAAATAGCCAGAAGACAACCAGGGACATTGTAGCGCCTTCCCCTGCCAGCTTTCTCGACTGTTTCCAGGTGGTGCATGCTCTGGGGGCTGCCTGCCTTCACCCTGCACTGGAAGCCACGAAGAAATCTCTCGTGGGTTGACGGAATCTTCCCCCTGCTCCAGCAGGCATCAAACTTCAGCTTCACCGGTACTCTGGGTCTCCTCTCATCCTGACGAGCATGGCCCCTGGAACACAGGTGGTTGGTCCAAGTGACCCAGACTGTCCAGTGGTCCAACTGTCCGAATTCGGAGGAGGTAAGTCCTTGCCTCCCCTCCCTAGACAGTAATCCTGTGCACCATCTGACCTGCAGCTACAAGGGCTTTTGTGCACATTTCCAAGAAATCCTGCATGCACAGCCGAGCCTAGGTCCCCAGCACTCCGTCCTGTGATGCTCAGCTCCCTGAGTTGACCTCTGATGTCGTGGGACCTCTCTTTGCAGTGTTGAGATGACAACAGTGTTCAGTCTTCTTTAACCAAATGTTCAAAGACTTCTGCGGGTACTTCCCTCCTTTCCGTGGGCTCTCTCTATGTTGCTGAGGGCACCTTCTGTCCCCTCACCTGAGTGGCGACATCCTGGTCCTTCCTGGGCCCAGGCAGAACCCTTTTTCTCCAACTGCGACGCTTGCAGGTAGCAAGGCTTGTTTGAGGTATTTTGCCAAGGAAACAACTCTGCATCCTCCAGCATACTGAGGGACATCTTCTGCACAAAGTAGACCTCCTACCCGCTTTTGTTGTTGCAAAACCAGCAGCTTCTTCCAACCGGAGGCAGACATTTTTCACCCTCATCCAGGGTTTAGTGGGCTCCTGCCCCCACTGGACACTTTAGCGACTCTTGGACTTGGTCCCCTTCCTTTGCAGGTCTTCAGGTTCAGGAATCCTTCTTCAGTGCTTTGCAGTCTGTTGTGGTCCTTGCAAAATCCTTTATCACAACTTTAGTGTGTTATGGGGAAAATAGTAGTACTTTACTCCTACTTTCCAGGGTCCTGGGGTGGAGTCTCTTTTACACCCTTCGTGTTTTCTTACACACCCTGCGACCCTCTACACACTACACTTGCCTAGGGGTGCATTTGTGGTTCGCATTCCACTTTCTTAGTATATGGTTTGTATTGCCCCGAGGCCTATTGCATCCTATTGTGTTTACAGTGTTTGCACTACTTTCTGATTGTTTTACTTACCTGATTTGGTTAGTTGTGTATATTTTGTGTATGTTACTTTCCTCCTAAGGGAGTATATCCTCTGAGATATTTTTGGCACATTGTCAATAAAATAAAGTAGCTTTATTTTTAGTAACTATGAGAATTGCCCTTCTCATGATGTAGTGCCTATATGATATAATTGGTATTGCATGAGCTTTGGATGTCTCCTAGTTCAGCCTTGGCTGCTCTGCTATAGCTACCTCTATCAGCCTAAGCTGGTAGAACACTACTACACTCTACTAATAAGGGATAACTGGACCTGGTGTAAGGAGTAAGTACCATTGGTACCCACTGCAAGCCAGGCTAGCCTCCTACAGTTGGTTAATGTGATATGCAGATGGACGCATGTGGCCACAGTATCTCAGGTGTGTCCAGCTGGCCTCCACTCCATAGCCACATGCATGGGAAAATGTTCAACACCTCCTGCAATGGACCCCTCCATCAGCACACAGTTGCCAGAACAATGCCAGTAAGACTGTGAAATCTAAATATGGTTGGTGGTGACCCGCCTTCCAGACGGCAACAGAGTAATGTTAGCCAGCATAGGAATCTACCACACCGGCAGTCAGAAGCTCAGCCACAATACATCTAAACAGGGCAGACAGAACTAGTCAGAATATTTGGAACTGTTCCACGGGGGAACTACAGTAGTCCTCTAAGATCTAAATCAGACCTTTAGTTCCTCCAATGCCATGTTGCACCCCAATACTACCCCAAGGCAGGGACGATTACTCCCAATGTAACTAAATGTATTTGTGAATTTCTCAATATGGGTAAAATTATGGGAATATTCCTGACTTCCAACCCTAGTGGAATTACATCTGCTTTTTATCATTCTGTGAGTACTTTACCATGCAATTCTGTTCTTACTGCCTTATTCTTCAATTTCTCTTCCTTTGAAGTGAGGTTTCCTACTTCCCCTGCCTTGGCGTCAGGCAGTCTGCATGAACAATGCCGGGGTGACAAGTCCTTTTTATGAGGGCAGGGTACAGCCTATAAATCAGCAAGTGGGGCTGTACCCTGCTCTGCCACCCCCCCCCATACTGCTAGTGATGGCCCATACAGGCACACCTTATCCTACTACTGTGTGGCTGCCTTGAGCAATAAACAAAGTCCAGATGCCAGCTACACTCTGCCATGTGACCCAGGCTGCAGTCCTAGGGCAGATGAATGCCAACTTTCTAAAAAGTGGCATTTTTCATTTAACAGGATTTTAACTACTATTTGCCAGACATAAAACATTAAACGTTTACTTGTTTCCAATCAAGAGTTGGCACTTATTAAATCTTATTAGGCAACCCAATGTTATCTTATTAGAGAGGTAGGCCTCACAGTAGTGAAAAACACATTTTGGAGTTTTTTACTACCAGGACATGTAAAACTTAAAAGTACATGTCAAACATTTTAATTACAATCTAGGGCCTACCTTATGAGTGATTTATGTGCAATAAAAGGGGAAGTTAATACTTTGCAAGGGGGTTATATTACCAAGTCAAATTAGATGTTTAAAACTGAATGCAGCTGCAACAGCAGGCCTGTGACATGTTTTAAGAGACGACTTAAGTGGGTGGCACAATAAGTGCTGCAAGTCTACTGGTAGCATTATATTTACAGGCACTGGGTATATGTTATACCACTTTACTAGGGACTTCTATGTACATTAAATAAGCCAATCAGGTGTAAACTAATTTTAACATGTTTTAGGGAGTGAACACAAACACTATAGCAGGGTTACCAGTAATAAAGGGCACAGAGTCCTGAAGCCAACAAAAACAAATTCAGCAAAATAGGAAGGTAAAGGCAAAAAGTGTGAGACATCACCCTAAGGCTGACAGGTGTAACATGTGTCTCCCTCAGCTGGAAGTGGTGAGAATCACCCAACCTCCTGGGAGTTCTCTTCACCAAGGTGAAAGAACCCAGACTATCAGCATTGGAGGGGTCTTTACCCAGGGTTGTATTCTGCCATAAACACCATTCCCTGTAGATAAATGGACCACCTCAACGTTTTGGATACTTACCCCTCATCTGCATGAGCCGTCGTAGGGGCTTTTGGTCTGCCTGAACCCAGAAGTGAGTCCCAATCAAGCATGGTCTCAGCTTCTTAAGTGCCCAGACCACAGCAAATAGAAGTCCTCTTCTGTTTTTTGAGAAGTTGCCTCCTAGAGGTGAAAGCTATAGATGGTCTAGGGCCTCCTCGTTTCACTGTGATAAAACTGCCCCTCTGCCATGCTCCCAGGCATCAGTCTTCATAAAGAATTTCTGGGAAAAGTCAGGGACCTTGATTACAGGGGCTCTAAACATGGCCTCTTCTGGGGCAGCTTCTTTGAAGTCAGCTTAATTTAGGGGCAACAGTTGTGCCATCTCCCTTAGCAAATGTTCTGTAGTAACCAGAAGGGCCCAGCAAAGCCCTTACTTTGGTCTATGTTTTTTTTGTGGGGCAGGTCAGGATAGTACCAATTTTGGCCTGGAGGGGCCTCACCTTACCCCACCTACAAGTTGTCTAAAGTACCCCACAGAACCCTACCCTATCTGGCATTTACTTGCATTGATAGTCAGGCCTAGTTGTTGTGAGGTCTGAAACACTTTCTATGGGTGAAACATGTGGTCCTCCCAACTGCTACTGTATACAGCTATTTATACTCATGAGCAGCATTGAAGGCCTCCATCTCAGCTAGGTTCTGTTCTCAACATCTGGAAGGTGTCAGGGGCACTCTTCAATCCTTTCATTTGAGAAACTTTTTGGGGCCCTTGAGAGAACTACCTCCATGTTTTAGCACCCCTTCCTTCTTGGTGGGAGCCCTGATCACCCCTTTGGGAGTCCTCCCCAGATACCTTCTTGTGGACTCTGGTTCTGATCCAGCAGTCCGCCTCATTAGCAAAGTATCTGGGGCTAGAGAGCTCGGTATTCAGAGGTGAAACATGTGGTCCTCCAAGTGGCTACTGTGGCAGGTATGTCATACAGATTAACAGCAACAAAGGCCTTTAACCATACTGTGACCTGGCCACCAATCTCATGGAAGGTGGCCGAAGAATTAATCAATCCAAATGGCATTAGTCTAACTTGAAAATGGCCAACTGGGATAGAGAATGCTAACCTTTCTTTGGCCCACTGAGCTAGGGCAATCTGCCAGCACCCTGAAGTAAGATCAAACAGTCTTGGTGACTAAGTTGAACCCAATGTAGATCACATAGTCCCTGAATTCTGAGGCGGCACCCGGTGAGCAACTTTGGGTACCAGCACCACTGGAATGGACCAGGGACTACTAGAGTGCTCATTCACTTCCAATTCCAGTATCTTGGAAATTTCCTCCTTGATGCTGGCTCTCACCTGGTATGGCAGTCTGTAATTTTTTTGTTCTAGATATCTTTTTATTAACATGTTTATGCAGAGAGAAATGGTATAGTACTTATGCCTTCGGCACAGCAAGGCCTTCAAAATCAACATAGTCAAGAAGGGTCCTCCCTCATTCTAACCCCAGTATCCCTAACAAAGGCAACTTCTGGGGGCTTGCGGGCTGCGTGCTGTGTCCAGGAAGGAATATCCAGTATAGATAAAGAGTCTCTCAAAGTCTTAAACAACTGAACAAACATAGAAACAAATAACATTTGCACACTATAAATGTGAAGGTCAGAAGACGTAAAGTGACTGATGTTCGAGCATTGCTGCAATAATGCTATCAAAGGGCCACATTAGGATGAATAGGTATGGGAAGGCCATTTGTGGCCTCAACTGTCTGAGCCAGCAGTGGGACCTGCCTCAAAGAGTTGGAGTGCTTTGAGGTCTGAAGGTGTAAAACAAGTATTCCAATTTAGAAAAGTATTGAATAAGTGGCCTCCACGTCCTGATAAAGTCCCCTTTGGTATGTGTTAGTTTAAAAGTAAGGACATGGTGACAACCTGCAACAGCCGCTGCGCGGTTGATTGTTTTCAATAGAGCCACACCCAACATGTGAGAAATTAGCCACCACTCCCTATTCATCATATATGGAGCAAGGATTGGGCCCTGATCCTTAGAAGTGCTGTTTCAGGGGTGTCTGAGAAGGGATACCATATGGCCCCTGTAATATGGCTAGGAACTGCCTTCCAGAAAGTGGAAATGCCAGGGCACATCCGCCAGATGTGCAAGAAGTCCCCCTGAGTTGTAGTATATCACCAGCATCGGGGGTGTTGAGGGCAATATTATATGAAGAGAAGTGGGAGCAAAATACCAGTGTGTCATTACCTTTTCATTGGGGTATGTTTTTAAGGTTTTTGGGGATATCTGCCTTGTAGGGATGAGTGTGATCGGGGCTTGAGTGCTGCAAGACCTGACATGTATGAGAAATAAGTCCCTGGGAACCTTGAATACTATCTGACTAAAGATTTGAAGGCAGTTAGCTTATGTGTAGCCCCCTGATTGTTGTCAGGAACATGGGCACAGTGGCGGAGTTGGTAGTATTGGAGCCTTGTTGCTTCTGGTACTTTATATTCCTGCCTACAATGGTCAAATGTTTTAATAGAGTCCACAGTGAACAGATCCTGGCAGGTACGACAATCCGCTTCTTGCCAGTATCCATAAGAATTGGGTTGCAGTGCTGCTGAAAAGTCTGCGTTACGCGCCAGGGGGTGTGTTTGGGGATGGGAATGTGGTTCGGCCTCATTTTTGTGCTAGGGAGTCCCAAATCTCTAGTACAGTTTTTGTGGGAGTGGCCATATATGTGCTGCAGGGCCGTGCATTTTTGGGAACCCATCCTGGGTCCCACAGGGGTTGGAAAGCCACTGCCCGGTCCATGTGGAACCACTCTCAAGCACCACCCATTCCAAAATTAAACAAACGTGAGCTGCCCAATAGTAGTCCAAAAGTTTGGGGCATCTGAGTCCACCCCTGTCATGCTGTAGCTCCGGAATACGGATAGAGAGGTGGGGTCATTTCCCACCCCATGTGAAGGACCGAATGTCACTCTGAAGTTTTAATACCTCTTCATGTGGGATGGGTGTAGGGAGACTTTGAAAAAGGTATATTACTTTAGGGAGTAGAGTCATTTTGACAGCATTGAGGCAGCCTAACCAGGTTGCCTGAAATGGCGTCTACCTCCCAAACTCATCTAGCATGGTCTTTCTACAGACCGTCCAATTGGTAGCTGACAAAGTAGGGATAAGTTGCAGGCCCAGATATTGTATGTGGTCATGAGCCCATTAGAATGGGAAAAGGGCTTGTATGGAGAATAGAGTTTGTGGAGTGATAGTCAGATTGAGGGCTTGAGATTTGGCCAAGTTGATTTTAAAGCCCAAGACCTCCTCAATGGCTCAAAGAATAGGGCCTGATGCTGGTAGTGCTCTATGAGAATGTGTAAGGGCTAGTAATAGATCACCTGCAAACAGGGCAATGTGAGTGCCTGCCAAATGGGATTCCGACTATGGGGGTCATTACAAGCTTGGCGGGTGGCCACCGCCGCCCGCCAAGCGGTAACAGCCTTGCGGCCGCCAATGCGCCCGCACTCGCGCGGACCCCATTACAACATCCCCGCTGGGCCGGCGGGCGCAAACCTAGTTTATGCCCGCCGGCCCAGCGGGGGTGAGGCCGCAACATAGGAGCCGGCTCCTAATGGAGCCGGCGGTGTTGCGGCCATGCGACGGGTGCAGTAGCACCCGTCGCGCTTTTCACTGTCTCCTATGCAGACAGTGAAAAGCTGCACTGGCCCTGTTAGGGGGCCCCTGCACTGCCCATGCCAGTGGCATGGGCAGTGCAGGGGCCCCCTGGAGCCCCAGGACTCCCCTTACCGCCAGCCTCTTCCTGGCGTGCAAACCGCCAGAAACAGGCTGGCGGCAGGGGAGTCATAATCCCCAGGGCAGCGCTGCTTGCAGAGCTGCCCTGGTGGATTATCACCGCCGGGGCTAAAACGGCGGGAAACCGCCGCGGTCGTAATATGGGTCTCCGTACCGCCAGCCTGTTGGCGGTACGAACGCCACATTACCCCTGGCGGTCCCCTATGTCTTCTGACTGATGAATGGTGGCTGCCAGTGCTTCCACCGCTAAGGCTAAGCGGAGAAGGGACAGGGGGCAGCCCTGTCTAGTATCTCTCTGTATATGAATGGGATGTGATAGGTCTCCGTTAACATGGATCCGTGCCGTGGGAAATGTGTAAGAAGTCATGATTCTCTTAATAATTGTAGGGCATACGCCTCTTTTTTTAGGACTGCCGTTAGCAAGGATGAGCTTGCAAAAGGCTTTCTCTGCATCAAGTGAGAGAAGGCCTGCTGGAAGAGTATGACAATGGGCCTTCTCTACTAGGCATGCTAGGAGTCTGATGTTATCTGCCCCCTGCTGGTTAGGGATAAAGCCTACCTGGTCAGGATTGATTAAGCCTTGGAGGCATGAAAACAATCAGTTGGCCAATATTTTCGTGAAGAGCTTGACATCTGTGTTCAACGGTGCTATGGGGTAGTATGAGGCACAGAGGTTTGGGTGGTTTATAGGTTTCAGAATCATCGATATCTCTGCTTCAGTCATAGTGGGAGTGAGTCCCGATGTCAGAGTAAAGGAGTTGTTTAGGGCCAGCATATGCTCTTGTAGTTGTAGCAAAAAGATACAAAAGAATGACACTGCCAGACCATCCGGACCAGGTGATTTGCTTAGGGGGAGACCCCTTCCTGAAGCTCTTCTGGGGTGATAGGGGCCTTCAGCAGTTCTGCATTAGTTGGATCTAATGGGTCCCACTGACAGTGATGTAAATATTGCGCTATAGCCTTCGGAGGGGCCTCCTCGCTAGTGTAAAGGGTTTGGTAGTAGCCATGAAAGGCTTGATGTTTCTCTACATCTTTTGTAGACTATCGGCCCTGTTCAATCTGTAATCTCAGTATATATGCTCGTGCCCATTGTTGTCTTAATTTGTGTGCCAAAATAGTCCCAACCTTATTGCCTCCTTCATAGTACCGCTGTTTATGTACCAATAACTGGTATTCTGCTTTATTGGTGCGAATAGACTGGAGTCGGCCACTCGGCAGGGCCAGTTTTCTTTTGATGAGTCTGGGGGGTTTGGCCTCGTCTTGGTGTTCCAAATGCTTAATGTTGACCGGTATGTCCTTTTCTACTATTACAGCTTCCCTTCTCCTGGCTATAGCTAGGGAGGTAATCTCACAGCAAATGGTGGCTTTAAAGCCATCCCATATAGTGTGCGGGGAAACATCTGGGGTTGTTTTCCCTGAAGTAATTAGTTATAGCAGTGCAGAGTATCTTCAGTTCTTCATGTTTATATTGAAGGTCCATGTAGGAGGCTGTCCTCGCTTATAGTGGGTACCTTGTGGTACTTACACCTTGTGCCAGGTCCAGTTATCCCTTCTTAGTAGATTAGAGGTGTTCTAGCAGCTTAGGCTGATAGAGGTAGCTATAGCAGAGCAGCTTAGGCTGAACTAGGAGACATGCAAAGCTCCTACTATACCACGTATATCACTCAGCACTATATCATAAGAAAACACAATACTCAGAGTTACTAAAAATAAAGGTACTTTTAGTGACAATATGCCAAAAGTATCTCAGAGGATATACTCCCTTAGGAGGTAAGTAATATACACAAAATATATACGCAGAAACCAAAATCAGGTAAGTAACAATTAGAAAAGTAGTGCAAACACTGTAAAACACAATAGAATGCAATAGGGAAATATAGGCCTTGGGGCAACACAAACCATATACTCAAAAACTGGAATGCGAACCAAGAATGGACCCCAGGCCTAGTGTAGTGTGTAGAGGGGTGCTGGGAGTGTAAGAAAAGACTAAGGGTGTCCAAGATACCCCACCCCAAGACCCTGAAAAGTAGGAATAAAGTTACCCTACTGCTCCAGAAAGACAGTAAAGTCGAGAGAGGGGATTCTGCAAGGACAACAACTGACTGCAAAGCACTGAAGATGGATTCCTGGACCTGAGGACCTGTAAAGGAAGGGGGTCAAGTCCAAGAGTCACGCAAGTGTCCAGGTGGGGCAGGGGCCCACTAAACCCCGGATGAAGGTGCAAATGGGCTGCCTCTGGGTGGAAGAAGCCAAAGATTCTGCAACAACGGAAGGTGCCAGGAATGTCTCCTTTGTCAGAAGATGTCCCACGGTGTGCTGGAGGATGCAGAGTTATTTCCACGCAGAAAGACCACAAACAAGCCTTGCTAGCTGCAAGAGTTGCGGTTGAGGATTTTGGGTGCTGACAGGGCCCAGGAAGGACCAGGGGGTTGCCCCTTGGAGGAGGAGATAGAGGGGGCACTCAGCAATACAGAGAGCCCATTCAGAAGCAGGCAGCACCCGCAGAAGCACCTGAACAGGCACTTAGGAGATCTGAGGATGATGGTCAACTCAGAGCAACAAAAGAGGGCCCCACGACGTTGGAGTCCAACTCAGCGAGTTGGGCAATGCAGGACGGAGTGCTGGGGACCTGGGCTAGGTTGTGCATGAAGGAAGTCTTGCAAAAGTGCACAGAAGCCCTAGCAGCTGCAGTTCACGCAGTACACAGGATTGCTGTCTGGCGTGGGGAGGCAAGGACTTACCTCCACCAAATTTGGACAGAAGGGCCACTGGACAGTCGGGGATACTTTGACCCAGCTCCTGTGTTCCAGGGACCACGCTCGTCAAGATGACAGGGGACCCAGAGGACCGGTGATACAGAAGTTTGGTGCGACCCACAGGAGATTTCTTCTTGGCTTCCAGTGCAGGGTGAAGGCAGACAGCCCTCAGAACATGCACCAGTAGGAAACAGTCAAGAAAGCTGGCAGGATGAGGTGCTACAATGTTGCTGGTAGTCTTCTTGCTACTTTGTTGCGGTTTTGCAGGCTTCCTGGATCAGTCAGCGGTTGTTCCTTGGCAGAAGTCGAAGAGGGAAGTACAGAGGAACTGTGGTGACCTCTTGCATTCGGTATCTGGTGAGATACCCACAGGAGAGACCCTAAATAGCCCACAGAGGAGGATTGGCTACAGAGAAAGGTAAGCACCTATCGGGAGGGGGTCTCTGACGTCACCTGCTGGCACTGGCCACTCAGAGCTGTCCATTGTGCCCTCACACCTCTGCATCCAAGATGGCATAGGTCTGGAACACACTGGAGTAGGGCACCTCCCCTGGGAGGTGCTGGTCAGGTGAGTGGTCACTCCTTTTTCCTTTGTCCAGTTTCGTGCCAGAGCAGGGCTGGGGGATCCCTGAACTGGTGTAGACTGGCTTATGCATGGAGGGCACCATCTGTGCCTTTCAAAGCATTTCCAGAGGTCAAGAGAGGCTACTCCTCCCAGGCCCTTCACACCTATTTCCATTTGGGAGACGGTGTAACACCCTCGCCCAGAGGAAATCCTTTGTTCTGCCTTCCTGGGACTGGGCTGCCCAGGCCCCAGGGGGGCAGAAACCTGTCTGGAAAGTTAGGTTAGCAGTACCCGGGTTCTATGCTGGAGACCCGGGGATGCATGGAAATGTCCCCCCAATACCAGAATGGTATTGCGGTGACTATTCCACGCTCCTAGACATGTTACATGGCCATGTTCGGAGTTACCATTGTGACGCTACATATAGGTATTGACCTATATGTAGTGCACGCGTGTAATGGTATCCCCGCATTCACAAAGTCTGGGGAATTTGCCCTGAACAATGTGGGGGTACCTTGGCTAGTGCCAGGTGCCAACACACTAAGTAACTTTGCACCTAACCTTCACCAAGTGAAGTTACTTAAGTGCAGTGTAAAATGGGTGTGAAATAACGTGGACGTTATTTCACTCAGGCTGCAGTGGCAGACCTGTGTAAGAATTGTCTGAGCTCCCTATGGGTGGCAAAAGAAATGCTGCAGCCCATAGGGATCTCCTGGAGCCCCAATATCCTGGGTACCTAGGTACCATATACAAGGGAATTATAAGGGTGTTCCAGTGTGCCAATCAGAATTGGTAAAAGTAGTCACTAGCCTGCAGTGACAATTTTAAAAGCAGAGAAAGCATAAACCCTGAGGGTCTGGTTAGCAGAGCCTCAGTGATATAGTTAGGCATCACACAGGGAACACATACAGGGCATACTTAATGAGCACTGGGGTCCTGGCTAGCAGGATCCAAGTAACACAGGCAAAAACAAACATACATACAGTAAAAATGGGGGTAACATGCCAGGCAAGATGGTACTTTCCTACAGTCTAGGTATCCCTCTTCTAAGGTTACCACACATTGTGTTAGCGCTTCAATTTCCTCTGCTTTCGCATCCACAGTCAGTTTTTAATAATTTATCCCCTCACACAAAATGTCGACGTCCCGTATGACCTCCAGCAAGCAGGATTTGAATTTGGTTTTCAGAGGGCGTATCTCCTCTTGAAGCATATTAAGAAACTTGTCCACAGAGGCTTGTGCGGAGTCTGTGGTGCATCTTCTGGTGTTGGCAGGTTTTACATATTCTGTTGAGGTAGTGTATTCCCCAACGTTGTTAGTGAGAGGTCTTTAGTTGCAGTCTCCAGTTTTGCTTTGGAAAATTTGCCAGGGGCATGGCCCGGATGGTTTTCGCCCCATGATTACAGAGTGGATTGTAGTCCTTAGAGCTGGGAGGACACCTTCTAGGCATGAAGGTCCAGTTGATGGAGCTGTTGAAGTGCGATCTGGAAGGCAAATTAAAGACAGTATGGGGACACACCCGGCACCTTCCAGCCCACTTCTTCTTTGTGGGGGAACAATTAGGATACTGGTCGTCACTTGGGATAGCTTTGGAGGGGAACTTTGAACAGCTAGGCAGATTTGGCTGACAGACGGGGTACTGAATCAAGGTAGAGACCCACAGGTCCAAGTTCTCAGCTGCGCAGCTCGGCCCCCAACTAGGCTCAGTGGCATGTAATCGAGCAGAGGGTGGTCATTGTCTCTAGGATAGGCGTCACACAGGCAGTCCAGTCCTCTGTGTCTCCCATCTGAGGGCCTGTCCCAGGTCCCCTCTCTGTGGGAGCAGCAGCAGGTGCAGTGCCCAGGTATGGGCAGAAGCAACACCGTGGGCCGGCGGGGCACGTGGCACAGCAGGTTACCGGTGGTATGCTCCTCAGAGCCGCTATAGCCACACAGTGTGCTACGTTGCTACTGGGTGGTGGACAAGAAATGCATCCACGGCAGGGCCCATGTCCATTGTTCCCCAGGAAGCAAGACTGTGCCCCATTGGGGGTGCAGTAGTTGCTCAGTGCTATACAGTAGTGAGGACTCCTCCTGCGCGTGGAAGGTATAATGGTGAGTGCGCAATCCTCAGGCCCCGTTCAAGCTGTGACAAGAGCTGTGGCATCCCACCTCAGTGTCCCCTTCTGTGAGTTTTCTCACCGTAAGTCATGGGGTTCCCAGGTTGCCAGGATATCTTCCTCCCTTCCTCCCCTGGGAACTCCATAGCTAGTGCCACCACTACCATGGGTGCGCTGGACCCTACAGGTGTAACTCTCTTCCTGCACGCTGGGTCCACCTCACAGTCTGCCCTGCCAGCCTTCTAGTCATCAACAAGTCCATCTGGTGCTTACCCCCATCCCCCTTTGTCTCCAGGAATGCAGCCCATCCAGAGGGGTCCGGGATCCATAGGGTGCCCAAGCCCTGGGGAAGGGCAGGGCCCATCTCTCACCGCAACTCATCACGGCAATCCACCCAGGGCGTGGGCTGCGAACCTCAGCCCGTTAACACAGCATGTCACTCCTCTTCTCCCAGCAATCACCCCTGTTGTTTTCCCCACCAACCAGGGTCTCAGCAGTGGCTCCCTGGTTCATTGGGGCAGGGCTTCATCTCGATGCAGCAGTCAAAATGGCAGGCGCTAGACCTGTAGCTCCATCCAGGCTGTGCCAGGCTGCAGGATATAACACCCCGGCATGGTGAGCAATTAAGGCGTCACTCACATCAGATGGGCCTCAGACATCTTGTTGATATTTATTAACTTTCATGATGCTTTTATGTGAACGTTTATGGTTATCATTAACCAAAATAAAGTTTATGAACGAACAAACAGGTTGTTGGTTAGTTGTGTGTGTGTGTGTGTTGGGGGGTTAATACTGCTCAAGCAAAAGCCACAATCCCTGTCAGTGTGAACCACGAAAATCACTAAATAAATCTGTGCTTAACTGTCTGACAGCTTGGCACAAAATAAGTCAGGCTTTACTGTAAAGTATTGATGCAACACACAAACTGGAATAAAGTGAAACAACATAAGAAAAATGTTATACCAATTTGGAAAAATAGAGACATTTTATTAAAGTATTTGAAACCAAAATGACGAAAATCCAACCATTGGAAGTGGAGTTATACATTTTTAAAGTTTAAGGTAAAAACTAGTGCCGAAAAGATGAAAGCGTCAACCAAAGACTTGCTCTCACTCAAGACTGGGTCAACGTAAAAAAAAAAAAAGGGCCAACCGTGATGGAGCATGAGTTGGATAGAAAAAAGTTAATTGGGCTTGGTCAGTGCTTACTTTCAAACTTAGAAGAAATTTGAAGGAAAAGTCTCAGAGAAGGTAAAGTTCAATGTGCAAGACTACAAGTAGTGTCTGAGGACTAGACATCAGGGAACCACTGGACCAAAGTCATGGGGCAGATTTCAACATTCAGTCTTAGAGCCTCATTACGAGGTTGGTGGTCAATGCAGTGCCATGGTGGGGATCCGACCACCATCAACTTGGCGGTCAGAACACTGTATTGTGAGTCATGCTGCCTATGGAGCAAAGAACACTGCTGTCCTGCCAGCACTGTCAGACAGCGCAGACCGCTGCTGTGACTAGGCAGGATAAACAGGCCGACCGAGCATGTGTTTTCACTAGACACATTATGAGGTTGTACACCACCAAAATTACCATCTCAGCAGGCAGTAATGGAGAGCATAGAGGGAGCAACTCACCTGCAGCTAGGGTTACATGTCCTGTCGCTATTGGTGCTCATCGAAGGTGCACAAAATCCATGCCACCAGGGGTACAACCAACTGTAAGTTCACACACCTACCTGCGTCATTAGGTTGAACAACAGATAATTGTGCCATCATACACATGATATGGGGCTCATGCTATGGGCATCAAGTAGATTTGTCATTGTGTATGTAGTCGGAGTCATTCACTAAGAAGGACACATTCACAGCCATTAAACGGTCCCTTTGGGCAGGTCATTCACACTGAGCCACAACACTACACAAAAACAAACAACTGCATATCTTCTGCACAGGAACAGTGAAGAGAACACAATATTGTGTCACACAACAGAAACAACACAGCAATATCACATTTACCAATACAACTGACAACCTCACATTGCATACATGCCATGGACTGTCGTCAGGTTCAACACACATAAGTATGGATGTGTTATGGAACACAAACACCCCTCCCATTAAACATCCCCTGGTATGGACCCACACATCACCCACATTGCAACACAATGGAAGGATAATTGGATGCACAATAATCAGAGAGACAAATATCCCCATCTCAATATGCAAACAATACCAAAACAATAGGGATGGGGCATCAGGAGAACTACTGGGACACATCACACTTTGCACATGCCCCTAAAACAACATTTGCACAGGAACTAGCTCTACATGTAACTCGGGGACAAACAATACTAAAGCCAAGTGACATGCTTATCAGCAGAATGTGGAAGTGCAAGTCAAGAAAGCAAATACAACTGCAAAGACATGGGCCATACATCTAGATGAAGTAGCTGCAAGGTACACACAAAAAAATTGACAAATGCACAGTCAAATGTAAAGGAAGCCGGCACAATTTAACACCCTCTATGACTGCACAAAGAAAATGTAAGCTGCTACACATGAGACAAATGTACAATCCATATCTTTGGGACAAGTCTAACACCATACATGCTGACATTGGAATAAACAAGATGAAATACTTACCATACTAAACTATACACAATGCAATGACACCAAAATTGCATTAACAAACACATATCATACAATCACATATACCCTTGCCCTTGGTGACACCAGCACTGCCTACAAAGTCAGAGTGCCATACAAACAGCAAATGCATCAGCAATCAGGGTGAAACACACACAAATGTAGGCAGACAACACAAATTACCATGGAAAAATAAAGGTAGAAAATGAATTGCAGGGCAAATGTGTACCCAATAAAACAACTATTTGAACCAAAACAATTATGCTCAAAGGCCATTGTCCAATCCATCTTAAAGTCTTTGCAAAGTACTGTGCCCACACTTAACTTCTATTAATGCCAGGAAACCTCCACAGGAGGGGGTATCAAGTGGACAGGCAGGCACCTCAGGGATCATCCTTGGGGGGGGCTGGTTTGGGATGGGTGGGCTTTGGAGGGGTGAGCTTCTTCTTGGAGGGAAGGGTATGGTTCCTTGCGGGGGCGGGTGTGACAGGGGAGGACTTGGATGCGGAATGGATAGGTTGGGATGTGGTTCAGGCACTCTTGGGTTTGGGATGGGGTGGAGGGAACAGGGGAAAGGGCAAGCTCAAAAGGGAAACTCTCATTTGGAACACAGGGATGGCCATCAGAAGGGGTTTGGAATTTGGAGGTTGATGGAGTGGTCCTCTGGTGTGTGGGTGTAGATGTCTTGGGTGTGTGCATGTGTGAGGTATACTCTGTTTGGGTGGTGTCGGTTGCATGTGTGAATGTGGTGTTTGCATGTCTTGGTGCCTGCGAGGTAGAGGTGCTGTGTGATGAAGTGGTGTATGTTTGTGTGTCTGTTGGGGTGGTGTCTGCAGGTATGCTGGCAGTGTGGATGTTTGTGTGTCTGTTGGGGCGGTGTCTGCAGGTATGATGGTGTGGTTAACGTTTGTGTTTCTGCTGGGGTGCTGCCTACAAGTATGATGGATGTAGAGGATATCTGTGTGTCTGTTAGGGTGGTGTCTGCGGGTATAGTGGGTATGGTGGATGTATCACTGGCTGTTGTGGGGGTGCCTGTGGGTATGCTTGATGTGGTGTGTGGGTCAGTGGTGGTGGTGCATGTATCTGCTGAAGTGGTGGCTGATGTTGTGTTTGTGGGTGTATGTTACGTGCTGCATTGTCTTGTGGTGCTGGTATGTCTTGTGGTGAGCGCAGATGTGTCTGTGTGCTTGGGATGGATAGGGAAATGGGGGATTTGGATTGAGAAAAAAGGAGGTGGAGGGGGGCAGAATGTGGGGGGTGACTCACTGCCATTAATGAGGAGGTCAGAGCTTCAAAAGGTCTCTGTAGGCCAGCCATGGCACTATGAATGCCTTTCAGGAAAGCATTGCTCTGCTTGCTGAAGTTGGCTGACCAACCCCTGGATGGCATACACAATGGCAGTCTGATCCACAGAGATGTTCCTCAGGAGGTCAATAGCCTCCCCACTCAGGGCAGCTGGGGTAACAGGCTGGGGCAGAGGTGCCTGTGGCAAAGGAGACACCTGGCCTCTTTTGTGATCAGGCACAGCCAACTGGGTATGGAGAAACAGGGAGGGTGGTGATAGAACTAGGGGTGGCCAAGAAAGATGGTAAAGAAGTATGTCCCAATGGGTCTGCCACAACTAGGGAGTGGCCATTGGAGGTTGAAGGCGCTGCTGATGATGTAGATCTTGTCTCCTCTGTGGCACTCGCCTCACATTCCAGGCCAATGGGTCTCCCCATGTTGGTGGTGTTTTGACCAGAGGTACCATGCCCAGATGCTTCCCTACTTGGTTGTGTCCTGTCTCCTTCACTTGCCTGCGCTGATGCTGCAAATACAAAGAGAAAAGGGGTCATCACATGTTCCTGATCGCACTTGAACCACAGCTGTGATTAGGAAACATTACCATGATGTCAAGTAGGCCCCTGCATCTAACTCCACCAAAGTGGCTCCTACATGTACCATACCATATGAATGCATGCCATCTGAACTGTCAACAGCTGCCCACAGGAAAATCAGGATCTCAGACAGACAACTAAAATTACATGGCTGAAGTTGTACAATCACAGTATCCTTTGAACAAGTGGGGGACCACATCACCCTTAATGGTTTGCCTCATAGAGCATACCTCAGTTACCTGGCGGAATACAATAGTAGGCCAATGCCAAGTTCATTCCACAGATCCTGCGGTCATGCAGACATTTATTTGTCACATACACAATAACATAACAATGTGAAATGATGCCCCCAGACCATGCCTTGTTGCTGACAACAGGACAGTAGCCTGGAGAAGGTGACATGGAATTACTCATGTCACACTGGAAACATATCGCCAATGCACACTTCACCAAGTGAAATTTGTCTCAATGGAGTCATGGAGGTACTACTAAAGTTACTCTGATACGCCACACATTTGGCATGGAAATGTACACTGTGGACAGCATGTGCAAATTGAGAGGGGGATATGTCCCTAAAATCCGCAACACAATGAAAGAGCAAGCCCCTGGGAAATTAATACTATTGTCTGACACCCGGTAAAATTGCATACTCTGACTGCATCAGTGGACACCCTTAGTCATTTGTATGTTGGAGAGGCCCTCAACATGTTGCCCATTCGGAATATACATCACTGTCTCCATTTTGGTCCTGCAAACCCAGATGTATATAGATGAATGGTTGTACCCAACTACATGTGATTTTAACATAACTGCAAGTCACTCCATTATGCACAACAACAGTCAGGTTACAAACGTTCCACATTACACATGTGCAGTGCACTTTGCTACATGATGTTACACCAATGGCCTGGAAATGCACATTGTGGCTAGAAAATCTAGTCATACACGTCTTGTTCCTCATTGCTACTGCAGTTGTACATGCCAAATGACATGCAATGAAGGTTGAGGGTATATGTCAACCAACAATCAATGGTGAAACACTCCTGTCTGTGGCACCACATGAAATGTACCCAAATTGCAAATGTCCTATTCCACACACAGGATGGCATGCACATATGTGAGGGAATACTGTAATCATCCCATAAGGACAGGTTAAACATGTATGAAACAGCAGCATACAGATTTTGTAAAAAGAGAAAGGGGCACATGCTAACATGTAAGCACAAGAAATGCTGGCAACAGTGATGGCACATAAATCATGTCAATGGACATTCCTCACTTTCCAAAGGAAAGTATTGATCTGTAGCTGAACCAAATAACATCTGTCCCATGTATGATGGCAATCGTCACATTACAGACAGTCGTGGGGCACAATCACCCATCATTCACTGAAGACAAGCAGTCTCTGGTTAGCAGGTGCCAATATACGCATTTGACCAGACACACAGCTGACGACTGATCCATCACTTACTTTCCTTTGGCCTGAAATGTTGAGGAGTAGCTAAATGTGGTCCCTGGGGAGCACATTTTTGTGGATTGTGCAAAGTTGTGCCCTAGGTCCCTGGGCAATAGGCAAGGCATATAGGTATGCACAACATGACATAGCTACACAGTCACTCATCTTCTGTGTTACACATGGCACATCCCTAATTGTCAGGGGGCGATGTCAGAACCTAACACATTAACTTGCCAATGTGACAGGCAGGAATATGCCCTGTACTCACCCTTTTGTGGCTGCTGTGCTCTCCTCAAACACCCATCAAGGTATGGGTAGGCCACCACCAGAATGCAATCGATTAGGGGGCTCATGGTCCGATATGCAGCCCTCACGTTGGGAGTACAGCCCCAGCTGGACCTCTGTGATCTTCTGAGCCCAACGTCTCAAGTCTTCCCACTTCTTGGGACAGTAGGCACTTCGCCGTCTGCGAACCCCCAGGGTCCGCACCTTCCGGGCGATGTCTCTCCATATCTCCTTCTTCTAGTGGGCGTTTACCAGCATAGATGCAAAAGACAAATCACAAGATTACAATCACAAGTTTTAGCACAAACAGTTGTCACACACATTTCAGAAACATCCATTTGTTAACGCACCACAAATTTAAAGCACACAAGCCACTAAGTACAGGGACATGACTACAGACATATATATCCATCTTGAGGCTAACCTACTACCACCCTGCTGAGGTCCTACAATGAATATGCAGGGCTACTGACATCTGGTAGCCCATGCTCCAGCAACCTGTACTGTGATGTGAGCCACACAGAAACACTACACACATGTGTGGCTTTTGAAGGGTAAACTCCTTAGGCCTGAATGGGCAAACACATTCCACACTCTGTGAGATTGACTCACTGCATACAGTTCCTACAGGCAACTGCCATAGTACAGACTTCACTCTTACACTTGGGTGACAATAAAAGGGCAGGTATGGTGGGTACAGAAAGTGTCTTCCTTGTGTGGACATGTGGCCTACCAAATGCCGACTCATGCCACCTCAGGGAGTGGGTTCTTTGGTAGGTACCTGTACCACAGAACACTCCTTGGGCATATGTGTCTATCCTACAGAGATGTCATCCAACATCCAGAGGTATGCATTGTACAATTTCTGCTGTGTGACTGAGGTACTGACTCACATGTCATGGTCTTCCAGGAATCAACACACTGCCTGCATTGCGCCACTGCCATTTGTGTAATAAGCCTGTACTGTACAAATGTGTACTTATGTGATGGTGATAACAGAGCTGTGCGGCTAAGAGACCTGTCATGAGTCAAAAACACACATTGACAATTATGCATAATGCACCCATGGACTACTTTTTTGGATGTGCCTCAATACCCATTCCTAATTCAGACAAGGACTGAGGCATTCAAGGCAAGTTTTTCCACTAGAGCATCATAGAGCCCACATGCCAGGATCTGCTTGTTTACAGGGCATGGGCACAGTGCCACAGTTGCATAGCCACAGTGACTGTACCCCAGAGTGGACTATGTTCCATACTGGGAGATGAATTGGACAGGCTCTGGTCTCTGTAGGCTAAGCATACAGAACCTACATGGCACTCCATTTACTTCACTTCCATGTATGACAGTACATTATGTGGCGATCAGCAATTTGGCATGTGGTGTATGTGGCAACCTGAAGGGCAGAGTGAGTCAGGATATGCATTCTAGACTACAATTTGGCAAGGCCAGATGCGGGTCGAAAGATATGTGGTACTATAGACACTGCTTACAAGATGCTCAAATAACTTATACAAGATGTTCATGCTGTCATGCACATTTATGTTGTCCAACATTTGCAATGACTATGTAGAAAGACATGTCTTTGGATGCAGTAAAATATTCTTACTTACTTATGTGCATCCAACACAATGAGGATCTAGGACCCCAAAAACCTCCCACAACACAATGTGACTAAACTTAACATATATTACTGACCACCAATGCCTACACCATGTACATTCCATTCATGCCACTCAGACTGCAAAAACAGGCACACAAGACGTCTAACTGGCCTGTGAGGAGGGAAAGGATGGTATAGAACAGAATCAATTGTGCCTATGAGATTTTTACCTGTTCCTCTGGTGAGCCATAGAGCTGTTCATACAGCGGTAGGACCTCATCATCGAGCCTCTCCAGCTCCTCTGGAGGGAAGGCTGGGGCCCTATCACCTGCTGGATGTGGCATAATTCCTCCAGAAGCGGCACACAGCAGCTCAGGTAGTGGAGGAGTTGCTAGCAGCAGTGTCAGGAGTCAAGGGAATAAATGTGCACAACATGTCAGTCAAATCTGCCACCTTCACGGTGATCACTGCCGATGGACACAGCCATTGGGCCGGGTCCGCCACAGGCAACAATGTCAGTCTATGGTTATGTCTTCCACAGTTGGAACCACCATGATGACTACAACCGGCAGCCTCAGGCGGTTTCTAATTTTCAGTGCAGTAGGTCAGGCAACCACCATTTTGGTAGCCTGAAATGCTTTATTTGGCTTTGGAATCTGCTTACACCTACAATATATGTGTTGTAGCATCACAAACATCCTTATTCTGTTTCGTCATGTCAGTCCTTCTACACAACCACCAGTGTAGTGTGTTGCAAGACACAGATAGTGCACGGTCCACCACTGCAGACAGTCATTTTGGCAGTCAGAATATACAGTCACATTTCAAGGAGCAATTGTGTTGCACACCTTTGAATTTCATAATACGCCATGTTGTGGACACTTGTGTTAACAACCATGGGGGTCACATGTGACCTTTGTGGACTTGCCAGCTGTGATGTGTACTGTATGTCATGTCTAACCAGTCAGAAATGCTTTGTAACATGGAATTGTTGGCTACATCATGTGTTTTGCTGTGGCCACACTGAATAATGTTCCAAATCATGTCTTGTCACTCATAGGTACCCTGGGAGAGGAAGGATGCAACAACCTCCTGTCTACCGTCCACTGGCAGACCTTCAGACCATGGAGCAATGTCATATTATTATGTTATACCACCTGGATAGTGGACTTATGCCGTCAGTTGGAGCCCGATCTGATGCCAGCTACTAGTTATCTAACCTGCATACCACCCAATGTACAAGTCATGTCAATTTTGCACTTCCTATCCACAGGTTCCTTCAACATACAGTGGCCCTATCTGCTGGTATGTCTCAACCTATGTTCAGTCTGGTGTTAAAGGATTTCCTATAAGCAATGATGAAACACATTGGCAGCTGTAGCAATGACATGAGGATTCAGCCAATGTGAAGGCTGATTTCTATGGCTTTAGCTGCCTCCCAATGTTGTGGGGGCCATTGATGCCACACATGTTGGCTTGGTGCCACCGCAGGCCACTGAATAAGTCCATCACAACAGAAAGAACTTCAGTTCCATCCATGTGCAAGTTGTCTGTTTGGTGGATCTCTACATCTGAAACATCTTTGCCAGTTATCGAGGATCAGCCCATGATTCCTTCATAATGAGGACAGCACCATACCCCAGCTGGTGTCACAATTGCACTCAGAGGGGACCTGGCTGGTTGGCAAGCCACGTCTGTCCTTATTGTGTGTGCAATGTCAGGTGCTACCATAATGAAGTGTGTGGCTCATTGTTGCACTTATGTTCCATTCCTTAATAGGAGACTCTGCATATCCAAATTGTCCTTTGTTGTTGATGCCACTGAGGAGTCCAACTACACCAGGGGAAGTCTGCGTCAATGAGGCCCATGAAGAACATGGCAGCCAGAGAAGCTGGCTTTTGGGCTCCTGAAGGCCAGATTCTGCTATCTGGACAGGACTGGTGGAGCTCTCCTCTACTCACTCGGGAAAGTGTGTCAGATCACTGTGGCATGCTACATGCTCCTCAACATCACCCTGCAGAGGAATATCCCATACATCCCGGATGAGGGGGAGCCTGCAGTGCCACCAGGTGAGACTTCTGAAATGCCAAGTGAGGATGAAGGTGGTGAAGAGAAAGGAGCTCACTTGCGAGAAGATCTCATCAACAGCTACTTTTCTTGAGTGCAAGTATGTCCTGTGATGTAATTACTGTGATTGTACAGTGAACTGTAGTTGTGAGAATGTGTGGAGCTGAGTGTTTTGGAACAGATAGGGAGCTGTTACTCTGCAATATTGAGCCACAGGCTGCATGAGAAGATAGATTTTGACACTCCCTCCCCCTTGATGATGTTGCTTTGTTTGTGTCAGTGTCATTGGCATTGGTCCAATCCTATACTCCTTGTTGTATTCTTTGTACAGGTATTTTCACCATGACATCATCTTGTGGGCATTTCAGAGTTGTGACATTGACAGGTATGTGATGCTGATCTGACATACAATGTGGGCATGGATTGTTCCAAGTAATCGAGGTCACAGAGTTTGGATGTATGAGACCTGTACCAAGACAGTTTGCACAGTGTTTGGGTGCAGGTACCAAAGTGTCCATTGCACTTGTTTTGTGTGTTATCGTGGACCTGATGCATCATGTTTGTCATCATGTGGTCTGAAAATATGTAGTCCCAGCTTTTCACCAAGTCATTTTTCCATCACATTGGCTGAACACTCTTTTTGTCTGACCTGTATGTAGCTGTAGATGTGTTTCATCATTGCAGGCCACAGTGCCTGTGTCACAACTCTAAAATATGTTTGTGTCATGCCACCAGATGACTGGTAATTGGATTACGGTATCCCAGTGATCAGGGACTGTTGTACCACCAACTGTCTGTATCTTGGATTATGTGATATCAGGTTACTTTGGTTTGGTATGTGATAAGGCTAAATCTGCTGACATCAACCACTTTAATGTGTGTCTATTCTTAATGACAAAGTCTGACTGACCCCTTCCTTCCGTGGTCTAAGGGTCGGTACCTTGAAATTTGTTAATATGCTCAACATGAGTCACTCATTCTGGTTTCCAATGGTCCAGATAAATTTACAGCTTATGTGTTTCACACTGTAATAACATTTTTGGTTTGACTAAACATGTGTGCTAATGTGTTGGTGTATAATGGTTGTAATCCTGAGCTGTATACTATGTACCTGTATCATATCCCTGTTTTCACAAGTATGCTTGTATCTTCATCGTATGGTTCACATGGTCACACATCTGTACATGGCTAAATGTGAAATTTAAGCAAGCAGACAATTAGTTTGTGATAGGTAGATTTATTACAATGCTAATACAGAAAATACATTTTGGACAGAAAGAAACAAGTGTAAAGTGAAAGGGTTGTTCATGGTGAGTGAAATCATTGGAGTAGATGCCAGACAATTGGACGTCCAAAGTACAGTGTACTCCTCCCATTGGAACTGGTAGGTGGTCAAGGATCAGTCAACAGAGTGAATGTGTGGCACACAAAGGAGGTAATTTAGGAAGAGGTCACTTAGTGGTAGTGGTGGCTGTCTTGCCATCCCCACTTCCTGATTCTTTACTGGACGTCCCTGCTTGTGTGAAGGGGGATCTGCTGCTCCAGAAGGATGTATCTGGGGTGGGTCCTTTCTCTGGCAGGGCCTCCCTTCCAGTGGCTGGCACCAATGTTTATGTTCTTTTTGTTGATGAGCCAAAGAAAGGGAAAGACTTTTGTTGAAAAGACCTGCTCATAGTGTGTGAATGCCCCTCAGCACCCCCGCTACAGAGGACATGTTTTTATTGTGGGCCTCTATCATGGCTGATGGTGTCCTGGCCAACAGCAGCCCCAGTGGCCTCAATCTGCTGGCCCACAGCACCCCGCTCACGCACCCTACCTCCATGGGCCTGTACTCATGCCACAGGGTGCCCTCTCCAACTTGTTCCTAGACCCTCACTATCAGAAGTGTTGCACTGAAACTCAGAATTCAGGACTGGGGGGCATGAGATGGTAGACACTGTGCTTGGGATACAGGTTGGGGGGCAAATAGTTGCCTGTGATGTTGAGGCACTGGGGCTGGGAGGTGTTTATGTGGGCACAGTGAGACTTCCAGTTGCCGTCTGACCAGGTCACCCAGATGGGCCAAAACCAAGGAGTGTCTTCTTTACTGAGGGCTTCATCCAGGAGGGTAGTGGCAGTCTGTTCTGTGGCATCTGTGTGCACAACGGCAGCTCGACCTGTTGAGATAAAATGTACAATGTTTGTATTGTGACATCTATCTCTAACAGGTTGGAGTTACAGTAAGCAGAGACCTATAGACTGTAGAAAGTTAAGTTTTACTTATTCCAATTGTGGTAAGTAACGACAGTATTGGGTGTATTGACATGACACATGCGAAGCATGCCAAACCGTTTTGACTCAAGCAGCTGCTGAAATGTTCGGATCATTAGCACTTGGGAGGATGGCTTACAAATGGCATTTTGCCACCAGTGCAGCAAAAACAGTGGCTAAGCAAGATATGACATTGCCCATTTGGATGCCTAATTGAGTTTGATGCAGGAAAACCCAGGACATTGTTATATATGTGACTGGAGTCATCATGTGCACAGTGCAATGCGAATGTGTGTGCTGCCAATACCAATCTGTTGAGGCACATTGATCCCTTATGAATACTTGTTATACACACTGGGTAAGGTGTCATTCATGTCCTCAAATATTTCATCTTGGGTTAGCTAGTCAAGATAGAGCTAGGCTGACAGATACTTCTTTGATTTGGGCATGGTCTGTGCTTGATCACTCCCAGGTGAGTATACTTCATTTGAGCATTGACAAACAAGGGTATTTGGACAAGTGGCCACTGTGCTGGTGATTAGAGTCAAAGTAACAGGGTCCACTGGACTTTGCAGTCATGTCACTCCCTCTACTTTCCAACACTTAGTAAATGGTATCCTCCCAGGTGAGTACACTTCAATTGAGAGTTGCCAAACAGGGGTCTTTGGACAAGTGTACCCTGGTCTGGTGTTTGGAGTTAAAGACACAGGAACTCCTGGGAGTTGCAGTCATGTCACTCCCTCTGCTGCACACAATATACACATGGTATCCTCCCAGGTGAATACACTTCAATTGAGAGTTGAGGAACAGTAGCATTTGGACAAGTGAACACTGGGCTGGTGGATGGAATTATAGATACAGGGCCTACTGGCCTTAGCAGTCATGCCACTCCATGTACTACACACACTATGCAAATGCTATACTCCCATGTGAGTATACTCCATTTGTGAGTTACCAAACAATGGTATTTGGAAAAGAGAACACTGGACTGGTGAGTGAAGTTGCAGGAACCAAGCCTTCTGGCATTTACAATGTCACTCCCTGTACTACAAACGTTATCCTCCCAGGTGAGTACACTTTATTCGTGAGTTACCATACAGTGATACTTGGACAAGAGATCACTGGGCTGGCGAGTGGAGTAACAGTAACAGAGCCTCCTGGCCTTAGCAGCCATGACACTCCCTGCACTACACACACTACACAAATGTTATTCTCTCAGATGAGTCCACTTCAATTGAAAGTTAAAAACAGATGTATTGGGGCATGTGACCTTGCTGCTGGTGGTTGGAGTTTCAGTAAACATGGCCTACTGGGGTTGCAGTCATGTCACTCCCTGTGCTACTCATTAGGCAAATGTTATCTCCCTAGGTGAGTATACTTCATTTGTGAGTTACCAAACTGGAGTATTTGGACTAGTGAACACTGGTCTGGTGTTTGGAGTTAGAGAAATAGTGCCTCCTGGAAGGTGCAGTCAGGTAACTCTCGACTACACACACTATACACATGATATCCTCCCTCGTGACTAAACGTCAGTTGAGAGTTACCAAAAAGGGGTATTTGGGCAAATGTACACTGGGCTTGTGGTTGGAATTACAGAAATAGGGCCTCCTGGACTTAGCAGTCAGGTCACTCCCTGTACTTCCCACACTTGACAAATGGTATTCTCACAGGTGAGTAAACTTCAATTGAGAGTCACCAAACAAGTGTCTGTGCACAAGTGACTACTGGTCTGGCGCTTTGAGTAATAGAAACAGTGCCTTCTGGGAGTTGCAATCAGGTAACTCTCTGTATTACAAACACTAAACAAATGTTGGGTATTACGTATCTGTATGCTGACTGCATGTTCAGTTAGGTTTGGGCATACATTTACCTGTTGAGACATACCATGAGTCTTGGGATTCTTTTTGTTTATTGAAAGACTTACAGGCCCCATTTAGACATATGGTATGTAATGGACCTTAGTGGCTATGACGTTGAGTATAACAAATACAGATTGACAGTGTCAACATCGAGATACTCTTGGTATTGAATGTTGGCGGGGTACATGAACAAGACAGTGGCAAAAGTGGAGCTATGAGCATGTAGGACAGCATTTTTGTGACATATTCTTTTATTGTGACTTACCAGACTCCACTCCCCCAGGTATTCCTGTCAAGCCCTCAGGATGCAGGATGGCCAAGATCTTCTCCTCCCAGAGAAAAAGGTGTAATGGGCATTAGGAGGGCCACCACCAGTTTTCTTGGCCTGCAGCTGCTGCCTTGAGATCAGGGAATGGAATTTGAACCAGAGATCGTTCCACCTCTTCCTGATGTCCTCCTTTGTGCACAGGGTGGTGCATTGCAGCTCTACTGTTATGATTTCAGCCACCATGACTCTTAACACAACTTTTGAAAATGGGGATTTTTAGAACATGACATGGTAAAGAAATGGGTGACAGTAACTTACTAAACAGGGGAAGTGCAAAAGAGTTTGAACGGACAAAAGTGTGTGCCGGGTGTTCTATGGGATGGTGAAAAAAGGGCGAAACTCATATATGTACTCTGTGGAAAAAGGCACTCTGGCTTCTGTGTCTTGCTGTGTAAATGCAAAGGATTGTGGTCTGTATAGGGGTGTGTTTTATAGTGTCATTTGCAAGTGTGTCCACTGCCCAAATGTGTGTCAGTTGTGTTGTTTTTCAAATTCATCCAATGTGCAGTTGTCTATTACTTTGCTGACGGCAAACTGCTGCTGTTTGGACTGCCATTGGCTGACCGCCATGAAGGGACCGCCACTGCGACTATGTGTTTGTAATTTGCTCGGTGATTGGTTGTGCTGCTGTCAGTGCTGGAGGTCAGACCACCTATTTCCAGGCTGCAGCGCCGCTGCATGTGTAACTTCTAATAGGGCAGTCTGAAGGACAGCCAACATGGTGGTCTTTTCAGGACCACCAACATGGCAGTCTTTTCAGGACCACCAATATGGCGATCTGGCAGACCAACCGCCAAACCGTAATTAGGCCCTTAGTCTCTTTCATGGAAGTCAAAAAAGGCTGGAGACTAAAGCCAATGAAAGTTCCATGAGGCTGGATACCCCTTTGGCGAAGGACTGCTCAAAACTAAATTTCTGCTGCCGAGAAGAACATAGTGGCAGCTGTTGTGAAGTCAGGCAGACTGGTGATGCATCTTGGGTGGATAGACAAGTAGGTTGGTCCCGGTCTCCTTCCAGTTCTCTGAGCAGGTTTTAGCCAAAAGGTTTTGGATTTTGGCTATCAGGGTACCTTTAGCGCCTTAACCAATGGTCCAGGACTGTACTGGCACCACTAGGGTGGTTAGGACTCACTCAGGCTGGGCCCAGGTGTGGGTTCAAGATGGCTGGAGCCTTTTCTATATCTCTATCAGGAGGTCATCCAGCTAGCCCTTGTAGTCACACTGGCAGTCCTGAGTTCAAGCAGTGGAACAGGGCTCAAGCAGCAGGACATGCCTCTATGGGTTCAAGGAAGGCATCAGGCAGTAAAGCAGTCCTTCCAGGTGCAGCAAAGCAGTGATCTGACAGTTTTCTGAAGTGCACAGCAGGCATGGGAGCAGGCAGTCCTTTGAGAGTCCTTCCATAGGTCTTGAAATTGAACTAAATAGTGGGTTAAAAGGTCCTATTTCTATACCTATAGTAGCAGTATCCTCCTTTTAAAAGTAGGAGAAGTCTCTTAAAAATTCCCTTTGAAGTGCCTAACGTTTTCTGCTGCCCCTGCCGTGGCTCATGGCTGTTTGCATGAATAATGCAGGGGTGACAAGTCCTTTGTATGAAGGCAGGGTACAGCGTATTCAATTGCAAGTAGGGCTCTAGCCAGCACTACTCCCCATCCTGCCAGTGACGGCGCATCCAGGCACACCTAAGCCCTCTATTGCATGGCTAAATGGGAGAAATAAACAAAGTCCAACTGTCAACTACGCCCAGTCATGTGACCCAGGAAGAGGCTGCAGGCACCAAATAATTAGGGCAAGAAAATTACATCTTTCTAAAAGTGCCATTATCAAATTGAAACTAAATCTGACTTTACCATTAAAGCAAATTGTTAATTACAATTTCTCAGATGCCAAACATGAAAAAGGTACCTGTTCCTTATTAAAACTTAGGGCTTGTGAAATGTAATAAGGCAACCCTACGTTATCTTTTGGGAGAGACAGACCTTAAAGTAGTAAAAAACAAATGTAGGAGTTTTTCACTACCAAGACATGTAAAACTTAAAAGTACATGTCAGACTTTTTAAATACACTGCATCCTGCCCTGTGGCCTGTTTAGGACCAACCCTAAGGGTGAGTTATATGTAGACGTTTCAGGCCAGACAAAAGGTTTATTTTCCTAGGTTGAATTAGCAGAAAAAGAGCCAATGGCAGGCTAGAGACATGCTAAGTGGGTGGCACAATAAGTGCTGCAGACTCACCAGCAGTACTTAATTTACGAGCCTTGGGTACACAAGGGAGTACTTTTCTCAGGGCATATAAGTAAATGAAATGTGTCAACTGGCTGCAAGCCAATTTTACCATGTTTAAAGGAGAGAGCACAGGCACCTTAGAAGTGGTTAGCAGTAGTAAATCGGTCAGAGTCATAAGGCCAACAAAAACGAGTTCAAAACAGGAGTGAAGGCATGTCAAGTCTAACAGTCACCAAAATGTGATGTTACATTTTACATTGAAGAAGTACTCATGAAAATACATATAAGTATATATTTATTGAAAACAACTCCTTAGCACTGCCATCCATCAATAGTGTCCCATCCAGTTAACTCTTAGCTTAACATTCTTAGCTTCACATTCTAATAATGACATTACATGCGAATTCGAGCAGAGTACTAGAACTCAGAATATAACACCTTCAACACAAGTGTAGCAGAAAAGGCTGGTTGTGTGTTGAATAGGAAGCTGTATTCAAGATGGCTACCGATCCAGGGAGAACAGCAATTTTCAGGGTATTTGCAGTTTTGTCTCAATCCCACAAAACTTAATTCCACCATTTATGTTGCAGGCTCTGTCCTTGTGACAGGCCCTAATTTAGCAAGATGTTTGCTGACATTGGTTAAGGGTTTTACTATATGTTAACTTCCAGGATTGCTAGTGGTACAATGGGGCCCACATTTCCCACAAATTTCCTTAGAGGCGTTTACTTACCTAGAGTTGTACCCAGAGGTTAACATGTCCATTGCAGCCCCATTGGCTGCTTATATGCAGTTGGCAGTGTACCACATTTAGGGGTTTGTTCTTGTAGGAAATCTTCACACAGATCTTGGAGGTAAAAGTAAGGAAAGGAAGAAAAATGGCACTATAAACCCTCCATGTTTTTCACTGTGGAAACAGCCCCCTTCCCTCTTGCAATCATAGTACAAATAAGTATTTTGTATTGAGCTAAGGGTAACCTATAGATTTTGAACTGACTTCTGAAGTTTTCAAACAATTTTGCAAAACCTAAGCACATATTGTTTGTAAATATTTTCATTCATGAAAACACAAGCATGAAGGGGTCCCATTTGGCTGAAAAGAAAACCACAACACCCACCTCCTACATAGGTTCCAAAACTAGAACCCTAAATACTGTAGATAAAATTAATGTTGAACAATAGGATGTGTATATTTATAAACAATAATAAACAAATACATAATAATTGATTATCACGATTTTATTATTGATCACCAATCACTATATTTAAATCAGTACCATAGAAGGACAAAATATAAAAACTCTCTCTCAAACATCTTTCATACCCACATGCACCACTCACACTCACCAATAAAAAACAAATGAATAGATAGTTGGCCTAGAAAATATTGATGCCAAAGCATTCCCCAAAGGAAACTACTATCACCTATAATACAATGTATTACATAAGATAACTTAAGTAAAGCAATTTATCATTCAATGTCCCAGATATAGATCTTCAACCAAATTGCTCAATGAAAGTTTGTTATAATATATTTGTTTCTTCTTCTATAAGTCCTCATTTATTGTATGTGCTGTATACAAATTGTACATCTGATTCCACAACAAGAAGCATCTTGACAGCCTCTATGATCAACAACTGTGCTGATGTACGTTTTGGTGTAAAGTGACAAACTAGTCACACACCTTCTTCAGGGCACATGCATCCTAGTTCTAAATTGACAACTGCATCATACACCCAGTGTGGTAGTAGAAAACACCCAAGTGTTATTTATTTCATTGTCTTTTATTTTGAACATGTGTTTTTAAATTTGTACATGCACCATATAGGAGTGTACATGCATCATGCTAGTGCAGATCAAGAGATCACCCAAAACTAAACTAAGACCAAAAAACATATGCTGCATAAATCAAAATAAAATGTAATAGCAAAACCAACTTATGGGTATTTCCCCTAATAGTAATGCTTGTTATCATACATGAAAATATTAGTGTGCCAGAAAGAAAAATAAAGACATTGGAAAGAGGATCTAAATACAAGCTCACATGCTCTCACTTAACCCACAATATACTTTTTATAGGAGACATAACATATACCAGCTCCTCGTATTGCAACTTCATATACCAAGGATTACATAGACTCTATAAGGAAACCAAAGCCGAACATAAAAAATCTCATCAAAAAGGTCCAAATAGGGGGGAAAAACGCTCTTGTCACAATAGACCTTATGTATATTCAAACAATAAATAAATAAACTAGAGGTCAGGGATACAAATATTTCTTTCTCTTTATGTGTCTGAAACTTTGGTTATATATAGATAGCCCTTGTTAAATAAAGGGCTGTTGAAAGCATGGAAGACATAATAGAAATAAATGCACATGCTTTCAAATGCAAATCATAAGGGCCAGAAAACCTGATTTGGCAGGTCGTATCTACTGGACAGGTGTTGCATTCATAAGTACACATTTGAAGAAATTAAATGTGTGCAGAATTAAAATTTGTCTTTACAAACTATCCAGATACCAATTTACCATACAGGAAATCCTTCCATGATAGAATTCACTAACCATTGAGCTCGTCTATACATCCAGAAAAAGCCCTAGAAACTAAAGAAGGGTTACTCAATCTTCAGTACAGAAATCAACGGAGTAGGGAACAAACATAAACACCACAGTTATGAATGTATCTTATGACTTCTTATTGTATGAATTTCCATGTAGCCTAAAGATATGAAAAAAGGCCTATCATTACACCAAGGTCAACATTGTTCAATATTTTAAATATCCTCCCATTGCTTAAGATCGCATACAAGTCAGCAATTAGAACTAATCAAAATTATCAATAGTTCCCAAAGATCCTTTATGAGAGAATAATAAGACCACTCATGAAATAAAAAAAACTCTCTGAAAGGCCGAGTTGTCAGCCCATCATATCACATCATACAGCAGGGATGAGAAAGGAAGTCCCAAATGAGAATACATTAAGATGAGAACCTGTATTCAACATTGTTACTACTCACTAAAAAGTGGAAAGTAAACATAAAATATTATAGTTCCATTACATCCAGGAGAGATTATCAGAACAAGCTACAGAATGAGAAATTTTGTTGTTAAAAACCTAATTTAGAATGCATTTTCCCATGGATTTCTATTGTTAAGACCCTTCTCTAATGTGTAAGTAGAAAATCCAGAAAACCTCACACTTCCTTCTATAAGCCTCTGAATTAATGCATACTGACGAATCAAATTTTCTTCCAATATTATCCACTTGAGATCACTATCTTTATGTTTAAATTCACTACAATGAAATACTAATGGAGCTTGGAATCTCAAATTCCTTATGGCCGATTTATGTTCACTAAATCTTGTTCTGAACTGTCTTCCTGTTTCTCCCACATAGCCTAAGTTGCAGGGACAGATAATACGGTAAATAACATTACTGCTTTCACAATTAGTCATTGTTTTGAGTCTGATAATTATATTGTTGTAGTTAAAATGATTAGATACTATCGCTTGTGAACAAGCATTGCAATCCCCACATCAATGATTTCCTAGCATGGGATTAGTTCCAGTTGTACTTTTCTGAATAAATGCGTTCTCAATTGGTAGCTTGGCTTTAACCAATTTATCTTTTATATTGGAATTTGTCTTGTATGCAAACAATGGAATAGGAAGTGGATAATTTCCTTCATTGCTATTTAATATACTCCATTGTGAATTAATTATTCCTCTGATTTTGTTGTTAATATTTGAATGCTTAATAACACATACCAATCTTTACTGTGCCGTTTTCTGTCTTCCTTCAAACATGGTTTCTCAATTGCAATATTTTGCTCCTTTGTATGCAACCCTAACCAGTCTTTTAGGATATCCTCTATGGAGAAGTTTCTGTCTTAAATCATGGGCATGCTTATCATATTCTGTCATATCACTGCAATTTCTTCTAATTCTTAAGAATTGGCTCAATGGAATACTTTGGCATTAGCATCTAGGATGGAAGATTTCAAAATGTAACAGAGTATTACAGGCTGTAGGTTTAGTATAAAGTGACACCTGCAGTTGTCATTGATCTCCATAGATGAGGATATCCAAAAATTCAACCTGTTGATTACTGATGTTAGGGGTAAATCTAAGATTGTCATTACAAAGATTAAGCCAATCAACAAACTCCTGTAGATATTTCTCCTTCCCACATCAAAAAAATATCATCTTTGTATTGAGCTCAATGTTTGACATTTTCAAAAAAAGGTGTGACTTCATTGTAAATGAATCTCTTCTCAAAGAGGCCCATATAGATGTTAGCTACACTTGGGGCACAGGCTGCTCCCATACTTACTCATTTTGCCTGTTTATAAATGTTTCCATCAAACTCATAGAAATTTTCATATAGAACGCTCTTCAAACAGCTTAAGATAAAGTTGATAGGCATCTGTGAGGCTTCTTCCCTTAATATCTTCTCTACAGCTTTATACACTCAATCTTGTTGAATATTGGTATATAAAGCTTCACTATCCATGGTGATTAACAGATGTTTATAGGAATCAAATGGAAGACATTCCACTATGGAAATCATATGTAACATTTCTTTAATGTAAGATGAAAATCCACAAGCTAAGGGTTGTAAAAAGTAATCAATGTATTTAGATAAAGGCTCTAGGGCCGAACCAATAGAGGACACGATAGGTCTTAGAGGAGGTTACTTAATCTTTTTTCTGAGTTTAAGGTACTCCATATATAGTGGGAAGTTTGAAATTCCCAACTGCAAGGACCCATTTGGCTCACAACACTCCCGGTGGCTGTCTCCACCCCAAAACACAATAATGTCGACATAAAACACACTGTGGCAGCAGAAGCATTTTAAGGCATGGGCAAAGTGGGGTTTTGCCTTGGGCCCCACCCCTTCAGAGATCCCTGGTAGAGCCAGATCTGTTCTGCAGAGTCTTCCCCTGATGACCTTAAACAATTCTTAAACACTTTGGCCCAGATCTAAGAGGGTCTAGCGCCTCCTTGCACCACATTAGCATCATTTTTTTTTTAACGCTAATATGGTCCAACGATCCCAAAATCACCACACCAGATTTACAAAGTGGCACAATGTATGTATTGACCACTTTGTAACCCCTTGTGCCACATTATGCCTGCTCCAGGCATAAAGTATGCAAGGGGGGCATTCACCCATAAGGGGGGGGGCTAAAAAAATGGTGCAAAGAAATCTTCTAGATTTTTTGCAGCATTTTTAACGCCTGCAGGGAGCAGGTGTTAAAAGGAGGCACACCAATATTTATAATGGGCCTCAATGTGCTTTGTAGGATTAGCATCAACATTGTTTATGTTAACCCTGCAAAGCAATAAACTAGTGTAAAAAATGTTGACACTAGTTCCCTAACTACCTCCATGGTGCACCGTATCTTAAATATGGTGTACACATGGTGGCATTAGGGGCGCTTCTAAGGGGCACAAGAAATGTGGACCTGCATTGGATGCAGCACCACTTTTCTTAAATTTGCCCTTGTTGTGTAGCCATTTTAGTTAAAGCTCCATGCATGTTATTTTTGCATACTAGGCCTGCCGCTGTGCACTTTAACCTAGATATATTATTTTCAGCTTCATTTATTATTTTAACATTAGCCACTTTTGCGGTCTTGTTTTATTCCTCTCTGTCCAGCAGTTTTCACCTAGGCCAGCACTACTTTCTCAAACAAGACATTCTTGTGTACTCTGTGCTTCTTTCAAGGCTGCAGTAAGATAGGTTGGTGGTGAGCGTGGTGAAAGTTTTATCTTTGGTATTCATAGAAAAACACACATCCTTACGTAGGGACATTTTCTCAGAACAGCAGCTGTTTAATTATAAAAATACTCCCTTTTCCCTTACAAGTTAGAGGGAGATTCCAGCCAGAGTACCACGAATGTATGCTGATTGCTTAACGCTTCGCTACAGCTGCTTATGCAGACTTCAGGCCTTTGCTCAGGTATGGGGGATGATGTCTTCCCAGGGGAACGTGAAGGGCAGAAGTAGAGCTTAACATGCCATGCTCTATTATAGCCTAGGGAGGAATTAGTCTATTGACTCTAGTGACAATATGGTAGCATTATTTCTATGCTTCACTTTCCTTGTACCAATTCTAATTCTGTCATGCTGTATTGTCCTGGTTATTGCAGCACATGCTTTGTTATCTAAGATGCAGTCGCTTCATTAAAACCTTATTGAAACATATACTGCCTCTGTTTGTCATTGTGTATGTGAGACTAATGTAACTGAGACACAACGGATGAGACCTGAGTTACCACAATTTCCTTGAAGAGTCAATTATGTCAATGCATCAGGGACAACAAGATTGGCTGCCCTTTACTTTATATCATTGAGGATTCAAATACTGTCTGTTCAGAGGAAGAGGAGGAGCCAAAGATAACAGCAGATTTGCTGAGTCAGACATACCCTCTTCCAAAAAAACTGAGGAAGAGATATATGAGAAATGCAGGATAAGTAGCACTGTCAAATCAGAGATTATTACACACCTAAATCCACATCTTGAAATAATCAAGAGCCTAAGCAGTAATACAACCTCTACACATGTACAGGTGCTGTGCTCACTGCACCTATTAGCCTCTGGCAATTATGAGGGTGTGATTGCTGTAGCAGGAGGATATATCACAATATCCAGAAAGTGCTCATGACTTCTACAAGTTTACGGACAGCAGAAAAAAACTGACGGCTGTAAAGTGGGGAATTTGGTGACAAATACAATTAGGTACTGAATACAAAGTAAATATGAGATAAATGTGTGCAGTTAACTATTCATAATGTCATGCAGGCTCACAGTTATGGCTGTCTTGCAGGAAACAGTGTGTATACTCTACGTCCATGGATCTTAACACCATATCTTACTTCCACATCCCCAAGTGAGCACCAATATAAAAATGCACATCATACCACCAGGAGTGTGATTGAGAGTGCGTTTGGCCTACTGAAATCATGTATCAGGTGCCTGCCAAGAGTAGGGGTGCCTTATAATGTGCACCAGAAATAGCTTGCAAATAGCAACATGTGCCATCCCCTTCAACATTGCCACCAGGAGAAACATACACATTGAGGTGTCTGAGTCGGAAGCATAGGATGATGATCCTGTGTTATCAGTACAGCAGCCAAGAGATGGGAGCAGAGCAGTTGATATGAGAAGTGTCAGATTTGCCAGATCCTCGGGGTCTGTGCATGTTCCCAACACTTCCACCACAAGACAGCTCCAATACTCTGATTAGATTTGTCACAGAGTCTAAGAGAGTCCAAGTGGGGAAAAGAGGATTAGGAAGGGAACAGCTGGGAAGGAGACCTGTAGGAAGCAAAAGTTAAAACGCACAACATCAAAATTACATCTCATGGAATCAGCACTAGGCTGACTCTAAGCATCGTCATTCTGAAAACATGAACAATCTAACCATAGAATTAAAATGACTAGGCTTCAAGATGACTGGATACCTGTGAGGGAATCAAGAAAGATTCAAAGAAAACTTTCAAATTCAAGTACTTTCCTTTGCATGAGAATCAGGAAACAATCTGAATAATTTCTAAACCATCATATGAATCTTTTTTGTGAGAAAACATATTAGGAACACACAACATTACATCTAGAACTCTGGTCTTTTTTGTTCTCTCAAATTGTCGGAACATGAATTGCGCACAGTGCATATTTTCACATAGATAGTAAACACCATAGAAGGATTGTGCACCATGAACAACACAACGTGGATTTGAGGAATAAATCACACGACTTGTCAACTCGAAAACTACCAAGTAAATGCCTTAGAATGGTAGCATGTAATGAAGAACATGAATTAAGCACGAGGAAAGAATTGCGCGCCTTGCCGATTCGAATGCCACCATGTAACTGCCAAGGAATGGTAGCGCACAATGAATAACATGAATTAAGCATGAGGAAAGAATCGCGCGTCTGGCCGATTCAAATGCCACCTTGTAACTACCAAGGAATGGTAGCGCACAATGAATAACATGAATTAAGCACGAGGAAAGAATTGCGTGTCTTGCCAATTCAAATGCCACCATGTAACTACCAAGGAATGGTAGCGCACAATGAATAACATGAATTAAGCACGAGGAAAGAAACGCGCATCTTGCTGATTCGAATGCCACCATGTAACTGCCCAGGATTGGTAGCGCACAATGAATATCAAGGGTTAAATCACAAGAACATGAATCGTGCGTCTTGCCGATTCGAATGCCACCATGTAACTGTCAAGGAATGGTAGCGCATAATGAATAACATGAATTAAGCACAAGGAAAGAATTGCGCTGCTTGCCAATTTGAATGCCACCATGTAACTGCCCAGGATTGGTAGCGCACAATGAATATCAAGGGTTAAATCACAAGGACATGAATCGCGCGTCTTGCCGATTCGAATGTCACCATGTAACTGTCAAGGAATGGTAGCGCACAATGAATATCAAGGGTTAAATCACAGGAACATGAATCACACGTTTTGCCGATTCGAAAGCCATCATGTAACTGCCAAGGAATGGTAGCGCACAATTAATATCAAGGGTTAAATCACAAGAACATGAATCGCGCGTCTTGCCGATTCAAATGCCACCATGTAAATGTCAAGGAATGGTAGCGCACAATGAATATCAAGGGTTAAATCACAAGAACATGAATGGCGCGTCTTGCCGATTCAAATGTCAGCATGCAAATGCCACGAAACGCCCATGCGCACATTCACACGTGCAAGAGTAAAATTGTTTATCATGCAAGAATTAGGCCCAGGAACTCGAGCGTCCTCGATAACGGGGTCGGGGGCCCAGCCCAACCTCCATCTTACCGCCCTGATTAAGGATCACCAATGTAAATGAAGGGCAGAGGCCTGGAAGATCAAAGTAGGCCACCGGAACAGGAGCTCAGGAAGTTGCTGCTGCTCTGCACCGGGACCTCTGAATAGTGAGCACGTGGAGCCGGGCTGGCTCCCTTATATAGAGTCTTGGCCCAGCCCACAAACCACACCCAGGCATGCTGCAGGGAGAGCTTCTAGAAGGCCCTGGAAGGGGACCACACCCTGACACTGTCTGGAAACCTGCAGCAGTACATAGCATGTGAACAGTATTTATATGCATGCTGAAAATAAGTCTTTAAGATTAAACTCTGCAATGCAAAAGGTTAAACAACATCATATCATCACAATGCATAAATTATGTTAGCTTGAACTGTTGGGTTTTTGCTTTCTTGTCGCCCGTAGAGCACGCACTGCCCTGATGTTGACAGTACTCCCCTCTCCCAGATGTGCTCTAGAGCCTGGTTTGTCTGGATTGAGGCGATGAAAACACCTCACAAGTACAGGAGCATGGATATCAGATGCAGAAACCCATGAGTTGCTTTCAGGGCCATAACCTTTCCATGAGATTAAGTACCATAGGTTATGCCCTCTCAGTTTAAAATCCAACACTTTCTTGACTTCGTATTCTTCTTCTCCCTGTACGAGAACTGGAGCTGGATGAGGGTGGACCTTCAGGACTGCTTTTTTCAAGAGGGGAAGTATGGAATACTGGATGAATCCATAATGATCTTGGCAATTGCAGTTTATAGGTCACAGGATTGATTTGCTGAAGGACAGTGTAAGGACCAATGAATTTGGGGTTGAAGATTTGCTTCTTCTTGAAGTCTATATGTTTTGTGGAAAGCCACACTTTGTCACCTGGTTGATACTGCGGTCCCTCACAACGTTTCTTGTCATACTGCTTTTTGAATTTTTGTTTTGCCTTTTCTAAATGCTGTTGAATCAATTTCTGGGTTTGATGCAAATGTTGAACAGTTTCTGACACAGCTGGAGTAAGAAAACTTTCTTGAGGGATTGTGATGGGCAAGGTGTCAAGATGATAGCCAAACAAACCAAAAAAGGGGTGTAACACCAGTAGAAGTGTGGAATGAGTTATTGTAGGCTAACTCAGCTAACCAGAGCATTGATGTCCAGGAATGAAGTGCTTTTTCAGCGTAAGCACGTAGGTATTCCTTCAAAGTCTGATTTAGTCTCTCCGTTTGATCATCTGTTTGAGGATGGTGGCTAGTAGATAGTGTAGATGTCACTTGGAGTGTTTTACACCATGTCTTCCAGAAATTGGAGGCAAATTGCGACCCCCGGTTAGAGAGGATCAGTTTTGGCAGTCCATGATAACGAACCACTCTATTCAGTCAAATAGTTGCCAATTCACTGCAGGTGGGCAATTTCTTACAGGCAATTAAATGTCCATACTTCGTGAGACTATCTACTACCACCAGAATTACTGAATGCTGTTGAACCACTGGCAGACCGGTAATAAAGTCTAAAGAAATATGCTCCCACGGACGACTTGGGGTTGGGAGTGGGTGTAACAACCCTTTCGATTTTGAATGACTTGTTTTAGTGCGAGCACAGACTTCACAGTTGTTTACCATTGCTTTTACATCTTTAGTTACAGTAGGCCACCAAAAATAGCGTTGGATTAATTCAAGAGTTTTAGGAGTACCTGGGTGATCTGCTGTAGGTATAACATGCAACCAATGAAACACTATCTTGCAAAGTTTGGTAGTGGGCACGAACAAACGAGCATCATGAAAAGGTAGTCCTTGCTTGATTGACCTTTTGGGATCTGCTTGGGCCCATGTCTGCCATTTCTCAACAGTGAAAGAATTGCAGATGTCTTCAAATAAATCTTCTGTTTTTATGATACATGGGACTTTGTCAGGAGCAATGATAGCTCTGGAGATTTGAACTGCAGGCAACGTGGTAGACTCTTGGTGGGACAAGACGTCAGCTTTGCGATTATCTTTACCAGGCCGGAAGGTTACCACAAAATCAAATTTGGAAAAAACAGCATCCAGCGTAATTGCCGAGGAGTCAAAAGTCTGGCGGAACTCATGAACTGAAGATTACGATGATCAGTGTATACCGTGACAGTGTATTTGGCACCCAACAGATTATGTCTCCATTCTTTAAAGGTGTCATGAATCGCCAGAAGCTCTTTTTCAGCAATGACATAGTTCTGTTCGGCTTCATTCAACTTCCGATACATGTAAGCTACAGGATGAAGTTGACCAGTGTCCTTGTTTCGTTGCGACAAGACTGCTCCTATTGCATTATCCGAAGCATCAGCTTCCACTATGAAAGGTCGATCCGCGTCAGGATGAGTCAAGACTGGGGCAGTGGAGAAAGCTTCTTTCACAGTTGAAAAGGCTTGGTCAGCTTCTGGGGACCATACAAATTTCTCCTTCTTTCTTAATAACTTGGTGATTGGAGCCACTGTCTGAGAGAAATGATTCATGAATCTCCGGTAAAAATTTGCAAACCCTGGGAAACATTGTACATCACAAACAGTTTTGGGGGTGAGCCAATCAGATACAGCCTTTACTTTATTTTCAGCCATCACCATCCCTTGAGGGGTACGGATAACCCCCAAAAACTCAACTGTGGTAACATGAAAATCGCACTTGGTTAGTTTGCAATATAAATGGTGCTTTCGAAGGGCTGCTAGAATTTTCTTGACATGTTGGACATGTTCATTTCTGTTGTCTGAGTAGATCAAAATGTCATTGATGTAGACTATGGCAAATATGTCGAGGTACTCGCTAAGAACGTCATTCAAGAAAAATTGAAATGCTGCCGGAGCATTACATTACGGAGCAGACCAAAAGGCATGACGGTGTATTAAAAAAGGCCATATCTTGTTTTGAACGTTGTTTTCCATTCGTCACCTTCTCTCATTCTGACCAAATGATAAGCACCTCGAAGATCAAGCTTCGTGTAGATTTTTGCTTTCTTTACTTGCTCCAGTAAGACCGGAATTAGGGGTAAAGGATATTTATTTTTGATGGTGACTTTGTTCAAACCCCTGTAGTCGATACAAGTTCGAAGTTCTCTATTCGCCTTCGGAAACAAAAAAACTAAGGAGAAGCTGCAGGAGACTTAGAAGGGCGAATGAAACCATTCTCCAAGAATTGATCTGGGTATTTTCGTAAATGTTGATTTTCATGTTCTGACAGGGCATACACACGACAGTTGGGAAGTAACACACCTGGGACTAGATCAATTTGACAGTCATAAGATCTATGAGGAGGTAAGGTCTTTGCTTCTTTCTCATCAAATACATCTTTGTAAGATGAATACTGTTTGGGTAACTGAAGTTCTTTCTCCGCGGCAGTAGCTATGTAAGAGTTGCAAACTTTTGATACTTGAATCTTTTGGAGGCATTGTTCTTTACATAGCACAGATGAGAACACAACCTTTCGTTCAGCCCAATTAATCTCTGGATCGTGATGAGTTAACCATGGCAAACCAAGGATAATCCCATACTGGGGAGCATGGATCACGGCAGGGATGAGTTTCTCTTATTTATCTTTCTTTGATTCTTATCCTCACAAATCACCGACAAGGGGACAGTCTGAAGAGTTACCGGACCTCCAGTCAAGAGTTTTCCATCGACTGCCTGGATGATTTCTGGGGTCTTCTTTTCAATACATGGGATCCCCCATGCAAGACCCAATTGGGCATCAACAAAGTTTCCGGTAGCCCCAGAATCGACTAGAGCCTTCTTGAGATAGGTCTTTTTCTTAACCTGAACTCTTATTCCCAATTTGAGATGTCTAGATTGTGAAGGGTCCACGGTGACACCCAAGAGCAACCCTTTTCTGCATCTTGGGTACTTTAGTTTTCCGACTCGACTTGTGCATTGGCTGCAACCTTCTGAACTGGACCTCATTTGCTCTTTGGTTTGATTGGACAATCCTGGGCAAAATGACCCTTCCGCCCACAATAGGGACATTTTCCATTCTTTCTACGTAGGTGCATTTTATCTTTAGTCAAAGGTCTCCTGATGGTTCCAATTTCCATTGGTTCCGGCGTTCTTTCTTTCTTTCGGAGTTCTTGAGTCTCTATTATCGTGAACACGCCAGGAATATTTTTCTGTCTTTTAGCGTGTTCCTTTTCGTTCAGTTAAACGATGATCAAGTCTCAAGACAAGGTTTATCAGTTCTTGACAGTCTGTAGGTTGTGGGTCGATATCTTTTAGCTCCTCTTTGAGTCCCTTGTAAAACAAGGCAGCTTGTTTTTCTTCAGGCCAGGATATCTCAGCTACCAGCCGATTAAAGTTGGCTAAATGTGACACTATGTCCTGATTCCCTTGGCATAAGTCTAATAATTCACGATCTGCTGACAGTGTTACAGTTCTACGATCAAAAACTCGCTCGAACTCGCGAACAAAATGTCTCCAGGTGTACAACAGGGGACTATCTTCACGCACAAGAGGAATAGCCCAGGTAGCTGCCTCTCCAGACAGATATGATAACGAGAAAGCTAATTTGGACTGGGCATCGGGGAAAGTATGTGGTCTGCTGGTGAAGTATAATTCCACTTGAACCAGGAAAGATTGCGATTTCAAGGGGTCACCAGAGAAACGTTCTGGGGGAGCTAAAGGAATGGCTGAAGGAACATTGAGGGAAATGTTTGTTGGATTGCCTCCAGAAGTCGGAGGAGAAGTACCTGGCCAAGACACACCTGTGGGACTTTGTTCCTTCTTCTCTACCTTATCCTGTAACTGACTCACTCACTCAGCTACACTAGTTGCCAAATCTTTTGATGATACCACCTCTGCCTGGAGGTGAGTGATAGGCTTGACTAGCTTGTCCAGTGTGGCGGAGGATAATAATTTGTGGGCTCACTATTCTGTCAGAGTCGCCAGATCCTCGGGGTCTGTGCACGTTCCCAACACTTCCACCACAAGACAGCTCCAATTGTTACGACTCGGTCGTCCCATTTCCAGGGGGCGCTGTAAGGGGTCTGTCAGAAGCCTGGGAATCACCTTGAGCACCTATCTAGAGTCCCTTGCTGACTCCTGTTTGTTTCTCTTTTCTCCATGGTACACTTGTATAGTACTACATTTGCTTCTTGGGACTGCAAATCCCATAATGCACAGCTTGGTAGTCAGGAAAACCCGGATTCTGTTTCCCATTGTTTTCAATGGGAGAAGTCCAGTTGCTCCTTTTCACTGGATCCTCTCCTCCAGGACTTGCAAGTGTCCGAAACTACACACACCTGAAACCACTCCTGTGCAGTCCAGCTTGGAACTGCTTATAAGCAGCCATTTCCTCAAGCTCCCTGTCGTGCATTGAAGTTCGATTCCTTTGTGTTACAAACCCCTTGTCGGATGGTGTTCCAGTTTTGTTCCTGTGCTGTCCCAGCTTGATCCTGTTTCTCTGCCCTGTTCCTAATTGTTCCAGCCAGAGTCTGCTCCCTACTTCTTAGCCTTGTACCTGTTTGTTTCTTCCAGAGCCTGCTCCCTGTTTCTCTGCCCTGCTCCTGCCTTGTTTCAGCCTGAACCTGCTCTCTGTTACCCAGTCCTGTTTACTACTCATTCCTACTCCCTGTATTCCAGTCCAGTCCTGTCCTTGCCTGTTCCAGCCAGAGCCTGCTCTCAGTTTCCCAGTCATATCTCTGTTTGTTCCAGCCAGAAGTTTGCACCCTGTTTTCAAGTCCTAGTCCTGCCTTTACTTCAGCCTGAGCCTGTTCCCAGTTCTTGCCTCTGCCTCTTTGTTTGTTCCCTTCTGTTTCTGTTTCTTCTTGGTTCTTTGTGTCTGGTAAGTGTTCTCAGTCTTCACCAGTGTATAAGTGTCCTCCTTTGTACTGGGGTTGGCTCCTGGATTCCAGGAGGCAATTCCAGCCCCCATCCTTGTCTAGTGTTATACGTAGTCTTTCGTGCCTAACAGTGACAGTGTGCTATTGCTGTTTTCTCAGGAATCGCCACTGTGTTTCCAGCTGAACCCACAAGAGCGTGTCCTGTGTATGTAAGTACTATCCTTGTTTGTGCTCTAGGGTCCAGAGACAGAATCACTTCTGCTGCCTCCTTTTTATGGGGCTGGCAGGGTGACTATCTGTAAGAGCAAACTACACAGAGGCATTGAGATTCCCTGTCACTGTGGGAGGTTCTGCGCCTTACTCTGTGTACAACCCCAACGTGTTTGTCCACTAGTAATTTGTTTCCTGTTTGTTCACACAAGGGTTGCTCTGCTTTTACTTTCCTGTGCCTGTTCATAGCTGTCCTTTCCGTGTATGCCATTAGCTGCTCTTCTGCCCCAGTACACTACCTCTTTAGGATATTCAGTAACCTCAAGGGGTGTCCCAACCAAAGTCTTGATCAGACCCGCTCAAAAACGTGACACCAATACTCTGATTAGATTTGTCACAGAGTCTAAGAGAGCGCAAGTGGGGAAAAGGGGATTAGGAAGGGAACAGCTGGGAAGGAGACCTGTAGGAAGCAATAGTTAAAACACACAACATAAAAATTACATCTCATGAAATCAGTACTAGGCTATGACTCTAAGCATCGTCATTCTGAAAACATGAACAATCTAAGCATAGACTGAAAATGACTAGGCCTCAAGATGACTGGATACCTGTGAGGAAATCAAGAAAGGTTAAAAGAAAACTTTCAAATTCAAGTACTTTCCTTTGCATGAGAATCAGGAAACAATCTGAATAATCTCTAAACCATCATATGAATATTTTTTGTGAGAAAACATATTAGGAACACACAACATTACATCTAGAACTCTGGTCTTTTTTTGTTCTCTCAAATTGTCGGAACATGAATTGCGCACATTGCATATTTTCACGTAGATAGTAAACACCATAGAATGATTGTGCACCATGAATAACACAACGTAGATTCGAGGAATAAATCATGTGACTTGTCAACTCGAAAACTACCCAGTAAATGCCTTGGAATGGTAGTGTGTAATGAATAGCATGATTTAAGCACGAGAAAACAATCACGCGTCTTGCCGACTCGAATGCCACCATGTAACTGCCAAGGAATGGTAGCGCACAATGAATAACATGAATTAAGCACGAGGAAAGAATTGCGCATCTTGCTGATTCGAATGCCACTATGTAACTGCCAAGGAATGGTAGCGCACAATGAATAACATGAATTAAGCACAAGGAAAGAATTGCACGTCTTGCTGATTCGAATGCCACCATGTAACTGTCAAGGAATGGTAGCGCACAATGAATATCAAGGGTTAAATCACAAGAACATGAATCGCACGTCTTGCTGATTCGAATGCCACCACGTAACTGTCAAGGAATGGTAGTGCACAATGAATATCAAGGGTTAAATCACAAGAACAGGAACCGCACGTCTTGCCAATTCGAATGTCAGCATGCAAATGCCAAGAAACGCCCAAGCGCACATTCACACGCGCAAGAGTAAAATTGTTTATCATGCAAGAATTAGGGCCAAGAACTTGAGCGTCCTCGATAACGGCGTCGGCGGCCCAGCCCAACCTCCGTCTTACCGCCCTGATTAAGGATCACCAATGTAAATGAAGGGCAGAGGCCTGGAAGATCAAAGTAGGCCACCGGAACAGGAGCTCAGGAAGTTGCTGCTGCTCTGCACCGGGACCTCTGAATAGTGAGCCCGTGGAGCTGGGCTGGCTCCCTTATATAGAGTCTTGGCCCAGCCCACAAACCACACCCAATAATGCTGCAGGGAGAGCTTCTAGAAGGCCCTGGAAGGGGACCACACCCTGACACAGTTTGGAAACCTGCAGCAGTACATAGCATGTGAACAGTATTTATATGCATGCTGAACATAAGTCTTTAAGATTAAACTCTGCAATGCAAAAGGTTAAACAACATCATATCATCACAATGCATAGATTATGTTAGCTTGAACTGTTGGGTTTTTGCATTCTTGTTGCCCGTAGAGCGCGCACTGCCCTGATGTTGACAAGAAGACAAAGGGACCACATTGCCACACAATATTCTGGGAGGCACGTCATCAATGTTAATACATTGTGTATGTGAAAGAAACACAAGATGCTGTTCATGTATGTACACAAATATACCTTTAATGTCAGGTGCATAGCCTGTTCTTAAAATGAACATACAATAGTAAATGAAAATACAAACCTGCTGGTTAATTCACCAGATAAGAGTTAACATAGGTATGACTTAATAAACTGCATACACAGCTCAGTGTTTCTTGCCCCTACGGCCAGATGGGCAAACTCCGTCATGATGTAGGATGTGTTCTGCTGCTGCTGTGTCTCACAGTGCTGGCATTGGAGCTTGAGACACTGCTGATCTGTGTTCACTGTCAACCCCTTCTCTGCCTGTGACCCCTGCAATGCGGTCAGTCTACATTCTCTCAACAGCAGATGTTATCTGTTGCAGACCTTTTGTGTCATCCAACTAAAGTAGCCCATTTCCACCTGTACATTCACAGTCCTTCTGCACAGGGTTGCAGTATGTTGTGCCAGTGGTCCAATTGACCTGCTTAGGGTGTTCACCCTGGCTGCTCTGTGTCTATCCCTCTGTGTTTGCCTTGAGTGAGTGTTTGAGAATTTTAGACACAGCTTCTCGATGGCATCTGCCATGCTGTTCATTTTCTGGTCCAAGTGGTTTTTGTTCTCTTCCATTTGTGTGGCAAGATTTTGAAAACCCCCTGCCACACAGTGATGCATGATGTGCAACTTTCACTCCATCTACTTCATATCTTTATGTTGCAAGCATTGAATTTGCAATATTGATTTCTCAAGCCCTCAATACACATGTTTTCTGATGCCTGTGGGATTTGTGGAAGTGGTGGTGGCACAGGATGTGCCCTGCGTCGCTGTTGACCATGTCCCATATCAAGTGGCTGGTGTGGTCTCACAATAGGATTCAAAGTTAGACTTGTCTGTGGATCATCGTCATCATCCTCTGAGAAAGCAAGCTGGTGTGAAGTGACAGCACTGATGGGGAATGTGTATCATGTGGAGGTGCACATTGTGGTTGATTGTTACCATCATCATCATCAAAATACTTTATTCGGCTCAAAAGAGCCATAAAAGACAGCCAATTGCAAACATCATTATCCGTAAAGGAAACTAATAAATAGAAATAAATAACAACATCAAATATAAAAACAGATGAAAACATTTAATAGTGATTACGAATTTGTATAGCAGCATTGATAAAATCATCCCCCACCATGTGACTTGCCCTCACCTGCCTCTGACTCTGCTCCTTCTGTGTTCTGCCCCACTATACATGCGTTGCAGAAGAAATCTAGTTAACTTCTGTTTGATCTGTTTGTGTGCCTATTACTCATACCTTTGTGTTTTGGTTATAATAAACTTTGAGTACAATTTGTGTCTGGTACTACACATCCCATGATTGATTGTTCTGGCAGCAGTAAGTGTTACCTTAACATGTCTTTATCTATGACCCATGTGCATTAACAATACAATGTACATGCATCACTTACTTAGGTTGGGACAGAAGTTCAGGTGTCCAGGTTGCCGAATCCTGCAACTGCCTCGGGCTTAATGGCGCCTTCCACCATTGTCTCTATAACTGTATGTCGAAGTATTGTGGACGGTCCACTCCCTGATGTTCGGCTCGCTACAAGACTTCTGGCAACCTTCTCCTTTGTCCTGGACTTAAGATCATACCACAGCTTGCACAGAGAGCACTGAACGACCCCAACAGTATTATTTTTTTGCCTGCATGTCTGTCCAGATCTTTTGGGCCTCAGGGTAATGGCGCCTTGCCACAGAACAAGTTGTGGTGGGTGCAGCGTTCATCTACCATGATTTCAATCTTCTCCTGGCTGAATGTGTATTTTCACTTTCTGCCGCCAGTCTCCTTCTATCCTTCCTGGCTAGCCATCTTGTTTTAGTTTGGGGTGTTGTACTCACAGGATCACAGTTGTAAGCACTCAGACCAGACTGCTACGCCTTCTCCCTCTCACCTTCTCTGGCAGACTGATTTGCATTTCCTGCTCCAGGTGTTTGGGCTATGGCTTTGGCCTATGTCACAGGAAGAGTTTTATTTCGCTTGTTTTAATGAATTCACAATTTGTGAATGCACTCGCTAATGAGGTTATCGCAAATTGTGATTCCTTATATTGTAACTCGCATGGTTTGTGAGTCATAGGGCCAGATGTAGGTAGCAAAAAATTAGCGAGTCGGAAATTGCGAGTCGTTGCGACTCGCAATTTCTGACTCGCAAAATGGTATCCAAGAAGAAAAAGCAACTTCATTTTGCGACTCACAAATGAAGTCGCACCACAGATTGTGAGTCCGCTGTTAGCGAGGTCGCTTTTTGCGAAGGCGCTAAAAAAAACACGCAATTTGCGAGTGGGTGTCGCAAATTGCGACTGTGCCGCAAATCGAATGCAGGTGCAGCAGAACATTCGGGAAAACACTTCCTGGCTCTTGATGATGACATCACAGCCAGGAAGTTTACTAATACACCTGGGAGGAGGGAGGACCACACCCATATTAAACTGCTGAACAGCCAACAGGAAGATCAGCAGCTACAATGGCAGAGAAAACTGAATTTTGCAGAGAAAGAACTGGAGGTGCTAACGGAGGAATGCTGCCAGCACCACGAACAACTATATGGGAGAGCAGCCCTCAGTGTGCCAGAGCAGGAAAAAAGGCGGATTTGGAGTGAAATCCAGGACAAAGTCAACTCAATGGGTGTGATCCACAGAAGTATTGAGGAACTAAAGAAAAGGTGGTATGACCTGTGCTCCCGGACCAAGGAGAGGGTGGCAGAGCGGCTCCGGGAGATGAGGGGCACTGGAGGGGGTCCATCAACCATACCACCACCCACACCCTTGGAGGAAAGAGTGGAGGAGACCCTGGAGCCAGAGGCAGTGTCCGGGATAGGTGAGCTGGACACGTCAGTGCCAGGACCATCAACCAGTGAGTACCATGAGACATGCATGTACACCCATATATGCCATACCCCCACCCACCTAGCACACAGCAGCATGCACAACCAAAATAGCTCCATTTCAGAGTAGCAACCACCTGCATGGTGCATTATGGGCAATGTAGTCAAGTAGGCAGTTGATAGGCAACAGTTTATTAGGAAGCAGATAACAGATGGTAGATACTGACAGTGTGTTCCCTATGTCCCACAGGTCTCCCACACGACACCACCTCCAGCCACAGCGTCCAGGGGCCACAGGTCAGCTATCAGCCAGCACAGGACCCAGGACCAGCCACCAAAGGGACCTGCACCACCCAAACACAGTCCCCTCCTGATGCACCAGTGGCCATACTGGAGAGTGAGCCAGCACCCGGTCCCAGCCACAGTGCCAGTGTACAGGACACGGAACCTCCACTGCGTCGCAGGCGACGTCTCAATGTCCCTCCAGTGCCACAGGGTGAAGTAGGGGACGCCTCCATGTCTGCCGCCGAAGCTGCACTCCTACATGGTCAGCCCCTGCAGACAAGGAAGATAAGAATTATTTCAGGGGCCATGCGGCGCATGGAACGCAACCAGACCACAGGGCTACAACAGGTCCACACTGAGCTGCAACATCTCAACAGCACTTTTGGTGACCTTGCGCTCTCAATTAGACAACTGGTGTCAGAACTTGTCACCGAGAGAGAGGGTGCAAGGTGCCGTGACCGGCAGCTCATCCACCGCCTGGACCGTATGTCTGCCTCCATCGTCCGGCTGGCTGTTAACACCACTGGGCTGTCACTGCGCATGGTCAGCCTCCAGGTGGACATGGGCCACTTTGCCAGTAATGTGGCACGTGGGCTGGGATGTATTAGCCATGCAGTCGATCTTATGGAGGCACGACAGGTGGCTAGGGGTGCGGCAGACACGCCGCAGGACAGTGAGGAGGGCTCTACCATTAGCAGTGTCTCAGCCACAGACACCAGGGTGTTGCGCAGTGGTAGCGTATGGCAGGGCACTGAAGACGCACCAGGAACCAGCCATGCTGGGCGAGCACGGCGTAGGATGTGAGCTACGCACTGTCATAGACTGGAGGCACATGAGGTTAATGTGTTCTCATAGCAGGTGGACTTTTACAGCCCCTGATCTGTAGTTAGTGTAAATAGTTTATTGGTGCACATCATTAAAGTTCTTGTTTGTTCCACTTCACACCTGGACTCTTTGTGTGTGACATTCGTGTGTGTGGTGACAGTTAGCACGTACCTTCCAAAGTATTGGTTTGCAATGTGGTCCCGTCTCTGTTTGCCTTGATTTGCAATGCTTCTATCCCCATGATGGCGATGTGGTAGCTCTTGCTCGTCATCCTCCGAATCTGGGTCTTTTGGGGTGAGAGGTAGCCCATGTCTGGTGGCAATGTTGTGCAGTATAGGGCATGCACCAACGATCTTGAATGCTGTTATTGGGGCATACTGGAGGGCACCTCCACTTCTGTGGAGGCATCTGAATCTTGCCTTCAACAGTCTAAATGTCCTCTATATAATAATTTGTGTCCTCCTATGTGCTCTGTTGTATCGCTTCTCTGTCTCACTGCTGGGTGCTAAGTATGGGGTAAGTATCCATGGTCGTAGTGCATATGCACTGTCACCTGTTTGGCACAAAATGTACAATGTTAGCTGGGCATAGATGGGTTCCACATTGACCTGTGTGTATGTCTGCAAGGTGTATTCAGCTATACCTAGGAGGTATCCGTCTCCAAACTCCCCACGTTCTAGGCGTTGGTGTATCCCACTGTACCTGAAAATGTAGGAGTCATGTGTATTCCCTGGAAATTTGGCAACCATGTCAGTGATAACATAATGGGCGTCACATACCACCTGGCTGTTCAGTGAGTGGGTACACTTCCGGTTGCGGAACAGATATTCCAGATTTGCAGGGGGGCAGATTTGTATATGTGTCCCGTCGACACACCCTATGACATGGGGGAAGTTGGCAATCCTGTAGAATTCCAACTTGGTGCTGTTGATTTCTGCCTCCTTCCTGGGTAGGTATATGTATCTGGACATGTGTGTGACTACTGCATCTAGGAATGCTCTGAAGAACCGTGAAAGTGCACTTTGGGATACCCCACCTGCCACGGCAATGACCCCCTGATAGCTACCCGAGGCCAAGAGGTGCAGTGAGCATAGCACTTGCACATGTGTGGGGATGGCGCTGCCGCGCACAGTCTGGCGTTGAAGCTGCGGATTGAGTAGCTCTATTAAATCTAGTTTTGCTGCACTGCTGAGTCTGTATTTATCATATATCTCCTCCTCAGTTTGTTGGAAAAGTGTCTGTCTGGTTCTGTATATCTTCTCCTGTCTCTGGCTCCTCCTTCTCATCTGCTGTGCGGCGTGGCATCTCCTCCTCCTTGCTATCACATATATCTCCGCCATCTTGAGTAACCCAGGTGCCTTCCGGGTCCTCTTTTATACTTTGGTAATGGTTACCACCTGCTCTGAGTTAGTGGTAAATTGGAAGTGCAAAATGGGCTTTTTGCGACTAGTCGCAATTTGCGAGTGACTATTGCATATGGTTTGCGACTCGCAAATAGCGACTTCCTATTTGCGGGCCGCAAAATGTGGTCGCTATTTTTGCGAGTTGGTAATGGCTCGCGTCACATTTTGCGATTCGGAAATGGGATTTTTGCATCCCATTTCCGATTTTGCGGGGTCGCAAATTGTGATTCGGGCCATTTGCGACTCGCAAAAGTTTGCTACATCTGGCCCATAATCTCTAAATGACAACCCTACGTACTTCCCTATTTGTGATTCCCTATTTGCGAGTCACTAATTTTAGCAAATAAGGAATCACGCACTCTGGGCTTTGTACGTGTGGTTCTAGTGGGAATTCGCAATTTTCTGATTGACAGTTGTCTGGGTGGACATTGGGCCACAAGTCTAAATCATTTTTGTTTTAAACACGCGATAAACATTTAAGAAGGGTGACCTAAAGCAGTAGTTTCACTAGGAACATATTAAAAATCATCAAGTTGTTTGGAAATTTGATTAACTCCCAAAACATTATTTAATGTCAAAAAGTGTATCTGTTCACAAGGTACACACATAAAAGTTCAACGACTACTTGGTGCTCGCGAAACACACTGTGACATTGTTACATAAAATGCAATGTGCGTGTGTATACGAGTGGGCAGATAAATGTGAATTCTACTCTCATTTTTAAGATCTGCATTCTACCTAAAGTAAGAACTTTAGCGAATGTGCCTAGGTTTCTACATTGATTTAATATCCTTTCAATCTATTGTTTTTTGGCACCGCTCTTATCAATTGGGCTTGAACGGAAAATAAAATAATGATGTAACAAAAGAAATCATTTTCATTTGTGGCTGAAACGAGTGCAATAAAACAAATAGCACACCTAGCTCGGTTGTGAGAAGTAAAGCAGAAATAAACTCTCACAGAGACTGGAACAAGTCAAATATTTATATACAACATAGTCATCAATCAAAGAACCATGAGAACATTCCTGAATAGAAGTGAATTTCTTAACACCGAAGCCCCACTGAATTTTGCCTAGGAATCACGTCTGCTTGCTCAATCCAAGTAAGTAAGGAATATTCTTGAGAGTTTTACTTGAAGGTTAGGCTACAACAAGAGAAAAAGTATTCCTGGAGTGGGGGATTTAGAATGTGTTTTCTTCAACATTTTTGAGAACCAAGCAATATTGGCCCAGAAAAGGAAAATGATTTATACATTTCAGAATTACTGCTTATTCTGCATCAACAAACACACCTTTCTTAGCCAAGATATCAATGTAAATGTTGTTATGTTGCAGAATAAAGCGGGGTGTGTTTTGTAATATGACTTGTTATACTGTTATATTTATATTTATTACAAAAATGAAATATTATATGAATTTACACTGCTATTGCATCTCTAGCAATACATAAATGAGTGTTGTGCTATTCTCTTACACAGGAACAGCGGTGTACACAATATTGTGTCAAACAACAACAACAACTTCACAGCAACATCACATCTACCAATACAACTGACACACTCACATTGCACACATGCCATGGAATGCCATCACATTCAACACACAAATGTTTGGATGTGTCATGGAACACAAACACCACTCCCAGGAAACTGCCCTGAAATGGACAGACACATCACCCACTTTGCAACACACTGGAAGGACAATGGGATGCACAATAGATAGTGAAATAAATATACGCATCTCACTATTGAAACAATACCTGCACAATAGGGATGGGGCATCAGGAGCACTCTGGAAGGATGCTGCACTGTGACACATTTCACTTTGCCCGTGTCCCTATAATAACATTTGCACAGGAACTTACCCTTCAGGTCTCTCTGGAACAAACAATACTAGACCCAAGTGAAATGCCTATCTGCACAATGTGGAAGTGCAATTCAAGAAAGCCCATACAACTGCAAATGTATGGGTCAGACATCTAGAAGAAGTAGCTGCTAGATACACATAGCAAAATGGACGTATGTACAGTCAAATATTAAGGAAGCTAGGACAATTGAACACCATCAATGTCTGCACAAACAAAACTTGTGCTCTCACAAATGAGACACATGTACAATCCATATTAGGGGACAAGTTTAACACCATACATGCTCACATTGGACAACACAAGATGAAATACTTAACATAGCTAACGGAGCACAATGCAATGGCACCACAATTGCATTTACAACCACATATCCATACATTCAACATCTACCTTAGTCTTAGGTGACACCAGCACTACCCACAAAGTTGGATTTTGCAAACAGTAAATGGATCAGCAAGCGGGATGAAGCACACACAACTGTAAGCAGAGAACACAAGTTATTCAGGAACCACATAAAGGTGGAAAAGGAATTGTGGGACTAATGTGTACCCAACAACTGTTTAGGTTTATTAACAAGTAATGACAAATTGTCCAAGGCCATTGATCAGCCCATTAGTCTTCCACTGCACAGTACTGTGCTAACACTTGTCTCCTATTACTACCGGGAACCTCCACAGGAAGGGGCATGAAGTGGGCAATCAGGCACCTCAGGGATCATCCTTTTGGGGGGAGTGGATCAGATATAGGAGGGAGTTTGGGGTTTGAAAGGGTTGGACTCTTTATTATGAAGCGTGGGCTTCTTCTTGGGGCAGCGGGTATGGGTGCTTGCAGTGGGGGACAGGTGTGACAGGGGAGGACTTGGCAATGGAAGGGATGGGTTGAGATGTGGGTCAGGGCCTCTTGGGTTTGGGATAAGGGTTGAGGGAGCGGGAAGGACAAACTAAAAAAAAGCTTTCCCTAGGAATACAGAGACAGTCATCAAAAGTGGATGGGGATTTGGAGATTGAGGTACTGGTTGTTTGGTCTGTTGGTGTAGATGTCTTGGGTGTGTGCATATGTGAGGTGGTGTCTGTTGCATGTGTGAGTGTGGGCGTTTGCATGTCTTGGGGGCTAAGAAGTGCAGGTGCAGGGTGAGGTGTGAGTGGTGGATATGTGTGTGTGACCATTGGTGTGGTGTCTGTGGGTATGCTAGATGTGGATGTGGCAAATGTCTGTGTCTGTTGAGGTAGTGTCTGAGGGTATGTTGGGTGTGTCACTGCCTGTTGTGGTGGTGCCTGTCGTGTCCTGGATGTGGTGTGTGGGCAAGTGAGAGTGGTGGGGTATCCAGGGAAGTGGTGGCTGATGTTGTGTGTATGGGTGTCTGCTGAGGCCTTGCGTGCTGGTCTGTTTTGTGGTGTTTGTGTTTATATATGCTGCTTTTGTGTGTTGAGGTGGGTGTGTGCAGATCTGTCTGTGTGCTTGGGATAGGTAAGGGAATGGGGGATTTGGATTGGGAAGAGGGAAGTGGGGAGGGACGGAAGGTAGGGGTTGACTGACTGCTGTCAGTGAGGAGGCCAGAGCCTGAAAAGATCTCTGTAGGCCATACATGGCAATATGAATGCCTTCTAGGAAAGAATTGTTATGCTGAGGTTGGCATGCTAATCCCTGGATGGCATTGACAATGGTACTCTGCCCCACAGAGATACTCCTCAGGAGGTCAATAACATACTCACTCAGGGCAGCAGGAGTAACAGGGGCTGGGGTAGAGATGCCAGTGGCAAAGGATACGCTCATCATCTTGGGTAAGCAGGTACCGCCAACTAGGTGGGGAGCAACAGGGAGGATGGCAATAGAACTGGGGGTGGCAGACTAGGATGGTACTGGCGTATATCCCGATGGGTCCACCACCACTAGGGAGTGTCCACTGGAGGAAGAATCTGATAATGAGGATGTAGATCCCTTCTCCTCTTACTCCCTGGGCCACTGGATACCTGTGTGTCGGTGGTGTCTTGACCAGAGGTACCGGGGCCAGATGCTTTTCCACTCAGCTGTGCCCTGTCTCCTTCACTTGCCTGTGCTGATGCTGCAAATAAAAAAAGAAATTGGATCATCGTATTTCCATGATCACACTTGAAAAACAGCAGTGATTAGCAAACATTAACCTGATTTCAAGTAGGCCTCAGCAACAAACTCCACCAAAGAGCCCCATACATGTTCCATACCATATGCATGCATGACATCTGAACTGTCAACAGTTGCCCACAGGAAAATCATCATCTCAGACAACTCCAATTGCATAGCTGAAGTTATGCACTTACAGTAACCATTGAACAGGTAGGAGACCACATCGCCTTCAATGCTTTGCCTCATGGACCATACATCACTTTCCTGTCAATATAAACCAGGGCACACCAATGTAGTCCAGCAATGTTCATCCAAGTGGAGGAGTAAATAAAGAATCCAAAATCATGTTATTGAAGTTGATAGAGTTTTATTCTTGTCAAGAAATGCCAAAGCCGACATGTGTTTCGTCACATTGACCTTATCAAGGCCATTAGACTAGTTTTGAAGATGGTATCCAATGGTAATGGACTGTTTGCCTACCTAAAGTCATAATGTAGACAAGTGTCTAAGCAGTCTTGAGCATTTTTGTGTCCATAAAGTCAGACCGGAATTCTCGGTAATCAGTTCAAAGAAAGCATCTGAAGAAAAAGGCCATGATAAGCCTGGCTGTCAATGTCCCATGCTGTAAAGCGTTGGTCGGTCGTATCTTCTTAGATTCTGTATTTACTCCTCCACTTGAATGAACATTGCTGGACTACATTGGTGTGCCCTGGTATTAATTGAAAATTTTCATTTCTGAATGGCCTTCCAGTCAGCAATTGGTGGTTGGGTGGAGTCTTCCCAGAACTATATATACATATTGGATTGGATGTGCAAACTTTATTGCATTAACCACCTTTTCTGTTGTATTATGCATCACTTTCCTGTTGTCATACAATAGTAGGCCAATGCAAACTCAATTCCCACAGTTCTCAAACAAGGTATGCAGACATATATTTGTCACATCTAGAATAACACAACAGTATGAAATGATGCTCCCAGGCCATGCTGCTGACAACAGTAAAATAGCCTGGAGAAGGTGGCATAGGAATAGTCATGTCACACTGGAAACATATAAAGATTGCACAATTTAACAAGTGAAATTTGCCCCAAAGAAGCCATGGAGGTAGTACCAATGTTGCTCAGGTATGCCACACATTTGGTATGGAAATGTACACTGTAGACATCATGTGCAAAATGTCAGGGAGATATGTAATAAAAAGCAAAACTCAATGAATCAGCAAGTCCCAGGGAAATCACCACTAATGTCTGACACCCCTTCTAATGACACACTCTGAGTGCAACAGTAGATGCCATTAGTTATTTGATGTTGGAGAGGCCCAGAGATGTGCAGGTACTTGTAGAAGGTCCTCAATGTATTGCTCATTGGGAAGCTACACCATTGTCTCCATTTTGATCTTGCAAACTAAGATGCATGTAGATGAATGCTTGTACCCAACCACATCATTCCAACATAACGGCAATTCACTCTATGATGCATGCCAACAGTCAGGTTACAAATCTTCCCCATTTTGCATGTGCAAAGCACTTTGCTTCATGATTCTACATCAAAGTCATGGAAATGAACATTGTGTGTAAAACTCTAGACACACCCGTCATGTCCCTCATTGCTACTGCTGTTGTACATACCAAATGACATGCTATGACGGGTAAGGGTATGTGTCAGCCAATAATCAATGGCGACACACTCCTGTCTCTGGCACCACATGAAATGTATCCCCCATTGTAAGTGTCCGCATAGGTGATGGCTGTTGGCCCGCCCCATGGATGCCGGTCGGACGAGCTCAGTGCAACAACAGATGTGAGGAGGCGAAGACAGCAGTCGGGCCGCATGCTGAGTACTGCTTTCACTCTGCCCCCCCCCCCATTTGTTTGTTGAGACTGCTGTATTCCAGTGCAGGCTTCGGGGACTTCAGGAGACACGTTGCTTTGCCGAGTTATCACCGAGTTTGGGATGGTGTGATATTAGTGAGTAGGTCTTGTGCAGGTGCAACAGTGAAACCTCCAGACGCTCAACTAAAGTAAAGTAGGGTGTGAAAGGCACTTTGGCTCCACGGATTTTGTATTTGTATTAAGGCAACTGGACGGTGTGATATTAATGCTGACGGGGCCCTGTCATAAGGAGGGGCGGCTGAGAGGGCGTGGCTCGGACCTTGTGATGGTACTGTATGGACACTGACTGGGTCACTGAGAAGCACCCTGAATTCTGTAGCAAAGGAAACAGAGCACTGGTATTGGATAATAAGAAGGATTGAAGAGCTAATTGGACCCTGGCCCTGGTTTTTAAAAGTGAAAATGGTGCCCAAAAATATACAGAATATCGGAGACAAAGTGGGGGGGAGGGGCATCAGACACGTGTAGTGAAAGATGGCATTGATGGAGGCTTGGCTGGCAGGTGGTCTGCTTTAGGATCGACTAAATTAAGTAGCAAAGCTGGAGGTGGGACTGTCAAAGATGTCAAGGATGCGCTTGGGGGGCTCAGCCTGATCATAAGGGGAAGGCAGATCACAGCCTGTTATCACAAACTTTCTGAACAGTGGTGGGCAAAAGAATGGCATCGCAAACCCTACACCTCTCTCTGAGGATACGCCATCTAGTTAATAGAGGATCCTGAGGCAATAATTCATAGGGAAGAGCACCTACAAGCTAAGGGTGGGTTCTTCGGGAGCAACTTGCCCCCTGACACACCACAAGACGGTGGGGGGTGGCAATTAGATGAATCTAGGAGCCTTAAGGGGCAGATGGCACAGACTGAAATTTTCTCTAGGGTACCTACTAATGACAGTACGCAAATGCAAACGGAGGAGTATAAACAAGGCACTCAAGACATTCATGACACTGTTGATAAGTCCCTTGAATCCCATCTTAGGAAGGGGGAATGATTAAAACTAGTAGGCAATGATGCTGTCAAGGATTCAGAATTGGAAAAAAGTAAATCTTGAAGGGGCGGAAGAATACAGACTGATCTAGGGACGGAGGAGATTAATTCTACTCACTATCTGAGGATTCTGAAGCCACTAGTAGTGGCTGTAATCAGAGTGAAGCCTATGGGAGTATATATCAGAGTCCGAGAGTATATCATCGGCGGTAGGGCCCACAGTGAAATTGTAGCGACGGCACCACAGGTGCATAAAATCATGGTCGGGCTAAAACCAGTGGAGCAGATCTCTCAGGAGGGAGTGCTAAATGGGACTACTCAGAAATCAGACTTACAAATCTGGAGAATAACCCTAAGGATGACACACCTCCCAATGCCGATGCAGGCGAGAACTGCCACAGTGCACAAATTAATAACACGGCTAGCACAGACGCAAAAATGCTGCAGATGATATATGATACGATAAGGGAACTGCAAACTGAGACTCGGGCAGAGAGTCGGAGAGCCCGGATGGCCACCAAGCAACTGCAGGGTACGGTGTGAAAAGTTGCTAAATCTTGCATGGAAATTGAAGAAAAACTAAACATAATGGAGAATAGAACCTCTATAGTGGAAGCAGAGGTTGAGGTCCTGAAAGATCAGGTGGAAACACACGGAATACAACTAACTGATATCATGTGGAAACTGGAAGATTATGAAAATCGACAGAGGAGAAATCATTTGCTATTTTTGGGTATAGAAGAAGGGGAGGAGGGCAATGATATCAGAACATATATGATTAAGCTCCTGCAGAATGCTTTTCCAGAGCTCACAAAATGGGATTGGGAGGTGGAAATTCAAAGAGTCCCTCATTGCTACTGCTGTTGTACATACCAAATGACATGCTATGACGGGTAAGGGTATGTGTCAGCCAATAATCAATGGCGACACACTCCTGTCTCTGGCACCACATGAAATGTATCCCCCATTGTAAGTGTCCGCATAGGTGATGGCTGTTGGCCCGCCCCATGGATGCCGGTCGGACGAGCTCAGTGCAACAACAGATGTGAGGAGGCGAAGACAGCAGTCGGGCCGCATGCTGAGTACTGCTTTCACTCTGCCCCCCCCCCCCATTTGTTTGTTGAGACTGCTGTATTCCAGTGCAGGCTTCGGGGACTTCAGGAGACACGTTGCTTTGCCGAGTTATCACCGAGTTTGGGATGGTGTGATATTAGTGAGTAGGTCTTGTGCAGGTGCAACAGTGAAACCTCCAGACGCTCAACTAAAGTAAAGTAGGGTGTGAAAGGCACTTTGGCTCCACGGATTTTGTATTTGTATTAAGGCAACTGGACGGTGTGATATTAATGCTGACGGGGCCCTGTCATAAGGAGGGGCGGCTGAGAGGGCGTGGCTCGGACCTTGTGATGGTACTGTATGGACACTGACTGGGTCACTGAGAAGCACCCTGAATTCTGTAGCAAAGGAAACAGAGCACTGGTATTGGATAATAAGAAGGATTGAAGAGCTAATTGGACCCTGGCCCTGGTTTTCAAAAAGTGAAAATGGTGCCCAAAAATATACAGAATATCGGAGACAAAGTGGGGGGGGAGGGGCATCAGACACGTGTAGTGAAAGATGGCATTAATGGAGGCTTGGCTGGCAGGTGGTCTGCTTTAGGATCGACTAAATTAAGTAGCAAAGCTGGAGGTGGGACTGTCAAAGATGTCAAGGATGCGCTTGGGGGGCTCAGCCTGATCATAAGGGGAAGGCAGATCACAGCCTGTTATCACAAACTTTCTGAACAGTGGTGGGCAAAAGAATGGCATCACAAACCCTACACCTCTCTCTGAGGATACGCCATCTAGTTAAGAGAGGATCCTGAGGCAATAATTCATAGGGAAGAGCACCTACAGCTAAGGGTGGGTTCTTCGGGAGCAACTTGCCCCCTGACACACCACAAGACGGTGGGGGGTGGCAATTAGATGAATCTAGGAGCCTTAAGGGGCAGATGGCACAGACTGAAATTTTCTCTATGGTACCTACTAATGACAGTACGCAAATGCAAACGGAGGAGTATAAACAAGGCACTCAAGACATTCATGACACTGTTGATAAGTCCCTTGAATCCCATCTTAGGAAGGGGGAATGATTAAAACTAGTAGGCAATGATGCTGTCAAGGATTCAGAATTGGAAAAAAGTAAATCTTGAAGGGGCGGAAGAATACAGACTGATCTAGGGACGGAGGAGATTAATTCTACTCACTATCTGAGGATTCTGAAGCCACTAGTAGTGGCTGTAATCAGAGTGAAGCCTATGGGAGTATATATCAGAGTCCGAGAGTATATCATCGGCGGTAGGGCCCACAGTGAAATTGTAGCGACGGCACCACAGGTGCATAAAATCATGGTCGGGCTAAAACCAGTGGAGCAGATCTCTCAGGAGGGAGTGCTAAATGGGACTACTCAGAAATCAGACTTACAAATCTGGAGAATAACCCTAAGGATGACACACCTCCCAATGCCGATGCAGGCGAGAACTGCCACAGTGCACAAATTAATAACACGGCTAGCACAGACGCAAAAATGCTGCAGATGATATATGATACGATAAGGGAACTGCAAACTGAGACTCGGGCAGAGAGTCGGAGAGCCCGGATGGCCACCAAGCAACTGCAGGGTACGGTGTGAAAAGTTGCTAAATCTTGCATGGAAATTGAAGAAAAACTAAACACAATGGAGAATAGAACCTCTATAGTGGAAGCAGAGGTTGAGGTCCTGAAAGATCAGGTGGAAACACACGGAATACAACTAACTGATATCATGTGGAAACTGGAAGATTATGAAAATCGACAGAGGAGAAATCATTTGCTATTTTTGGGTATAGAAGAAGGGGAGGAGGGCAATGATATCAGAACATATATGATTAAGCTCCTGCAGAATGCTTTTCCAGAGCTCACAAAATGGGATTGGGAGGTGGAAATTCAAAGAGTCAACAGATTTCCACTGGTTAGACGAGGGGCAGAGCGTAATAAGGAATTTAAACATCCTAGAGCTATAGTAATCTTTTTTGGTAATTATTTGTTAAGGCAAGATATCTTTGAAAAAGCCCGCCTGGGTGCCCCACAGTTTGTGGATAATGTCACCTTCTTCACCCGACCGGATTACTGCCATGTTAGTGCGGAGTGAAGATAAAGGCTGCGACAGATGATTAAGCCTTTTCAGGAAAAGGGAGGGGAGGCTCTTTTGCTGGCCCCAGCTTGGTTGAAGACAGTGATTGATGGGAAAATTGAAATATTTACGTCTGAGATTCAAGCAAAATAATATTTGATGGAACTGAAAGTATTGAACCCGCAAAAAACTGTTTAGGGACTATAAGAACTCCAATTTGTAATGATGGTAGGGGGTAATCACGTGTGTAGGAAGCTTGGCAGTCCAGGGAGGGTCTTCGGCCGACACTAAGGGATATCATCTTTCAGACCAGTGGTGGTGTGATTCCTCATTTGGTTGGGGAGCCGTGGGAGGGGAATGTGGGCGCAGGCAGTTGAGGGGGATTGAAGAGGGGAGGAGTGGGATTGAGGGTAGGGGAGGAGGGAAAGGGGGAAGCAGGGGGTCGGGATGAGCCGGGGAGGTGTGGGAGGGGTAGAGGTGGAGGGGATTTCAGGTGGGTTAAAAAAGAAATATCTGATTCCTGACAGAACGCAGGGGGTGAGGAGCAACAGGAAGAGGGATGGTTTAAAGTGTGAGGTGTCAGGAGGGAAGGTTGCTGTAATGAGTCTTAAATATAGTCAAAGGAACAGAGATATTTTATGTGAATATGGCGATCCTGGGGAAAACTTGTTTGAGGGTACATAAATGGCGATACTTCGGATAGCATCCGTAAACATATGTGGTTTGAATAACCCTCGTAAGAGAAGGAAAGTAGCAGAAGGTTTGAGAACATAAAAAGCAGATATTTATTGTCTACAAGAAACCCACATAGAGTATTCTGACAAAGATGTGTTGGAGACTCTCGGGTTGCAGCTGTTGGTGTGTACTCAGCAAAATGCTAAAACAAAAGGGGTAGACATTTTCACAAGTAATACAAGATGCAAGGCTACTCGGTGTAGCGTGGATCAGCTATTGAGATTGGCTGTAATAGAGTGCCAGCTGAGTAAAGGGAGTTTTACGTTATGCTCTATATATGGTCTGGTGCTTGATGATCCGACTTTACTAGATTTTCTTTAAGTTGAATTAGCAGTGTGGCCAGCCCCTCATATTATATGCTGAGATCTGAATTTCAATGGCTCATGGGATGGACTACAAAATGTAATGGATGTTAATAATAAAAGATACTTGGGGCATAAACCAAGAGTATTTCAGGCCATCCGTAATTTTCAAAAGGAAGTAGGAGTGGTAGATGCATGGCCAATATTGAAGGGGCTGGATCCGGGGTGTACGTATTTTTCAGCTCCACCCAGGAAATTGGCCCAGTTACATTATGCTTTTATCTCACATGAATTATTAAAGGGAACAGAAATGAAACTATACCCACGGTTTATGTCAGATCATAATCATCTACTGTTGAAGATTAAGGGTGGTAAGAGCTACAGGAAGTGCTGGACATTCGAGAGAGGTTTGCTGAATAATCCAGTATATTTGCGGCATATGAAAATATGGCTGAGGGAATTCCTAGAATTCAATAGAGGATCTGCCCCAGTTGAAATTGTGTGGGACACAATAAAAGCGGGGATAAGGGGGGAAGCGCTTAGTTTTAATATACGACGACAGAAACACGTAGCAGATAAGATCCAAGAATTATTTACAAGGCTTTGGGAGGCAGAAAAACAGTTTATTATGAGAGTTGAAGGTGGCGTGGATGTTAAAGATGCTCTACAGCAGATAGTGATAGCTAAAATGTTAATAGATATTAGGTCGGCGGAAAGCGTGGTGGAAAAATATTTGGCAAGACGGAAGGAGTGTTATAAATATAGTGAGAAAGTGGGTCATTTATTGGTGTTACGCGCTCGCCGGAAGGCTCTTTTTGGTTTAATCTCGGAGATTAAAGATGGGCAGGGGAAGCTAGCTACAGATCCTGACTAAATTAGGGAAGCTTTTCGGGAGTTTTATGCAGAGTTATATAAAGCCACCCCTGCAGGTGAAGGACAGACTGGATGCAGTTTGTTAAGTGAGGTAGAGTGCAGCAGGATTACCCCCGAAGAACAGAAGGAATTAGAAAAGGAGGTTATAATGGAGGAATTAGAAGAGGCGGTGCAAGGGCTACCTAGTGGGAAGGCTGTAGGGACAGATGGAATCCCGCTAGAATTGCATAAGTATCTTAGGACACTGCTGATGCCGATGATGTTAGAACTGTTTATTCAAGTGCAGCAAGGGGATAATCCTCCTCCGTCCTGGGCTACCGCCAAAATAATAGTGTTCTTGAAGAAGGGCAAAGATCCGCTCAGTTTGAGTGCATACAGACCTATTATACTTATTAACAGTGATGCGAAGATCCACTCCAAAATTTTTGCGACATTTTTGTCTGCTTGTATCTGTAAATTAGTTGTGCAGAACCAACACAGGTTTGTTCCAGGGAGGGATACAACTGACCATAACAGAAGAGTCATCACTTTGTTTGACGTGACCCATGTTGCGGAAGTACCCATGGCAATGGTTCTGCTAGATGCCAAAAAAAGCATTCGATATAGTTAATTGGAAATATATGTGGGAAACATTAGGGGCTTATGGATTGGAAAGCAGCTTTATGACTGCAATTAAAGCTTTATATAAGCACCCAAGCTCTCAAATTGAAATGCTGGGCGGCCAGTCAAAAGATATACAAATTGAAAGGGGTGCAAGACAAGGATGCCCGTGCTCACCTTTGTTATTTGCACTATATAGAGCTCCATTTTTACAACAATTAGAAAAGAATACAGCAATTCAGCCAGTTACCCGCAACAGTTGGGATACCAAAATTATAGCGTATGCTGAAGATGTCGCTGTTGTTACTGCTAATCCAGATTTGGCTCTCAAAGAAAATGAAAAAGCTCAAAATAGTTGTGGGATGGTATCTGGTTACTTACTAAGCAAAGATAAAACTCAGATATTGGTGAATGAGTATGGATATCCGAAGAGTAGACCATGCAGTCTATTTAGGGATTGACATTAGATCTAATGTGTAACAGACAGTACAGATCAATTTAATGGCAATCTTAAAAAAAGATAAATAACATTTTTAGCAGATGGAATAATCTACATATGTCAATTATGGGGCGCTGTAATATGGTTAAGATGATGTTTCCCCCCAAGGTCCTATACTTATTCTGGTCAATCCCGTTGGTGTTTGAGAAATCCTGGTTTAATATGCTGGATCAACTTTTGGTGAGGTTTATCTGGTCGTAAAGCAAGATTAGGAGAGCTTATACAGTAGATATATGACTTTACCAAGGGAGAAGGGGGGAAGGCCTCTGCTTAATTTTAAATTAAATCAGCTGGCAGAAGCTTTACAGTTCATGCGCCCTCTGCTTAACAGCAGAGGATCCTCGAGAGGGGAAGGGTATCTCCTGGATATTGATGAACTGCTAATTGGACACTCGGCTAGTGGCACGCTGCTGACATTAACGGAACCCAGCTATTATAAGAAAGTGTGATTTTAAGGTTTTAAATGCTGCTTTTAAATGCTGGGATCCCTGGCGGAAGAAAACGGGATTAGGTAGATTTAATCGCTACACATTGATTGCAAATAACCCTTCCCTCCCCAAGATATTTAGGGATAGTTGCATGGCAAAATGGAATCGACAGGGTGTTCAAAAGTTAGGAGATTTTTTGTAGGATCTACAATAGGCACATTTGAGAACTTGAGGGAGACATTTGGTCTGGAGCAAAGGGATTTCTTTAAATATTTACAAGTGAGGGATTTTATGCATAGGAAAACCGGGAGGACAGCAGGGTTTACAAAGTGCCCTTTGATGGAGATGATGGCAACTGGCATAAGGATAACTATAAATTTAGTATATGCTAGATTGACTGAAGAGCAGCCAGAGGATCTGGAGAAGCACTGTAAGAAGTGGTAAGCCCGATTCAATATTAGAGATGCAGAATTTTACGAATCTCTTGGACTGGGGTGCAGCATTTTGATGTCTGCAGCACTCCAGGCACAACACTATAAAACAATTTTTGATTTATATTTTACCCCAGAGAAAAGAGCTAAGTGGGGTAGGATAGAGGGGATACATTGTCCAAGATATCAGCTACTTGGTGCAGATCTAACCCATATGTTTCCTACATTTAGAAAATTAGAAACTTTGAGAAGGGATATCAGGCAATTTCTAAAAGAAGTAGTTAAACAAGATGTGGAATTAACTCCTGAGATTATAATATTAGGTGCATCTGATGTAGTTGGGCCTCAGATCACTATGTTTGTTTTTGTCTCAATGGCTGTCTATCGGCTTTGTATCGCCTCTGCGTGGTTGGATCAGCAACCTCCAGCATTTTGACATTAGCTAGAACGGCTCCTCACTGTACATCAGTTTGAGCACTCATTGTACAAACGGAAGGGGAGGGAAGCGAGACAGAAGGGGCAAATCATCTGGGGAGTACTGGGTGAATGGATCAGGTCTAAACAACTGGCAATATGGAATAAAACGACCACAGAGACTAAAAGTGTATGATTTCTGACAAATATGTGTATATTGCAATCTATTTTATGTATTTATTTTCTTGGGTTACAATTTGGCAAGCACCGTCATATATCCCTTACTCATGGTGTGGTGCTACATCATTGTAAGATTGATTTTTTATTTCCTGGGGGATGTAATTGATGTAATTATTGAAATGAATTTTTCTCTCGGGTATACACTATAAAAATAAAAAAAAACTAAGGGGGTGATTCTAAGTCTGGCGGGCGGCGGAGGCCGCCCGCCAGACTTCCCCCTCCAAAATACCGCTCCGCGGTCGAAAGACCGCTGAGGGTATTTTGGGTTTTACACTGGGCTGGCGGGCGACCGCCAAAAGGCCGCCCGCCAGCCCAGTGTAAAACGACCTTCCCACTAGGACGCCGGCTCAGAATTGAGCCGGCGGAGTGGGAAGGTGCGACGGGTGCAGTTGCACCCGTCGCGAATTTCAGTGTCTGCAAAGCAGACACTGAAATTCTTTTTGGGGCCCTCTTATGGGGGCCCCTGCAGTGCCCATGCCATTGGCATGGGCACTGCAGGGGCCCCAAGACACCCCATACTGCCATCCTGTTCCTGGCGGGAGAACCGCCAGGAACAGGATGGCGGTATGGGGTGTCAGATTCTCCATGGCGGCGCAGCTTGCTGCGCCGCCATGGAGGATCCATTTGGGCAGCTGAAAACCGGCGGGAGACCGCCGGTTTTCCACTTCTGACCGCGGCAGAACCGCTGCGGTCAGAATGCCCTGCGGGGCACCGCCAGCCTGTTGGCGGTGCCCCCGTCATTTGGTTAGAATGACCCCCTAAGTATCCTTTTCCACACACAGGTTAGCATGTGCATATAAGTGAGGGAATACAGAAATTATCTATCAACACAGTTAGACCATGCATAAAATCGCAGCTTGCAAATGTTTTTCAAAAGAGAAAGGGACACATGCTAACATGTAGGCACAAGGAATGCTGGCAACAGTGATGGCATATAAAGCATGTGAATGGACATTCCCCAAGGGAAAGTATTGACCTATAGGTGCACCCCAAAAATGTATGCATTGTCACATGTATGAGGGCCATATATTCACATTACAGACAGTAGTGAGCACCCACACCCGTCATATAGTGAAGATAAGTAGCTTCTGGGTGGCAGAGGCCAATATACTCATTTCACCAGACACATGACTGAAGCCAGTGATCCATCACTACCTTTCTTTTGGCCTGAAACACTGAGGAGAAGTGGTCTGTTGCATTAAAATTACACCCCCTACAACAACAAACAGTACTTGATTGATCAATGTACACAGCCATATGTTGTCCCTGGGGAGCAGATTGTTTGTGGATTGTACACAATTGTGTCCTAGGTCCTTGGGCAAATAAGCAAGGCACATCGGTATGTAACAAATGACATGTCTACACAAACAATCACTCATCTACTGTGTTACACATGGCTCACCCCTAATCGCCAGGAGAAGCTGTCAGAACCTAATATATTCACTTGGCAATGTGACAGGCATAACTATGCCCTGTACTCACCCCCTTATGGCTGCTGTGATGTCCTCAAGCGCTCATCAAGGTCTGGGTAGACCACTGCCAGAATGCGGGCCATTAGGGGAGTCATGGTCCGACATGTGCCCCGTCCACATTGGGAAGACATCCCCAGCTGGACCTCTGTGACCTTCTAAGTACAGGTTCCCAGGGACTCGCACCTCTTGCCACAGTGGGCATTCCGCCGGCTGTGCACCCTCAGGGTCTGCAGCTTCCAGGCGATGGTTCTCTAAAGCTCCATCTTCTGATGGAAGTTGACCTGCATGGATCCAAAAGACAAATCAAGAGATTGCAATCATACTTTTTGGCAGAAATGGTAGAGTCACATACATGTTAGAAACACTGAGCTAGGACTTTTCAATTTGTTAATATTCCGCAAGTGTGAACCACACTAGCAAATAAATACAGGGACATGACAACAGACATATGTATTTCCATCTGCAGACTAACCCACTACCCTGATCAGGGCCTACCATGACTAAACAAGCTTGCTGACATCAAGTAGCCCCGGCCCCAGCGACCTGTACTATGATGTGAGCCACAATGAAGCACTACACACCTATGAGTCTTCTGAAGGGTAAACTCCTTAGGCCTGAATAGATCAACACATTTACCCTCTGTGAGATTGACTCACTGCATATAGTCCCTACAGGCCACTGCCATAGTAAAAACTTCACCATTACACTTGAGTGACAATCTAAGGGCTGGCATGGTGGGTACAAAAAGTGTCTTCCTTGTCCATATGTGAGCAAACAAATGCAGATCCATTACACTCCAGGGGCTTGGGTTCTGTGGTATGTACCTGTACCACAAAGCACTCCTTTGGACATATATGTTCACCCTACAGAGATGGCATCCAACAAACAAAGGCATGCATTGTACAGTGTCTGCTATGTGACCATGTGACGGAGTGACATATTGTGGCCTCCCAGGGATCAACACACTCTCTGCCCTGTTGGACTGTCATTTGTACAATAAGCATGTACAGTACAAATATGACCTTTGTGACGGTGACAATAAAGCTGCGGAAATAAAGGACGTGTCATGAGTCAAAGAAACACATTGACCATGATACAAAATGCACTTATGGACTAGTTTAATGATTTACCTCTGTCCCCATTCCTATTCTAATCAAAGGACTGAGGCAGTCAAGGCTGGTTTTGCCACTAGAGCATCATTTTGGCACATGATAGGATCTGTTGGTGCACAGGGAGTGGGCACAATGCCACAGTTGCATAGCCATAGTGACCCTCCCACAGCCTGGACTAGGTCCCATACTAGGATATATATTTGACAGACTCTGGTCTCTGCAGGCTGAGCAGACAGAACCTACATGACACTCCATTTTTATCACTTCCATGCATAACAGTACATCATGTGGCCATCAGCAATTCGGCATGTGATTTGTGTCTCAACCTGAAGGTAAGTGTGAGTCATGATATTCCTTCCTCAACAGTTTTCAAGGTCAGATATGGGTTGAAAGTTCAGTGGCACTATACACATTGCTCCCATGATTCTCAAATGAGTCATGCAAGATTCATACACAGCTCATGCTGTTATACACATAAATGCTGTCCAACATTTACAACAATCATGAAGAAAGAACAATCATGTCATTGGATGGCAGTAATGTCTCTTTACCTAGCTATCTGCCCCAACACATGGAGGATCTAATGCCCCAAAACCCTCTCAAAACACAATGGCCCTTATTATGACATTGGCGGTAAGTGCAGCTTACCACCATGCTGACTGCCGCCAACATACCGCAACCGCGGCGTTATACCGCTACACGTATTATGACCCACACACAGAAATCCACCACTATAGAGCCACACACACGAAGATCAGTGATAACTTGGTGGTACCAAAACCCACACCGTTACGCCAACAGAAATACGCCTACAGCATTATGACCCATGAATTACCACAGTGGGCATTCAACCGCGGTAAACCATTGGCGATACATACCGCCGTGCTCAAAATACAAACACACTAACAAAACAACACCATATTGGACAATTCAAACTACACACATCTGACACACATACACACACCACACCCACAAACCACTAAAAAACACACACCCACATTACCCACAAGAGAGAGAGACACGCCAGGAGTACCCACAGAACCAGAGCCATAGAACACCATCACCCATACACCATCCACGCACCTCACAGCAAACACCCTAACACATCACCCCACACACCCTCACACACACCACTCACACTACAACCATGGCACCACAAAGACACCCCAGGTTCTCAGAGGAGGAGCTAAGGGTCAGGATGGAGGAAATCATCCGGGTAAAGCCACAGCTATTCGGATCACAGGTGCAGCAGACTTCCATTGCTAGGAAGATGGAGCTATGGCGGAGAGTCATGGACAAGGTCAATGCTTTGGGACAGCACCCCAGAACAAGGGAGAACATCAAGAAGAGGAGGAACGACTTACGTGGAAGGTGCGTTCAGTGGTTGCAAGACTCCAGATAGCTCTACAGACGGGTGGCGGTGGCCCCCACCTCTTCCCCCACAACTAACAACATGGGTCTTGGTAATCATGCATCCTGAGGGCCTGGCAGGAGTAGCAGGAGGACTGGACTCTGTAAGTCAAATCTTTAATACTTTCACCCCCCCACATGCATGACATCACATATCCTCACTCCTACCCTCACCCCATCACTCCACCATCTCAAATATACCCCACCATCACAACCCACTCATCCCAGTAACCAGCACTGCATGCACCACCAATGCATGGACACCACTCACAGCCCCGCATGGACACCCATCACCACAGCATGCACACTAGTGATAATCAATTAGCCAAACAAATCACAACTCATGCAAGCCAAAGCTGCCTTGGTAATAACAACCATAGGGGGAAACATACCCATGCACAAGACGTCACACACAGTAACAATAACACTGCTTTCACATACCCACATGACCCCCACACAACGTCACTGGAGAGGAGGTGCCAGCAACATCCAGTCTCCCCCGAAGAGGCCCACAGTGATGGTAGCAGCTCTGCACGCCTGGATCTGGATGACCAACCTGGCCCATCAGGGACCTCCGGACAGTCGGTTACCCAGGCACAATCCCATACCACCACAGAGCCTCCCCCCCCTCAGGAAACACCTCCACAGCACCCACCCAGTGGGACCATACCTCTGTCCCCAGGACACGTCAATCAGCAGTGTGTCTACCACTATAGGGTCCCCAGGACACCCCACAAAAACAGAACGATCAGGGACTTGCAGTCAGTGGCAGTGGGCACACGGTTTAGGGGACAGAGGCACAGGACAACAGGGAAGCTGGGAGGACTGCTGTGCAACAGGGGGAGGGCAGGCCCAGGGAACCCACTCTCCATGAGGCACTCACCAACATCCTGGGAGCATACCACCATTCCCAGGAGACCACAGGCCAGATACTGGACAAGTTGCAGGAGACCCAATGGCTACAGGAGGGACACTACCTGGGGATCGGGACGGACCTGAGGGACATCCACACCACCCTGGTCCCCAATGCAGGGGTGCTGGCAGACATGGCCAACACCATGAGGGCAACTTTAGCAACACAAAAGGATGATGGACGGAGTGCTGAACAATGCAAACACTCACCCCCAGTCACAGATCTGGGTTTAATCCATCGTTATTTTGCTCACCATGCCACCCCAGTTTGGACCCAGACATATGCAAATCAGTCTTGACCCTTTTCCTCATGGGAACAGTCCAGCCCGAACTGCCAAGCCAGGTCCTACCTGGACCAGAAACAAACATCCTGGGACCGGTTTCAGGGTATCACCCTTCATCAGCCAGGCTAGCTTGAATCCAGTCGCACAGTGAGCAAGGGACCTACGTCTGGGAATACCCTTCCCACTTAGGGCAACTTTAACAACAAAAAAGATGATGGACGGAGTGCTGAACAATGCAAACACTCACCCCCTGTCACAGATCTGGGTTTAATCCATCGTTCTTTTGCTCACCATGTCACCCCAGTTGGGACCCAGCCATATGCAAATCAGTCTTGACCCTGTTCCTCATGGGAACAGTCCAGCCCGAACTGCCAAGTCAGCGCTCCATCCATCATCCTTTTGTGTTGCTAGGGAGGCAGTGGCACACCAACGGGGCCCCTGACACTAGCCACACCGATGAACAGCCTTCTGCCTCCGCTGACGCTAGTGTACACAGGAACAGCAGGCCACCAGCACCCCTCCCCCTGCAGAAGGAGAACCACCACGCAAAAGGTCCCTGCGATCCAGGCAGAAGCCTGAGAACATTGCCAAGACCCCAGCCAGGAAATAGGACTCCCCTGGAACAAACACAAGTATAGAGCCTGTCAATTGATTGAAATATGTATTTGTTTAACAAGCTGTAAACATTGCAATTCAACTGTACAGTTATGTATACATAGGTATGACCTGTAGTGGGCAGCAGTCAACAAACCTGGAGCCAGAGAGGGGCACAGCTATCTGAAAGTAGAGATGACAAAGGGTACAGCAAGTGGCCATAGAATTTGGAAAATCAGCCTGCCATGTACAATGTCCAACACAAAAACTGGAAGTACTGTTGAATTATTGTTGTTCTGTTGTCCACATCCTCTTCCTTTGCCTGTTCTTCGTCACTGTCCACAGGCTCCACGTCTGCCACACGACCATCTGAAAGCCTCAACCTCCTGCAGAAAATGCACCTGGCATCTCAAGGCCAGGTTGTACAACATGCAAAATGCAACGATGATCTGGCACACCTTCTTGGGTGAGTAGCACAGGGAGGATCCGGAATCCGGCCTTCAGGAATGCCGAAGGTGCGCTCAATTATCCTCCTTGTTCGCCCATGTGCCTCATTGTAACATTCCTCTGCCCTTGTCCTGGCATTCCTCACTGGGATCAGTAGCCATGAGAGGTCGGGGTAACCAGAGTCACCTGTAAATGTCGAGGGATACCTGTTAGCCAGACCCACAGCTCTAGGGTGAAAAATGGTGAGCAGATGGTCATATTCAAACATATCCTCAGAGTAAAATGCCTTAGATTTTGTGACAGAAACAGTATGTGAACGTGTAGGTCTGTTGATGTGCCTATGTCTGCTGTGACGCAGTTGGGTGCCATGGCCTGTTCCTCCCTGAAATGGCAGCCGTCTGACCTGTGATGAGGGACAAGTGGAAATGAGGTAATTCCTCTGACGTTGTGCGCCGTTGCGGTAGGCGGTTGAAGACCGCAGTGCAACACCTCATTGGTTATCATTGGGGCCTATGGGTTCCATGAGCCAATGGTGATGTACGCCGACGGTGACGGTAAGCACTGCCTCGAACGTGACGGCCATCTTCTAGGTGTTCACTCACTTGCTACCTGACCTTCAACAGGAGAGGACGTACACTGCAAGTGCTGCTGTGGCCTGTGTCTGGAAGCCACCATGGCTCGAGTGTCTGGGGATAGGGCCCCTGCCTTCACTTCCAATGAGTTGGAGAGACTAGTGGAAGGGGTCCTACCCATGTACCGTTTACTTTATTGTCCTCCAGACCAACAGGTGAGAACACTGTGAGCACGATGCATGGGGCATGAGTGTATGGAGCGCTGTGTGTGTAAGCCTGGTGTGGGGTGGGTGACTGAGGGGTTCTCGGCAGAGTGCTGCATGTATGGTGGGCAATGTCTGTGCATAAGGGGATGGGAGGGATATGGTGGGCCATGAGGGTAACAGGCCAGACTGTATGACTAATACCTTTTCTTATGTATCTTTTTCTGCAGGTCAGTGCCCATCAGAAAAAGGGTATTTGGCGTGCCATCGCAAAGGAGGTGTGGACCCCGGGGGTCTTTGACAGGTGGAGCACTCACTGTTGCAAACAGTGAGAGGACTCGCGCTGCTGGGCAAGGAAGACTGGTGACGTCCAGCTGGGGATGGCCTCCCAATGAGGAAGGGGTGCCCGTCGTACCTTGACCCCCCTGATATTTTGCATCCTGGCGTTGGTCTATCTGGAGTTGGATGGGCGCTTGAAGGCATAACTGCAGCCACAAGGGGGTGAGAACAGTTCCAGGATCATGAAATTGCGCGTGTTGAGGTGTTATCTGGGTAGGGGATGTGGGTCTGTGGCTGCCCCTAGGCCAGGGCGAACATGTCAGGGTAGGTTCCACGATGGGCAGGCTCAGATGCACAACAACCCCAAAAATGCTGGTGGGCATCTACTACTAGGCAGGGTCCCATGGGTTTCAGCTGTGCTGCTATTGGCGTTAGGCATTGTACCCCCCTGGTGACTAGCATTGTAACTGGTAGTGCATGGCCTAGTGCATAGGGCTGTTCCCTGTGTGTTGTGTACACAACAGTGGTGTTGTTGCTGGAGTTGACCAAGTGTGTCCTCTGTCTCTTCCCCCCTTTTTGTTTTGTCACCCTGTTCTTGTGTGCATTAGCATCATCTGGGGGAGGAGCATAGGCACCGGCGACGGAGGGAGCTGCACCCCACATGGCCCATGAGGCCGAATCCACCGATGGTGAGGGCACCAGAACGACGGAGGGCGAGGGGAGCACCATGGCAGAGACTGGAGGGGACAGTTCAGACAGCGACACCTCCTCCGATGGAAGCTCCCTGGCGGTGGCGGACACCTCTGTGCCCATCCCAACTACAGGTACAGCCGCTGCCCCTGTACCAGCACTGCCCTCCCAGCAGCCCCTCAGCATGTTTCCTGTGCCCGCTCACCCAGGAGGGTGGGCATCTCCTTTGCCCCAGGCACCTCAGGCCCTGCCCCAGTCAGCCCTGCTGCCCTCAGTAAGGAGGCTATTGACCTCCTAAGATCCATCTCTGTTGGGCAGTCAACCATACTGAATGCCACCCAGGGTCTGGCAGGGCATTTGCAACAAACAAAATCATTCCTGGAGGGCATTCACCCTGGCGTGGCGGCCCAACAGAGATCATTCCAGGTTCTGGCCAACTCACTGATGGCAGCCATTTTCCCTGTCTCTAGCGTCCCCCCTCCAACTTCCTCTACCCAGTCCTATTCCCCTCAACCCCAGCCTATCCCAAGCTCACCTTCAGACCACCCAAATCAACACACAGAAGTGGCTCAGGCAAACACAAGCACGACACTTCATCCCACAGGCAATCACACAAGCACCATCCAGATGCAGACACACCAACATCCACTGCCTCCACTGTGTCCCCCTCCTCCTCGTTGTCCACCGCCCTCCCATTAGCATCTCCACTCACACCTGCATGCACTATATCCTCATCCACTACCTCCATCACCAGCACACCTATCACTACACACCCCTCAATGACAGTCACCACCCCCCACATCCATGCACCCGTCCCCTGTGTCCTTTCCCACTCAGTCTGTGCCCCCTCCTCCCAAAGTCCACAAACACAAGCACTCAAGACACCCAACAGCCATCCACCTCACAACAGCATCCAGCCCATGCACCTGCACCAAAAACTCAGCAGTCAGATCCCTCCTACAACCACTCCCTCTTCATCCACTCCCAAACCTTCACCCTTTTCCTGCCCCGGTGTCCCTAAAAGGCTTTTCCTCTCCACCCTTGACCTATTACCTGCCTCTATCCCCCGTCTTTCACTTCGGGTCAGGGTGGGCAGAACCCGGGCCAGTACCGCAGCCACCCAGTCCATGGCCACTGCAGTTTATGCAGCTACTGCAGGTGTGAGAGGCTCCAAGGAGACACCAGTCAGCACTGCCAGTGTGCCTGCACCAGCTGACAAGGGCAAGAAGGGTCCACCAGCTAGCAAGGGCAAGGAGGCGCCACCAGCTAGCAAGGGCAAGGAGGCACCACCTGCTAGCAAGGGCAAGGAGACACCACCAGCTAGCAAGGGCAGGAAGGGAACACCAGCTGGCAGAAGCAAGGAGGCACCACCAGCTACCAAGGACAGGAAGGGAACACCAGCTGCCAAGGGCAATGAAAAAGGCACAGATGCTGCAGGTAGGATGGAACTGGTGCCTGGTGCTGGAGCAGCATCTGGGCAAACAACACCAGCCATGGCACTTCAGCTGACTGAGGCTGCGGGGGAAAGGCTGGAGCCTCCCCTCACCACTGGCAGCACCGCCACCTGCACTGCCACCTGCACCACCACCTGCACCACTGCCAGCAGCAGCAGCCCCAGTGGGCAGCCGTCCGAGGCTGCAGGGGAAGGGCTGGAGCCTCCCCCACCACTGGCAGCACCGCCGCCAGCCCTGCCACTGCTACCACCGAGCAGCAGTCACCGTCGGCGGGCAGTCTGTAGTCGTGCCTCCATGGGCTGTAGTGCATCCTGGCTCCTTCAACAACTGTAGCTGTGTGACACCCAGGTGAGAGACTGTTACCTTGCACCATCCAAGATCTGCATTGCTGGGCAGAAAGCCCCCTCCAGAACCAGTGGAAGAAGGCATCCACTAACCGCTCCTTGCCAGGATGATGCACACTGGGGACAAAGCCCCCTCCAGAACCAGTGGAAGAAGACATCCACTTGAGAGTCTGTGGCTTTGCGCTCCCCAGGACCAAGCAGTGGGCAGACCACCCACTGGAGAGACTGTGGCTTTGCACTCCCCAGGACCAAGCAGTGGGCAAACCACCCACTAGAGAGACTGTGGCCTTGCACTCCCCAGGACCAAGCAGTGGGCAAACCACCCACTAGAGAGACTGTGGCTTTGTACTCCCCAGGACCAAGCAGTGGGCAAACCACCCACTAGAGAGACTGTGGCCTTGTACTCTCCAGCACCAAGCAGTGGGCAGACCACCCACTAGAGAGACTGTGGCTCTGCACTCCCCAGGACCAAGCAGTGGGCAAACCACCCACTAGAGAGACTGTGGCCTTGTACCATCCAAGATCTGCATTGCTAGGCACAAGGCCCCCTCCAGAACCAGTGGAAGAAGGCATCCACTCATCCCTCCTTGCCAGGATGAAGCACACTGGGCCCAAAGCCCCTCCAGAACCAGTGGAAGAAGGCATCCACTTGAGAGACTGTGGCTTTGCACTCCCCAGGACCAAGCAGTGGGCAGACCACCCACTAGAGAGACTGTGGCCTTGCACTCCCCCGGACCAAGCAGTGGGCAGACCACCCACTAGAGAGACTGGCTTTGCACTCCCCAGGACCAAGCAGTGGGCATACCACCCACTATAGAGACTGAGGCCTTGCACTCCCCAGGACCAAGCAGTGGGCAGACCACTCACTAGAGAGACTGTGGCTTTGCACTCCCCAGGACCAAGCAGTGGGTAAACCACCCACTAGAGAGTCTGTGGCCTTCCATTCCCCAGGACATCACAGAGGGCATGTAGCCCCCTCCAGGAGCAGTGGTGTTATACCATCTTCCGGCTGAGATGCCCTCCCTCCCCTTCCCCCTGAGGTGCCTGTGTATTTTTGGCCTGATGCCCCAGCAGTGTTCTCTCCGTATTGAGGCAGGAGTCAAGTGTGGCCTTTGCCTATGTGTTATGGCCCTGTGGGCCATGGACATTTAGGACTGGGATACTGTTGTGTGCTTTAATTATGAATTTCTCAAAATGTATATTATTACACTGGCTTTACTCACTTCCCTTTGTCCTTGCATTATTCGTGACGGGCACGGTGGATATGTAATGTTGTTGCATCTGTTTGTGTGTATGGTGTTAGGGGGTGGGGGTTGGGTTGATGCATGTTCCGCGTGTGTGTCCCTCTCTTTTTCCTCCCCCTCTTCCTTGTGTCCTAGGTGCAGTACTCCCAGCGGTCGTCTTTGCTGGCTTTTGTGTTCCTGGTGTAGGTGGAGGTATACCAGCATAGGGAAGATCTGCAGTTCGGGCTCCATAGTGTTGTGGTTCTTCCTTGAGTGTCGAGAGGTGAGTTGTTTCCCTTCTGTGTTCTGTTTCCACCGTGCTTTTGATGGCGTTGGTATCGCCCTGGAAAAGCTGGTAGATTGGCTTGTTGTAATACAGTGGGTGGTACATTGTCTTTCACCTGGCTGTTGGCGGTTACCGCCGCGGTGCTTGTTGATACGGCCGTGGCAGTCGGTGTGTTAAAGTGGCTGTCTGTGTTGGCGGTTTCCGCTGTGGTCAAAACTCAATTTTTTTTACCGCCGGCCTGTTGGCGGTATTACTGCCGCTTTATCACAGACCGCCAGGGTTGTAATGAGGGCCAATGTGACTAAACTTAACATATGGATCTGGCTACCAATACCTGCACCTTGTACATCACATTGATGCCACACAGACTGCAACAACAGGCACACAAGAAGTCTAACTGGCACACTGGGGCACATTGTAGCCTGTGAGGAGGAAAATTATAGTGAAGTAAAGGGAAAATTGTGCACATTGAGGTACTTACTTATTCCTCTGGTGAGCCATAGAGCTGGTCATACAGGGGTAGTACCTCATTAAAAAGCCTCTCCCGCTCCTCTGGAGAGAAGGCAGGGGCCCTATTGTCATGTAGGCTCCCATTATTCTAATGGGACTACTGGATTTTGTGCGGCAGAATCGCCTGCGATGTGGGAGACTGAGTCTGACCCACTACAGGTGACACCTGTCACTCCAATATGGGTTTTGCCCCAGCTAACTAGCAGTGCCTCATCTCTACCCAAGGGCAGGGATGATTGGGCAGCCAAGCGCATGACATAATTGATTTCTCAGGGAAAATTAGAAGTAGCAATATGGGGCCAAATGTCAGCTACCTCTTTTATTCCGGTGGGAGGAAAAGGTATGTTCCGGTAGCATGTAACAATCTTAGACCCTGAAACAACATAAACTATTCTGGATTGCGTCCCACAACAGTCTTCACCATTGAGGAGAACATAGCTGCCGTTTGAAAGCACCTGGAATGTAGGTCTAATCAAGGGGACTGGTACTCCCTTCAGTTAACAAGTCAAGTTTGTTGCAGACGCGTTACACACCCCATGCAAGAACAGTTGTTTACAAACCATCAAATGGCTGACAGAAGTCTCACATTCACTGCCGCTAAGAAAGACTTCTTTCATGCCACTGAGACATTTGTACGAGAAGGGCAGCTCCCACACCTCATGGATGTAACTATCTCCCAGCCTTTCATATCTGCCTACCGGAATTTGTTTTAAACAGGAGGTGAATTGAAGTGTGGAAATAGGCAGACTAATGACCCCGTGTATGAACCACTTAGCAGATGGTATTTCAGCCACTGTAAAAGGCAACTTCTCAAACTTTTCGATGTTTAGCATGACATAAGTCGCTTCTTTCTTATCCATTAGTTGTTGTTGTCACGTTAAATTAAAGGTAGAAAATATTTCCCCTGCTAACGCGTTGACAGGGAAAGCAACCTGCCTTCAGCGTTTGAAGTGTTCAACCCAACTGCATAATGGACCTTAGTTGACTCTGTCTATGGTGTAAGGATGACATATCTGTTTGTATGATGTTTATAGCAAAAGAAACAATCTTATTTAAGGTGTATATCCGGTCGGACAGGGTATTAATCCCATTATCCACAACAGCTAATGTCTTCTGTAAGTTTTCCTGGGCTATTTGCCTTAACCGGGCAGCGGCTTCTTATTGAGAAAGCTTCAAAATTTCATTATATACTTCATATAAGAAGCGCTTTCTGCATTGTTTTCTGGGGCCTAATTGGAAGTCCTGTAAGTCGGTAATATTAGACAGGAGACTGAGGTGTTCTCTAACGGCATCTAGTGAGGAACTCTTTAGCCATTGCTGGCATAGTTTCCCTACACTGTATGTTGTTACTATACCTGCATGTTCAGACGATATATAGTGAGCGTCCAGCCTACTAGTTCTAAAACCCCCCATGGAGTTTATAAAATGCTTATGACACCCATTGGTATCTATTGGCCACAATAACCTTCCACCAGGACGGGACAGCGGAGCATTAAACACACCATTCTGGACCCATTAATCAAGCTGATCTTCAATTGCATTGATATACTTTTGCCATTTCTAACACTTTGCAGGTGCAGGAATATTGGGCGTGTTCAATTCAGTGATCTTTGCTAAGCCAAAACAACTTGTTTGTTGTATAGTGTCATTTAAAAATATCATTTGAACAGGTATCAGACATGCTCTAAATAAAGCTTCCTTCCCCCGTATTTGCCAATGTCTAGTTCCCCACACACTTTTTAAGTCAATCGATTTCAGCCAATATTCATAGCCTTTTAAAGTCAACCGGGAAACAAAGGAATCGGAATAAATACATTTCGTATTTGTTAACAATATGCGTACATTTTCTGTAGGTGGCAATTTGAAATAATATGAATCAGCATTTTTAACATCATGCCAAGAAAAATATGTAAACTTTTCAAAATATGTTTTAGAACTCCCTTGCCGTGGAGTTAGACCATGTTCCCATTGTGTGTAATTAAAAAGAGTCTTAGGAGTAGTTGCTCTGTGGATGAAATTGTGTCCATAATAATTATAGCAAAACATATCACCATAATTCTCTTTAGGTTGGTATACACCTTCGTTTTCAAATACAGTATAATACTGCAATTCCGTCATCATAAAATCCACTGTTTTCACATCCCAATCATCAGAAACAACTCCGGGTATTATTATATAGTTTATTGAAAGTTAAACACATATGGTATTTGAATGACGTCTGTGGGACCATATATATCAAATGTTACTTTATCCCAAACAATCCCATCAGGAATTGGTATGGCAGAAATGTTCACAAAAGACTAGCCTCTACGAACCTTGCGAGAAGAAAAATGTGGTTTTATGGCCCTCATCCACCAGTTCAGCGGTTGATCTTTCAAGAACAAAATGACCATATATTAACAAAAATAATGTTATAACAAACCCAATCCAAAGCAGGAAAGAGTACAGTCAAGGAGACCCACAGATAGTTCCGTGGAAGAATAAAGTAAGTTGTTTTAAGCCAATTTATCAGCTTATGCGTCTTTGACAGTTCAGGTGTCGAAGAGGCGAATTAGTCCGAAACGTTGTTGATGTCAGCAAAGTATCCAGAAGCAGTTTGTGCAAAAACTTGAGCCGTGTTTGTAGGGGGGGTGGGTGTTTCCCGCAGTGGCACAGAATAAATAGCACCATTCATCTGTGTTGAAGTTGGGTCAAATCAATCAGTTATTTCTGTATTATTTGATGTCAGTGGAACCAATGCAAGATTATTTCCACCCTCCCCAAGCTCGGAGATGTTTCAGTGTTGCTGCTTACAACTTGTAAAGGAATGTCTTGACCAGTAGTGAGAGGGATTCAGGAACTACTGGCTGTTCCTTTTGGTCAGCTGTGCAAGATCGGCCACGTGGTGTAACTTGGCATTGTCGATAGATGCAAAGCCAATTTCTTTGGCACTTGCCAATGGTGGTAGAATGACAGTTCTTGTGCCGTGTATTCCCAAGACTGCGACTGGTGCATGATAAGAAGGACCAAATTACTTTTGTTCACAGCAACCCTTTCACTTACTAGATCCCCAGCTTTAGCAATCCAGCTTGTAGGCGTTACAGGTACGTCCTTAATTCCTGTGGAGGCAGCACTGTCAGAAGCAATGTAGTTATGGAACTGTTGTAATTCCTGTAAAACAGTGACACGTTCATTTATGTCAAAGGGTGTCTCTGCCTCCTCCATGCCAGGACCATCAAGATCTGAAACATACATTTGAGTTCTGAACTGGCACTCATAGGAAGTACGACCCCCCCCAGGGACATTCTAGGCAGATTGTTAAGTGCTCTCTGGACGCCATACAGGTTATTAAGCCAACTACGACCCGTACTTAGGACTCTGGCTGTTAAGGATTGCTTTAAATCACGGTTCATTCACTCCAGAACACTATTTCCCTTGGGATGAAATGGAGACAAATTCTGGAGTTGGACCCCCAACGAAGCCATGGCATCCCTGAATGCCCTTGAGGCGAAAGCAGGGCCCTGGTCTGAGTGGAAAGCTGCAACTGCATATATACTGATAAAGACTCGCAAATCTTTAATAACAGTCCAAGCCTAAGGTGAGGTTTGAGACCACACCCATGGAAATCTGGAGCAGGAGTCAACAGCAACTAAGATTAATTTGTATGCACTGTCCAGTGTTAGGGGACCACAATGGTCCACGTTCACACATTAAAAAGGTTTGTTGGAAACCTTAATTTGTTGACAGATGTCACAACAAAGGACATACTGTTTGGTCTCTTTGTATAGGCCTGGCCACCAATGATGGGCTTGTAACAATTATATTGTAGCTGCCACACCAGCATGGGCAGATGCTACCCCTTCATGCACTGCTTTCATCAACTCTGGTTTTACATCTTTGTTGGGAATATCTCAAACTCCTACCCCTGCTATCTTAACCTCAGCCTTTAGGCAGCCTCCCATTCAGTAGGAATATTTAGCTGGGAATGCTTTTCGATAGGGTGTACCATCAGCCGTAGCTTCCACTGCAGCCCATATGTCTTCGTCCGGTTTCGCACCTAAGCGGGTTACTGCAGCAACAGTGGCCGTAGCGACTGCTGACTTTGCGGCTTCATCAGCCAGTGTATTCCCTGCACTGTGTATTCCAACGCACTGGTGTCCAAGTGTATTTACAACATGGACATTTGGTAGCGTTTCCTTCAGATCAGCTACATTCCCCCAAAGAAGTCCGTGTTTGATGGCGGTGCCTTTAGAATCTCTGAACCCATTTTGGTGCCAGTAATGCAGTTATTCATTGAAGGACTGGACAAAATAGTACGAATCACTAACAATCAGTGCAGGATCCGTATGTTCCAGTGCCATCACCAGAGCCTTTAGCTATGTTAGTTGTGCTGTGCAATCCCATACGGTTGCATGTATGTATGTTGGGGACACAATTTATTATACTCCAAGTAGCCACTTACGACTGCGCAAGCAGCAGAGTATTGATGCTTTGTAGCAATTGCAGGTTGCGCTGAGCCATTGGTGTACATGACTCTTTGATACTGATCAATGGGCAGTGCCTTTGCTGGAATGGGGTATTCTAGTTCATATTGCAATCAATCCTGAGTTTGTAATTTTGGGTAAAAGAAATGCAGTTTACATCGTTGGCTGTTAAAGACGTGGCCCATTGTATCCAACGTGGATGTAATGCTTTAGCGTTTGGGAAACTGGCTTTGGTGACAGTCTCAAGGGCTGGGATCAGCAAAACAGCAATGATGCGTTTGCCCTGGGCTAGAAGTCTTTCTTAAATGACAGCCATCTGAACAGCAGTGAGAATTGTTTTTAGGGGAGCAAAGCGTTGTTCCGCCGCTGAGTACAAATGTGATTTGTATGCAATTGGGACGGTCTCACCTTCATTAAACGTTACATAGGTGAAACCAATGGCACCTGCAATTACTCTGATGACCAAATGTGTTTTGTTGTCCCTTGTGTGCAAATGTTGTGCTGCAAATGTCTGTTTGCAGGTCTCTGAGAATCCGTGTGTGTTCGACTGTCCAAAATTTACTTGATAAGTCAGGACGTATAATGTCAGATAAAGGTTTTATGCGTGATGCACAAACAGAAATGTAAGTTCTGTCAAAATTTAGGAAACCCAACAGAGATTGGAGTTTTTTAATGGTAGTTGGAGGTTGTAATTGTGCACATTTTTCCACGAATTGTGGCGCTAGGCTCTTGCCTTCACTCGATAGTTCATATCCCAAAAAAGGACGCTAAGGAAGGCTATTTTTTTATTTTTATTTGAATTTGTAGCCAAACTCGGCAAATCCTACAACAATGCGGGCTACCCGTTTTAAATGTTGTAGCAATTCATTATCCGTGAGATTTATACCATCTACATAGGATAATGCTTCAGGGTCAATGTCATGCATGATTGAAGCACACGAGCTGCGAACAGTCCTGGACTGTTCTTGTACCTCCTGGGGTAAACAACAGATTTTTTTCTGGGAGCCTAGTGCACTGAAACTTGTTAAGTCTCTACTCTCAAGAGCTATATTTTGGCAGAAAAAAACATTGGAAATATCCTGTGTTGTCAATATCCTGTGTTGTATTGTATTTTTTGCGCACTATGTTGTTCATCAGTGCTGTGCTATGTGAATTTTGTATAGCATATGTGTGTGTATGACTGTTTAAATGTCTGTAGTCTAAGACTATTCAGTATGAATGGTCTGGTTTAGCTACAGGGAATGAAGGATTATTCATTGGGGAGAATAAGTGTTCCTTTGTACACCCTATCGGGCATGGAGACACACATGTGCGCAGTTTCTACTCGTAGAAAGTCATCAGTTGCTTTCACCTCCAGATGCTCTAGAAGACTCCGGTGAACTATTGTGACCTCTGCCGCACTGTCTAATAGCATTTGTGCCCAAGTCTTGTTCTTCAATAGAGCCATCTTCTTGAGTAGCATGATGAACTGCAACTGCTGCCACCTTTTTCTTTTTAAATTGGAGTTTTTGTTGGGGAGGGTTCTCTTCCTTTTTAACAGAAACCTCTGACGAGCATTGTGATTCCTGTCTCAGTTTCACATACTCTGTTCTTCGCTCTGACCGCCCACCTCTCTCATTGCATTTTTCCGATGAGTCCTGAAAGGAACGAGATTTGCGGGTGTCAGTATATTGATATCTGTAAGGCTTTTTTACATTATCTCTATTTCTGAGATGATATCTATTCTGTGGGGTCTCCCCTTTCTTTTTTAGGGGTTTGTTGATTTTTATCCTAGTGTTTCTTATTACTCTCAGGAGCTTGCTTGGAAAAATCTTTATTAGATTTACCCTGAAATTGTGGTTTTGTAGGTCTGGCCCCCTGACTATCTTGACCAATACTAGAGTAGGTCTCTGTGATAATCTTTGGCAACTCACGGTCTTTATCCTGTTGAGGAACACCCCGGAGCCGCATGGGCATCGCTAATGCAACCGCTTCCCTTTTAAGGTCACTTAAAATGATTGGGCACACTGTGGCAAAATTGCTCATTAATTGCATCCCCCAATCTAGGGCCGGGGCAGCCCCGTATTCATCTTGTATCTGTTTTAACACTTCTGGTAAATTGGCAAGTATTGGTGTACCGTGTGTGGTACTATAGAGCGCAGCAAATGCCATCCCTCATATATTACAGTTATCTATTGTGGGAACCATCCCAAATGTCAAGCACATTGCTAGTATTCTATGTTCATCCTGAGGTCCCATATGGGGAAATACTGCTTCCAGTCCATTTATTTTTTGAGCTAACCAAAACGGAATTTCTTTTCGCTTGGCGAGTACTTTACCCATGATCGACTGAACAGTTGCAGGATTAATATTAAGGACCCGAAAATTAGAGCCTGACCAAATGTTGGCGGAGCCATGTCACATAGGCTCTCATTATTCTAGTGAGATTTCTGGATTTTAAGCGGCAGAATCGCCTGCGATGTGGGAGACTGAGTCTGACCCACTACAGGTGACACCTGTCGCCCCAACTCGGGTATTGCTCAGGCTAACTAGCAGTGCCTTATCTCCACCCAAGAGCAGGGACGATTGGGCAGCCGAGCGCATGACATAATTGATTTCTCAGCGAAATCGTCGTCACTCAGGTCTCATCCATTTCTCTCAGTTACATTAGTCTCAAATACATAATGACAAACAGAGGCAGTATGTTTCAATAAGATTTTAATGAAGCAACTGCATCTTACATACAAAGCATTTGCTGCAATAACCAAGACAATACAGCATGACAAGATTAAAATGGTGACAAGGAGAGTAAAGCATAGAAATAACGCTACCATATTGTCACTAGAGTCAATGGACTAATTCCTACCTAGGCTATAATACAGAACAGTGTGTTAAGCTCTAATTCTGCCCTTCAGGTTCCCCAGGGACAACATCATCCCCCATACCTGAGCAAGGGCCTGAAGTCTGCATAAGCAGCTGTTGCAAAGCGTTCAGAAATCAGCATACAGTTGTGGTTCTCTGGCTGGAATCACCCTCTAACTTGTAAAGGACAGGGAAGTGTTTTTATAATAAAACAGCTGATGTTCAGAGAAAATGTCCCTACGTAAGGATGTGGGTTTTTCTATGAATACCAGAGAAAAAACATTTATCACGTTCACCTGCAACTTATCTTACTACAGCCTTGAAGGAAGCACAGAGTGAGCAAGAATGTCTTGTTTGAGAATGTAGTGCTGGCCCAGGCAAAAACAGCTAGATAGAGAAAAATAAAACAAGATCGCAAAAGTAGCTATTGTAAGAATAATAAAATGAAGCTGAATAAAATATATCTAGGTTAAAGTACACAGCAGCAGGCAAAGTATGCTAAAATAACGTGCATGGAGGTATACCTAAAATGGCTACACAACACTATCACCTGCTTAGCATGGCATAATTGCTTCCAGAAGTGGCACACAGCAGCTCAGGTTGTAGAGGTGTTGCTGGCAGCAGTGCCAGGAGTCAAGGGAGTAAATATGTGCAACATGGCACTCACCTCGGCGGTCATCATCGCTGGCAAACACAGCCATTGGGCTGCGACTGCCCATGGCTACAATGTTAGCCTATGGCTGTGTCCACTGCCGTTGCAACCACCTACTGCCATGACGACTTCCACCGGCGGTTCCTAATGTCCAGTGGAGTAGGTCGGGCATCCATCATTTTGGCAGCCTAAATGCTCTATTGGGATTTATAAACTTCGTCAAACCTACAAAACATGTTTTGTTACCTCACAAACATCCTTATCCTGTATGGTATATCATGTTGGTCATTCTACTCATCTACCATTGTAGTATGTTGCAGGACATAGATGTCATTTAACTGTGGTGCACAGTCCACCCCATCCGACGGTCATTTTTGGTGGCCTGAATATACAGTCACATTTCAAGGGACAATTGTGTAGCACGTTCTTGACTGTGCTCCAAATCCATGTTGTGAACACCTGTTGAAAAACATGGAGGTCACATGTTACCCTTGCGTAGTTGCCTGGTGTAATGTGTACTGGGTGCCATGTCTATAGAGTCCGAAAGTGTTTGTTACATGATATTATTGCATGCATCATGGATATTGCTGTGGGTACACTGAATAATGTTACAATTCATGGCTTTCACATATAGGTGCCCAGGGAGAGGGAGGAGGTGACAACCTCCTGTCTACCAACTACTGCCAAACCTTCAGACCATGGAGCAATGCCACATAACTATGTATTACTGCCTGGATAGGCAAACAACAGTGGACTTATGTCATCAGTTGGAGCCAGATCTGATGCCTGCTATTAGTTATCCAACCAACATACCACTCATTGTACAAAACATGTCAGTATTGCACTTCCTAGCCACAAAGTCCTTCTAAAAAACAGTGGCCCTGTCTGCTGGTATGCCCAACCTATGTTAAGTCTGGTGTTGAAGAATTTCCTCTCAGCAATGTTGAAACACATTGACAGCTATATCAGGTTTTTCCCAATGTGAGGATTTAGCCAATGTGAAGGTGAACATTTATGGTTTTTCCCAACTCACTCATGTGGTGGCAGCCACTGATCGCACACATGTTGGTTTGGTACCACCGCAGGCCAATGAACACGTTTATCGTAACAGAAAGAACTTCCATTCCTTCAACGTACAAGTTGTCCGGTGGATCTCTACATTTCATGTGTCTGTGCACATTATCTTAGTTCAACGCATGATTCCTTCATTATGCAGAACAGCACCATACCCCAGCTGATGTCACAAGTGTAGCCAAAAAGGGCCTGGCTGATTTGTAAGTCACATTTGTCCTGCTTGTGTAGGTGCAATGTCAGGTGCTACAATCAGTAAGTGGGTGACACATTGTTGTACATATGTCCCATATATTAACAGGAGACTCCACAAATCCAAACCCTTCTTGGTTGTTGATACCACAGAGGACTCCAGCTACGCCAGGGGATTTCCTCTTCAATGAGGCCCCTGGAAGAACATGGAGTGTAGTGGAGTGGGCTTTTGGAATCCTAAAGCCCATATTTAGGTGTCTGGTCCGGGCTGTTGGAGCCCTCCTCTACTCACCTGGGAAAGTGTGTCAGTGTGTCACATCACTGTGGCATGCTACATACTCCACAACATCCCGTGCAGAGGAATATCCCGTACATCCCAGAGGAGGGGGATCCTGCAGTGCCACTGAGTGAGACTCCTGAAATGCCAAGTGAGGATGGCAATGTTGCAGAGGAAAGAGCTGACTTGCATGAACAACTCATCAACAGCTACTTTTCATGAGTGTAAGTATGTCATGTGAAGTATTGACTGTGACTACAATGAACTGTAGTCGTGAGAATGTGGGGAGATTATTGTTTTAGAAACAGCAAAGAGGCTGATACTCTGTAATATTCAGCCAAAGGTTGCTTGATGAGATAGCTTTTGACACATCCCCACCTTGATGATGTTCCTTTGTTTGTGTCAGTTTCTTTGCAATGTACTTTGTTCTCCGGAGCTTGGGTCATGGTTATGTTTTCAAGCCAATATACCTTGTTTTATCTTTGTAAAGGTACCTTCACCATGACATCCTCATGTGGGCATTTCAGAGTTGTAAATTGGCAGGTATCTGATGCTGTTTTGACACACAGAGTGGACATGGATTGTTCCAGGTAATGTAGGTCATAGAGTTTGGGTGTATGCGACCTGTGCCAAGACAGCTTGCACAGTGTTTGCATGGAAGGTCAGAAGTGCCCATTGGGCTTGTTTTTTGTGCTGTGGTGGGCAGATTGCATTATGCGTGTCATCATATGAGTACGAAATTTATAGTCAAATATTGCAACCATTAATACCTGTACATTGGCTACACACTTTTGTATCACCGATAGGTAGCTGTAAATGTGTTACATCATTGCAGGCACAGTGCCTGTGCCACAGCACTGACATATGTTTGTGTTATACCACCAGATGCATGGGCACTGGATTAAGATGGGCCTGTGATCAGGGACTGATTACCGCCATCTGTTTATATTTTGGTTATGTAATGTTGGATTACTTTGGTGTAGTATATGACAGGGCTCACACTGGTGACACTATCCAGTTTAATGTTAGCCTGTTCTACAAGACAATGTCTGACAAATCCCTTCCTTCTGTGGTTTGGGGGCTGTCCTTTGGAATATGTACTTTGACTCAGTATGAGTCACACATTCTTGTTTCTAAAAGTCCAGGCATTTATACAGCCTATGTGCTGGAAAAACAGTTTTGGTTTGACCAGACACTTGTACTAATGTGTTTGTGTGTAATGGTTGTGATTGGGAGCAGGACACTGTGTACCTGTAAGATATCCCTGCTTGCACAAGTATTTTATGTCTTCATCATATGGTTCACATGGCATTACAACTCTACATAGCAAAATGTTGAAATTAATCAAGCAAACATTGAGTTTGTGATGGGTGAAGTTATTCCAATGCTAATGCAGAAAAGAAAATTTGGACAGAAAGGAAACCAAGAGTCAACAGAGTGAATGTGAGGCACTCAAAGGAGGTCCTTTAGGAATAGTACACTTGCTGACAGTGGTGGGTTTCTTGCCATTCTTGCTTCTGGATTCTTTTCTGGATGTCACTGCTTGTGTGTGGGGTATCTGCTGCTACTAAGGCAGGGGTGTCTGAGGCAAGATCTTCCTCTGGCAGCGCCTCTCATCCCGTGGCTGGCACCAATGTTGATAAGACTGGTGTTGACAAAGGTAGGGGAAGATTAGTTTTGAAAAGCCCTGTACAGGACTGTGTGAAAGACCCTCAGCAAACTTGTTAGGGAGGCCTTGTTGGTATTGTGGGACACCATCTGCTCTCACATGTTCATGTCCCTCTGTAGCTGCTTGATTTCCCAGAGTTCAGTCAAGACCTGGCCCATCACATCTTGGGACTCCCTATAGGCACACAAGACATGGCTGATGGTGTCCTGGCCAGGAACAGCCCCAGTGACCTCACTCTGCTTGCCCACAGCATCCCTCCCATGGACCCTACCCCCACAGTCCTGTGCCCTTGCCACAGGCTGTCCTCTCCAACTGGGTCCTGGACCCTCATTGTCCGAAGATTTGTGCTACAACTCAGGATCCATGACTGGGGGCACAACATTGTAGACGATGCTTGGTACACAGGTTTTTTTTGGGGGGAGAATAGCTGCCTGGGATGTTGAGGCAACTGAGCTGGGAGGTGTGATGTGGCCGCACTGAGACTCACAGTTGGTGTCTGACCAGCTTGCTCTGATGAACCAGAACTGGCCTCCATGTCCAGACATCCAGGAGTGTCTTCTTCACTGAGGGCTTCATCCAGGGGGTTAGTGGCAGTCTCTTCTGTGGCCTCTGTGTGCCTAATGGCAGCTCAACCTGTTGATGTGAAACATACAATGTTACTGGTTGCATTGTGACAGCTACATCCAACAGTTTAGTGTTACAGTAAGCATAGAACGTGTACAAAGTTAATTTGCAGTTAATCCAATTGTGGCAAGTCCCCATGGTATTGGTTGTATTGACATGAAATCTGTGGAGCATGCCAGATGAATCAGCTGCTGAAATGTGCAGGTCAATAGCCTTTGGGAGGGTGGACTGATTATTACATCTTGCCACCAGTGCAGGCATAACAGTGGCTAGGCAAGATATGGCTTTGACCATTTTGAGACCTAGGTGAGAGTGATGCAGGCAGACCCAGGACTTTTTAGTATATGTGACTGGTGTCATCATGGGCATATTGCAGTGTGAATGTGTCTGCTGCTGCTACCAATCTGGAGATGTATCTTGAGGCCTTAGGAATACTTGTTATGCTCACTGGGTAAGGTGTAATTCCTATTCTCAATAGTTTCATCTTAGGTTAGCAGGTCAAGATGGAGCTACGTAGACAGACACATCTCTGAGTTGTACATGACCTGTATATTGGTCACTCCCAGGTGAGTAAACTTCAATTGAGAGTTAACAAACATGGGTATTTGGGAAAGTGAATCCTGTGCTTGTGTTTGGCGAAACAGAGACTCCTGGCCTTAGCAGTCATGTCACTCCCTCTACTTCACACACGTGATACATTTTATCCCCACAGGTGAGTACACTTCATTTGTGAGGTCCCAAAAAAGGGTATTTGGAGAAGGGAACACTGGACTTGTGGTTGGAGTAACAGTAACAGAGACTCTTGGGAGTTGCAGGCATGTAACTCCCTGCACTACACACAGTATACAAATGGTATCCCCCAGTTGAGTATACTTCATGTATGAGTTACCAAACAGCAGTCTTTGGAGAAGAGGATCCTGGGCTGATGAGTGGAGTAATAGTAACAGAGCCTCTGGCCTTAGCAGTCATGTCACTCTCTGTACTACACACACTATACAAATGGTATCCCCCAGTTGAGTATACTTCATGTATGAGTTACCAAACAGCAGTCTTTGGAGAAGAGGATCCTGGGCTGATGAGTGGAGTAACAGTAACAGAGCCTCTGGCCTTAGCAGTCATGTCACTCTCTGTACTACACACACTATACAAATGGTGTCTACCAAGGTGAGTATACTTCATTTGGTAGTTGACAAACACGGGTATATGGGCAAGTGACCACCTGGGCTGGTGTTTCGAGTTACAGATACTAGGGCTTGCTGGGAGCTGCAGTCAACTCTCTTTCTCTACTGCACCACCTATACAAATTGTATCCTCCCAGGTGAGTACATTTCAATTTGAGTTACCGACTAATGGGATTTGGATAAGAGAACAAAGGGCTGGTGGTTGGTTTTACAGACACAGGGCCTTCCTGGCCTTAGTAGCCTTTTCATTCCCTCTTCTTCCCACATTTGTCAAATGGTATCCTCCCAGCTGAGTAAACTTACATTGATATTTGCCAAATAGGGTATTCTATCTTCTTTCCAACACTTGACCAATGTTATCCCCCTCAAGTGAGTAAACGTCATTTGGGAGTTGAGAAACAGGGTTCTTTGGAAAAGAGAACACTGGGCTAGTGTTTGGAATTTCCAAAACACTGCCTCCTGGGAGTCGCAGTCATGTCACTCTCTCTAGTACATACACTATACAAATGTTACCCCCCCAGGAGAGTCCACTTTAACTGATAATTGTGAAACAGATGCATTGGGTCATGTGACTACTGGGATGGTGTTTGAAGTTGCTGAAAAAGTCCCTCCTTGAGTTGCAGTCAGGTCACTCTCTCTACTACACACACTTCACCGATGTTCTTCTCCTAGGTGAGTACACTTCAATTGAGAGTTCACTAACAGATGCAGTGTAGCATGTGACCACTGTGCCATTGTTTATAGTTACAGGAATACTGCCTCCTGGAAGTCGTAGTCATGTCAGTATCTGTACTACACACACACTTGACAAATGTTGTCTCCCAGGTGTGTGCCTTTAAATTGAGAGATAACAAACAGGATTATTTGAACAAGTGAACACTAGTTTGTTGTTTGAAGTAGCAGAAACAGTGTCGGCTGGGAGTTGCAGTCATGTCAGTCCCTGTACTACATACACACTATACAAATGTCATCTCCCCAGGTAAGTACACTTCATTTGAGAGTTGCCAAATAGAGGTCTTGGGACAGATGAACAGTGGGCTGGTAAGTGGAGTAACAGTAAAAGTGGCAAAAGGTGAGCTATGGCAAAGCTTGAACTTGCATTTTGGTGACATTTGTGTTGTTACTTACCAGACTCCACCCCCCAGGAATTCCTGTCAAGCCCTCAGGATGCAGGATGACCAAGACCTTCTCCTCCCAGGAAAAGAGATGTAATGGGGCAGTGGGAGGGGCCACTGCCAGTCTTCTTGGCCTACAACTGGTGCTTGAAGACCAGGGAACAGACCTTTCCCCTGAGGTCGTACCACCTTTTCCTGATGTCCTTCCTTGTGCGCAGGTGGTGCCTTCAGCATTCACTCTGTCAACTATCCTGTCCAACATTTCCATTTTCCTATTGAGAGGAGTACTCTGGATGGACTTGTGCTCCAAATAATTGTGGCTCTACTCTTGTGACTTCAACCATTTTCTAAAAATCTGTGATTTTTTTTAAATGTGACATGGTGGGAAAAAAACTACGGGCGACATAACTTACTAAACAGAGGGTGTGAATGTAACAAAATGTGGCAGGGTGTTCTATGAGATGGTGAAAAAAGGGGAGCCTAATCTATGCAGTGTTTTGGAGATACAGTCATCTGGCATCAGTGTTTGGCATTCAGAATGCAAAGGATTGTGGTCTGTGAAGGGGTGCGTTTTTAGCATCCTTTGCTGGTGTGTCCACTGTGGCAATGTGTGTCAGCTGTTTTTTTTCAAATTCATCCAATGTGTAGTTGTGTATTCCTTCGGCCACCATGGGCTGACCGCCATGGGGGATTCCCACAGCAACTGTGTGCTTGTAATAAGGTCATGGTTGGTTGCGGTGTGTCAGCATTGTAGGTCGGACCACCTATTTCCCGGCAGCCGTGCCTCTGGCAGTCTGCCTCTTTTGGTTGGTGGTCCTGAATGTATACCTGCAATAGGGCGGTCTGAAAGACCACCTACATGGCTGTCTTTTCAGGACCGGCAAAATGGTCTGGCGGTTCGACGTCCAAACTCGTAATGAGGCCCTAAATCTGTTGGTATTTGGGATAATATTCAGGACACTTTATATGTATTGCCAAAAAGGTGATGACCTCCATGAGCGCAGAATCTGTCTAGTATGAGGCATTCTAGGACTATTCAACTACAAAGAAATAGTTGTTGACTAACCTTCTCCATCTCTTACTAGAAGAACTGTGTCTGTCCTTCTGGAAAGCAAGCAGCTGTCATCTATTGAAACCATCTCCTGATACTGTGATGGGTGCCTATGTATGGTGGAGGACCAATCCATCATGTGACCAACTGATGTAGGTTGTGTTGAAAGTGACTCAAACATGCAAATTTGATGGAGTTTGATTCTTTAGAGGTAGGTATTGATTAGTCTTTCAGAATGGGATACCCATTTTAATGTTTAAAGGAAGTCTTTAGGAATTTTATCTATGTTTGTGAGAGCAGTAGTTCTGTGTGTTAGCTCTTAAGAATTGTGTTTTTGTATTTGCAGTGCCTTGTACATTTGTGGACCATTTTATGGTGGAAGTGATCTTGTCAGTCAAACAATGTTCATGTATGGTTTGGGATTTTGGATGTGCTATTGGTAATGGAATCTGAAGATGTGTACATGGATGTTTTTGCTGGAATATAAATGCTTGGACTTTGTTTTGTATTTGGGATCTGTGGGTGTAATTTGCTGGGACCTTGGTTGGTACCTAGCATAGTACTTGATTTACCCAAATTTACTTTTATGTCTGTGATGCTATTTGGCGAGGTTCATCTTTGAATAGCTGCCTTTGGCCTAAGAATTTTTGGGTTATTCATATGGGTACTTTTAATGTATTGGCTCCACATGGCTACCAAACTCACTTTGGTGGTTGGACCGCCACATTCCTGGTGGTCCGAACATCGGATTACTATCCTGGTGGTCGGACCACCAGGAAAATGCTGCCTCTGGTGAGATCATGGGTTGGCACCGGTCAAAGTCGTGGTCAGCCATGGAGATGCAGAGTTCGGCACCACTGTGCTGATCACAACTTTGCTTTCTGCAAGCCTTTCCATGGCGGGGTACCCACCATGAAACGGCTGTTGAAAAGCCAGTGCTGGGTGCCCCCTGCCAGAAACCTTGGAATGTACACTGTCTGCTTTGGCGTTCCGAGGGTGCTGTTTGCGACAACATTGGCCTTGGCTGCCGAAGGGAGCCAAGGCCAATGCTGCTGCACTGTTTTCAACAGTCAGCCTGGTGGAAACATCATAGTATGATGGGGTGGGGCCACCTGCTTGACGGCAGCCTCATCCCGCCATATTGGGGTTGTGGCGGTTCAACCACCCAACTCACAATGTGGCCCTATAATCTGTCAAGTAAGAAGCCATTCTTTAAAGAGAGCTAATATTCAACCCCAACTAGGATGAGAATTTCATCTCCACCTTCAGCATTAGAACTTCTAGGTAGACTAATTAGGGCACTTGGTTGAACCTGGGATTTCATTTCAGCACAGGGCTACTGTTTCATGATATAATGTGATGGAAAACAATAGTATTCACCAAAATATCATCAAAATATTATCAATGACAAAAATATTGCTATCCGTTATGTAACAAAAAACTCACAAATGTCACTGCGAAAAACTATCTCCAACAAAAATGTCCACATTTAACAATATCAAACACACAAATATTGAAAAACAAAATATTGTGTACTACTTAAATAGACAGTCAGTATCAAAAATCTGAAAACACACAATATCGACTACAACAATATTTTGATAAAGGAAAAAATTTGTTTTTCAATATAATAAATATAAATAACAATAACTAAAGAAAGCACACAAAAATATTGATACCATAAACCAACAAACATAAAAATATTCACATATAAAACTTTATTTATTCACAACACATATAGGCCCTCATTACAACCCTTGCAGTTCATGAAAAAGTGGCTGTAATACCACCAACAGGCTAATGGTAGCTTCCGCCAAATAATGACCATGGCGGTGAGAACTCAGATTTACAACCACCTTACCACAACGACCGCCAGTGTGGATACAACAGCCACCACTTCGGTAGCTGCCTACCTGCAGGCGGAAGTCACTGTTCCGCCCACCATATTAAGACACATCAATCCGACACCTTTTCCGGGGAGTTACCAATGACATGAAGCGCCTGGCAGAAACACATCACAGCAGGGAAAGTGCTCACCTTTGGAGATACAGGGAAGAACCACGCCGTCATGGAGCCTGAACTTCAAATTTTCCCTACGATATTCTACGTCCTGCTCCACCACGAACACCAATGGCGGCGAAAACGACCACAGTGAGTACAGCCTAGCACACAAGGGAGGGGGAAGGAAAACGAGAGTGACACACACACACAACACACAAACCTCCACTCCCAACACCATACACACAATCAGATGCAGTAATAAAACATATTTACCCCGTACCCCTGAGGAATAGTACATGGACTACAGGAATGTGATGAAAGTGACTGTAATAATAAGACAGTAAAAATACAAAAAGTAAATCTCATGGTATATACATATGTACAGTTCAGGGACACTGCCCAGTCCTCATTGTGTGTAGGCCACAGGGACAGAGGTCAAAGTCCAAGGCCCCAGTTGTCACCTGCACCAACAGGGAGAGAACACTGCAGGGGCATCAGTTAGAAAACAGGCAGGCACCTCAGGGGGACAGGGAACGGGGTGGCCCTAAGCCGGAAGATGACAGAAGACCACTGGTCCAGGAGCGGGAAACATTCCCTGTGCTTGGTCCCGCGGAGTGCAAGGCCACAGCTTCGCGAGTGAGTGACTTGCCCACATGCTCTGGAAGGGGCAACATGCCCTGTGCTTGGTCCTAGGGAGTGCAAGGCCAGAGTCTCTCAAGTGGGTGACTTGCCCACGTGCTCTGGAGGGGGCAACATGCCCTGTGCTTGGTCCTGGGGAGTGCAAAGCCACAGTTTCTCAAGTGGGTGACTTGCCCACATGCTCTGCAGGGGGCATTGTGCTCTGTGCTCTTGATCATAGGGAGGCTGGGGTTGGTGGGTGGCTTACCCACTGGTTCTGGCGGGGGCATCGTGCCTTGTGCTTCTGATCCTGGGGAGGCTGGGGTTGGTGGGTGGCTTACCTATTGGCTTTGGAGAGGAGACAGTGCCCTGTACTCTTGATCCTGGGGAGTGCAAGGTCACAGTCTCTCAGCTGGGTGTCATACCAACAGGATTTGCAGGGGACAGGCCACACAGCAGCCCATGGAGGCAGGACTACAAACTGTCTGCTGGCAGGGATCGCTGCTCAGTGGTGGTGCTGGTGCATCCCCTGCAGCCTCGGACGACTGCCCACTGCTGGTGTTGCTGCTGCTGGCGGTGGTAGTGGTGGGGGGTGGCTCCAACCCATCCCCTGCAGCCTCAGACAGCTGCCCACTGCTGGGGGTGGTGTTGCTGCTGCTGGTAGTGGGGGAGGCTCGGACAGCTACCCACTGCTGGTGGTGGTACTGCTGCTGGCGGTGGTGGTGGTGGGGGAGGCTCCAGCCCATGCTGTGCAGCCTTGGATGGCTGCACAACCATGGTTGGTGGTGGGGGCTCTGTCTGAGTCCCTGCTCCAGGCCCCTTCTCCTTCCTGCCTGCTGGAGCAGGCCCCTTGCCCTTCCTGGCAGCACTTGGGGCCGGCTCCTTGTCCTTCTGGCCAGCAGCTGGGCCAGGCTCCTTGCCCTACCGGGCAGCAATTGGGGCAGGCTCCTTGCCCTTCCAGGCAGCAGCTGGGACAGGCACACTTTGTTTGAGGCTGGCTGGTGCCCTGAATCCTTTTCCACCATGAGAGGGAGTGAAGACTACTGGGCCAGTGGACTGGGTGGCTGAGGTGTTTGCCTGAGTTTTTGCCACCCTGGCCAGTCGTGAAGGGGGGGAGGGGAAGGGAAGAGGTCAATCGTGGAGAGGAAAATCTTAGGGACACTGGGACGGGAATAGGGAGAAGGTTTGGGAGTGGAGGAAGTGGGAGTGGTTGTAGGAGTGTATCTGCTGTGTTTGGGTGCAGGTGCATGGGCTGGATGTTTTTGTGAGGTGGATGGCTGTCAGGTGTCTGAGTGCTTGCGTTTGTGTACCTTGGGGGCATGACAGACACATTGGGAGAGGACACAGGGGACGTGTTCATGGCTGTTGTAGAGGTGCCTGAAAGTGAGGTGTGTGTTCTGCTAGGTGTGGTGGTGATGTTGGTAGTGGCTGAGGATGTAGTGCATGCAGGTGTGAGTGTAGACACAACTGGGAGGGAGGTGGAGGAGCAGTAGGAGGGTGACACAGTGGAGGCAGTGGATGTTGGTTTGTCTGCATCCGGATGGTGTTTTTGTGAGTGCCTGTGGGATGATGTGTGGTGCTTATGTTTGCCTGTGCCACTCTTGTGTGTTGACCTGTGTGCATGCTCGTCTGCCTCTATACTTGGGATAAGTTGGGATTGAGGGGAATGGGATTGGGAAGAGGAAGTTGGAGGGGGAATGGTAGAAACAGGGACAATGGCTGCCATCATAGAGGACGCCAGAGCCTGGATTGATCTCTGTTGGGCCGCCAAGCCAGTGTGAATGCCCTCCAGAAATGAATTTGTCTGTTGCATTTGGGCTGGCAGGCCCTGGATGGCATTCACAATGGTTGACTGCCCAACAGAGATGGATCTCAGGAGGTCAATAGCCTCCTCACTCAGGACAGCAGGGCTCACTGGCGCAGGGCCTGAGGTGCCTGGGGCAAAGGAGATGTCCACCCTCCTGGATGAGCAGGCACAGGCAACTCAATAAGTGGCTGCTGGGAGGGCGGTGCTGGTACGGGGGTGGCAGCTTTATCTACAGCTGGGGTGGGCACAGAAGTGTCCGCCACCACCAGGGAGCTTCCATCGGAGGAGGTATCTGTGTCTGAAATGTCCCCTCCAGTTTCTGCTGTGGTAATCCCCTCCCCCTCCGTCCCACTGGTGCCCTCACCGTCAGTGGACCCTGCCTCCTGGGTCCTGTGGGATCCAGCTCCCTCCGTCTCCGGTGCCTCTGCTCCTCCATCAGAGGATGCTAATGCACATAAGGACAGGATGACAAAACAAAAAGGGGGGAAGAGACAAAGGATACACTTGGTCAATGGCTGCATCAACACCACCGTTGTCATACACACCACCCTCACACAGGAAACAGCCATACGCACTATACAATGCACTACCTGTGATAATGCTAGCTACCAAGGCATGGGGAAGGGGACAAACCACCAAATTCAGCACACCTTGGACCTGTTGTTCATGCCTCCAAGCTGGGCAGCAGGATTATCACTTCAGAACCCTGCCCACCATGGCACCTACTCTGCAATGTCAGGCCTGGCCTAGGGTCACCCACTGACACACATCCCCCACCCAGGCCCCCCCACCATGTGTAATTAGTTATGATGGGCACTGTACTCACCCCCTTGTGGCTGCTGTGATGCCCTCAAGCGTCCATCCAGCTCCGGATAGGCCGCCACCAGTATGCAGGGCATCGGGGTTAAGGTTTCAACGGGCACCCCTTCCTCGTTGGGAGGCCATCTCCAGCTGGGCCTCCGCCATCTTCCTTGCCAAGCGTCTCAGGTCCTCCCACCATTTACAACAGTGGGTGCTCCGCCTGCCATAAACCCCAAGGGTCTGCACTTCCTTGGCGATGGCACGCCATATACCCTTCTTTTGATGGGCGCTGACCTGCAGAGAAATACACACACTAAATGATATCAGTCAGACTGTCCTGCCTGTTACACTTATGGCCCACCATACCCCTTCACATCGCCATTTGCACACACAGGGACCAGCACACAAGCTGCATGCCACCCAGGGGACATCCACCCACCCGCCCACACGAGGCCTTCACACACCACTCCATGTATTCCTGCCACATGCATCGTGCTCACAGTGTACTCACCTGTTGGTCTGGAGGCCCATACAGCAGTCCGTACTGGGGTAGGACCACATCCACCAGTCGCTCCAACTCCGCAGAGGTGAAGGCAGGGGCCCTTTCCCCAGTCACACGAGCCATGGTAGGTTCCAGACACAGATCACAGCAGCACATGCAGTGTAGGTCATCTCCTGTTGAAGGACAGGTAGCAAGTGAGTGATCAGTTAGAAAATGGCGGTCACGTCCACATCGGTGCATACTGTCACCACCGGCGTACATCACCTTTGGCCACTGTACCCCATAGGGCCAAATCTTATCCAATGAGGAGTTGCACGCAACACCGCAGAACGGCAGCGGAATTACCACACTTCCACCTGTCCCTCCACACAGGACAGGTGAACGCCATTTCAAGGGGGAGGGGGGCAGGCCATGGTAATAACTGCGTCACAGTTAAGAATAGGACATACAGGACAAATACCACTTACCCAATACAAAATAACATCATGCATTGTACTGTTGTGGCTACAATGTTCAGTTTGTGACTGGCTCCTAACTCTTTTGCCCCATAGATTGCTACCACTGTGGATGACTAGGAGAGGGTGACATGCCCCTGTGTAAAGACCCCTGGTGGACTTGGCAACAATGGAGGACAGGCACATTATCCTCACCTATTGACTTGACAGGGACACAATCACTGAGCTGTGTGCCCAACTGGAGTCTGACCTAATATCTGCTATCTGTCACCCAACTGGGATCCCCCCACTTGTGCAAGTCTTATCTGTGCTCCATTTCTTGGGAAATGGTTCCTTCCAAGTGACAGTGGGCTTTACAGCAGGAATGTCACAGCCAATGTTCTCAATAGTTCTGACAAGAGTGTTATCTGCCCTGATTAAACACATGTGAGGCTACATTGTTTTCCCCCAGGTTGAAGATTTGGCCACAGTGAAGGCTGACTTCTATGCAATGGGACATATCCCCAACATAATTGGGGCAATTGATGGAACACATATTGCATTTGTCCCCCGGCAAAATGAACAGGTGTACAGAAATTAGTTTTCACTCCATGAATGTGCAAATGGTGTGCTTGGTGGACCAGTACATCTCCCATGGCAATGCTAATTATCAAGGGTCTGTGCATGATGCCTTTATCCTGAGGAATAGCAGCATCCCAAATGTGATGGCCCAACTACAGAGGCACTGGGTGTGGCTAATAGGGGAACCCTGGTTCCCACCCAGTAGATGTTGGTGTATGGGTATGGTGTGGGCCATAAAGGATATTGTGTGGCTAAATGTTGTCCCTCGATATTTTCAGGTGACTCTGGTTCCCCTAAACTATCATGGCTACTGACCCCTGTGAGGAATGCCAGGAAAAGGGCAGAAGAACATTAAAATGAGGTGCATGGGCGAAAAAAAAGGATTATCAAATGCACCTTTGGCCTCCTGAAGGCCAGGTTCCGGTGCCTCCATCTTACAGGTGGATCCCTGTCCTACTCACCCAGGAAGGTCTGCCAGATAATTGTGGCATGCTGCTTGTTGCTCAACCTTGCCTTGAGATGCCATGTGCCTTTTCTGCAGAAGGAGGAGGCTGGAGGTGGCCGTGTGGCATCAGTGAACCCTGTGGACAGTGAGGATGAGGAGGCAGAGGATGAGGATGAGGACAACAGAACTGCAGTGATTCAACAATATTTCCAATGACACACAGGTAAGACAGAGGTACTTCACATTTCATTATCATTTTTTTTAATTATATATAGCACTGGCATGCTGTTAATTTCCACTTCTATGCACACTCACTGTACTCTTTGGCAACTCATTTTGCAGATGTTGGGGCTCCACTATCGCTCCTGTTGTGATCACTGCAGCCAACTACAGGTCTTCCCTATTAGAAAATTACTTTACATTTGAATTGCAATATTTGAACCTGATTAAACAAATATATAGTAAAATAAGTTTTTAAAAGGTGTTTATTTAAGTGCTAAGAATTAGAGGGGCAAGTGCATTGGGATGGGGTAATGATGGAGGAAAGTCCAAGGTATTGTTTCAGTCTATTTGGTGCACAGGTCCATTGTCCATGGGGACATAGGAAGGGAAGCAATGGCAGTTCAAGGTGGACAGGGTGACATAATAGGACACAAGGGTGACAATCATGAGAGTCTCATTTCCTGGTGGTGGTCTTGCCAATAGTCTCTGGCTTTTGTCTGGATCGCAGGGAACGTTTGCGGGGTGGACCTCCTTCTGCAGGGGGTGGGGACTGGTGGCCTGTTGGTCCTGTGGTGGCGCCTCCTTTCCACTAGCGTCAGCGGAGGTGGAAGGCAGTTCAGATGTCTGGCTAGTGGCAGGGGCCCGCTGTTGTGAGACTACCTCCCTAATAATGTTGGCCATGTCTGCCAGCAATCATGCTATTGAGACCAGGGTGGTGTTGATGGCCTGCAAGTCCTCCCTCATCCCCTGGTACTGTCCCTCCTGCAGTCACCTGTTCTCCTGCACGGTATCCAGGATCTGGCCCAGCGTATCCTGTGAATGTTGGTATGCTCCCAGGATCTCAGAGAGTGCATCCCGGAGAGACGGTTCCCTGGGCCTGTCCTCCCCCTGGCGCACAGCACTCCTCACATTTTCCCTGTTGTCCTGTGCGTCTGTCCCCTGAACTGTGTGTCCACTGCCACTGACCCCAGGTCCCTGATTGTCTTGGGTATGAGGATTGCCCTAGGGTCCCTGTAGTGTTGGACACACTGCTGATTGATGTGTCCTGGGGACAGAAGTATGGGTCTGCTGGGCGGGTGCTGTGGTGGTATTTCCAGATGGGGGAGGCTCTGTGGTGGTGTGTGACTGGGCCTGGGTAACCGGCTGTCCAGAGGTCCCTGAGGGCCAGGTTGGTCAACCAGATCCAGGCGACCAGAGTTGCTGTCTTCACTGTGGGCCTCTTCTGTGGGGCGATTGGATAGTGCTGGCACCTCTTCACCATTGATATTGACTGAGGAACCTGTGGGAATGTAAATGCACTGTTATTGTTTCTGTGTGTGACATATTGTGCATCAGTGGGTTGCCCTCTTTGTTTGTATTTGCCCTGGTATCTTACACTTGTGTACGTTGGTGTATGGTGGGATGATTAGTTCTCTCTAGTGTGCATGCTTTAGTGACAGGTGTCCATGCAGGTCCATGAGTGGTGTCAAAGCAATGGAAATCTGCTGCACCTGGGCTCCAAATAGCTGTGGCTCTACCAGGATGTTTTTCCTCCACCCTGACCCTTAGCTCCTCCTCTGAGAATATGGGGTGTCTTTGTGGTGCCATGGGTGTTGTGTGAGTTGTGTAGGTGAGGGTGTGTAGGATAATGTGCTGGGGGGTGTGTGATGTGGGGTGTGTGGGTGGCATATAGGTGTAGGTGGTGTGTGTCTCTGGGTTTGTCTGTAGTCGTGGTGTCTGCCTCATGCCAATGGTTTGTAATGGTAAAGGGTTGTGGGTAATGTGGGTGTGTGTTTTATAGTGGTGTGGGTATGTGGGTGTGGTGTGTGTATGGGTGTCAGATGTGTGTTATTTAAGTTGACCAATGTAGTGTTGTTTTTTTGAGTGTGTGTATTTTGAGTGCAGCGGTAGGTACCACCAAATGTTTACCGCTGTCGAATGTCCGCTGTGGTGATTTGTGGGTCATAATGAGGTGGGCGTTGTGCTGTTTGCATAACGGTGTGGGTTGGGATACCGACAGTTTATCATAATCCTTTGGTGTGGCGGATTTGTTTCTGTGGCAGAATAGTGACGGATTGGTGTGTACGTGTCATATCATGGTGAACGAATATCCGTGGCGGTTTGTTGGCAGTAGTCAGCATGGCGGTAAGTCGGTTTTTACCACAAATGTCATAATGAGGGGCATACTGTTTAAAATATGACATATTTTTAAAATCAACAATATTCAAGCATATATTACAACACATGTTAAAATGAATATATAAAATTTAGTATGTGAAAAATAATAATAAAACAAAAAATGAAATGAAATAGATACACAGCTTTAAAATTAAAACAGAAACACAAATTAGTGTCCTTCAAACAAGGAAATAACTGTAAAATTAAACTACATACAAATTAGCCAATAGAAATTAATATAAACAAGCTAACCAATAAAAATATAAACCTAATTAGGTGAAAACTATAAAATGAGCACTCCGCCTCACTAATTGTCTCAGCAAAAACTTAACACTGCAAGAAAAGGGCACTCTGTTTTTACGAAGAAAGGCCAACTTAGTAGAAAAGCACCTTCGCAAATAAGTGTACAAATTAACCTAACTGCAAGGTTGCCTAACATATCTATTCTTTTAAAATCAAAAATATAAATATTTGACTCAACTCACTCTTTTATTATATTTATTGATCCTTATACACTAAGGAAACATTTCACCAAAAATCTCATACAAAAGCATTAAACTCCACACTTGCAAACCTGGACAATGCCACTTTCAAAATAAGTAAAAAAAGAACAGAAATAAAGCAACCACTATACATTAAATATAAATTTAAATCTAAAACTCTACTACACAATTGCCTGCCTAGTGAAAATCCAGGCACCTTTGCACCATGGTGCAAATGTTTCTTCTTCTTATGCATGCTTTAGGGAGGCATACGTTTTGGCCCTGCCCCAGGTTTACATGACAAGGTAAATCTAGGGAAGCATCAAAATCGATGGGTGTGACATGGAAAAACCCACTGCAACACCCTCAGAATGTCTTCCCGAAGCAGAGTAAGGCAACGCAGCGACTTGCGCTGCTTTGTCTTTGTCCATATCTATGAGGCCATGCAAAGCTACACAAAGTCACTTTATGTGGCCTCATAGATATGGTTGAGAGGCTTGAACAACCGGAGCGTCAAAAAAAGTGACGCTCCTGCAGAGCAAGTGTAGGAAAGTACCATCTTGCCTGGCATGTTACCCCCATATTTCACTGTATATATGTTGTTTTAGTCTATGTGTCACTGGGACCCTGCCAGGCAGGGCCCCAGTGCTCATAAGTATGTGCCCTGTATGAATTCCCTGTGTGATGACTAACTGTCTCACTGAGGCTCTGCTAACCAGAACCTGGTACCTGCCGCGCTCAAAATACACACACATCTACAAAACACCGCCACATTGGACAATTTGAAATACACACACCTGATACACATACACACACCACTCCCACACACCCAATACTATATAAAACACACACCCAAATCACCCACAAACCCCTACTACCAAATATTCAGAGAGAAGGCCAGAGAGACAGCACAAAACAAACAACCCCATCACACAGAGGCACACAACACCATCATCCACGCAACATCCAAGCACAAAACACCACATACCACTACACTCACCACACATACACCACCCCACATATCACACACACCACTCCATGTCACGCCAAAGACACCCCCGCTTCTCCGAGGAGGAGCTCAGGGTCATGGTAGAGGAAATCATCCGGGTAGAGCCACAGCTATTTGGCTCACAGGTACAGCACACATCCATAGCTAGGAAGATGGAGCTATGGCAAAGAATAGTGGACAGGGTCAACGCTGTGGGACAGCACCCAAGAAATAGGGAGGACATCAGGAAGAGGTGGAACGACCTACGGGGGAAGGTGCGTTCCACGATATCCAGGCACCATCGTAGTACAGCGGGCTGGCAGCGGACTCCCACCTCCTCCCCCACAACTAACAACATGGGAGGAGCAAGTCTTGCCCATCTTGCATCCTGAGGGCCTCCGAGGAGTCGTTGGAGGAACGGACACTGGTAAGTCTAATCTTAACATCATACCCCTCACCCTACCTGCATGATATCACACACCCACACCATCACACCCTCCCCTATCACCCCAAATCCTCACCTATCTACCCATGACACCAACCACCCATCCCAACCCCAAGACCTGCATTACATAACTAAGCATGGACACCCATCACCAAAGCATTCCCACTGCACAGACCCACAACACCCCACAACCATCAGCACACAAGCCCCCACACAGGAATGCCTGCACTGGGGTTCACGAACACCCAACCATTCCACTCCATGAAACACACACATGCAATAATCATGTACTTATACCCCCACAGGAACCCGAAGGAACGTCACCACACCAGAGGGGCCAGACAACACCACTCCACCCCCAGAAGAGGCCAACAGTGACGACAGCAGCTCTGCCCCACTGGATCTTGATGACCAGCCCGGACCATCGTGGGCCTCAGGACAGTCGGTTCCACTTGCCCAGCCACAGCCCAACACCGAGCTTACACCCTCTGGTAACACCAGCACAGCACCCACCCAGCGGGCCCAAACCTCCCTACCCAGGACAGGTCAATCAGCGGTGTGTCCACCACTACAGGGCACCCAGGCTAACCCACCACCCCAACAACAACAGGGACCCGGGTGCAGTGGTAGTGGGCACACGGTCCAGGGGACGGAGGCACAGGAACACAGGGGAACTGGGAGGGCTGCTGTGCGACAGAGGGAGGACAGGCCAAGGGAACCAACTCTCAATGAGGCCCTCTCCTCCATCATGGGAGCATACCACCACTCCCAGGAGACGATGGCCACGGTCCTGGACAAGTTGCAGGAGACCCTGCGTCTGCAGGAGGAACAATATTTGGGGTTCAGGGAGGAGCTCAGGACCATCGGCTCCGCCCTGGGCACCATTGTAGGGGTGCTGACGGACATTCAAACACTTTGAGGGACACCGTGGTACTCCAAGGGGCCCCTGACACTAGCCACGACGATGAAATGCCCACCACCTCCGTCAGCACTAGTGGACAGGACGCCCCGCCACAGGACCAACACACCAGCACCCCATCCCCTGCAGACAGACAACCACCACGCAAGCGGTCCCTGAGATCCAGGAACAGGACAGAGCAAGATGGCAAGACCCCCGCCAGGAAATAAGACCACCCTGATTGTCCCCCCACTGTCCCACTTTGTTACCCTGTCCAAATCAGAGCTGACCTAGCTCCACTTCCAATGCCCAGATGTGCAATGTACCTGTGAGACTAATAGACTGGACTCTGCCATGGACATTCCTCCACCATCACCCATCACCAGTTTACAACCCCCTTCATTTTTTGAGCACTGAAATAAACACCCTTGAAAAACTAAAAACAAATGGAGTCAGTCTATGATTTGTAAATCTGTATTATCAATTACAGTTTCATAATGGGTTACCCATTGGAAGGCTAACATACCTATGTCACACATCACAAGCCCTTCAAGGATGCAAACAGTTGACACATAGGTTACCACACTTGTGAAACTGAAATGCAAGGGTACAACTCAATTAACAAATAGTGAGTGAAATGTAGGTACAGGATAGAGGTAGATGTGTGAAAGTTAATGTAATGGTAAAAATGAAAATGTTCTCACCTGTGTGTCACTGGAAAGGCACCCCCGCTTCTCCGAGGAGGAGCTCAGGGTCATGGTAGAGGAGATCATCCGGGTAGAGCCACAGCTATTTGGCTCACAGGTACAGCACACATCCATAGCTAGGAAGATGGAGCTATGGCAAAGAATAGTGGACAGGGTCAACGCTGTGGGACAGCACCCAAGAAATAGGGAGGACATCAGGAAGAGGTGGAACGACCTACGGGGGAAGGTGCGTTCCACGATATCCAGGCACCATCGTAGTACAGCGGGCTGGCGGCGGACTCCCACCTCCTCCCCCACAACTAACAACATGGGAGGAGCAAGTCTTGCCCATCTTGCATCCTGAGGGCCTCCGAGGAGTCGTTGGAGGAACGGACACTGGTAAGTCTAATCTTAACATCATACCCCTCACCCTACCTGTATGATATCACACACCCACACCATCACACCCTCCCCTATCACCCCAAATCCTCACCTATCTACCCATGACACCAACCACCCATCCCAATCCCAAGACCTGCATTACATAACTAAGCATGGACACCCATCACCAAAGCATGCCCACTGCACAGACCCACAACACCCCACAACCATCAGCACACAAGCCCCCACACAGGAATGCCTGCACTGGGGTTCACGAACACCCAACCATTCCACTCCATGAAACACACACATGCAATAATCATGTACTTATACCCCCACAGGAACCCGAAGGAACGTCACCACACCAGAGGGGCCAGACAACACCACTCCACCCCCAGAAGAGGCCAACAGTGACGACAGCAGCTCTGCCCCACTGGATCTTGATGACCAGCCCGGACCATCGTGGGCCTCAGGACAGTCGGTTCCACTTGCCCAGCCACAGCCCAACACCGAGCTTACACCCTCTGGTAACACCAGCACAGCACCCACCCAGCGGGCCCAAACCTCCCTACCCAGGACAGGTCAATCAGCGGTGTGTCCACCACTACAGGGCACCCAGGCTAACCCACCACCCCAACAACAACAGGGACCCGGGTGCAGTGGTAGTGGGCACACGGTCCAGGGGACGGAGGCACAGGAACACAGGGGAACTGGGAGGGCTGCTGTGCGACAGAGGGAGGACAGGCCAAGGGAACCAACTCTCAATGAGGCCCTCTCCTCCATCATGGGAGCATACCACCACTCCCAGGAGACGATGGCCACGGTCCTGGACAAGTTGCAGGAGACCCTGCGTCTGCAGGAGGAACAATATTTGGGGTTCAGGGAGGAGCTCAGGACCATCGGCTCCACCCTGGGCACCATTGTAGGGGTGCTGACGGACATTCAAACACTTTGAGGGACACCGTGGTACTCCAAGGGGCCCCTGACACTAGCCACGACGATGAAATGCCCACCACCTCCGCCGGCGCTAGTGGACAGGACGCCCCGCCACAGGACCAACACACCAGCACCCCATCCCCTGCAGACAGACAACCACCACGCAAGCGGTCCCTGAGATCCAGGACAGGACAGAGCAAGATGGCAAGACCCCCGCCAGGAAATAAGACCACCCTGATTGTCCCCCCACTGTCCCACTTTGTTACCCTGTCCAAATCGGAGCTGACCTAGCTCCACTTCCAATGCCCAGATGTGCAATGTATCTGTGAGACTAATAGACTGGACTCTGCCATGGACATTCCTCCACCATCACCCATCACCAGTTTACAACCCCCTTCATTTTTTGAGCACTGAAATAAACACCCTTGAAAAACTAAAAACAAATGGAGTCAGTCTATGATTTGTAAATCTGTATTATCAATTACAGTTTCATAATGGGTTACCCATTGGAAGGCTAACATACCTATGTCACACATCACAAGCCCTTCAAGGATGCAAACAGTTGACACATAGGTTACCACACTTGTGAAACTGAAATGCAAGGGTACAACTCAATTAACAAATAGTGAGTGAAATGTAGGTACAGGATAGAGGTAGATGTGTGAAAGTTAATGTAATGGTAAAAATGAAAATGTTCTCACCTGTGTGTCACTGGAAATATTGCTGTATGACTGACTCCCTGTTGTCGTTTTCGTCTTCCTCAGCTTCATCCTCATCACTGTCCACAGGCTCCACAGACTCCACAGCTGCCACAACACCATAATCTGGATCATCCTCCTGCAGAAAAGGCACCTGGCATCGCAATGCCAAGTTATGGAGCATGGAGCAGGCGATGACGATGTCGCACACCTTCTTCGGTGAGTAGAATAGGGACCCACCTGTCAAATGGAGGCACCGGAACCTGGCCTTCAGGAGGCCGAAGGTGCGTTCGATCACCCTCCTAGTCCGCCTGTGGGCCTCATTGTACCGTTCCTCTGCCCTGGTCCTGGGATTCTTCACTGGGGTCAATAGCCAGGAAAGGTTGGGGTAACCAGAGTCCCCCAGTAGCCATACACGGTGCCTCTGGAGTTCACCCATCATATCAGGGATGCTGCTATTCCGCAGGATGTAGGTGTCATGCACTGAGCCAGGGAACATAGCATTTACCTGCAAGATGTACTGGTCTGCCAAACAGACCATCTGGACATTCATTGAATGATAACTCTTCCTGTTCCTGTACACCTGTTCAGTCCTGCGGGGGGGACCAGAGCTACATGGGTCCCATCAATGGCACCTATGACGTTGGGGATGTGTCACCTTTCACTGTAGGCTAATCCTCCACCTGAGGGAATATGATGTATCTCCTTACGTGTTTCAGCAGGGCAGACAACACTCTGGACAATACGTTGGAAAACATAGGCTGGGACATCCCTGATGCCATGGCCACTGTTGTCTGAAATGACCCACTTGCAAGGAAATGGAGCACTGACAGCACCTGCACACCAGGGGGGATTCCAGTCGGATGGCGGATTGGTGACATCAGGTCTGGCACCAACTGGGTACATAGTTCCTGGATTGTAGCACGGTCAAACCGGTAGGTCACGATTAAATGTCTCTCTTCCATTATCAACAGGTCCACCAGCGGTCGGTACACCGGAGGATTCTGCCATCTTCTCATATGTCCCAGCTGACGGTGCCTAAGAAGGACAACAGCGAAGAACCAGTCACTATTCATCCAGGTATGTACCCACAGTTACACACAAGACTACAGCAGACACAAAACCATTCCTGTATGTGTGTTGAGTGTAGGCCTCAGTATGTGTGACGCAGTTGAAAATGAATCCATGTGGGCCCCTGAAATGGCGGCTGCCTGACCTCTAAACTGGGACAATGGGATTGTGGGGTAACAGCGCTGGCGTTGCACACCGTCGCGGTAGGCGGTCGTAGACCGTGGCGCAATGCTGCATTGGTTAACATTGGACCCTATGGGTCCCAGGAGCCAATGAACAGGTGCGCCGGCGGTGATGATGCGCCCCGCCGCGGACGTCACCGCCACGGACGTCACCACCATTTCCTATCTGTTCAATCACTAGATACCTGACCTTCGACAGGAGAGGACCTACACTGCTAGTGCTGCTGTGACCTCGGCCTGGAAGCGACGATGGCTGCTGCGTCTGGGGAAAGGGCCCCTGCCTTCACTGCACAAGAGTTGGAGAAACTTGTGGATGGGGTCCTCCCCCAGTACATGCTACTCTATGGTCCTCCAGACCAACAGGTTAGTACACAGGGGGCACGTTGTAGGGGCTAGGCACTGGGTGGACAGGGCTGGGTGGAAGAGGGAAGGGGGCAGAAGTCATACTACAGTAAAGCATGGGAATAAATGGGCCACATGGTCAGAGTTGGGAGGGGGCCACTCACATTGATGGTGCAGTTGGTAATGACTGTTCCTCTTTCCTTGTGCATGTCATGTAGGTCAGCGCCACCAGAAGAGGGACATTTGGCGTGCCATCGCCAAGGAGGTCCGGACCCTGGGGGCCCACCAGAGACGGGGAACCCACTGCCGGAAGAGATGGGAGGACATTCGCCGCTGCAGCAAGAAGACGGCGGAGGCTCAGCTGGGGATGGCCTCCCAACGTGGGAGGGGTGCCCGTCGTACCATGACCCCCCTGATGTTCCGGATCCTGACGGTGGCCTACCCGGAGTTGGATGGGCGCTTAAGAACATCACAGCAGACACAAGGGGGTGAGTACAACCTCATTCTGCAGACTTTGCGTGCAGTGGAGGTGTCTGGGTGGGGGAGGTGGGCTCTGGGTGTCCCGAGGCCAGGGCAAGTTAGGTAGGCAAGGCCCCTCCATAATGTAGGCCATGTGGCACTCTACCCCACCTCAGTAAATTATCAAGTTGAGGTATAGTTGCCCCTGTGGCATCCATGTGCGCAGATTTCCACCAATGCCAGGTAGGCCATATCCCAGAAATTGTATGTGCAGAGGGCAGGAGCACGGCATTGTGCATGGGGCTGCTGCGTCTGTCTTGTCCGCCAACGGTAGCGGTATGCCATGTACTAAAACTCTCTTTGTTCTGTCTCCCCCCCTTTTCCTGCTCTCCCTTTCCTTTTGTACATCAGCATCAACAGGCGGAGGTACAGTGGCACCGGAGCACGAAGGAGCTGCATCCCACACGGCCATGAAGGGCCACACCACAGACTCTGAATACACCAGTGGGACGGAGGGCGAGGGGAGCTTCACGTCGGCCACCGGATCACCAACCAGCGACACAGACTCGTCCACCGATGTGAGCACCCCTGTGGTGGCGGCACCATCTGTGCGCCCCACTTCTATAGGTACAGCCGCCACCCCCCCTACCAGCACCGCCCTCCCAGCAGCCCCTCAGCGTTCGCCCCGTGCCCGCTCACCCAGGAGGGTGGGCATCACCTTCACCCCAGGCACCTCAAGCCCTGCCCCAGTCACCCCTGCTGCCCTCAGTGAGGAGGCCATTGACCTCCTCAGGTCACTCACTGTTGGGCAGTCTACCATTGTGAATGCCATCCAGGGTGTAGAAAGGGCGTTGCAACACGGTAATGCATTCCTGGAGGGCATTCATTCTGGTCAGGCTGTCCTTCAGCGAACCCTGCAATCTCTGGCCTCAGCACTGATGGCAGCAACTGTCCCTGTGTACAGCCTCCCCCCTCCAACTTCCTCCACCCAGACCCAATCCCCTGTACCCCAGGCCATCCCAAGCACACCTACAGACCAGCATGCACACAAGTCAACACCCAAATGTAGCTCAGGCAAACATAGGCACCACACATCCCACAGGCACTCACACAAGCATCACACACATACAGACATTGCAACATCCACTGTCTCCACTGTGTCCCCTTCCTCCTCTTCTCCCTCCTCCCTCCCAGTCTCGTCTACACACACACCTGCTTGCACCACATCTACAGGCACTAGGACTCGCACCAGGACAACCAGCACCACACGCCGCTCACCTGCACTCACCACCTCCACTGCCATTTACACGTCCCCTGTGTCCTCTCCCAGTGTGTCTGTGACGCTCCCTCCCAAAGTATCCAAACGCCGGCAATCACACACCCAACATCCATCCACCTCACGACAGCCTCCAGTACCTGCACCTGCACCCAAAACAGCTAAAGTGACACCTCCTACAACCGCCTCCTCTTCCTCCACTCCCAGACCCCTCCAGCTACCCATCCCAGTGTTCGTCAGAAACTGTCCTTCTGTCAAATTGACCTTTTTGCCCCCACCCCCCCACCAATTCATCAGTACTGTCGTAGCGCCTCAGCCAAAAAGCTACCAGTACCAGTGGTACGTGTTCCAGGTTTTTGGAGTGCACCGTCCACCAGGGCAGGCAGTAGGACACGGAGCCAAGGCACTGGCAGCCCACCCCCTGTAAAGGCTCCGAAATTGGAGAGTGGACGACGGGACCGTGTCAAGACTCCTGGTGGGACAACAAGTGAAATGGGATCGAAGGCGATTGGTGAGTCAGCTGTAACTCCAAAAAAGGTGGGGAAGGTCCTGAGGAAGTCTGCCCAGCCTGTTGTGAGTGTCACGGCGGAGATGTGCGCCATCATTTCCGGCGGTCCAGACACAACCGCCAGCACCGTCGTCACTGGTCCAGAGCCCACCGCCAGAGTCAGTGCCCAGGAGGGCCCAAGTATCAGAACTGGTCCAGAGACCACCGCCAGAGTCAGTGCCCAGGAGGGCCCAAGTATCATAACTGGTCCAGAGCCCACCGCCAGAGTCAGTGCCCAGGAGGGCCCAAGTATCGTCACTGGTCCAGAGACCACCGCCAGAGTCAGTGCCCAGGAGGGCCCAAGTATCGTTACTGGTCCAGAGACCACCGCACAAGACACAGCCCAGGAGGGCCCAAGTATCGTCACTGGTCCAGAGATCACCGCACAAGACATAACCCAGGAGGGCCCAAGTATCGTTACTGGTCCAGAGGCCACCGCACAAGACACAGCCCAGGAGGGCCCAAGTATCGTCACTGGTCCAGAGACCACCGCACAAGACACAGCCCAGGAGGGCCCAAGTATCGTCACTGGTCCAGAGATCACCGCACAAGACACATCCCAGGAGGGCCCAAGTATCGTCACTGGTCCTGAGACCACCGCACAAGACACAGCCCAGGCGGGGCCAGGATGCCACAGCCCCGCTGGGCAATGAAGGGACGTCATGCCACACACAAATGTCCAGTGTGGAAATCGTCACGCCACACACCAATGTCCAGTATGGAGTTCGTCATGCCACACACCAATGTCCAGTATGGAGATTGTCATGCCACACACCAATGTCCAGTGTGGAAATCATCATGCCACACACCAATGTCCAGTATGGAGATCGTCATGCCACACACCAATGTCCAGTGTGGAAATCGTCATGCCACACACCAATGGCCGTATCAGAACCGCCATGTCAAAGCACCGCTGAACAGTCCAGAGCCGCCATGGCAAAGCACCGCTGAACAGTCCAGAGACCGCCATGGCAAAGCACCGCTGAACGAGGCAAAGACAGCCATGGCAAAGCACTGCTAAACAGTCCAGAGCCGCCATGGCAAAGCACCTCTGAACAGTCCAGAGCCCGCCATGGCAAAGCACCGCTGAACAGGGCAAAGACCGCCATGGCAAAGCACCGCTGAACAGGGCAAAGACCGCCATGTCAAAGCACCGCTGAACAGGGCAAAGACCGCCATGGCAAAGCACCGCTGAACAGTCCAGAGCCGCCATGGCAAAGCACCGCTGAACAGGGCAAAGACCGCCATGGCATAGCACCGCTGAACAGTCCAGAGACCGCCATGTCAAAGCACAGCTGAACAGGGCAATGCACCGGGTAGGAATGAATGGCCCACAACATCAGGCATCCTTATCCCATGTGCAGCTGGGACAGTGACAGGACACTACCTTTCACGGGGAGACTCATCCAGTCTGGGCACCAGTCACCCCCCAGTACCAGTATGGACCTGCATCGACTTGAGAGACTGTGGCTTTGCACTCCCCAGGATGTAACAGTGGGCAAGCCACCCACTGTAGAGACTTGAGAGACTGTGGCTTTGCACTCCCCAGGATGTAACAGTGGGCAAGCCACCCACTGTAGAGACTTGAGAGACTGTGGCTTTACACTCCCCAGGATTGAACAGTGGGCAAGCCACCCACTGTAGAGACTTGAAAGACTGTGGCTTTGCACTCCCCAGGATACATCAATGGGCATGGAGCCCATCGTTGATCTGGCTTTGCATTCATCTGGCTGAGGTGCCCCCCCTTCCCTTCCCCCTGAGGTGCCTGTAGTGCTTCTATCTGATGCCCCGGCAGTGTTCTCTCGGATTTTGGTCAGGTATCTATTGTGGGCCTCGCCCATGCATTTTTGGACTGTTTGTGCACGGACATTGTTGTGTACATATCTGCAATGCTTCTCGGATTATTTATGTAAATATGAGTGATTTTGGAATACATATATTTGTATATTTTTGTATTACATGTATATTGGCACATTATAATGTTTGCCCGAAATTTGCATTGTCTTTGCATTCTTCCGGGTGGATTGTGGGTTGTTATTGTTCTTTTTGTGACTGCATTGGTGTGTATGTTGTACTATGCGAGGGTGGGGGTGTTTGGTGGGTGTCCCCCTAACTTTTGCCTTCCCCCTCCCCCGTGTCGTAGGTGCAGTACGCACCGGTATTTTCTGCGCCTACGTCGCTGTTGGTCGTGAAGGAGCAGAAAGACAAGGGCAGGTAGTATTTGGAGTTCCGGCTCCATGGAGTCGTCGTTCCTCGTGGGATGTGTAGAAGGTGAGCATTTTCCCATAGCAAAAGCTGTTTCCGCCGTGTTTTTATCCACGGTGAATCCGCCCCGGGAAAAGGTGGCGGATTGGCCTGTTGTGATACTGTGGGCGGTACATTGTCTTCCACCTGTCTGTTGGCAGTGACCGCCGCGCTGCTTGTCTGTACCGCCGTGGCGGGCGGTGTGTTAAAGTGGCTGTCTTTGTTGGCAGTTTCCGCCAGGGTCATAATTCCCATTTTTTGTCCGCCTGACTGTTTGCGGTATTACCGCATCTTTAACACAGTCCGCCAGGGTTGTAATGACCACCTATATCTCTTAAAGTGTGTTAAAAAAAGATAGATTCAATTTTATACATTGTAATGTAAAAATTATGTATTTTTTCAAACAAAATAATTAAAATAGATAAATATGTCAGTCAGTCAGTCAAAATCTTTGGCTTTTGCCAGAAAAGGGCAAATCATAAATTAAAAATATTCAATAAGTACATGAGTAATTCTTATAAGTAAAAACACTTCTAAAAAACATCAGCATAGTATTTCATCCATTAAGTGTTTAAAATGATCACCATCACAGACAAAGGTGGTCATTACAACCCTGGCGGACAGTGTTAAAGCGGCGGTAAGACCGCCAACAGGCTGGCGGTAAAAAGTATGCAATTACGACCGTGGGGGAAACCGCCAACAAAGACAGCCACTTTAACACTCCGACCGCCACGGCGGTACAAACAAACAGCGCAGAGGTCACCGCCAACAGACAGACGGGAGACAATGTACGCCCACACTATTTTGACAGGCCAATCTGCCACCTTTTCTGGGGCGGATTCACCGCGGATAAAAACACGGTGGAAACAGGCATTTCGAAGGGAAAACGCTCACGTCTACACACTTCACGAGGAACGACGACACCATGGAGCCGGAACTCCAGATTCTTCCTGCGCTAGTCTTCCTGCTCCTGTACCAGGAGCACCAACGCCGGCGGCAAAGACCACGGTGAGTACTGCACCTACGACATAGGGGAGGCAAAAAACAGGGACACACACCCCAACCCCCATCCCACCCTCACCCACTACAACACACACACCAATGCATATCCAAACATTACAGTAACACCCCCCAACCCCCCCTGAAGAATGCAAAGACAAAAGGAAATGAGTGTAACCATTGTAATATATCGAAATAGAGCAAGCAAAAATATACATATATACACTATTAACAAAATATACACCACGAATAGTAGTCCAGGTAATGCACCATTCATAGTCCGTGGACCACTGGGCCCAAAATGCATAGGCAAGGCCCACACAAGATACCCGAACATGACGGAGAGAACACTGCAGGGGCATCAGATAGAAACACAACAGGCACCTCAGGGGGAAGGGAAAGGGGAGCACCTCAGCCGGATTAGTGCACAACGCCAGATCCACGAGGGGGCTCAATGCCCATTGATGTATCCTGGGGAGTGCAAAGCCACAGTCTCACAAGTCTCTACAGGGGGTGGTTTGCACACTGTTCAATCCTGGGGAGTGCAAAGCCACAGTCTCTCAAGTCTCCACAGTGGGTGGTTTGCCCACTGCTCAATCCTGGGGAGTGCAAAGCCACAGTCTCACAAGGCTCTACAGTGGGTGGTTTTCCCACTGTTCAATCCTGGGGAGTGCAAAGCCACAGTCTCTCAAGTCTCCCAAGTGGGTGGTTTGCCCACTGTTCAATCCTGGGGAGTGCAAAGCCACAGTCTCTCAAGTCTCTACAGTGGGTGGTTTGCCCACTGTTCAATCCTGGGGAGTGCAAAGTCACAGTCTCTCAAGTCTCCCAAGTGGGTGGTTTGCCCACTGTTCAATCCTGGGGAGTGCAAAGCCACAGTCTCTCAAGTCTCCCAAGTGGGTGGTTTGCCCACTGTTCAATCCTGGGGAGTGCAAAGCCACAGTCTCTCAAGTCTCCACAGTGGGTGGTTTGCCCACTGTTCAATCCTGGGGAGTGTAAAGCCACAGTCTCACAAGTCTCTACGTTGGGTGGTTTGCCCACTGTTCAGTCCTCGGGAGTGCAAAGCCAGAGTCTCTCAAGTCTCTACAGTGGGTGGTTTGCCCACTGTTCAATCCTGGGGAGTGTAAAGCCACAGTCTCACAAGTCTCTACAGTGGGTGGTTTGCTCACTGTTCAATCCTGGGGAGTGCAAAGCCACAGTCTCTCAAGTGGATAACAGTCTCCACTGGTTCTGGAGGGGGACTGGTGCCCAGAGTGCTTCATCCTGTGCAAGACAGACAGAGTGGATGCATGTCTGCACTGGTTCTGGAGGGGGACTGGTGCCCAGAGTGCTTCATCCTGTGCAGGACAGACGCAGTGGATGCATGTCTCCACTGGTTCTGGAGGGGGACTGGGCCCAGAGTGCTTCATCCTGTGCAGGACAGACAGAGTGGATGCATGTCTCCACTGGTTCTTGAGGGGGGCTGGTGCCCAGAGTGCATCACTCACCCCGTGATGGTCCCTGTTTTGTCACTGCCCCTGCCGCTAATGGGCTAGCGGTGCTTGAGTTGGTCGTCCTTGCCCTGTTCAGCTGTGCTTGAGTTGGTGGTCCTTGCCCTGTTCAGCGGTCCTTGCCCTGTTCAGCGGTGCTTGAGTTGGCGGTCCTTGCCCTGTTCAGCGGTGCTTGCCCTGTTCAGCGGTACTTGACTTGGGGGTGCTTGCCCTGTTCAGCATGCTTGCCCTGTTCAGCGGTGCTGGACTTGGCAGTCCTTGCCCTGTTCAGCGGTGCTTGACTTGGCGGTCCTTGCCCTGTTCAGCGGTGCTTGACTTGGCGGTCTTTGCCCTTTTCAGCGGTGCTTGCCCTGTTCAGCGGTGCTTGCCCTGTTCAGTGGTGCTTGACTTGGCGGTCCTTGCCCTGTTCAGCGGTGCTTGACTTGGGGGTCCTTACCCTGTTCAGCGGTGCTTGCCCTGTTCAGTGGTCCTTGACTTGGTGGTCCTTGCCCTGTTCAGCGGTCCTTGCCCTGTTCAGCTGTGCTTGACTTGGCAGTCCTTCATTGCCCAGCTGGGCTGGGGCTGGCGGTCCTTCATTGCCCAGTTGGGCTGTGGCTGGCGGTGCCCTCCTGTGCAGCTGGGCTGTGGCTGGCAGGGTCCTCCTGGGCAGCTGGGCTATGTGCTGGCGGGGCCCTCCTGTGCAGCTGGGCTGTGGCTGGCGGGGCCCTCCTGGCTCAGCTGGGCTGTGGCTGGTGGGGCCCTCCTGGGCAGCTGGGCTGTGGCTGGCAGGGCCCTCCTGGCCAGCTGGGCTGTGGCTGGCGGGGCCCTCCTGGGCAGTGACGATGGGGCTGGCGGGGCCCTCCTGGGCAGCGACGATGGGGCTGGCGGTGGCCTCCTGGCTAGCGGGGATGATGGCGGTCATCTCCGCCGTGCTGGTCCTCCCAGACTTTGCGGGTTTCTCCTGCCCCTTCCCCACCTTGGGAGGAGTCACAGCTGAGTCCACACTCCCCCCGGGACCCCTGTTAGCGGCTTGGGCAGCTGGAGTCTTCCCCCTCTCCTGCCGGGCACTGGCCAACTTCTGGTACTTCAACTGGGGGACTGGCTGTGTCCTGGCTCCATGATACACTGGCTGGCCTGGTGGCCGGTGCACTCCAAATACCTGTGACAACAGGCACCACTGGTCCCGGTGATTTTGTGGCTGAGGTGCTAGTACGGGACCTATGAGTTGGACGGGGGTGGTGTCAAATAGGTTAAGGGTGGACAGGAAAAGTTGTTTGGAGACACTGGGACGGGTAGCTGGAGGGGTTTTGGGAGTGGAGGAAGAGGTGGTGGTTGTAGGAGGTGCAACTTTTGTGGATTTGGGTGCAGGTGCATGCCCTGGAGGCTGTCGTGAGGTGGATGGCTGTTGGGTGGGTGTGTGCCTGCGTTTGTGTATCTTGGGAGGGGGCGTCACAGACACACTGGGAGAGGACACAGGGGACGTGTGAATGGTAGTGTGGGTGGTGACTGCACGTGAGCGGAGTGTGCTGGTGGGTGTGCTGGTGTGTGATGTAGTGGCTGTAGTGGTAGTGCATCCAGGTGTGAGTGTAGACGAGACTAGGAGGGAGGAGGGAGACGACGAGGATGGGGACACAGTGGAGGCAGTGGATGTTGGTGTGTCTGTGTGTGTGTGATGCTTGCATGAGTGCCTGTGGGATGTGTGGTGCTTATGTTTGCCTGAGCTTCCCTTGTGTGGTGCGGTGTGTGCAGGCTGGTCTGATGGTGTGCTTGGGATAGGCAGAGGTACAGGGGATTTTGGCTGGGTGGAGGAAGTTGGAGGGGGAAAGCTAGACACAGGGACAATGGCTGCCATCAGTGCTGAGACCAGAGTTTGAACAGTTCGATGAAGGGCAGCCTGACCAGAATAAATGCCCTACAGGAATGCATTTGTTTGTTGCAACTCCCTTTCTACACCCTGGATGCCATTCAAAATTGTAGACTGCCCAACAGTGAGGGACCTGAGGAGGTCAATGGCCTCCTCACTGAGGGCAGCAGAGGTGACAGGGGCAGGGGCTGAGATGCCTGGGGCGAAGCTGATTCCCACCCTCCTGGGTGAGCGGGAACAGGGCGAAGGCTGAGGGGCTGCTGGGAGGGGGGTGCTGGTAATGGGGGTGGTGGCTGTACCTGTTGAAGTGGGGGGCACAGATGTTGCCGCCACCACGTGGGAGCTCCCATCAGAGGACGAGTCCGTGTTGCTGGTTGCAGATACTGTGACTGCCATGGTGCTCCCCTCGCCCTCCGTCCCACTGGTGTATTCAGAGTCCGTAGTGTGGGCCTCCATGTCCATGTGGGACGCAGCTCCCTCGTGCTCCAGTGCCACTGCACCTCTGCCTGATGATGCTAATGCACACAACAACAGGGAGACTGCAAAAAGAGGGGGGGAACAGAAGAAAGACAGGTTGAGTGCATGGTTTACCACTACCGTTGGTGGACAAGACAGACACAGCAGCCCCCTGCACTACGTCGCGCTGTTGGGATCTACAGTGCAATTCCTGGGAATCTCTAAAGAGGTGGGGTGGGGTCCACAGGGCCATGCCTAACGAAGAGGCGTAGCCTACGGAACTCGCCCTGGCCTAGGGAAACCCACAGCCCTCCTCCCCACCAAGACCCCTCCACAGCAGCACTTGCAGTGTAGGTCCTCTTCTGTCGAAGATCAGGTATCGAGTGATTCAACAGATAGAAAATGGCGGTCAGGTCCGCGGCGGTCACGTCAGCAGCGGTGCGTACCATCACCGCCGGCGTACATCGTCATTGGCTCCTGGGACCCATAGGGTCCAATGTTAACCAATGCAGCATTGCGCCACAGTCTTTGACCGCCTACCGCGACGGTGTACAATGCCAGCGCAGTTACCTCACATCCCATTGTCCCAATTTAAAGTGCAGGCAGCCTCCATTTCAGGGGCCCACATGGCATTATTACCAACTGCGTCACACATACCTAGGCCTACTCTCAACACACATACAGGCCAGATTTTGTGTATGAATGGTGTTCTGTGTAGATTGTGGGTACATACCTCTGAGTTGTTTGACTCTGTGCTCGCTGTTGTCCTTCCTAGGCACCGTCCGCTGGGACATGTGAGGAGATGGCGGAATCCTCCAGTGTACCGACCGCTGGTGGACCTGTCGACAATGGGGGAAAGACATTTGATCATCACCTACAGGTTTGACCGTGCCACAATCCAGGAACTGTGTACCCAGTTGGAGCCAGACCTGATGTCAGCAATCCGCCAACCCACAGGAATCCCCCCTCAAGTGCAGGTGCTATCAGTGCTCCATTTCCTCGCAAGTGGGTCTTTTCAAACAACTGTGGCCATGGCATCAGGGATGTCCCAGCCTATGTTTTCCAACGTATTGTCCAGAGTGTTGTCTGCCCTGCTGAAACACATGCGGAGCTACATCGTTTTCCCTCAGGTGGAGGACTTGCCTACAGTGAAAGGTGACTTCTATGCCCTTGGACATATCCCCAACATCATAGGTGCCATTGATGGGACCCATGTGGCTTTGGTCCCCACCCACAGGAGTGAACAGGTGTACAGGAACCGGAAGAGTTATCATTCCATGAATGTACAGATGGTATGTTTGGCAGACCAGTACATCTACCATGTGAATGCCATGTTCCCTGGCTCAGTGCATGACGCCTACATCATGCGGAATAGCAGCATCCCTTATGTGATGGGTCAACTACAGAGGCACCGGGTGTGGCTATTGGGTGACTCTGGTTACCCCAACCTGTCATGGCTACTGACCCCGTGAGGAATCCCGGGACCATGGCAGAGGAACGCTACAATGAGGCCCATGAGCGGACTTATCGAACGCACCTTCGGCCTCCTGAAGGCCAGGTTTAGGTGCCTCCATATGACAGGTGGATCCTTATTCTACTCATCAAAGAAGGTGTGCCAGATCATCGTGGCCTGCTGTATGCTTCATAACGTGGCTTTGCGACGACAGTTGCCTTTTCTGCAGGAGGATGGTCCAGATGGCGGTGTTGTGGCAGCTGTGGAGCCTGTGCACAGTGATGAGGAGGAAGCAGAGGAAGAAGACATTGACAACAGGGACTCAGTCATCCAGCAATATTTCCAGTGAAACACAGGTGAGAATACATTCCTGCCTACTATAAGTGCTTTTACACTTCTGCCTCTCTCCTGTCTGTCGTTTTCACCCAGTGTATGGTCACTGAGTTGTCACTTTCCCTTACGGTTTCACAGGTGTGGGTCCCAACGTGTGTCATCTGCTTAGATTCCTCATGGACTAGAGCTGTGTGACATAGGTATGTTGACATTACTATTTGCTGGATATTTTGTCACTGTAATTGCAAATACACTATTTCAAAATCACAGACAGACTCCAGATCTTTTGGTGCTTTATGTGTGTTTATTTACATACAAAATATTGGAGGGGGAAGTTAAATGGTGGGGGGTGATGGCAGAGGAGTGTCCATGGCAGAGTCCAGTCTATTTGTCTCATAGGTGCATTGCCCATATGGGCATAGGAAGTGGAGCTGGGGCAGTTCCAATATGGACAGGGTGACAAAGTGGGACAGTGGGTTGACAATCAGGGTGGTCTCATCAGGGTGGTCTCATTTTTTGGCAGGGGTCTTGGCATCGTGCTCTGTCTTGTTCCTGGATCTCAGGGACCGCTTGTGGGGTGGTTCTCCATCTGCAGGGGGTGGGGTGCTGGTGTGGTGGTCCTGTGGCGGTGCCTCCTGTCCAATAGCGCCGGCGGAGATGGTGTGCAGTTCATCTTCCATGCTAGTGTCAGGGGCCCCTTTGAGTGCCACAGTGTCCCTCATGGTGTTGAGTATTTCCTTCAGCACCCCTACGATGGTGCCCAGGGAGGAGCTGATGGTTCTGAGTTCCTCCCTGAACCCCAAATACTGTTCCTCCTGCATGTGCTGGGTCTCCTGAAACTTGGCCAGGACCGTTGCCATCATCTCCTGGGAGTGGTGGTATGCTCCCATGATGGAAGAGAGGGCCTCGTGGAGAGTGGGTTCCCATGGCCTGTCCGCCCCCTGTCGCACAGCAGCCCTCCCAGTTCCCCTGTGTTCCTGGGCCTCCGTCCCCTGGACCATGTGCCCACTGCCCCCAGGTCCCTGTTGTTGTTGGGGTGGTGGGTTATCCTGGGTTCCCTGTAGTGGTGGACACACAGCTGATTGACGTGTCCTGGGGACGGAGGTATGGGCCCGCTGGGTGGGTGCTGTGCTGGTGTTACCAGATGGTGGAAGGTCTGTGGTGGCCTGTGCCTGTGTGAAGGGAATCGACTGTCCCGAGGCCCACGATGGTCCGGGCTGGTCATCCAGATCCAGGTGGACAGAGCTGCTGTTATCACTGTGGGCCTCTTCTGTGGGTGGGGTAGAGATGTCTGGACCCTTCTGTCTGGTGACGTTAAGTAGTGGTCCTGCAGGGGTGGAAAAGCATGATTATTGCATCTGTGTGTGTCATGGTGTGCAATGGGTGTGTGACCGTGTACCCCTGTGCTAGCATTCCTGTGTGGGGGCTTGTGTAATGATAGTTTAGGGAGGTGTATGGGTATGTGCAGTGGGCATGCTTTAGTGATGGGTGTCCATGCTTTGTTGTTGCATGCAGGGCTTGGTGTTGGGATGTGTGGTTTGTGATATTGGGACATTTGTGAGGAGTTGGAGTGATGGGGGTAAGGGTGAGGGTGGGGGTATGTGATGGCATGCAGGCAGGGTGGGGGATATGGTAGTTAAAGGTTTGACTTACCAGAGTCCATTTCTCCAACGACTCCTGCGAGGCCCTTAAGATGCAGAATCGCCAAGACCTGCTCCTCCCATGTTGTTAGTTGTGGGTGAGGAGGTGGGGGTCCGCCGCCAGTCCGCTGAACCGCTTTGTGGTGTCTTGAGACCACAGAACGCACCTTCCCCTGTAGGTCGTTCCACCTCTTCCTGATGTCGTCCTGATTTCTTGGGTGTTGTACCACTACGTTGACCCTGTCGACTATTCTTCGCCATAGCTCCATCTTCCTTGCAATGGAGGTGTGCTGCACCTGTGCTCCAAATAGCTGTGGCTCTACCCATACGATTTCCTCCACCATGACCCTGAGCTCATCCTCTGAGAAACTGGGGTGTCTTCCGTGCCATGGGGTGGTGAGGGTGATGTGTGGGGTGGTGTGTGTGGTGATAAGTGTGGTGAGATGTAGTGGTGTGTGGTGTTTTGTGCGTGGAAGTTGTGTGGGTGATGGTGTTGAGTGCCTGTGGATGCAAGTTTGTGGATGGTGGTGTCTCTCTCTGGCCTTCGTTCGTGAATTTTGGTCGTAGGGGTTTGTGGGTGATGTGGGTGGTGTTTTACATAGTATTGGGTGTGTGGGAGTGGTGTGTATATGTGTATCAGGTGTGTGTATTTCAAATTGTCCAATGTGGTGGTGTTTTGTATGTGTGTGTGTATTTTGAGTGCGGCGGTGTGTACCGCCAATGGAATACCGCGGTTGAAAGACTGCTGCGTGGATTCGTGGGTCGTGTTAGCGTGGGCGTATTTCTGTTGGCGTGACGGTGGAGGTTTTGTTTTCGCCAGTTTATCACTGACCTTTGGTGTGGCGGACTTGTGTGGGTGTCTGAATTTTGTCGGATTTCGAGATGTGGGTCATAATAGCTGTGGCGGAATCCCGCGGCCGCAGCAGTGTGTTGGCTGTCTTCTGCACGGCGGTAAGCGGCTTTTACCGCCGATGTTGTAATGACCGCCAAAGTGTGTTTAGCACTATAAAGCACACTTATTTCTACTTCTTAAAGCCCACTGAATAAAATTGACAATTGAGTTGAGTAGGTTCCTAGGTGCTGTAAAAACTGGAGCCCTAATTTATACGTCCTAATATTTTCAGAACGCAGCCGTAGACTCAGGAATTGTGACATAGGATGACTGAAGAGCTTGCAAATTAATATAAAATATACAGTGGAAAGAGATGAAATTTACCACATGGGCAACATGGCAAAGACAGAAATCAAGATCCTTGTTGGGCAAAAGGTACTAAAAGGGCAAAGTACATAGGGCCTGATTACAACTTTGGAGGAGGTGAAGTGACGGATATACCACCAGCTGTATTACGAGTCCATTATATCCTATGGAACTCGTAATACGGCTGGTGGTATATCCGTCACATTTGGGACGGATTAACACCTCCTCCAAAGTTGTAATCAGGCCCATAGTCTAAAATGAGTGAGGTAACATCTACTTTCAATGTTCGCTGTCCATTCTAAGGACATTATTATGAGTCTGGCGGTCCAAGGACTGCTAGATTAGCGGCGGTGGTCAGACCACCCCACTCTAGGCAGTCTGACCCCTACATTATGAACCTGGCGGATGAACCGCTAGTGGAGTGCTGTCGCTAGTGGGAACATGGTTCCCGATGGGCTGACAGCGTTCAGACTCGTGGTCAGGCAAGGCGGCACTGAACTAAACGCTGCCATGCGGAACACAACTCCTGTTTCCACCAGCATTTACATGTCGGTGACCCCGCCATGGAAAGACTGGTGAAAACATAGTGCTGGGGCCCACAGGCACGTGGCGAGGACAGTGCAGGGGCCCCCTGTCGAGCACCCTCGGAATGCGCACTGTCTGCTTTGCAAACTGTGCGCATCCCGAGGGTGTTATAGTGCTACTGTATTCTCTCCGGCTCCCATCAGGGACCCAAGATCAGTACCATAGCACTGTTCTGGCTGGGCTGGCCAGTGGGAACAGCGTAATATGATGTGATGGCCGCCTCATCCCCATGAGTTCGGCGGTCAGTTTATCCGACTGCCAAGCTCATAATCAATCCCTAAGTATGGTTCCGGTTCTAAAGTGGTCAGGATCATAGAGTGTCTAAACACAGTATGCATTTCTTGTGCAAGTGCTGCCCAAAGGTTCCATCTATGGCTAAAAAAATAAATCTTTAAAAGAAGATTTTAGAATTGAAATAATTGGTTTGGGGAAGCAGAAGAAATGTTTTGAATCCCCAGACCTAAGAAGGCATGTTTACCATATGATAACCAGGGGATCTTAGCCATATGATATAGATTAAGATGGTCCTCAGGTATAAGGCGAGATAATTTTCCTTTGAGGGTATACAAAATCTTTAACCAGAGAAGTAGAAGTAAAATTCCAATAGTCTTCAATATAGAATAATCCTAATTCTGAATATGTAATATAGCGTGTGGTACTCTAAGTGACAGGCAACAATCTATATAAAAATTTATTTTCTAAAATGTGTAGATTCCCACGGTTAATATAACCCCATATTCCCACCCATGAGAGCCAATTGAGAGACATTAACTTTTGTAGAACTAAATCTTATTCCTTAATGGGCTTGTGACCAAGTATTTCTGTGAATCTAACTATTGCTGCAGGAGCCCCTACATATGTTTGTGTTGTTTGGTTTAAAAGATCTCCCCACTGTAGATTAAAATCAAATAAAATGCCTAAATGGTTGAAATTTACAGAGACAGTGGACCTATCTAACATGTCGTTTTTTGACCTTGTGGTTTTGGGGCACATGTCATAACAGGTATTTTTGTTGCTTCACTTTCAGGCAGAGACTATTCATAAAATTAATAAAAGGACCCAATAAAATTTGAAGGCCGTTTACCATATGGGCAATAAGAACGGCATCATTCATGTATAAAAGAAGGGGTACGGGACAATTCCCAATGTTGGGCATAGCCTTTCCTCTTTGTATTAATTCACTATCCAGACCACTAATATAAAATACAAATAAAAATATGGCTAAAATACATCCCTGCCTGATGCCTCGATTTGACCTAATTGGAGAAGCACATTCCCCATCATGGCCATAACGTACCTTCACAACTGTCCACCAATGCAATTGTTTAATCAGATCCAGCAGGGGGTTTGCAATACACATTTTGCTCATCAAATCCCATAACTTCTCCCTGATCATCATGTCAAAAGCACAGGAGAGGTCTTTAAAAGCCATATGAAAGGAAACTCACCTAGTTTTGACATATTTTTCATTCAATAGGTCCAGGTTTAATGATTGTTCCACTGTTCCTATACTAGTGCAACAACCATATTGGATTTTACAGAGGAAATTATTATGTTTCAACCACTCCTCAAGTTTCTGGAAGATAACCCTTTCTTATAGTATTAAGGTTGAATCCAAAAGGGACATGGGATGATATCAGTTTGGTTGGGTCCTGTCAACTTTTTAAAAAATTGGGACTATTATCAATTCACTTCATGATTTAGGCAAGTCGCACTTTATTGTGGCTCAAAGGTCGTTGGTTAGTAAAGATCCCAAAAAACGGATGTTGCGCCTGAAGGTATGAGTAGGAACCCCATCTGGTCCTGGGGCTTTGTCTGCTGAACTTCTCAAAATAGCTTTTGACATGTCTTGAATACCTTAGAAAAATGAATTACCCACTGCTCAGCGAGATATGAGATTCTATCTTTGGTTTATCTGATTCTGCAAAGTACAATTGATTGACGACTTCCCAGAAGGCCTTATCATCCCTAGTGTGCATTGCTAGCTCCATGTCTTCCCATTCCTTTCTTCTAAAGTCCTTCTTACACTCTTCCAATACCAACTTATTTGAATGTCTAGCCTTTATGATTTCTTCTACATTGCATGGGGAGGCATTAGTTAGCTGACGAGCCTGTGGGCTGCCGAGCATGTAGGATTAATCATCTATGAATAGGAGTATTCTTGAGGGATTTGTTTGATATCAGCTTACTAGAGATTTACAAACAGATCTTCTGGAAGCTACTAAGTCCCTCCATTGGTGTAGCAAATTCAAATAAACAGCTATTAAATTTTCCCTTCTTTTCTTTTATATGTATTTTAAAGAATTGTTCAGGGTCAATTTTGTCCCAGTTGATCCATGACCTTTGCTGGGGCTATAACTCAAATTTGATGTCACAACAGGAAATTTGACGTCAGGAAGGCCTCGTAAGAAAGGGGAGAGTCTCCCCTTTCTTACGAGGCCTTCTGAAAGTGTTTCCTGGCTAGCCAGGAAACACCACTAGACGCCAGGGATTTCACTTGGGGGGGGTCGGCCCCCTTGGAAAACTAGGCCGCCCCCGCCCCGGGGGCATATTTTTTTTTTTTAAAAAGGTAGGTGCCCCCGGGGGTGGGGGCGTGCAATCGCGCCCGCTAGGGGCAAATTTTTTAATTTTTTTTTTTAGTTGTTGTAGGGTTTCTCTGGGGGCCATTTTGTCTATCTACATGGATATATAGACCTATAGATATATGATTATAAATATATATAAATAGATCTATCTATAGATATATCTATGTAGATCTACCTATATATATATATATATATATAGATCACTTTTGTCAATACATGTGTGGTTTCCCTGGGGGCTGCGATCAGCCCCCAGGAAAACCAGACCCACATATAAAAGTTGTCTTGCAGTTGCAGCTTGCATCTTCAAAGCAATGCACATACTTCAACTGACGCTTTTCAACTGTAGCTTTTAGGCAGCAATAAAAAAGTCAAGTAAATATTGTGATTATGTTTCTGCTACAAAAGGGTCAGACTTGTCTAGTGGCAGTTTTAGTGCCATAAAGAATCGCAGAAGGTTTATATGCCTACTGCAAAGAGCAAATCTGTATTTTATGTAAATAGCTGAGTACATTAGTAAAGTCAGCCATTACCTGCGCCATAATACAAATGAAATGTATGTGCGGGGTGGAGGACGGCTATGGAGTGATGAAGGGCACTTTTGCTGGGTGCTAATGAGGGAATCAGAGGAGGAGGGAGTGGGAGCACCAATAATGATTGTTGGACTGGGCGCAGGAGGTGCTAAAAGACTGTGACGAATGGTATGTGACAAGGTGTTATGTGACAAGGTGTTTTTTGAGTGTCTTGAAAGGACGTGCTGATTGAGGGAAGAAGCGCAGGTAAGGTGGCCTCTACTGTTGCACGTACCTCACACACACCATTGATTTTGTGACTGTTTACGTAGGTTAGTGTTTTAGAGCAACAGTTTAGCCAATAGCAGAGATGGCATCTTGATGGATGACTGCTCCCGTCACTCGGGTTATAGAGGACAGCTCTGACATAGGATCAGAGACTGAGACATCAGATACTGAGACAGCATCTGAGGGATAGGACAATGGTGCAGACTCTGGGAGTGATTTTTCAGTCGGAGGAGTCCCATTCGATAACTCCTCTTCCAGTACATTATGAGGGAGGTGATGAGGACAGTCATGCTGTCCCTTCGCAAGCAGTCTGTGCAACTGGGTAATAGTGGGTTAGCCCAACCCAGAGAGCAGGCGAATGCGGCGGTAAGCAGAGAGAGAGAGAGAGAGAGAGTGCTCTCTTGGGAGCTCCCCAATTTAGTTCAGCCCCAAATTCCACCGCCCAAATCGTATTGTGGAGACATCAAAATTATCTATAGCAAAACAAACTGGTTTTGTAAGGCAGGCACCTGTGTTTTTGGTCCTGGGTTCGGCGGCCATATAGAGAAACACACTAAACCCAAACATTTCTGGAAACTAGATATTCGGGGGAACCGAACCTGGTCAGAGCCCCACAAGTCACCCCATCTTGGATTCCCCTAGGTCTCTAGTTTACAAAAATGTGCTGGTTTGCTAGGTTTCCCCAGGTGCCGGCTGAGCTAGAGGCCAAAATCTACAGGTAGGCACTTTGCAAAAAACAGCTCTGTTTTCTGTCAAAAAATGGGATGTGTCCACGTTGTGTTTTGGGGCATTTCCTGTCGCGGGCGCTAGGCCTACCCACACAAGTGAGGTATCATTTTTATCGGGAGACTTGGGGGAACATAGAATAGCAAAACAAGTGTTATTGCCCCTTATCTTTCTCTAAATTTTTTCCTTCCAAATATAAGAGAGTGTGTAAAAAAGACGTCTATTTGAGAAATGCCCTGCAATTCACATGCTAGTATGGGCACCCCGGAATTCAGAGATGTGCAAATAACCACTGCTCCTCAAAACCTTATCTTGAGCCCATTTTGGAAATGCAAAGGTTTTCTTGATACCTATTTTTCACTCTTTATATTTCAGCAAATGAATTGCTGTATATCCAGTATAGAATGAAAACCAACTGCAGGGTGCAGCTCATTTATTGGCTCTGGGTACCTAGGGTTCTTGATGAACCTACAAGCCCTGTATATCCCCGCAACCAGAAGAGTCCAGCAGACATAACGGTATATTGCTTTCTAAAATCTGACATCGCAGGAAAAAGTTACAGAGTAAAACATAAAGAAAAATGGCTGTTGTTTTAGCTCAATTTCAATATTTCTTTATTTCAGCTGTTATTTTCTGTAGGAAAACCTTGTAGGAACTACACAAATGACCCCTTGCTGAATTCAGAATTTTGTCTAGTTTTCAGAAATGTTTAGCTTTCCGGGATCCAGCATTGGTTTCATACCCATTCCTGTCACTAACTGGAAGAAGGCTGTAAGCACCAAAAATAGTAAAAATGGGGTATGTCCCAGTAAAATGCCAAATTTGTGTTGAAAAATGTGTTTTTTTTATTCAAGTCTGCCCGTTCCTGAAAGGTGGGAAGATGGTGATTTTAGCACCAGAAACCCTTTGTTGATGCCATTTTCAGGGAAAAAAACACAAGCCTTCTTCGGCAGCCCTTTTTTCCCATTGTTTTTGAAAAAACAAAATTTTCACTGTATTTTGGCAAATTTCTTGGTCTCCTCCAGGGGAAACCACAAACTCTGGGTACCATTAGATCCCTAGGATGTTGGAAAAAAAGGATGCAAATTTGGCGTGGATAGCTTATGTGGACAAAAAGTTATGAAGGCCTAAGCGGGAACCACCCCAAATAGCCCAAAAAGGGCTCAGCACTGGGGAGGGGGGAAAGGCCCAGCAGCTAAGAGGTTGACATTTCTGTTTGCAAAGACGTGGGCAGAAAGGAGTGCTGTCTAGCACTTCATAAAGTGCACTGAGGCCTGCTAATCAGGCCTCAGTGGCAGTGTTCTTCCCTTTTTAAAATGGCATGTGGTAACTTTTAAGGCCCTAGCATTTGATACACAGAGCATGTAAGGCTGGCTGTCCACACAAGAGCTGCAGCACTGGTTGTGTCACTCTGTGTCTGACAAAGTAAAAACACCAGTATCAGTTACCATTGCGGAATGAAAGGGCTGTGCATGCACTGCACACTTGACTTTGCCATTAATGTTGATGTGAAAGTGCATTTGCCCCTTAACCATATATTTAAATCACCTCTAAGGCAAGCCTAGTAAGGCTTATGGCAGGGAGCTGTTTATTGTTATCATAGACATATATTTTTTATATGTTTATAGAGTAAAGTTTTAAAGCATCACTGACTGCTGTGGACAGTTAAGTAACCTTATAAGGTAATTGCAGGGTTAACAACTGACACCCGAATGTGTCTAACTCCTGATAGAGGCAACCAACCTATGCCAAGGAAGGTATCAAATTAAAGGGGACATCAAATGCGACGTAACAGTTGAGTTGATATTTATGTCCAATTTGAAGCTGGCCACTTTTGTGAAAGTTGCCACTCTTTGACCCTGCTGGTCCAGTAAGTTTACAGAGGCCCTGGGACTGAGGCAGTTTTCTGCCCACCTAGCATGTAAATGACTCCCGGGCTTGGAACAAAGGCTGTTGCCGCACAGTAGGTGTATCCCTTCCCACAGGATGGGCTGCAAAGGGTGTTAGCCTAAAAGGTAGACATCAACGGTGATGCCACCTTTGAGGTGCCGATGTGTCAACACTCCCACACAGGACGCCTTTTATTTCGCCCTTAGTCAGGGTAGAGCCAGAACCAAGGAAGAGAAAACAGGTTTCAGAACCAGTTTTCTATGAGCACACAGCCCATGGTAGCCACACTCTTGGAAGTGGGCTACCAAGGTCCTCAAACCTGAAGAAGTCTTCAGCCATTTTGTTTGTGGCATGCAAGATGCATTCTAAGGTAGCCAGATGCCACACATCACTGGAACTGTGTCACCAGATAGGAGAGGATCTACTATCTTATTGGCTAGTGATGGCATTGTCCCCTCAGACACTTTACTGGGATATAATGGGCACCCCTAGTTTCAGTAGTCACTGGAGACTTCAGTACTCACTGGATTTGGAACAAGGTTGAGAAAAACACCACTTTGAACCCGTTGGAAGTGTATAAAGAGAGGTTGTGACTTCGGAGCGACTATACTTGCGGAACTTTGGGCTAGCGGAGCTTAGAGTGTATTTTGCATATCTGGCTTGGGTAAAAGTTGATTCCCAGCCCCAATCCAAACCAGAGACACCAAGGGTCAGTTGTCTGTGCCCCCAGAATAGCACTGGGGACTTTAAAGCAGGAAAAACCCAAACCACATTTTTGGTAGCCTTAGCAGCTGTTTTGCCGCCATCAGATGCAGGAAGTTTGATTGACAATTTGGAAATAGCCAGAACTTGCACCGAGTCTGTTGGATCTATGTATGTTGGTTATGACCAGATGTGTGCACCTCAAGGAACATTAGCCCCCACCAAAGATTTGCACCATGACTGCTGTGTTGCAAGAATGATAGTTGTACATTGGTACCGCTTTGACTCACCATTATCTCCTATGCCGATGATATCCAGCTCATCCTGTTTCTATCAGAAGACCCCAAAACCACCAGAACCATCTTCCACAAATGTATGTCGAACATCGCCAACTGGATGAAGAACAACTCCCTCAAGCTCAACACAGACAAGATAGAAGTCCTCATCTTTGATAGCTCCATCATTGCCGTGCATCTGGATTTTCCATGCATCGTCCCTCGGTGTCATGTCTTCAAAATTACTGTACTGACCCAAGGCTGTTTGCCGGTAATCGACACATCCCTTCCCTGCGAGTAAGGAATCAATACATCGCTTGCATTTCTGACCCACTGACACCCCTCCCTGCGCTTTATTTTTGATGCATACCAGGTACTTTGTGCTAAAACAAAGCATCAGTTGATTTCAATGAACTAAGACTCATGTTATTTTAAAAAATAATATCTTTGCTTGTGTATTTTGAATTTGTGTTGTTTTGATCTTGTTTGAGTTAGATAAATATTAGCTACTTTTCTAAGCTAGTGTGGAGTCCTCTTGTGGTGTTTTCACTGTGTTACTGGGTGTGTTTGTAGAAATACCTTACTCATTTCCTCTGACATAAGCCTGACTGCCTGTGCCAAGCTACCAAGGGGGTCTTAGGAGTGTGACTCCCTTGCCCCGACTAGAGTGATGGTCCCTGCTTGGACAGGGTGTAAATTGAGTGCCAACTAGAGACCCCATTTCTGACAATGGTGATCAGCGGTGAGGATAGGAATTGCATTTGTACTCACACAACCACATTCTGTTTTTCTCTTGGATTTTTGCTTTTCTTTATTTTCCTTTTGGGATATCTCTGCCTTTTGAAATGTTGCACCTTTGTTTAGCCTTATCCAAAAACATGTTTCAGTCTGGGGAGCCATCATCAGTTGCTGCTAATGTGGTATCTGAGCTGGAGAATTTGGACGATTACACAGTAGCCCATCTCAAGCAGTTTTGTAAGGACTTCAAATGTCCAATTCAAAGTTCCACCAAGAAGAAGGATCTGCAAAATGTGCTGAGGGCCTGGTTGGCAGCAAAAGAGACTGAGGCACACACCAGAGGAGAATGATGCTGTGGATGGGGAGGTGCCTATCATACATGATGATTTGATGGACAACAAGGGCTTGAGAGGGAGGGCCTCCAAGGCAGGCAGCAGTGTTTCTTCTAAGGGTCTGACCACAGAGGAACTGAGCGACAGAAAAGCAGAGAGAAGGCACCATTTGGAGCTTGAGAGGCTCAAGCTGTAAATGGCCAAAATGGATAGAGAGGCAGAAGCAAAGAAAATGGCAATGGCCATGGAGGATAGAAAACTGTTGTTAGCTCATGAGCTGCGCTTGAAGGAGCTGGATCTGAAGGGCAGATCCAACACAGATGGTGGCAGCAATACCAGAGTGCAACCTGAAAGGAGGGTGCACATTCCCAAAGATCTAGTAAAGGATCGTAAGAGGGAGGATGACATATATCTGTGGTTCAAGGAGTATGTCAGCTCTCCACATTAACATGGTCTCTGAGGTACACTGGGGGGCAGGTCTGTGGAAGTACTTTCAGGCAGAGGGTAGGGACACCTTGACAGCCTTAGGGGATCCTCAGTGGCTCACCTACTCGACCATTAAGGATACCCTACTCACTATATATGGTCTCACTCCAGAGCAGTACAAGGAGAAGTTTAGGTCTTACAAGAAGATGGATTCTCAAACTTGATTAGAATGTGTTGATTCTTTTTGTGAGCACTGGATGGATGAGTAAGGGGTAGCAAGGTAACAACATATGAGGGGCTGTACAACTTGAATGTATGGGAGCACTTGTATAGTTTTTTTGTTTCCCATAGCTGCACCATCACCTTATTCGCAGAAAGCTGACTGACCCCAGGAAGCATGTCCAGGAGGTGGACCATTGGGAGAGTACCGGGGTCCAAAAGAGGTATAGGGGAGGGTCCCCCAAGGGTGAGCAGTGTCCCCATCAGTAGAAGTGGGGGAGGCAAGGGTAATGGGGGAGTTCTGTCAAGGGCCCTATACTAGTTCCCAGGGGAAGAATTCCCGTGCCCCCCGGTTGAGATGAAACCTTGTCTCTCTATGGGGAAACCTGCGCAGAAGAGTCCCTGCAAGTGTTATGCACATGATCCAGAGGGTCACATGAGAGGGTATCCCAAGTGCCCTAAGCGGACACCGGCACCCACTGGTGCACAGTCACAGGATTTGGCCAGTATAGCGATTGGGGATTAGTTGGGTCCAGAAGGAGGGTAGGAGCCAGTTGAGATGACCCTTGTCTCACTAAGGGACAGTGAGATGGTCCAGAGGACCCTCGTACAGAACAAGCAGTGGGGGACCATTAATGGACAGAGAGTGGAGGCCCTGGAAGACACTGGAGCCAGTGTCACCTGGTGTCTGAAGAGCAGGTTCTCCCCAATTTGCTTCACCATGTAGTTGCTGTAGACAACTTTGCACGCTTGTGTAAGGTGGCGCAGGTTCCATTTGAGTGGGGGTCTCAGGTTCCTTGAGGGCAGCTATGAGTCCAACCATACCTTTTGATTGTCTGCTAGATAACAACCTGGAGTATTCCGCTTGATGTGAGGTGGAATGCCGGGCACAGTTGGTGATGCTGGGTCTGCCTTGGTGGGCATGTGTGACCACCCAGTCTATGGCACCCAGGAGGGATGATCAAGAGGACCTGGAGCCTGAGAGAGTGGTTTAGGTGCCTGTCTGAAAGAGGAGGGGCAAGGGGCACAGGAAACCCACCCCAGATGTTTCCATGGTCCGTGAGGATGCTGAACCTGAGGTGGTTGCCCCAGAGCCTACAGGGGAACAAGTGGCTTAACTGGGGTATGTGCCTGAGCTGCCCCATTGGCAGCAGGAAAGGGGTCACACCAGAGATGAGTACTGCGAGGTGCAGAAGACATGCCCTTCTCTTGAGCGTCTGTGGCGGCATCCTGCAGACCAGGCAGCTGGCCAGGTGTCTTGATCACATTTGATTACTGGGAGGGTGGCCTTCTATATACTAAGCCAAAGGTTGCTGAGCCTAGGGCATCAATAGTCCTGGTGATACTCCAGCACTTCAGAAACTTCATACTGGGTCTGGCTCATGATGTGCCTTTGGCAGGACATTTGGGGAAGGACAAATATTTTTAGAGGATTGTCACCCATTTTTACTGGCCCCAAATATGCATGCACTCTGATGCATACTGTAGGTCTTGCCCGATTTGCCAGGCAAGAGTGGGGGGAGATACAAGGCTCCCCTCCAACCGTTCCCTATTGTGAGCACCCCTTTTGAGCGGGTGGGAATTGATATTGTGGGGCATCTGGACCCCAAGACAGCCATGGGCAAGAGTTTCATCCTGGTCTTGGTGGACCATGCCACCCGGTAACCAAAGGCCATCCCTCTGATGTCAGTAATGGCGTCTGTGTTGTATCTGCCATTGATGAGGATTTTCACCCACGTAGGATTCCCCAAGGAGGTGGTGTCCGACCGGTGTACCAACCTCATATCTCCAAATATGATGTGTCTGTTGAAGGTGTCTGGAGTAACCTAAAAGCTCACCAGGAACTGGGTTGGTTGAAAGGTTCAACAGCACCCTGAAAGGCAAGATTGTGGGTCTGTCAGAACCCATGAGGAGTAAGTGGGATGACCTCTTGCCATGCCTTCTCTTTGCATACATGGGGAAACTGCAGAAGGGACTTGGTTTTAGCCCTTTTGACCTGCTGTATGGCATCCTGTGAAAGGACCTCTGAGTCTGGTAAAAGAAGGCTGGGAGAAAGATCCTCGTAGGCTGCCCCACAATGTATTTAGCTCCATGCTGGCCTTCAGTAACCAGACTGCACGCTTCAGGAAGCTCATTCCGGCGAACCTGTAGGCGAGCCAGGAGGACATAAAACAATGGTACGACCAGAATACCACTCTGGTTGAGTTTCAGACTGACCTGAAAGTATGGGTAATGACCCAGTGGAACCTTGTGCTCTCCAGGACAAGTGGACTGAGCCTTTTGAAGTGGTAGAGCACAAGAGTGATGTCATCTACTTGGTGAACTTGCAGACTCCAGGGAACCTTTTGAGGGTCCTGCATGTGAACAGCCTCAAACCACATTTTCAGAAGTCTGAACTGACAATGCTGTTGGCAACAGATGATGGAATGGAGGAGGAGAGTAAACCTTTTCCTGACTGTCTGTCTGACCAAGAGAAAGATGGGTCAGTGGAGGGAGTGAACACTGACCCTGGAGCAGCAGAGGGAATGTGGCCTGTTCCTGGGGCAGTTTGCCTCTCTGTTTTCCTTGACCCCAGGGGTAACTCATTTGTGTACCCTTGATGTAAACAGTGGAGACAGTCCACCTGTGAAACAAATAATCTATAGGGTAACTAATAAGGTTAGAGCCAGCATCAAGGCGGAGGTCTCCAAGATGTTAGCCTTACTGGTGATAGAGTTCTCCAGCAGTGCTTGGGCCAGTCCAGTGGTCTTGGTCTCAAAGGCTACTGCCCCATGTGTCACTCCTAAATTTAGGTTCTGCGTAGACTACTGTGGACTCAACGCTGTCAGTAAGACTGACGCTCACCCCATCCCCGGAGCTGATGAGCTCATAGATCGGCTAGGAGCAGCCCAGTTCATCAGTATGTTTGACTTAAAATCTGGGTCCTGGCATATTGCCTTGACTGATGGGGCCAGAGAGGTCAACAGTTTCAACACCAGAGGGACTCTACCAGTTCCCGGCCATACCCTTTGAGTTGAAGAATGCCCCTGCCACCTTTCAGTTTTGGCAGGGCTGGAGGATTTCAATGCCACCCACCTAGTGGCACTGCAGTGTTCAGCTCTAGCTGAGCGGATCACCTGCATCACCTCTGCAAAGTGTTGAAGGCCCTGTAGAAGGCAGGCCTCACTAGTGAGGCCAGGATGTGCCAAATGGGCCAGGGATCTGTGGTTTACCTGGGACCCAGGTGGGGAGTGTCCATGCGGCACCTCTGCAACCCAAAATTGATGCCATTGTAGCTTGAGAACCCCCCCAAGACCTAGATAGAAGTGAAACCCTTCATAGGTCTCACCATCTCCTACAGGAGATTTGTGAAAGGATTTGGCACCATTTTTGCCCCCTTAACCGAGCTGACTTCCAAGAAGCAGCCCAAGAAAGTGATCTGGACTGAGGCTTGTCAGACCACTTTTGATGCCATGAAGGCAGAAATGTGCATGGCACTCTTGCTAAAGGCACCCAACTTCTTTGTTGTGCAGGCTGACCCTTCAGAGCATGGTGTGAGGGCTCAGCTAAAAGAAGAGGGCCTAGACCAGCCTGTAGCCTTCATTAGCTGGAGTTTACTCCCCACGGAACAGAAGGGGTGTGCAATTTAGACAAAGGATTTTGCTGTGGTCTGGGCACTGAAGAAACCAAGACCCTACTTGTTTAGGACTCACTTCCAGGTTCAGACAGACCACAGGCCCTCAGGTGGTTAATGGAGATGAGGGGTGAAAATCCAAAACTGTTGAGGTGGTCCATCTCTCTACAGGGAATAGACTTTAAGGTGGAACACCACCTGGTACAGAACACGCCAGTGTGATGGTCTGTCCACATTTTTCTGCCTTAATTGGATATTTCATGAGGTTGGGTAGTTCTCCCCACTTTCAGCTGGGGGGGGGGGGGGGGGGCATATGTTAGACCTGGCATCCTTTGGTAAAGTTGGTTTTAGACTGTCAGTTTGAAAATGCCTTCTTTAGAAAGTGGGTATTTTGTTGCTTAACCATCCTGTGTCTCTGCTTGGCTGCCTAATCCACGTCTGGCATTAACTGACAGTTGGGCTGTTTGTAAATTCACTCTAGACAGTGACAAAAAGGGAACTGAGGTGTGTCCAGGATTTCCTGATGGGGCTTCCTTGGCTAGGGTGGGAGGGAGGAACTGACAGTTGCACTTCAAAGGGCTGTGCCTGCCCTCACACAAAACAGTTTCCAACCACCTAAAGTATGTCTGGGGCCAGGACAGGGAGAGACAGGGAGCACTACAAAGACTTTCCTTTGAAGTTTGCCTATTTCTAAAGGCAGAAATGAGTGCAAGTATTGGACTGCTGACCCCCACAATTTTAGAACACTTCTGGATCAAGAGGAACCTCTTCCAAGGAGAAGGTTGAAGAGCTGTGTGGAGGAGTACTGTCCCTTCGCTGTGTGTGCTTTGCTGGGTTGGCCTGCAATTGCTGCTTCTACCTGAGAGAGGACAAATACTGGACTTTAAGGGTGTATCCTGCTTGTGAAGTTTCTCCAAGGGCTTGGACTGATCTTGACTCCTGTTAGGAAGTCTCCGGGACATCAAAGACTTCATCTGCCAGCACCTGGGCTCTCTTGCTGGGACCCCTGATTTGCCAGGTGGTGCCATATCCAGTCCCTTGGGAGGAGAAGCCAGTAAAGCCTGAGAGAAAATCCACGCACTGGAGCGAAGCAGCAGAAAAAAATATTCAGCGCCTGCACTGCAGCTGAAAAATCAACGCAGCTCCAGTGAAATTGACACATCGTGTCACAGTGCCCTTTCCTCGGGATCTGCAAGCTACTGAAGAAAAGGCCCACCTCCCGGTGTCACCAACTCAGAAAGCTATTATAGCACAGAGTTATGATTAAGCCAGGCAGGGGGAAGGGAATTAGGGTAGGGAACTGCAGGGAGAGAAATCTGAAAAGAAAAGGTTAGAACAAATATGCATATACTCATTCATAAAAGTATAACTCACCAATAGACTCTTGAATAAAGGCGTCTCTGTGATATCAGATTGAGACTCTTAGTGAATTGGGCGTAGCCCCTTGTTTGAACCATGGGACAAGAACAAACTGCAACCTCTGAACCTAGAGATGGCAAGAGCCTTGGACTATGGACATACTCTGAATATCAATCATGTAACCACTATACATTCATAAACATAAACATTTGATCTCAACCTAGAAATTCTCAAAGACTTAAATATGTATCTCACATATTCTTAACAACTTAAATATGTATCTCACATATTATGCTTCCCAGAAAACAATGAAACTATAATTTGCTTACCTCTGAAACATTTTCACATTTACTACCTAGGCCTGAAAGTTTTACTCATTGAATTGAATTTGAAGGACTTTGTTCATTGGGCACAAGCGCCTTGCTTGTTATACATGAAGCACTTTGTTCAATATGCCAGAGAGCACTTTTACTTGCCTTGTCTGAAGCGCTATGCTCGTTATTCTAAGGGGCGCTATACTCATGTGGCCTGAAAAGCTTGTATTTCCGTGCCAAGGGCGCTTTACTCATGTGGACTGAAGCGCTTTCATCGCCGTGCCAAGGGCGCTTTACTCTTGTGGACTGAAGTGCTTTGATTGCAGCGCCAAGGGCGCTTTACTCATGTGGACTGAAGCGCTTTGATTGTCGTGCCCAGGGCGCTTTACTCATATGGACTGAAGTGCTTTGATTGCCGTGCCAAGGGCACTTTACAAGTGTGGCCTGAAGCGCTTTGCTCGTTGTGCTAAGGGGCACTTTACTCATGTGGATCCAAAGCGCTTTTATCGTCGTGTCAAGGCCGCTTTACTCTTTGAACTGAAAACGCTTTGCTTGTTGTGCTAATGGGCACTTTACTTTTGGAAGTAGCAATCCCCTTCAAGATTGGGCTTATCAAGACCTTACCACTACGAGTACGACCTACTTGTGTCTAAATTCACCATGGAAACAAGGATACTCCGATTTACTGTTAATCTGCCATGCAGGAAATCTGCTCTTCTTCAGAGGAACGCCCACGAGGTCTGACTGCATCGAAATCTTCAAAATAGCATCTTGTCCACCAATGTCCTGACCCTGCAGCTACATGAGCTGTACCACAGGGCAGGCGATGCTGATGACCACTTTTAGAACAAGAGAGGATGACAAGTGATGCGCATGAAGTGCCGCAAATACACTCAGCGGAGTTTCGGGCGGGACCTGGACTGCACACAGATTTATTCCTGACACATCACCTACTCAGTGTAGATTTATCATTGCTGTGCATCCAGATTTTCCACGCATTGTCCCTAGTCGTCAAATCTTCAACATTACCGCATGGACCTGAGGCTGCTTGTCCAGAAATTTACGCATCCCTACCTTGCAGGGAAAGAATTGATGGATTAGTTACCTGGCTGAGAAAGAATCAATGTGCGGCCTCACTTGCGAGTAAGGAATTAATGCATTGCTTGCTTTTCGGACGCACTGTTGCCTCTGCAGATTTATTTTTGACACATACCAAGTACTTTGTTCTAAAACAATGTATCCATTGATTCCCATGGACTAAGACTTGTTTTACTTTGAAAATTCAAATCTCTGCTTGTGCATGTTTGAGTTTTGTTGTTTTGGTCTTGTTTGATTTAGATAAATATTGGCTATTTTTCTAAACTGGTGTGGAGTCCTTTTGAGGTGTTTTCACTGTGTTTCTGGATCTGTTTGTATAAATATTCTACACATTGCCTCTCAGATAAGCCTGACTGTTTGTGCCAAGCTACTGAAGGGGTTAGCAGGGGTTATTTTAGATGTGTGACTCCCTTACCCTGACTACAGTGAGGGTCCCTACTTGGACAGAGTATAAACTGACTGCCATTTCTAACAAAGATACTGACCCATGCATACAAAGCCCTGCACAGTGACGTACCAGCATACATCAACAAACCAATGACCTTCTTCCAACCAACCAGACACCTGCGATCCACCTCCCTTTTCCTTGCAGACACCCCCCAGATTTGCTGATCCAACAGTGGAGGATGCCCCTTCTCTCACCTGGTGGCCAAAGCCTCGAACCACCTTCCCCTGCACTTCAGGAATGGTGCATCATTACTGGAATTCAGAAAAGGACTCAAGACATGGCTGTTCAAATGTTCAGATCACTTTGAAGCAGAGAGCAACTCCAGCACTTGTAACCCTCACTGTTGATTTGCTGTGCTTTATAAATTCTGATTGTTTGACTGATTGATTTGATCCCTTCACCCGTTCATAGAGGACTTTGTGGGACCCCGAGATAGGTGCAGGAGAAGCCCCCACTCACCTGTGGACTGAAGACTCAACAGGATTTGCACCTTGTGGATTAGTGGAGCATCCATTGAGCATCCTTAATCCTGCATCCCTCAGCATTAGGACCACTCCATTTAAGTCAATTATGCTTATCCTGTAAAGTTTGTGACACTTAAGAATGTTCTGCGGGCAAGGTAACTGTCTAAAAATTCCTTTTGAAAGTCTCAGACCTCTATCCTGTGGATTTAGATGCCCAAACTAGGTCAGAGTCATCAAACTCAGTGTTACAAACTTTTACAAACGTTTCAAAAGCTTCAAAACATTGCTTGTTTGCAGTTGATGTCAACATTTTGAAATGTTTTAAACATTTATATCTCACGATCCCTGTCATGGTTTTTGGTTCTCAAGGACTCTAAAATTTCATAAAAATATGCTCTATTTTCACAAATTGTTGCTGTGTCTCTTTTCTGTTTGGTGACTTTCTTAGTCCGTTGTTTGGTGCTGTTAAATGCTTTATACATTGTTCCTTTGCTAAACCTTGCTGTACTGTGGCAATGCTACCAAAGGATTGAGCGGAAGGTGGAGTAAATATTTCTGACTGGCCTCAAGAAGACAAATGTGAGTGTACTGCATGATAAGGTCCCAAAGCCTACCATGTAGTACACCCATCTTCTTACATGTAACCCTCAATCTCGGGACTGTGTCGAATTCAGTGGTCAATGATCTCCAATTCTGGATCAATTTCACCCATAGCTGATGACAAGTATGATGTAATTGAAAGGGTAGAGAAGGAGCCCTTATCACATCCCTTATTGGGCTGAATTATCTTTTTCTTCCCTGTTAGAAATTGGGACTCTTGTTTGCAGAGGTATGCACCCTGTCCAAGTAGGGACCATCATCCTCATCAGGGTAAGGCACAACAAACCTTAAATTATCCTGTGCTCACCCTCTAGTACTTGGCCCAGAGCGGTCTGACTTAACTTAAGAGGCAATGTGGAAAGTGTTTGCACAATATGTAAGCAATGACATGGTGTAAACACCACAGAAAGACTCCACACCAGGTTAGAAAATTAGAGTAGGGGTTTATAATTCAAGCAAGACCAAAATGACAAATATCCTCCAGTAAGCAGTGGAGAAATGATTTTTTAAAGATGAAATGCAAAGTACAGTGCTTACAAACAAACAGCATTCAAAAAGTAAATTGGTCACGCTGGACTGGACAAAGTCAAGAGTTCAGGATGCCCGTGATGGAGCACAAGCCTGATACTGGACCCACACAGGGTCTGCTGAGCAAATGTACCATAATCTTTTTTGCAGCATGCGATGCGTTGTGGTCCCTACACAGTTGAGGTCTATCTGAATTTCTCCATGCAACTGCTGCAATAGGTCAGATCTAGGAGTGAAGTGTCCGTTCTGAGGTGAGGTGGTTATGAATGTGATGCGCTGGGTTTCCCCATGCTATAGAAGCAATGTGTTGATCTTCTCCAAGCAGTGGCAGTGATGCCTGGGTTCCGAAGTGGAGGTTCTAAGTGCGATATGCTGGTCCAGTTCCCGCAACAGCTGCGATTCTGCGATTCTGCTCTTGCAGCAGAGCATGCATCGGTTCTCTGGGGCAAACCCCTAGGTCCACTTCCAACGGTCCAGGACTCGGGTGGCACCACTTGGCAGGACAGACTCATAAGCCGATCATCCCAAGGGTTGGAACAGGAGGGTTCTACGTCTTTTGGAACAGTAGGCAGCAAGAGCACAGCAAGGGAACAGCAGGCAGCAAGGCAAGAGCACAGCAAGGCAGAGTCCAGGAAAGTAGTAGTCCTTTCAGCACAACTGTTCTTTTTCCTGTCAGAGTAGTCACAGGTTCAGAAGTACTGAGTTACTGCCTATATCCAGTTGTGCTTTTGAAGTGGGGGAGACTTCAAAGACAAGATGTGAAGTGCATGAGGTCCTGGCCCAACCTGTCCTGGCTCCAGACTCACTACAGAGGGGTATGTGTGGGGAGAGGCCTAGCTGTTTCAGGTGCTAGTTTCAGTTCCTTCCCCCCATCCAGCCCAGAAAGACCAGGTGAAGTGAATGGCCCATCAGGCACTCCTAAGCTCCCTTTGTGTTTGACTGTCTGAAGGGAATGCACAAAGCCCGGCTGTCGCCTACCCAAAAACGTGTATTGGAGACAGGCAGAAGACACAGAATGGTGTAGGTCAGGAACATGTCCACTGTCTAAAAGTGCCATTTTTAGACCACCAACTCAAAATCCACCTTCACCATCAATTGTGATTTTAAATTGTGAATCCAGGCACACCAAACTCAAAATATCTTGTCCTAATTAGAAATTACCCTCATATTATGTAATAAAGTAATCCCAGTGTTAACTTATTGGAGCGATAGGCCTTGCAGTGCTGAAAAATGAACTGGAGAGTTTTTCACTACTAGGACACTTTAAGCATAAACTTACATGTCCTAACTTTTAAGTACATTGCACCCTGGCCTCTGGGTTGCGTAGGGCCTACCTTAGAGGTGACTCATTTGTTTAAAAAGGGAAAGTTTAGGCCTGGCAAGAGGTTTTCCTTGCCAGGTCGAAATGGTATTAAAGACTGCACACACAGGATCTGCAGTAGCAGGCCTGAAACATGATTAAGGGCCTACTTCCCTGGGTGGCACAATCAGTGTTGCAGGTCCGCTAATAGCATTTATTTACTGGCCCTGGGCATATGTAGTGCACTTTCTAGGGGCTTACAAGTAAATCAAATATGCCAGAGAGAGCACAAGCACTTTAGCACTGGTTAGCAGTGGTAAAGTGCCAGAGTCCTAAAGCCAGCAGGAATGAGGTCAGAAAGAGAAGAGGAGGAAGGCAAAAGGTTTGGGGATGACCCTGCAGAAAGGTCATTTCCAACACCTTTGTATACATTTTAATGGACACGTGTCCATTTTCATGTGCGTACCTTACATTTACTTTAACAAAATGTATGACCCATTCTGTTACTGCTGTATTTGCTTGCACTTACACATTTCTCACATATGCATGGCACTTGGTTATGCTATTGGGTGTCCCTCATATACATCAAGCCACAGTTCCTGTACAGATAGTGGTTTTGAGGGATGTGCAAAGTGGTATGTGGCCCAGGGCACAAGTCTTCCAGGGGTCCCCCTGGTAGAGGCATTTCTATTCTACAGGGAGTTTTTACATTGTGACCTTTGAATGTTTCTCACACTGATTACTTTGAATCCTATTTACCTTGCATTATCTTGAAATGTGGGTGATATGAGGAAGTCCATAATAGAGGTTTAGCAGAGAAGGTGGGATTCAGTTTCATGACACATCCATAGAAACGTAACTTTTATTTCACAACAGGCCATGTCATGTGAACAATTTGAGGGTGTCACTTTGATTTGTAGGTGGTATACTGGTGATGAGTTGCTGTTGTGTGACACAATGTTATGTAATGTCACTTTCCCAGAATATTGGTTGTGCACACGTTCACAATTTAGAAGAGTGTGCCTGTGCAGTGTCAGTGACCTGACCAAAGAGGGCATCATAGGGCTGTGATGGGGTCATACGTTGAGTACAACTCCGAACAGGGGCATAAAATATGTTTGCCCCACAGACCATCCAGACCAGGTCCTTGGCGGGGCATCAATTTGCTGTGGCATTGTTGGTAATGGGTAAGTGTTTGGCTTACTGTCGGTTGCGTCCATGACAGCATTAGTTTGGGGTGTTATCTAGGAGCACAAGCAGCGGAAGTGCACGTGCAGCACCGGATTTGTGAAGCTGAGTACAGGTGAATTTAAGCCTTATAATCCTTCCTTTCTGCCTGCTTAGATGTGGCGGTTGGACCGCCACTGTCACATCAGCAGAACGCCAACTCTTAATTGGACAGGTGTTAACACTGGCAGTCTGCCGTTCAACAGATGCATGGACCTACCTCGCCAAGGCAACGGTCTAGATTTGCTGGCGGTGTTGACGGCACTGCAGTGGTCTTTTGGCTATGTAACTGCGTTGGCACTGGCAGCTACATTTTGTGCCAGTGCAGGGGACAACGCAGGGGTGCGCCGTATTCAATCATATATGGTATGGTGCATCCCTGCATTGTGAAAATGACGGAGTGTGGTGCTGATAATTTTGGCGCAGCGTTGTGCTCAGTCATTTTCCTTTAAATATGGACCTAAGTCTTTTTTTGTCTGCATTTAGCCATGAACCCAACATTCTAAACCGTCATTAGCTTCACTACGCTCTAGCACTTGCGTCAAAGTTCTACAGAGTCTATCAGGCATCAAAAGGGTTCTGTCATTAATAACTCACACAACAATACAGCTTTCATCCCTTACAGGAATGTACGTATATAAAACATGTGTACTCAGTAAAAGAATGCATGTGGTAATGTAGTTGTCCTTTTGTTTTGTATTTTTGTTCTTGCTTGCTCCTACACTGGTTGATTTATACCCACTTCCATTAAGATGGCAATCAAGACAATTGAGCACCCACGGTACTAGGATTTGCTATCAAAAGACTCCTGTCAGAATATAGTCTTACATGAATATCATGCTCCTAATATAACCTACAAAAATATTTTCTCATTGGTGTTAATAATAGAAAATCTACACCAACTAGGAGGATTTTGGCAAACAAAATGTAAGACACAGTACGTCAGACAATATTTCTTCATACCAGGTTCGGAATGAAGACCAGCTTTAGCTTTCTTCGTTGTATTCAATTTAGTTCAGGAAAGGTTTCCTCTACCATACCTTATGCACTCTCATGTGGAAGTGGTGCGCTATAATTTAAGTGTGCAGTACTGTGCAAAATAAGGAAAAGGTGCAGAGCTACAATATACAGACTGCATTCAAAAAGTCAGTAACTCAAAATATGAGGCCTGTAACTGATATTAAGCAGGAAAACAGACATTTGAATACTCTGATTGACATAAAGCCTGAGACCAAGATTGCAAGTGAAAACGGTTTAAGAATTGGGACCAAGTTTAGGTTGCAACAAATATAACTGTGCAATAGGGTTTATTGGCAAGAGTGATGCACTTCGTATCTGGAAAAGGTGGTGTCAATATTTATGTGTAGTATAGTAAGATGCTATCTTGAATTAGGAAACTGAAAAACTCCATTATATTTATATAATGCTGACACAACCATAGTTTTGTGAGTGGTACTGAACGTGCATTCTAACTATCAGCATTGGCTATCATATTTCGGTAGTTTTGTAATTTACACTTTAAACATCGGGTACAATAAATAGAAACAACTGTTAAGTTTTGCTGATGTTCAATGTTTATGTGATTCTTATAAACTCCCTTGGGTTTTCTCGTGGTTTACCATTCATATGTTTACAGCAGACAAAGAGGCCCTTAGATTGTGTGATAATTTCCACGTCACGTTGTGACACAAGTGATTATTTGTACATTTTTATCATTGAAATATATATTTTACCTAAACGAAGACAACCCTACACTCCACAATGTATTATGTGGCATTTGTTCACTTACCACCCCTGCAAATACACTACTACTGGCATTCACAGGAGTACATTTGGAAGAGATTTAAGGTAAAAACTGCCTGCTGCGGGTATGTGTATAACCACAAACCTATGAGTGTTTACCTACATTCACAGGCATTGAACTCAGAAATGTATTTCTTCCTAACCAAGTCAGTGCAGGAAGAACAAAATTTGTCTTTATTGTGGGACACATTCAACTTATAAAGTTAATTGATTAAACTGTAGAGTGCTGAGTCAGAATTTAATATACAAAATGATAGCTGGGTAGGCTCAACGTCATCCACAAATATATCAAACTTGGGGTGTTCTTTCGTTTTAGAAATACATGGGGCAAAGAATCTCTAGGGGCTTGTATGTTCAAGGTGCACTGAGACAAGGTCATTACACTGGCCTTTACATATGCTGCTACCTCAAGGGAAACGGAGTTTGGTTAGATTCAGGTTAAGATACATGTATGTGGAAAAAGCTCTACAAACTTACCTGTGAATATGTTTGTCCTCGATATTCTGGCACAACATTAAGGTCTATAGATATTCCCTACTCAATTGTCAAGACCCAACCCTCTAAATTTGTTACTGTGGACTTTGAAAATGGGATTAGAAATGTAACCAGGTATTCTTTTCACCAAAAAAAAAAAGCATACAAAAGACTGGAGACATTTTCAGCACATTTAGCAACTGTAACCCAAGTGTCACAGGGTCTATGCTTTAGCCACACTGAATGGCTCTATCTAAATAAGATGTACAGTTTCCTGTGCACTTTCTTTGGGAGGTTTTGTATGTTTAATCATATTAAGTCTCTGATTTCAAATTAAGGTTGATTCCTATGCTTCTTGTCAGTCCACAACATTTGCAGATTCATCAGCCAAAGGTAACTCAATAGTATTGAGGCTCTTGAATTTGCCATCAATTGAAGATACATCATTCTCTGTCACCAAATCCAGAAGTAAAGGCCATAAATTAATGCAATGAAAGACCAAAACCAGCATGGTCTGTGAGAATATGTAGAGAACTGTATTAATCATAATGCAAAAAGATAAAATGCACTTTTTTGGCCATAGCAAAATAAATAGACAAAGGCCCTCATTACAACCCTGGCGGTCAGTGGTAAAGCGGTGATAAGACCGCCAACAGGCCGGCGGTAAACAAAATGGAATTATGACCGCGTTGGAAAGCACCAACATAGACAGCCACTTTAACACTCCGACCGCCACAGCGGTACAAACAAACAGCATGGCGGTCACCCCCAACAGACAGGCGGAAGACAATGTACCGCCCACACCATTATGAGAGGCCAATCCACCACCTTTACCGGGGCGGATTCAATGCGAACAAAAACACGGCGGAAACAGGACTTAGAAGGGAAAACTCTCACCGCTACACACCCCATAAGGAACAGGACGCCATGGATCCAGAACTCCAGATTCTACCTGCTATTTTCTTCCTGCTCCTCTACCAGGAGCACGACCAACGACGGCGACGACCACAGTGAGTACCGCACCTACGACACATGGGAGGGGGGAGGAAAGAGAGAGTGACACACACACGCAACACGCAACACCCCCAGCCCCACCCTCACCCACATCAACACACACCAATACATTCTGAAACATTACATTTACACCCCCCAAAGCCCCTGGAAGAATGCAAGGACAAAAGGAAATGTGGTGAACGATTGTAATCAGGAAAAAGCCATTAATCAAAAATATATATACACTATTAACAAATATGTACACCAAGATTTCAAGTCCATGTACTGCGCCTACATAGTCCGTTGACCACTGGGCCCAAAATGCATGGGCGAGGCCCACACTCAATACCCAATCCAAATGGAGAGAACACTGCAGGAGCATCAGATCGAAATAACACAGGCAACTCAGGTGGAAGGGAAGGGGAGGCACCTCACCCGGATGAGTGCATGACGCCAGCTCCATGAGGGGGCTCCATGCCCATTGATCTATCCTGGGGAGTGCAAAGCCACAGTCTCTCAAGTCTCTCCAGTGGGTGGGTTGCCCACTGCTTTATCCTGGGGAGGGCAAAGCCACAGTCTCTCAAGTCTCTACAGTGGGTGGTTTGCCCACTGCTTCATCCTGGGGAGTGCAAAGTCACAGTCTCTCAAGTCTCTCCAGTGGGTGGTTTGCCCACTGCTTTATCCTGGGGAATGAAAAGTCACAGTCTCTCAAGTCTCTTCAGTGGGTGTTTGCCCACTGCTTGATCCTGGGGAGGGCAAAGTCACAGTCTCTCAAGTCTCTCCAGTGGGTGGTTTGCCCACTGCTTCATCCTGGGGAGTGCAAAGCCACATTCTCTCAAGTGGACGACAGTCTCCACTGGTTCTGGAGGGGGCTTTGTGCCCAGAGTGCTTCATCCTGCCAAGGACTGAGGTAGTGGATGTCATTCTCCACTGGTTCTGGAGGGGGCTTTGTGCCCAGAGTGCTTCATCCTGCCAAGGACTGAGGTAGTGGATGTTATTCTCCACTGGTTCTGGAGGGAGCTTTGTGCCCAGAGTGCTTCATCCTGCCAAGGAATTAATAAGTAGATCTGACACTCCACTGATGGTGGGGCAACATGGAAGCTGTCCAGGCCCCTGGAACTGACCACCAGCCTCATACGACTGACCACTGGGGATGGCAGCCATGTCTTTGGTGGTGCCATTGGCACAGGATGTGGCATGGCTGCTGGCAGTGCTGGCGGCGGCCTCAGTAGCGGCAGTGCTTGCAGTGCTCATTGGGCATTGGTGCTGGTGGGGTGGCTCACTGAGCGTACTGCTGGCGGCGGTGTCCTGGGCGGCGGTACTAGTGGGGGGCTCACTGAGCGTGCTACTGGCGGCAGTGTCCTGGGCCACCGTGCTGGTGGGGCGCTCACTGAGCGTGCTTCTGGAGGCGGTGTCCTGGGCGGCCGTGCCCGTGGCGGCAGTGCATGTGGCGTGCCGGTGGCGGTCTTGTCCGTCGTGCAGGTTGGTGGAGACTTCCCTTTCTTTTTCTGCCCCTTCCCCACCTTGAATGGTGGCGCAGCTGTCTTGCCACTCCCAACTGTTGTCCTGGCTGAGCCCTTGGTGGCAGGTGTTTTGGCCTTTTCCCTCCGGGCTGTGTGCAACTTCTTTTGTTTTGGAGGTGGGGGAATGTCCTTGGCCTGGCTCCTTGGGAAACTGGCTGCCCTGCTGCTTGGCGCACTCCAGAAGCCGTTTTCTACTGGCACCACTGTTCCCAGTGATGTGGTGTCTGAGGTGCTGGGTTGGGACCTGGAGAGGCAGGCCCTAGGGGACGGGAGGATGGGGGTGGTGAAGGGAAGAGGTCAAGGTTTGACAGGAAAAGTTTTTTAGACACACTGGGATGGGTAGATGGCGGGGGTTTGGGAGTGGAGGAAGAGGTAGTGGTTGTAGGAGATGTTTGTTTGCTGACTTTGGGTGAAGGTGCATGGGCTGGAGGCTGTCGTGAGGTGGATGGCTGTTGGGTGGGTGTGTGACTGCGTTTGTGTAGTTTGGGAGGAGGGCTCACAGACACCCTGGGAGAGGACACTGGGGATGTGTGAATGGTAGTGGGGGTGGTGAGTGCACGTGAGCGGTGTGTGGTGATGGGCGTGCTGGTGATGGAGGTAGTGGATTAAGATGTAGTGCATGCAGGTGTGAGTGGAGACGTGACAGGGAGGGAGGAGGGAAATGTGGAGGAGGGGTACACAGTGGAGGCAGTGGCTGTTGGTATGTCTGCATGGGTATGATGCTTGTGTGAGTGCATGTGGGATGTGTGGTGCTTATGTTTGCCAGAGCTACCCTTGTGTGTTGAGGTGTGTGCATACTGGTTTGATGGTGTGCTTGGGATAGGCTGAGGTACTGGGGATTGGGTCTGGGTTGAGGAAGTTGGAGGGGGGAGGCTGGACACAGGGACAATGGCTGCCATCAGTGCTGAAACCAGAGTCTGAAAAGCTCGCTGTTGGGCTTCCTGAACAGAATTAATGCCCTCCAGGAATGCATTTGTCTGTTGCAACTGCCTCTCTACACCCTGGATGGCATTCAGAATGGCAGACTGCCCAACAGTGAGGGATCTGAGGAGGTCAATGGCCTCCTCACTGAGGGCAGCAGGGCTGAATGGGGCAGGGCCTAAGGTGCCTGGGGTGAAGGAGATGCCCACCCTCCTGGGTGAGCGGCCACAGGGCACACGCTGAGGGGCTGCTGGGAGGGCGGTGCTGGTAGGGGGGGGTGGCGGCTGTACCTGTAGATGCGGTGGGCACAGAGGGTCTCAGCTCCTGTCCCCGCCATGGAGCTCCCCTCGCCCTCTGTCCCACTGGTGAATTCTGAGTCCGTAGTCTCGCCCTCCAGGGCCATGTGGGATGCAGCTCCCTCCTGCTCCGGTGAAAAAGCTCCTCCACCTGATGATGCTAATGCACACAAGAACAGAGAGACCACAAAAAGGGGGGGGGAAGAAAGTAGAAAGACATGTTCAGTGCATGCAATACCGCTACCGTTGGCAGACACTACAGACACAGCAGCCCTCTGCACTACGCCATGAACTTAGAGTTCCCTAATTAATCCCAGGGACATGGGGTACAAGGCCTATGCCCGATTGCTGCACATATGGAAGTCACAGGAGCCTGACTAGGGGTAGATGGCTCTTAACACTGGTGGGGTGGAGTGCCACATAGCCTGCCTCACGAAGGGACTTTGCCTACAAAACTCGCCCTGGCCTAGGGGAACCCACAGCCCTCCTCCCCCACCCAGACACCTCCAATGTGCGCTGAATCAGATGGATGTGACGGTACTCACCCCCTTGTGGCTGCGGTGATGCCCTCAAGCGCCCATCCAACTCCGGATACTCCACTGCTAGGATCCGGAACCTCAGGGGGGTCATGGTGTGACGGGCACTCCTCCCACGTTGGGAGGCCATCCCCAGCTGGGTCTCCGCCGTCTTCTTGCTCCAGCGGCGAATGTCCTCCCATCTTTTACACCAGTGGGTCCTCCATCTGTGGTGGACCCCCAGGGTCTTGACGTCCTTGGCGATGGCACGCCAAATATCCTTCTTCTGGTGGGCGCTGACCTAGAGGAATAGTACAGGGGAAAAGGAAATACTTTAACTGTCCGGACCTTCACAGTCAATGGCCCACGTTCCCACCCGTGCCCTGATGCACATACACTCACCGTCCGCACATGCAGGCCTCAGTCCCCCCCCCCCATCTCCCATCCACACCACTCCAAACAGGCATTGCCCATACAGCATGCTCACAGTGTACTCACCTGTTTGTCTGGAGGACCGTAGAGTAGCGTGTACTGGTGGAGGACCCCGTCCATAGCTTGTCCAACTCCTCCAATGTGAAAGCAGGGGCCCTTTCCCCAGACACTTGAGCCATTGTCGCTTTCAGACTGAGGTCACAGCAGCACTTGCAGTGTAGATCCTCTCCTGTCGAAGATCAGGTATCAAGTGAGTGAACAGAGAGAAAATGGCGGTCAAGTCGGCGGCGGTGCGTAACGTCACAGCCGGTGTACATCGTCATTGGCTCCTGGGACCCATAGGGTCCAATGTTAACCAATGCAGGATTGCTCCGCGGTCTTCGACCGCCTACTGCGACGGTGTACAACGCCAGCGCAGTTACCTCAGATCTCCTTGTCCCACATTACAGGTCAGGCAGCCGCCATTTCAGGGGGCCACATGGCATTCATTTTAAATGCGTCACACATATCTATGCCTTACATACACACTAAGACATGCACATCGCGGATTGACAAATGTGTGCAATAAAGTTGTTTATTTCCGACCTCGGTGTTGGCTGACCCTCTGATCGATGTTCTCCTCCATAGGGCAGGTCCGCTGGGGCAGGTGAGGAGATGGCGGCATCCTCCAGTGTACAGACCACTGGTGGACCTGTCGACTATGGAAGAGCGACATGTAATAGTCACCTACAGACTTGATTGTGCCACAATCCATGAACTGTGTGCCCAGTTGGAGCCAGACCTGATGTCAGCTATCTGCCATCCCACAGGAATCCCCCCTCTAGTGCACGTCCTGTCAGTACTCCATTTCCTGGCAAGTGGTCCTTTCAAACAACTGTGGCTATTGCATCAGGCATGTCCCAGCCAATGTTTTCAAACGTGTTGTCCAGAGTGTTGTCTGCCCTGCTGAAACACATGCGCAGCTACATCGTTTTCCCTAAGGTGGAGGATTTGCCTACAGTGAAAGGTGACTTCTATGCCCTGGGACATATCCCCAACATCATAGGTGCCATTGATGGGACACATGTGGCCTTGGTGCCCCCCCCCACAGGAGTGAACAGGTGTGCAGAAACTGGAAGAGTTACCATTCAATGAATGTGCAGATGGTGTGTTTGGCCGACCAGTACATCACCCATGTGAACGGCAAGTTTCCTGGCTCAGTGCATGACGCTTACATTCTGAGGAATAGCAGCATCCCTTAAGTGATGGGGCAACTCCAGAGGCAACGTGTGTGGCTATTAGGTGAAGACAAGGACCCTATACAGTGTGAATAGTTGTCTGGGTCTGGGGTTGTCCCTAAGGGTTAGTGTGTGTCTAACAGTCGTCCCTCGACATTTGCAGGTGACTCTGGCTACCCCAACCTGTCATGGCTACTGACCCCAGTGAGGAATCCCAGGACAAGGGCAGAGGAACGGTACAATGAAGCACATTGGCAAACGAGGAGGGTTATAGAGAGGACCTTCAGCCTCCTGAAGGCCAGGTTCAGGTGCCTCCATATGACAGGTGGTTCTCTCTACTACTCACCAAAGATGGTGTGCCAGATCATTGTGGCCTACTGTATGCTGCACAACTTGGCTTTGCGACAACAGGTGCCTTTTCTGCAGGAGGATGGTCCTGAAGAAGGTGTTGTGGCAGCTGTGGAGCCTGTGGACAGTGAAGAAGAGGAGGCAGAAGAAGAGTACATAGACAACAGAAACACCGTGATCCATCAATACTTCCTGTGAGACACAGGTAAGAAGACATCACTGCCTCCTACATCTGATAAAATTGTTTGACCTCTCATCTTTCTGTCACTTTCACCCAGTGTATGGACCCTGATTTGTCACTTTCCCTTTCGATTTCACAGATGTGGGTCCCACTGTGTGTCCTCTGCTATGTTACCTCATGGACTAGAGCTGTGTGACATAGGTATGTTGACAATACAATGGGCATTGGTATTTTCCTTAGTTATAGCAAATACACATTTGTGAAAGCACAGATTGACTCCAGATTGTTTTGTGATTCAAGGGTGTTTATTTAAGTGCAAAATAGTGGAAGGGGTTGGAAAATGGTCAGGGGTGATGGTGGAGTAATGTCCATGGCAGAGTCCAGTCTATTATATCACAGGTGCATTGTCCAAAGGGGCATAGGAAGTGGAGCTAGGGCAGTTTAAGGATGGACAGGGTGACAAAGTGGGACAGAGGATGACAATCAGGATGGTCTCATTTCTTGGCGGGGGTCTTGGCATTGTTCTCTGTCTTTGTCGTGGATCTCAGGGACCGCTTGCGGGGTGGTTCTCCATCTGCAGGGGTTGAGGTGCTGGTGTCGTGGTCCTGTGGTGGTGCCGCCTGTCCACTAGCGCCAGCAGAGGTGGTGGGCGGTTCATCATCCAGGCTAGTGTCAGGGGCCCCTTGTTGTGCCACAGTGTCCCTCCTGGTGTTCACAAGGTCCTTCAGCACCCCTACAATGGAGCCCAGGGTGGTATTGACGGATTTGAGTTCCTCCCTGAACCCCAAATACTGTTCCTCCTGCAGTTGCTGGGTCTCCTGAAACTTGTCCAGTACTGTTGCCATCATCTCCTGGGAATGATGGTAGGCTCCCATGATGTTGGAGAGGGCCTTGTGGAGAATGGGTTCCCTGGGCCTGTCCTCCCCCTGTTGCAAAGCAGCCCTCCCAGTTCCCCGGTTTTCCTGGGCCTCTGTCCCCTGAACCGTGTGCCCACTACCACTGCTCCCAGGTCCCTGTTGTTGGGCGGGTGAGTTAGCCTGGGTTCCCTGTAGTGGTGGACAAACTGCTGCTTGACGTGTCCTGGGGACAGAGGTATGGGCCTGCTGGGTGGGTGCTGTGCTGGTATTTCCTGAGGGGGAGGCTCTGTGGTGGCCTGTGACTGTGTGGGGGGAACCGACTGTCCCGAGGTCCCAGATGGGCCGGGTTGGTCATCTAGATCCAGTTGGACAGAGCTGCTGCCATCACTGTGGGCCTCTTCTGTGGGTGAAGTGGACATGTCTGGATCCTCCTGTCCGGTGACATTGGGTAGGAGTCATGCAGGGGTGTAAAGTCATGATTATTGCATCTGTGTGTGCCATGATGTGCAATGGGTGGGTGACCCTGTACCCCAGTGCTTCCATTCCTGTGTAGGACCTTGTGTGATAATTGTTTAGGGGTCAGTGTGGGTATGTGTAGTGGGCATGCATTGGTGATGGGTGTCCATGCTTTGTTGTTGCATGCAGGGCTTGGTGTTGGGATGGGTGGTTTGTGATACTGGGACATATGTGAGGAGTTGGAGTGATGGGTGTGAGGGCAAGGTTGGGGGTATGTGATAGCATGCAGGTAGGGTGGGGGATGAAGTAGTTAAAGATTTTACTTACCAGAGTCCATTCCTCCTGCTACTCCTGCGAGGCCCTCAGGATGCAGTATAGCCAAGACCTGCTCCTCCCATGTTGTTAGTTGTGGGGGAGGAGGTGGGGGTCTGCCGCCAGTCCTCTGAACTGCAATGTGGTGTCTTGAGACCAAGGAACGCACCTTCCCCCGTAGGTCGTTCCACCTCTTCCTGATATCATCCCGTGTTCTTGGGTGCTGTCCCACTGCGTTGACCCTGTCCACGATTCTGCGCCATAGCTCCATCTTCCTAGCTAAGGTGGTGTGCTGCACCTGTGATCCAAATAACTGTGGCTCTACCCGATGATTACCTCCACCATGACCCTGAGCTCCTCCTCAGAAAACCTGGGGTGTCTTTGCAGTGCCATGGGGTGGTGTGGGTGATGTGTGGGGTGGTGTGTGTTGTGATGTGTGGGGTGATGTTTAGGGGTGTGTGGTGTTTTGTGCGTGGATGTGTATGTGTGATGGTGTTTTGTGCCTCAGTATTCTGGTGTTGTCTTTGCTTTGCTGTCTCTCTGGCCTTCTTCAAATGTTTGGGTAGTAAGGGTTTGTGGGTAATGTGGGTGTGTGTTTTATATTGTATTGAGTGTGTGGGAGTGGTGTGTGTATGTGTATCAGGTGTGTGTATTTCGATTTGTCCAATGTGGTAGTGTTTTGTAAATGTGTGTGTATTTTGAGCGCGGCGGTGTGTACCGCTATTGGAATACTGCGGTTAAAAGACCGCCGCATGGATTCGTGGGTCGTGATAGTGTGGGTGTATTCCTGTTGGCGTGACGGTGGAGGTTTTGTTATCGCCAGTTTATCACTAACCTTTGGTGTGGCGGACTTGTGTGGGTGTCTAAATTTTGGTGGTTTCTGAGCTGTGGGTCGTAATATCTGTGGCGGAATTCCGCAGCCGCAGCGGTGTGTTGGCGGTCTTCTGCACGGCGGTAAGCGGCATTTACCGCCAATGTTGTAATGAGGGCCAGTGTGTTTTCTTGTTTAACATACTCAGCAAGACAGAAGGCAGTAAGCTAAGGACACCCAGATTTCCTCTGATGAAGAAAAACAGAAGACTGATATAATTTGTATCCCCTATCTCAAAGTAAGTAATCAATGAAGTTTCATGATTTTTGAATGCACAAAGTAGCTGCAAGATGGAAAATATTTCCCTCTCTTACAATGAAATGGTTAATTGCCTGATTTAGAGTTTACTTGAGAGGTTACTCCATCACAAACATGACAGATGTTCCTTCTATCTATTTACAATATCCATAGGATATAATGCATTTGTAATAAGGCAGACTGGTTATCAGCACGTTTTTAACCTAGGAACCCACCCAACTCTGAATCATGCCCTCATTTTGGTTGAGTGAACACATTCACTACTAGACAAACAGGATCATGGGAAGGTCTCAATGAATTTCATAGAAATAGAATGCCAGAAAGTGGTGAGGATAGCAATAGATGTAAGCAAACCTGAAGGATTTTGTTGATTATGTATGCAGCACAGCCATATCACTGGTGAAACAGTAATGCATTAAATTCTTAGATAAGCTTAACCTTCACATAGTAAAAATGTGTCAATATCATTTGAAAAAATCCCCAAAGGATATTGGACTTCTTTCATGAAGGTTACAATGATTTATCCAATGTTTCTTTACTGTTCAAAGAAAACAAAAAATATGCATTAAGCAAAAGCACAAAAAATAACACGACCAGTAAGGATCATAGAGCATCTTAGTTTATGTATACAGTAACCGTTTATGCATAAACATCTTTCTGCTCATTGCATGAATTCATGAAGTGCAGCACTGTGAGTCAACAGAGAAATGTGAAATCTGTTAACTTGAATACTTTGTTGCAACCTTTAAAACCACCTATGATAACCAAATAATGGAGGAATGCAACTCTGTGTTACACAATGACAAACACATCGCACCCTGAAAGTTCAAAGAACCAATCATGCTGCTTAAAATAAAACGAAATATAAAATTTGCTGTCCAAAAAGGACGATGTCTTAAGGAAATATTTTCATCAAATAAATGATGTATATATGCCAATATTTGTTTAACTCCTGCTCTGTAAAAATATGCGTATGGGGAGGCCATCTACTCATCTTCGTGCTATTTCATATAAAGTGTCTCTGAGTTACTAAATAATTTACAAATATCGAGCATTTGGGCTCATGGCGGTTGGAATGTTTGCTTGAGCTACTGACTTGTAAAGGAAGTCAGGAGGATTGAATACAGGGACGAAGTTCATCCCAGTGAGGAGTTTTTCATTGTGAGTCCGTGTTCACACGAGGGCCTCGGCTGGAACTTTGTATTGGCAGGGGCCACAAGCAGTTTGTTTTCAGTGTTAGGAGCAGTTGTCACTGGAGCTTGGTGGGAGATGCAAATGGCTGCTCTTTGGCGCAAAAAGCACATCGCCTTTGAAACTTTGCATTGAAGGGTAATCGATGCTGATGTGAGCAGTCCGCTCCCAATTGCAAAAAGCCCCAAACTTCTGGATTTTCACCTGGAGTGTAGATTATGTAAATATGAAGCAGGAGGAGTACACTTGAGTGCCAACCAAGGGTCCAGGTATTGGGAGGCACCTCTGCGGGATCAGGAGTCACTCCAATAGGGCTTAGGCAAGTTCAGGTGGTACAGGTGAACATGGTAGCTGCATGGAGACATGTGGAAGCTCGCCTTGCTGTGTTCCTGAGGCTCAAAAAGGAGGTCAGTAAACTGATGCCTTAAGTCAGATCTGGGGGTCATGGGTTTATGACAAGTGTTAGAAATGAGGTCTCTGGTTGGCAGTCCAAGCAGCGATCCTCACTCTAGTCAGGGTAAGGAAGATACCCGCCTAGGATAACCCCCACTCACCCTCTTGGTAGCTTGGCACAAGCAGTCAGACCTATTTCAGAAGCAATGTTTAAAGTATTTGTACAACACACACTGCAATACAGTGCAAATACTACAAAATGGACACCACACCAGTTTAGATGAATAGCCAATATTTATCTAAATCAAACAGAAGAAAAACAACAAGAATCCAACATACACAATTTAAGCTATGAATGTTTGAAGAAAAAAGAGACTTACTCCAAAACAATGGATGTGTTGATGTTACACAAAGTACCTTGTTTGCCTAAAAAATAAAGCTGCAAGTGCGAGCATGAGTCGGAAAAGTCAGTGATGCGTCGATTCCTTACTTGCAAGTGAGGCAGTTTGTCATTTCTTCTCCTGTCGGGTAGGCAGTGTATAATTTTTCTCTCCTGCAAGAGAGTGATGCGTCCATTTCCGGACGGCACCTTGCGTACTGGCAGGTACACGTCAATTTTGACGTCCAGTCACAAGGCGTGCAAAAAACGGTTGCACGGTCCTGTGGAACCATGCTGCGTGACGGCTTGCATCAATTTCACCAGCCACAAGTGGGTGTTGCATCACTTCTCTAGTTGTGATGCAGGTGATGAGTCGATTTCTCAGCCACAATGCAGGTGGTGCTTTGTTTTTACAGCCACGTTGCAGGTGGTGTGTCGTTTTCACAGCTGTGTTGCAGGTGGCACGTCGATATTTTCCTTGCACGGCTCCTGTGCATGGATTTCCACCTTGGTTACACCAGCTTCACCTTTCAAGGGCCCAGGGACTGGGTAGGGCACCACTTGACAGTGTAGGAGTCTCAGCAGGGAGTCCGGGTGCTGGCAGAGGAAGTATGTGATGGCCCTGAGATTTCAAAACAGGAGGCAAACTCCGTCCAAGCCCTTGGAGACACAAGCAGGAATATACCACAAATTCCAGCCTTTGTCCTCTTTCAGGCAGAAGCAGCAACTGCAGGCCAACCCATCAAGCACAGTCACAGGCAAAGGGGCAGTACTCCTCCAGCTCTTCAGCTCTTCTCCTGGGCAGAGGTTCCTCTTGGTTCCAGAAGAAATCTAAACATCTGGGGTTTTGGGTCCACTACTTATACCCCTTTCTGGCTATGAAGTAGACAAACTTAAAAGCAAAGTCTTTGTTATTCTCAAGATCATGCCTTGCCCAGGCCTGACTCCAGACTCACACAGGAGGGGCTGGAGACTGTATTTTGTGAGGGCAGGCACAGCTCATTCCGGCGTAAGTGTCAGTACCACCCACTCCAGCCCAGATGGCCTATCAGGATATGTAGGCTATACCCCAGCTCCCTTTGTGTCACTGTCTAGTGGAGATTTACTGCCCAGCTGTCAGTCTGACCCAGACAGGGAATACACAAGCAGGCAGAGTCACAGAATGGTTTAAGTAAGAAAATGCCTGTTTCTAAAAGATGCATTTTCAAACTGATAATTTAAAAATCTACTTTACCAACGAATGCTTCTTTAACTCATGAGTTCAGAGACCCTAAACTCCAGATCTCTAACCGCTCCCAAAAGGAAACTGCATTTAAAAGTTATTTAAAGGCAGCCCCAATGATAACTTATGAGAGAGATATGCCTTACAACAGTGAAAAACGAATTTGGCAGTACTCCACTGTCAGGACATTAAGAACATATGTCCTACCTTTACCATACACTGCACCTTGCCCATGGGGCTACCTAAGGCCTACCTTAGGGGTGCCTTACATGTTTAAAAAGGGAAGGCTTGGGCCTGGCAAGGAGGTACACTTGGCAGGTCAAAGTGGCCATTTAAAACTGAACACACAGACACTGCAGTGACAGGTCTGAGCCATGTGTACAGGCTACTCATGAGGGTGTCACAACTAGTGGTGCTGGCCCATTAGTAGCATTTGGTTTGCAGGCCCTTGGCACCTCTAGTGCACTTTACTAGGGACTTACTAGTAAATCAAATATGCCCATCATGGTAAAGCCAACTACACACATAATTTACACAGGGAGCACTTGCACTTTAGCACTAGTCAGCACTGGTAAAGTGCCCAGAGTACCAAAACCAGCAAAAACAAAGTCCAGCACACAGGAAGTGGAAGCAAAAGACAGGGGAGAGTACACAAAGGATGCCAGGTTTAACAACAAGCTAGTCCAGTTTTCCTTCTTGAGATAGCAGGGTAGGACTTCTGAATCTTCCACAGGTCCAGGACTGTTCTGATGAGAGGTTCAGAAGGTGCTGCACTTATACGTAGTGTCAGCCTTTGTGTGGGGGCAATCCCTGACCCACTCCCAAACTGGTTGTGGTCAGTTCTTCCCCTTCCTCTAGATTTGGCTTTAAACTGTCTAGGGCAGTGGTTTTTAATCATTTTATTGCCATGTCCCCTCATGGGAAAAAAAAATAAATCGGGCTGCCCTCAATGTCTTTCGCAATTTTTGTATCAAGTTGGCAATGTTTAAATATGTCTAGACTTATTTAAACATTTCAGGTATGTTCTGTAACCTTTTTAAAAAGGCAATAAATTGTTTTCTGTTTAAAACAAAGCACTGTTCTCTGCATAATGCTTCTTTTGGCCAGAGCCTGGTGCCCACCACCCCCCCCCCGGGATCACTTGAGGCCACCATAGGGGGGGCCTGTCCCCCAGTTTGATGACCCCTAGTCTAGGGTGACAAAGGCAGGGGCCAGTCTGTGTTACGTTCCTTTGTGTGTGCTGCTGGCAGGGTCCTTTAAAGTGTAATCAGGACAAGCCCCAACTCCTCACCAGTCATCCTGTCAGGAGGAACCACTCCCTCTACACCCAGGCCCTTTTTGTCCCTATATTTAGAAGGAATGCAAAACACACTACAGGAAAGCCAGTCATAGTCATGTGAACCTGGGCACTGGAAGAAAGACACATTTGGTTTCTGCCAAAAAGTGTTTGCCGTGTGCAGCAATTTTGAATTTGTGAGAGTCAATTTCATGTCTCTTAGTACTGCCTCCTATAGTTAGCCTGTTAGCACTACAATTCGTAAGTTGTTTCTTTCCAGGTCAGTTTTCTTCTCAAAACATTTTGCCAACCATTGTAAGTGTGAAGCTAGATAATTAGAATTATTATTGGTGCTAACAATCCACTCTCATACAGGGGTATTTCTGATTTTCTGATGGCTTCTCTCTTTAGCCTTGTGTCTTGATTTAGTGCGGCTAGCACTGTGTGTAATTGTTGAAACATGTTTTGTTAATGACCACTGGTAGTGCTGTACAATTATACAGTACACTTAGGAGTCTTATCTTTTTAGCTATCGCCACCCTTCTCACCTGTGATAACAGGAGCTTAACACAGAAGGAGACTTATTGTTGAATTGTAGTTACTGATTTAACTTGTTTTTCCACAATGAAGTTCGTCTCATCATGGTAATATGTGCACCCCTAGACATTTCAATGTATCATGCTGTCCCTTGAACAAACTGGTCGTGAATCGGGTGAGATAGGATTTTGACCAATTTACTGACACTTTCCCCAATTCTTCCAATAGGTTAATCACTTCATGAATGCTCTCTTCGAACAGTTTGAAGTGATTCATCTACATACATCAAAGGTATGCAGCATCTATTCATGAAGTGTATGTCTCATTCAGGTTCTCTAAACATACAGACAAAATTGTTGTACATCCATGGCACATTATATAGGAGACCAACCCTATATGGTGCATCTGGTGATTGACCATTGTGATGAAAGTAGTCACCAAAAGCGAACGCTGGCCAACGGTTTAGAATATAAGAGAGATTTCAGCCCCATATTCAGCCTTGTCAGGACATCAAAAAGGCAAGGCCATTGTAGTATCTCATACCCTTTCCCTAGGTCTAAGAAGATGACCACAGGAGTGGGACAATCTATGTGGGGTGGGGGGAGCGGTCCATCTCATGGAATTGTCTCCTCATTTATACAAATGCATTGCATCCCGATATGAAACAATTTTGATCATTATTTACTATTGAGCCATTGTAGATATTAATCTGGTGGCTAATATCTTTCAGAGACTTTTCTAGTATAGGTTGAAGAAATGCAATGGCAATAGAACTTCTCATTTAGAGGATTCTGCCATAGTTATGGCTTGACCACTATTATTTATTCTCTTAATTACAGCAGTAATACACCCTTCCATTTAATCTTGTTATACACTGCTAGTAATAAAGAAGCAGGCACCTTTTGCTTGTTGAACTGAATTCTACTGGGAATGCTTCAGAACCTGAGTTGTTACCTATAATTGGTTGGTCTATGGTTAGTTTAGTATCTTTGATTTTGACTGGTTCTTCCACATATGTCTCGGAAGTGCTGCAATAGGGGGGAGTGGAATGGCATTTAAGTATATGTCGATTTAGGGTACATCTCTTGTTGAGAGTGCAGAATACAACTGTTTGTAGTTTTATTTTTGTCATTCTATGTGTTTCCCATGCAGCTTTTTAAGAGTGTAGAGCAACTTTAAGAGGTCTGAGGTTTTCAACCTTTATATAGCCACACTACTATCCTAAATATTCTGTCCCCCCTCAGCACGTTGTTTGGTTGTATTCCCTTTATAATCTAAGTGTCCAATTCTATCTGCTGTTGCAAATTAGACTGCTTTTGTAGCACACGCCCGATGGTCATTTGGGCCATTTTGCTGTTCTGGTCGGGTTTATTCATGGGGCATTGTGTCTTTGACCCAGAAGGTGGACATAAAGCATAATACTTTCAGAACAGGCTTAAAGGGGTCTAAGTCCATTCAAAGTTGTTTCAGGTCTATGCCATTGTTTTTTTTAAAGTAATGGGCTACATTTTCACCTACTGCATTTCTGTTCAGAGTGCCCTGTAGGGCTTTTATACTCAGGTGTAATTTGGGCATGCTGGGTGTGCATCTATCCCATTCCAGTGTCACTACTAGTGGTCTGAGGCAAGGTATTCTGTTCCTCAGGTGTTGGCCTTGGCCCTCTCTGCAGGGTCACTGCAAACTGTTTGTTTCTATCCCTCCTGTTTTCTGGACACATTTTTGTTGGCTTTTAGGACACTTCACTTTACTACTGCTAACCAGTGCTACAGTGCTAGTGCTCACTCCCTAAAAGGTGTCGAAATTGGCTTACACCTGGTAGGCATGTTTAATTTACTTGTAAGTCCCCAGTAATGTGGTATACCATATACCCAGAGCCTGTAAATTAAATTCTACTTGTGGGCTTTTTGCACGTATTGTGCCAGCCACTTAAGTTACCATGTAAAATGTCTTAGGCCTGCCATTGCAGCTGAATGCAGCTTTAAACTGCCAATTGGACCTGGCAAAATACACATTTTCCAAGCATTAATTCCCTTTTTTTAATGCACATGCATCAACCCTGAGGTAGACCCTAACCAATCTATAGAGCAGGATCATTAGGGCACAATGCAATGTATTTAAACGTTGGACATGTTCCACCAAGTTTTACATATCCTGGTAGTGAACATTTTCTACATTTGTTTTTACTACTGTGAGGCCTGCCTCTACCATAAGATAACATTGGTCTACCTTCTTACATTTAATAATGATAACTTTTGTTTGGGGCCAGGTCCTTTGGTGGCTAAAGAAATATAATTTTTAATCCAATATAATCGCAATGTTGTATTTTAAGCCATGCAGCCTGTTTTCAGTTGCACATTTCTAGGTGTAGTGGGCAAGTGACCATTGTGTAATCCTTGAAGGCAGCCACAAAATAGGGTGACTGTTGGGTGGCAGGATGGGCCATCCAGGTTGGATGGAGGGTGGAGCTGTGCACAGCCCCACTTGCATTTCAGACAGACATCTGGAGACCAGCGCAAAGGAAGGAAAGAAATTCCATTGCAGATTTAGGATGCAAGCTAGACGTTTCTGCCACTTCAAAGCCGGCACCAGGTATAAATAGTGGAACGCTCACCCAATGAGTACTTAAGGGGAGCACTTAAATACCCCCAACTGCACAACTCTCAACAATAACACATCATTCAAAATACACAATGGGTCTGTAAGAGACAATACTCTTCAGGACACCCTAATCCTCTGTAAGCCTCTGAAAAAATGGAGGAAAATAAAAAAAAGGGAAGAAACTCATTGTTTTAAGGACAACAACCCTGACTCACCCAAAGTTGGCATGCTTCGTCCTCGGGTTCCTTCTCACATCACAAACATGTGAGTTGGTGCTGTGGGCTACAACTGTCAGAGAGTTTGAGAGGGGCTCTTAGGTGGCACCTAAAGGGATATCCCTTGTTATCTGCCACTGACCACTATTTGCTGAGAGCTACAATGTTGCAAGACATCCTTTACAGTCTCTTGTGGTGCTTGTTCTTTTATGCGTATCATGGGGTGGTGGTGTTTATTGCATTTTCTTACATGGCAAGAAACTAGTCTGTTTCTGCCCTTGTCTACCTGCCCTGTAGTGTATACCTTTGGCCCCAACCATGTCCAGGCTTCCACTACAAACAATAAGAAGTGTGTAGAGCTCTCGGCAAGGACCTCTCAGCTTTGCTGAATATTTCACTGCATATTTCTGAGACATGTGATGTAGTTGTCTCTTAGCCTCAAAAAAGGGCTTTCCTGGATTTATACTGTTGCTGTGTAGTCTCTAAAAATTTAGACTTTGCTTCCCTCTACAGTGTATGGTCCCTTACATCTAAAGGTCCTGAAAACTGAGCCATGATCCTACTATGGGTCTCAGGCCCATATTTATTCTTTTTGACGCACAACTGCCCCCAATGAAGTTTTGCGTACATTTTTTTACCTCCAGCTAACGCCATTTATTTGCGTCGCTCGGGCGTCAATTTTATACTTTGACGCACGGAAGCGCAAACCACAGGTGTGAGTCATTTTTTTTTACTCAAACCAATGCGTCACGTCATAAAGAAAAACAACGTTAATGCAGCAAAAATGACTGAGCTGGTTTACGACGTCACAAACCGGATATGTGCATTTTTTTTTACGCAATAGCATTAAAAAGCGGCGCAAACACAGAAAAATCTGCTAAAGACAGTCAAAATGGATCCCAGATGCTTTGACAGACCCCAGGAAGATGACAACAGACCAGGAACCAGCGAGGAGGACCCACACAAGACCCCAGGAGAGGGAGAAGAAGAAAAGTAAGTGTTGCATCAGTGCAGAAGGAACATGAAATTCTGGTGAAAGAGGTGACGGAACACCAGCACCAACTTTTTGTCACCTCAAAGTTGCCAATTAGTAGGAGAGAGGCAATATGGCAACAAATTGTTGACAAGATAAACAGTGTGGCAGAAGTACGGAGAACAGTCATTGAGTGCAAGAAACGCTGGCATGACTGCAAGCGCAGGACAAAGGAAAAGATGGTCAGGAACAGGAAGGCAGCAATGCAGACTGGAGGTGGGAGTCCAACACCGCAGGAGGCCCTGAACCAAATGGAGGAGATGGTGCAGCCATCATCCCCGAGGAGATTTTCACAGAGATTCAAAGACAGGACAGCGCAGACTACCAGGATTCAACACAGATGCAGGGTAAGTCGCATGGGGAATTAAAATGCACAAATGTTAACTGCAAGCGGGGGGACATACCTACTACACAATGCATGTAAGTCATGGTATTCAGAGAGTGGCATGGGTAAGGAGGCACGGCACGGGGGCATGGGCTGTTCAGAGGAAACCTGGGGCACAGTACTACACTACACCAACAACCTTTGCATGGGGTTAAGCTGCCATGCCAAGGATGATGGAAAGATAAAGCCAGTCCAGGAGGGTAAGGTACAACGTAAAACTGGCCTGCTGTCACACGACAGCTGGTTTTCTCCCTACATGAACTAGGGCTCAATCAACTGTCTCAGGCCATATCCGCAAGTGGAATGTAATACTGACAACAGTTGTCACTATCACATCTGCTGTGTGTGCAGGTCAAGTATCTAATGGCAGTTACGTACCCATGGATCAAACACACCCAAATTAGAGGGTTCAGGATGACAATGTTATCAATCCCCTGTAATCAATATAAATGTTATAATCCTGTCAAATGTGATTGTCCATAGTTGCTACAAACATCAGTCATTGTCATAAACATTATGAGGTACACAGCACTAATGTCATACCCATGTTGCATCTGTCAGGGTCCACCCTGTCCCTGTGCCTGGGTCACAATAGCTCCAATGACACCATGCAACATACCAAATGTCATACTGCTCAGACAACAGCATTGAGGGGGAGGACATATGTCACTGGCTAGTGAAACACGCCTCCACAGTCAGAAGAGTAAATGGAACGCTGCTAGGACCATCAGTGCAATCCAATGTAGCAAACATTCCCCAACATCATTACACACTACCAATGCTCACATCTGTAGTGTGCCATGCCAGTGCTATACATAGTTATGCTAGGGCTCAGCAACATATAGCTGGATGTGAAATATCAGAGACTGGCTCAGTTCCAGATTGTTAAGTGTGGTGCAAGTGCCATCAGAACAACCACAGCCAGTGCAAGGCCTCACCATGAGAATGGAAGTAGACGGAGGGTTGAGTAGGACAAGAAGGTGGCAATATACAATTTGGGCAGAACCTACACCTAGAGGATGTGATGCTGACAAGTCCCCAAACTCACCACAATACATTTGACATGCAGGTGGGGCATAGGCCTGGGAGAATGCTAATATTAAAGACAGGAGTAATGAACAGGAACTAAGATCACAATGCGCAACAAATAGGAAGGCAGGCACATCATATTACAAATCCAACAACACAAACACACTAATTGTACAATATCTCATAGCAGAGGACGATGGCTCTCCTGGGGATATGCCTGTCCTGGACTTTCCTGATGACATGGATGACGAGCTGACAAATATCAGCCAGCAGACCCTCCAAGATGTCCTTAGAACCCTCCAGACCCCACCTTAACTTTCAAGGAGGAGCACAGATACAGCAGCCATCACAGAGGACCCACCCACCACCCCAATTGTACGACCTGCCAGCTCCAACCCAGCTGAGGATTCTGACGACACTGGCACCAGCTTTGAGAGAACTGTAGTTGGAGTTCATCGGGAGCTGGCCAAGGAGGTGCAGGTGGGGATGGAAAATATGGCAGCCAGCCTAGAAGGGGTGCATTTGTGCATGATGTCAACTGCAGAACAGGCAGCAGCCATGCAAGGGCGAACATCAATCCTGCAAGACCTTGAAAAAAGTGTGAAGGAAATCAGCACAGCTGTAAGAGAGTTGACACAACACCTCCAACAACATACTTTTCAGCGCATGCATGAATTTAATATTGACCATCCCTCATGGCCGACCTGGCTGCCTACCACAGTGATGTGGCTGCTATTCTTAAGAACCAGCAGCTCCTCCTTGCTGCAGTACTGCCCTTAATAGCCCCACAGTTGGCAGCTACCAGGATGTCTGATTGCACGTCTTCAAACACTGAGGTGTGTGTTGCCCCTTCACACCCACCACCACCAAGGGCAGAGGAGACAACACACACATCAGAAGATGAAGACATGGAACAGATCACCTTCACCAGTAAGAGTAGCCGGTAGCACTAGTCCCTGCCTCCTGGCCACTTATAACCAAGGTCCTGTGCTTTGTAATATGCCAGTCTTGCAACAGCTGCTCTCAAGCACTGTTTATCTTGTCACTCTGCCCTGTGATTGTCTCTCACTAACTCATTGGCAATTCATGTCCATCTGCACTGTCTGACACTTCACCCCAGCATGTCCAATGACATGTCCTTTTGCACTTGTGTAGGTGTCACACTAATGGACTCACAGTCATGGACAATGTAAATATAGCACTACAGCACTTAATAATGAACAGCACTTACACAACCACTTTGTCTCTGAGTAATGTGACACATCACCCGTGAGGGAGATCAGTGATGTTTGCCTCATGTCAACAATTATAGAATGTCAATACAACTGCCCTGAAAGAATGTGGACTATGCACTGTGGTCTGGATTGTACCATCATCTGCCCTTACTGAGGGTTAATTCTGAGGGAAATAGAAACTATACAGTATAATGATGTATTGGACAGAAGATGTCTTCCTCAAGGGATGTCTAAGCCAAAAATTATTGTCTTCAATTTTGTCTTCAAGCTAATCTTTACGTATGTGACATTTGACCCAAAATTTTCCTAAAACACACCATACAGCAGGAATGGATGTGTATGAGTGTACGTACAAATAAGTAACCTGGCTGAACAATGTAACAAATGATATGTGTGAGTTAGGTATTCCATACTACATGAGATCATACCACCACTGACTTTGTAAGGCTTCACTTGAACAACAGGCTGCAGGCAGACGTAACACAGTGTCCTCAATACCAAATCTGGTCCCAAAGTATGTGGGATTGAAAACATACATCAAAAATTAACAACACTTTGGGATCCATAGTAACCTTGAGTGGTGGGTGCAATGGATGGCAGAATATTAGCAAAGTAGCTCTGGTGTAGCTCCCAATGTAACAGCTCAATTGGGAATTGGTTGCAGGATGGGACACAAATCCAAATAATAAAGAGACTCTGTTCAGCTATGGCAAGGCCCTGATCCCCAAGCATTTGACACATACTGTAAAGGATTACCTAAATATTTATTTAACAGTAAAAATGGGAGATAAAACCTGGGGAAACACCTTACCTAACCTAACCTATCCTAACTACACATTACCAACAACAGGCCCTAACTAACCCAAGCTAAACTTACTTATCACATTTAACTAAACACTCGAAACATTAACCCCCCGCCCCCCTTATAAGACCGGACACATGGAGGACAAAATATACTAACCTAAACACATACTCTCTTATCCTAAACAAATATTGTTTTTTGTATTTTTATATATAGTTTCTTTTTTTTTGTTTTTTTTTATTAAAACACCAACACCCCAACATAATCTACACACATCATAAAAAATCATATTAAAATGATCATATCCCCATCCCCAACCCACTACTACTAACTAAACTAACAGCCTATTTTAACCTAACACTAAACCCCTAAACCCAATAATTAAAAGAACCAGGAAAGAGGATGGAGGGGAGGGAATCATGGCTGAGGGTATACTTTTCACAAGTTCACCCTTCGCAGGGTCTTCTTGATGGCACGCGCCCTCTTATTCATTTGTGCCTCCTCCTGCTGCAGCCTGTTCATTTTCCTCAACATACGTTGCCGGTCACGTGCATCCGTTGGAAATCTGCAAGGTCAATGACTGTAGCAGGGGTGGTCTGGGTGCCAGTTGAAGATGTTTGTCCAGCTGTTGGTGCCATGCTTGGAGGGGGAGGTGGAGGTGGTGCTGTCATAGGTCCGGGAGCAGTGGAGGTCGATGGTCCTGCAGTGGTGCCTGACATGCTTGGTGCCACCTGGGTGTTAGCAGCGGTGCTGGTGGTGGCGGCTGTTGTGGACACCGAAGGGCCCCCTTGGGCAAATGCCCTCCACACAGGTTCTTTCATGGCAATTACGCCGTGCCATGTGGCGGAACCTAGACTCCACATCCAGAATGTGGCGGTAACGCATCACCCAACGCTGAAACTCCTGAATCTGGATGGCATTCATATTGGCTGCTGTTAAAAAAAATAAAACCAAACATTAGGTACTTCATTGTGTGATATAGCTACTGAAGTAAATCAAACAATACATCTAATGTAGCTGAAACGGGCCATATCACCATACAGATCACGGATTCGCCCTGAGGAAGTACATGCCAATGGAGCCTACACATGTCCTACCTAAATGCACAGCAATGCTCTAAAAGATGTGTAGCAACTTAAATTACCTATGCATCATTGTTCAGCCATTTGTCACGTAACAAATGCTGCAAGTCCTCCACATGTGACAGGCCAACTAATGACTATCTCCTTGATGACAATCAAAGGCCGCAAGATCTGTGATTTGTAAATGGAAGGCAGTTGCTAATCATGAGTGGGTATCCTAGTTTTGGACAAGTGATTTACAGATTTACATGTCTGTGTACTAAACTTGGATCATCACTCCTAGGTATACATTTCATAACCCTAAGCCTGTGCCTAAGAGGGGGGATAGACAAGCAAGAAATACTTTCCAACAACTAGGACACCCAGGAAGCTTTGGACAGCTGCACATGGTTTTGGGCTGCCCACCACAGGTAAGGAGGATGTCCAACTAGGATACACCTAAACCTTGGACAATCCCATCCACATTTATGTTTGTAAATGCAGACAATTGTCTACATCATTTAATGCCACTAATACATGTCTTACAACAAGCAGATAGATGCAAGCACACATCTGGCCATGAGCTGCATGCACACCTATGACATTGTACTCAAGTGCCACATACACGTAGCACAACAGGTGGAGCTACATGCTGCTAGGAAGTCAAACATACAGTTGAACATGTTCATTAGTGAACAGGGAGGCTCAAGTCTGTGGGTAAGACTTAGGCATCCCTATTCTGTGAGATTCAGGGTCTGACTTGCTGACTAAATCATAAATATTACCCTCTGCTAAATTTTCTTAATAATTTTTTTAACAAATGTCACCGTATTCACATAGCCATGCCTACAGAGCTGCACTACAATCCCAAAATATGACTATACCCTAATGATTGTCCAACTCAAAGATGTAAAAAAAGTGATACTCCACTCAAGTAACATATTTGATGATTTACCAGCACATCATACCTTGCTATGTGTCCAGTCACTCAGGTATTGTGGCTTGTGCATCAAAGGACAATCTTTTACTGTGTGATGCACCTGTGGGTTGATTTAAGGTCATGATTTATCATGCTTTCTATGGTATCTTACATGTAGGGCCTGTGTTGTGTCTAGGTTACATATCCTACATTAACAGTGTACCCTGAGCCACATATGCCCCCTATGACACCATAATGGCAGGGACCCTGTGCATTATTTGGTGACAGTTTGAGGCTCGCCATGGATTGACCAGTCTTAATATTTGGATACAACAAGGAGATATATGTTGACAGTGTAAATGGTAGTCATCCATGACAGACTGCATGGGCACAGGTGTAGTCATTGCACCTGAAATGTGTCACTCATTGCCCTGTGTAGCCATTATGGGTTTAGGAAATCACAGTGAGCCACATTCCTCATCTTACATTTGCCAAGTTGGTTGTAAAACAATGGTACAATGAACACAGGGCCATGGACAGTTGTTACCCCCCAATTTGTGTCATTTGCTTCATTTTATGTGCCACAGCTATGGAGAGTAGCACCAAACATTTAGATGTGAACCTGTGTGCATAACTTTTGGCATCCATCCCTAATTTAATTGTGGCACAACCAAGTCAAACTATCAGCCTAAGATGTTACATGAGGTTAGAAATAACTTGGTACGTATGTGTCAGAATCCAGTTCAGACATGTATCAGTAATAATTGGGGGACACATTAATTATTGAAAATATCTGGATTAAAAACATGTCTTTCCTGGTACACTCACAGACCATGCCTAAAACATATGTTAGAGCCACATTTGCATCATCTATTGACATGAAGGCAGCACTAATTTACAGGCTCCAGTTGTGTTTTGTAACTCAGTGCAGCTGTTGCATCAACAAATGACGGTAATATGTAGCTATTGTTGTAAAACTCATGGCCACTGTATGTTTAACTTGCATTCCACATGTCCAAACACATTGCCTGCAGCATATGAACAAATCTGCTATTGTCACTACAGAGCATTTAAATGTGCACATTACTCCGAATTGTACTCACCAACAAGGCCAACAATCACAATCCCCAGGTGGTCCAGCTGGTCTTGCTCCCTGGCAACAAGGTCAGCCCAACGGTGCTTTCATTTTTGACACACATTTGACGCAGACAGAGTATAAATATGCCCCTGAGGGCTGTCAGCGGAGAAAGGGGAGTTTACTGGTATCCTTGTTCATGTGCCATTGAGAGGATTTAGGTATTTTCCAGTCATTACTGTCTCTGTTAAGCAGCATTCTAGAAAGAGCTAGATGCTAAGCTCGATCCTTGGGGATGTTTAAATATTTTAAGCTTTGCTTTGTACCTGTCTTGCGCGATGGAATCAAACGTAAGAATTCTGAAGTGTTCAGAACATCTTACAAAATGTGCTCACTCATCCCACTTCAGGCGTCAGCCCTTGCATATAAGTAAATGTTAGATCATTCGTCAGCCCTTGCACATAAGTAGATGTTAGATTATTCAAAGTCAACCACAGATTCTCTATGATAACCTGAAATTGGGCAAATGAAAATGTTTCAGAATTTCCTTCTGGACACATCCAGTACAACGGGCCATTAACTTGAGTGATAGGGTCCAAATGAGATTTTTGTTTTGTGCATTTCTTTCACATTATCCCTTCTTAATTTACTGACCACCTAAATGTATAAAATATAGTGAAACCTTTGGTTAAAGAAATGCCCTGCATCTTCAAATTCCGAGAAGTCCCTTTCTCATATACTATTATGAAAGTCAATCATCCCATAGTGGGTAAATAGTTTAAATTGGAAATATTCATATAATCTAGAGTCTTATCTTTTATTCTCAACGGATGGTCTCTTCCAAATATTAGGAAATGGAGATTTCTGTATAGTGGCCTGAGAATGTTTTATCATCTTAAAGTAAGGTGTTCATTACAACCCTGGCGGACGGTGATAAAGCGGCGGTAAGACCGCCAACAGGCCGGCGGCAAAAATTTGCTATTACGACCGTGGCGGAAACCGCCAACAAAGACAGCCACTTTAACACTCCGACTGCCACGGTGGTACAAACAAACAGCATGGCGGTCAACGCCAACAGACATGCGGAGGACAATGTGCCGCCCACACTATTATGACAGGGTAATCCGCCCCCTTTTCCGGGGTGGATTCACCGCCGAAAAAAACACGGCGGAAACAGGAATTCCGAAGGAAAAACGCTCACCTCTTCACACCCCACGAGGAACGAGGACACCATGGAGGCAGAACTCCAAATTCTACCTGCAATAGTCTTCCTGCTCCTCTACAAGAAGCACGAACGACGGCGGCGAAGACCACGGTGAGTACTGCACCTACGACACAGGGGAGGGAAAAGAGAGTGACACTCAAACGCAGCACGCAACACCCCTACCCCCCCCACTACAACACATACACTAATGCATGTCAATACATCACAGTTACACCCCCCAAACTGCCCGGAAGAATGCAAAGACAATAGAAAATGAGTGTAACCATTGGAATATATTAAAAGCAAGTAGGCAGAAATATATACATATACACCTTGTACAAAATATATACCAAGCATAGTAGTCCAGGTAGTGCTCTAATTAAGTCCGTGGAACACTGGGACCACACGGTATGGGCGAGGCCGATACAAGATCCCCGACCATGACGAAGAGAACACTGCAGGGGCATCAGAGACCAACTAAACAGGCACCTCAGGGGGAGGGAAAGGGGGGGCACCTCAGCCGCTTGAGTGCACAACGCCAAATCCACGATGGGGCCACATGCCCACTGTTCCATCCTGGGGAGTGCAAAGCCACAGTCTCTCAAGTCTATACAGTGGGTGGTCTGCCCACTGTTACATCCTGGGAAGTGCAAAGCCACAGTCTCTCAAGTCTATACAGTGGGTGGGTTGCCCACTGTTCCATCCTGGGGAGTGCAAAGCCACAGTCTCTCAAGTCTATACAGTGGGTGGGTTGCCCACTGTTCCATCCTGAGGAGTGCAAAGCCACAGTCTCTCAAGTCTAGACAGTGGGTGGGTTGCCCACTGTTCCATCCTGGGGAGTGCAAAGCCACAGTCTCTCAAGTTTATACAGTGGGTGGTTTGCCCACTGTTCATCCTGGGGAATGCAAAGCCACAGTCTCTCAAGTCTATACAGTGGGTGGTTTGTCCACTGTTCCATCCTGGGGAGTGCAAAGCCACAGTCTCTCAAGTGGATGACAGTCTCCACTGGTTCTGGGGGGGGGGGCATAGTGCCCAGAGTGCTTCATCCTGCTAAGGATAGAGGTAGTGGATGACATTCTCCACTGGTTCTGGAGGGGGCATGGTGCCCAGAGTGCTTCATCCTGCTAAGGACAGAGGTAGTGGATGGATCTCTCCATTGGTTCTGGAGGGGGCATGGTGCCCAGAGTGCTTCATCCTGCTAAGGACAGAGGTAGTGGATGACATTCTCCACTGGTTTTGGAGGGAGCATGGTGCCCAGAGTTCTTCATCCTGCTAAGGACAGAGGTAGTGGATGGGTCTCTCCACTGATTCTGGAGGGGGCATGGTGCCCAGAGTGCTTCATCCTGCTAAGGACAGAGGTAGTGGATGACATTCTCCACTGGTTCTGGAGGGGGCAAGGTGCCCAGAGTGCTTCATTCACCCCGTGACGGACTCAGTAGCGTCAGTGCCCTTGCCGCTCATGGGCCAGCGGTGCTTGAAACGGCGGTGCCCTGTTCAGCAGTGCTTGAGACGGCGGTGCCCTGTTCAGCGGTGCTTGAGACGGCGGTGCCCTGTTCAGCAGTGCTTGAGGCGGCGGTCTCCATTGCAGGGACTCAGCTGCTGGTGGTCCTTCATGGCCCAGGGGGGCTTTTGCTGGCGGTCCTTCATGGCCCAGCGGAGCTTTTGCTGGCGGTCCTTCATGGCCCAGCGGAGCTTTTGCTTGCGGTCCTTCATGGCCCAGCGGGGCTTGTGCTGCCGGTCCTTCATGGCCCAGCAGGGCTGGTGCTGGCGATGGCCTCCTGGGCAGCTGGGCTGGTGCTGGCGGTGGCCTCCTGGGCAGCTGGGCTGGTGCTGGCGGTCCTGTCCTGGGCAGCTGGGCTGGTGCTGGCGGTACTGTCCTGGGCAGGTGGGCTGGTGCTGGCGGTCCTGTCCTGAGCAGGTGGGTTGGTGCTGGCGGTCCTGTCCTGGGCAGGTGGGCTGGTGCTGGAGGTCCTGTCCTGGGCATGTGGGCTGGTGCTGGAGGTCCTGTCCTGGGCATCTGGGCTGGTGCTGGCGGTCCAGTCCTGGGCAGCTGGGCTGGTGCTGGCGATCCTGTCCTGGACAGGTGGGCTTGTGCTGGGGGTCCTGACCTGGGCAGCTGAGATGGTGCTGGGGGTCCTGCCCTGGGAAGCTGGGCTGGTGCTGGCAGTCCTGTCCCGGGCAGGTGGACTGGTGCTGGCGGTCCTGTCCTGGGCAGGTGGGCTGGTGCTGGCGGTGGCCTCCTGGGCAGCGGGGATGATGGTGGTGGCCTCCTGGGCAGCGGGGATGATGGTGGTCTTCTCCGTCGTGCTGCTCTTTCCAGACTTGCCGGGTTTCTTGTGGCCCTTCCCCACCTTGGAAGGTGTCACAGCTGACTCCACACTCCCACTGGGCCCCTGGGAGCGGCTTTGGTGGCTGGAGTCTTCCCCCTCTCCCACCGGGCACTGGCCAACTTCTGATGCTTGACAGGTGGGGGACTGTCTGTTCTGTGGCTCCGTGCCACACTGGCTGCCCTGGTGGCCGGTGCACTCCAGATTCCGGTGACTACAGGCACCACTGGTCCTGGAGATGTTGTAGCTGAGGAGCTAGTTCGGGACCTAGGATACGGACAGCGTGAGGGAGGTGTGAGAAAGAGGTCAAGGTTGGACAGGAAACGTTTTTGGGACACACTGGGACGGGTAGCTGGAGGGGGTTTGGGAGTGGAGGAAGAGGTGGTGGTTGTAGGAGGTGTTCGTTTGCTGACTTTGGGTGAAGGTGCATGCGCTGGAGGCTGTCGTGAGGTGGATGGCTGTTGGGTGGGTGTGTGCCTGCGTTTGTGTATCTTGGGAGGGGGCGTCACAGACACACTGGGAGAGGACACAGGGGACGTGTGAATGGTAGTGTGGGTGGTGACTGCACATGAGCGGGGTGTGGTGGTGGGTGTGCTGGAGAGGGACGTAGTGGCTGTAGAGGTAGCGCATGTAGGTGTGAGTGGAGACAAGACAGGGAGGGAGGAGGGAGACGAGGAGGAGGGGGACACCATGGAGGCAGTGGATGTTGGTGTGTCTGCATGTGTATGATGCTTGCGTGAGTGCCTGTGGGATGTGTGGTGCTTATGTTTGCCTGAGCTTCCCTTGTGTGTTGATGTGTGTTCATGCTGGTCTGTAGGTGTGCTTGGGATAGGCTGAGGTAGAGGGGATTGGTTCTGGGTGGAGGAAGTTGGAGGGGGGAGGCTAGACACAGGGACAATGGCTGCCATCAGTGCTAGGGACAGAGTCTGAAAAGCTCGCTGAACAGCCGCCTGACCAGAATGAATGCCCTCCAGGAACGCATTTGTTTGTTGCAACTGCCTTTCTACACCCTGGATGGCATTCAAAATGATAGACTGCCCAACAGTGAGGGACCTGAGGAGGTCAATGGCCTCCTCACTGAGGACAGCAGGGGTGACTGGGGCAGGGCCTGAGGTGCCTGGGGTGAAGGTGATGCCCACCCTCCCGGGTGAGCGGGCACAGGGCGAAGGCTGAGGGGCTGCTGGGAGGGCGGTGCTGGAAGGGGGGGTGGAGGCTGTACCTGTAGATGGGGATGGCACAGATGTTGCCGCCACCACAAGGGAGCTCCAATCAGAGGACGAGACACTGGTCTCATCTCCTGTCCCCACCGTGGAGCTCCCCTCGCCCTCCGTCCCACTGGTGTAGTCCGATTCCGTAGTGTGGCCCTCCATGGCCATGTGTGATGCAGCCCCCTCGTGCTCCAGTGCCACTGCTCCTCCACCTGATGATGCTAATGCACACAAGAACAGGGAGACCACAAAAAGGGGGGGGACGACAGAAGAAAGACATGTTGGGTGCATGCATTACTGCTCCCGTTGGTGGACACGACAGAAGCCCCCTGCACTACGCTGCGCTCTTGGGCTCCACTGTTCAATTCCTGGGAAATGGCCAACAAGGCTATGGACGACATCTGCACACATAGATGACACAGGGGCATGACTAGGTGTACTTGGCATTCTACAGAGGTGGGGTGGGGTGCCACATGGCCTGTCTTACGGAGGTACCTTGCCTACGGAACTCGCCCTGGCCTATGGAAACCCACAGCCCTCCTCCCCCACCCAGACCCCTCCACTGCGTGGAAAGTCAGCAAAATGAGAGTGTACTCACCCCCTTGTTGCTGCTGTGATGCTCTCATGCGCCCATCCAACTCCGGGTAGGCCACTGCCAGGATCCTGAACATCAGGGGGGTCATGATGCGAAGGGCACCCCTCCCACGTTGGGAGGCCATCCCCAGCTGAGCCTCTGCCGTCTTCTTGCTCCAGCGACGAATGTCCTCCCATCTTTTATGGCAGTGGGTGCTCCGTCTGTGGTAGACCCCCAGGGTCAGGACGTCATTGGCGATGGCACGCCAAATATGTTTTTTCTGGTGGGCGCTGACCTACATGAATTGTACAGGGGGAAGAGAAAGTTATTACCAACTGGACTGTCAAAGTGATTGGCCCCCATCCCTACCTTTGCCATGTGGCACATGCATTCACCGTCGTTTCATGCACGCTGCACTCTCCCCCCTTCCTTCTTACATCCAGCCCTCTCCACACAGGCATAGCCCATTCATCATGCTCCCAGTGTACTTAACTGTTTGTCTGGGGGACCGTAGAGTAGCGTGCACTGGGGAAGGACCCCATCCATGAGTTTCTCCAACTCCTCCGATGTGAGGGCAGGGGCCCTTTCCCCAGACACTCGAGCCATTGTCTCTTCCAGACCGAGGTCACAGCAGCACTTGCAGTGTAGGTCCTCTCCTGTCGAAGATCAGGTATGGAGTGATTGAACAGATAGAAAATCGCGGTCACGTCCGCTGCGGTGCGTATCGTCACCGCCTGCGTACATCGTCATTGGCTCCTGGGACCCATAGGGTCCAATGTTAACCAATGCAGCAGTGCACCGCAGTCTTCGGCCGCCTACCGCGACGGTGTACAACGCCAGTGCAGTTACCTCACATCCCATTGTCCCACTTTAGAGGTCAGGCAGCCGCCATTTCAGGGGCCCACATGTCTTCATTTTCAACTGCGTCACACATACCTAGGCCTAGACTCAACACACATACAGGCCACTTTTTGAGTATGAATGGTGTTCTGTGCAAATTGTGGGTTCGTACCTGTGAGTTGTTTGACTCTGTTCTCGCTGTTGACCTTCATAGGCACCGTCCGCTGGGACATGTGAGGAGATGGCGGCATCCTCCGGTGTACCAACTGTTGGTCGACCTGTCGACAATGGAGGAAAGACACGCGATTATCACATACAGGCTTGACCGTGCCACAATCCAGGAACTGTGTGCCCAGTTGGAGCCAAACCTGATGTCAGCTATCCGCCATCCCACAGGAATCCCCCTCAAGTGCAGGTGCTGTCAGTGCTCCATTTCCTTGCAAGTGGGTCATTTCAAACAACAGCGGCCATAGCATCAGGGATGTCCCAGCCTATGTTTTCCAACGTGTTGTCCAGAGTGTTGTCTGCCCTTCTGAAACACATGCGGAGCTACATCATTTTCCCTCAGGTGGAGGATTTGCCTACAGTGAGAGGTGATTTCTATGCCCTGGGACATATCCCCAACATCAGAGGTGCCATTGATGGGACCCATGTGGCTTTGGTCCCCCCCCAGGAGTGAACAGGTGTACAGAAACCGGAAGAGTTATCATTCGATGAATGTACAGATGGTATGTTTGTCAGACCAGTACATCTCCCATGTGAATGCCATGTTCCCTGGCTCAGTGCATGACGCCTACATCCTGCGGAATAGCAGCATCCCTTATGTGATGGGTCAACTCCCGAGGCACTGTGTGTGGCTCTTAGGTGAGCACCTGGAAGCTAGTCAGTGGGAATGGTTGTCTGGGTCTGGGGATATCCCTACAGGTTAGTGCGTGTCTAACAGTTGTCCCTTGCCATTTGCAGGTGACTCTGGTTACCCCAACCTGTCATGGCTACTGACCCCATTGAGGAATTCCAGGACAAGGGCAGAGGAATGCTGCAATGAGGCCCATGGGCGAACTAGGAGGGTGATCGAGCGGACCTTCGGCCTCCTGAAGGCCAGGTTCCGGTGCCTCCATATGACAGGTGGATCCCTATTCTACTCACCAAAGAAGGTGTGCCAGATCATCGTGGCCTGCTGTATGCTTCACAACTTGGCTTTGCGACGACAGGTGCCTTTTCTGCAGGAGGATGGTCCAGATGGCGGTGTTGTGGTAGCTATGGAGCCTGTGGACAGTGAAGATGAGTAAGCAGAGGAAGAAGACATGAATAACAGGGACTCAGTAATCCAGCAATATTTCCAGTGAGACACAGGTAAGAGTACAGACCTGCCTACTACATGTACTTAAACACCACTGCCTCTCTACTGTCTGTCGTTTTCACCCAGTGTATGGTCACTGAGTTGTCACTTTTCCTTACGAATTCACAGATGTGGGTCCCACTGTGTGACATCTGTTTTGAATCCTCATGGACTAGAGCTGTGTGACATAGGTATGTTGACATTACATTTGAATGAACATTTCGCCACTGTAATTGCTAATACACTATTTCGAAATCACAGACAGACTCCAGATTGTTTTGTGCTTTAAGTGTGTTTATTTAAGTGCTCAATATTGGAGAGGGTAGTAAAATGGTGAGGGGGGATGGTGGAGGAATGTCCATGGCAGAGTCCAGTCTATTAGTCTCACAGGTGCATTGTCCAAAGGGGCATAGGAAGTGGAGCTGGGGCAGTTTAAGTCTGGACAGGGTGACAAAGTGGGACAGTAGGATGACAATCAGGGTGGTCTCATTTCTTGGCGGGGGTCTTGGCATTGTGCTCTGCCTTGTTCCTGGATCTCAGGGACCGTTTGCGAGGTGGTTCTCCCTCTGCAGGGGTTGGGGTGCTGGTGTGGTGGTCCTGTGGCGGGGCGTCCTGTCCACTAGCGCCGGCGGAGGTGGTGGGCAGTTCATCGTCCATGCTATTGTCAGGGGCCCCTTGTTGTGCCACAGTGTCCCTCTTGGTGTTGAGTACTTCCTTCAGCACCCCTACGATGGTGCCCAGGGTGGAGTTGATGGTTCTGAGTTCCTCCTTGAACCCCATATACTGTTCCTCCTGCAGGCGCTGGATCTCCTGAAACTTGGCCAGTACCGTTGCCATCATCTCCTGGGAGTGGTGGTAGGCTCAATGATGGAGGAGAGGGCCTCGTGGACAAAGGGTTCCCTTGGCCTTTCCGCCCCGTGTCACACAGCAGCCCTCCCATTTCCCCTGTGTTCCTGGGCCTCTGTCCCCTGGACCGTGTGCCCACTACCACTGCCCCAGGTCACTGTTGTTGTTGGGGTGGCAAGTTAGCCTGGGTTCCCTGTAGTGGTGGACACACAGCTGATTGACGTGTCCTGGGGACAGAGGTATGGGCCCACATGGTGGGTGCTGTGCTGGTGTTTCCAGAGGGGGGAAGCTCTGGAGTGGGCTGTGACTGTGTCAGGGGAACTGACTGTCCAGAGGTACCCGATGGGTCGGGCTGGTCATCTAGATCCAGTTGGACAGAGGTGCTGTCATCACTGTGGGCCTCTTCTGTTGGTGGTGTGGACATGTGTGGACCCTCCTGTCCGGTGACGTTGGGTAGGGGTGCTGCAAGGGTACAAAAGGATGTTTATTACATCTGTGTGTGTCATGGTGTGCAATGGGTGGGTGACCGTGTACCCCAGTGCTTGCATTCCTGTGTGGGACATCGTGTGATTTTGGTTTAGGGGGGTGTATGGGCATGTGCAGTGGGCATGCTTTAGTGATGGGTGTCCATGCTTTGTTGTTGCATGCAGGGCTTGGTGTTGGGATGTGTGGTTTGTGATGTTGGGACATTTGTGAGGAGCTGGAGTGCTTTGGGTGACGGTGAGGGTGGGGGTATGTGCTGGCATGCAAGTAGGGTGGGGGATGTAATAGTTAAGATTTGTCTTACCAGAGTCCATTCTTCCACCTACTCCTGTGAGTCCCTCAGGATGCAGAATCGCCAAGACCTGCTCCTCCCATGTTGTTAGTTGTGGGGGTCCGCCGCCAGTCCGCTTAACCACCAGGTGGTGTCTTGAGACCACGGAACGCACCTTTCCCCGTAGGTCGTTCCACCTCTTCCTGATGTCCTCCCGATTTCTTGGGTGCTGTCCTACTGCGTTGACCCTGTCCACTATTCTTCGCCATAGCTCCATCTTCCTTGAAATGGATGTGTGCTGCACCTGTGATCTGAATAGCTGTGGCTCTACCTGGACGATTTCCTCCACCATGACCCTGAGCTCCTCCTCCGAGAACCTGGGGTGTCTTTACCGTGCCATGGGGTAGTGTAGGTGATGTGTGGGGTGGAGTGTGTGGTGATAAGTGTGCTGAGATGTAGTGGGGTGTTGTGTGAGGTGCATGGAAGTTCTGTGGGTGATGGTGTTGTGTGCCTGTGGATGCTGTTGTTCTTGCTGGTGCTGTCTCTCTCTGGCTTACGTTCGTGAATTGTTGTCGTAAGGGTTTGTGGGTGATGTGGGTTTGTGTTTTATATTGTATTGGGTGTGTGGGAGTGGTGTGTTTTGAATAGTCCAATGTGGTTGTGTTTTGTAAATGTGTGTGTATTTTGAGCGCAGCGGTGTGTACCGCCAATGGAATACCGTGGTTGAAAGACCGCCGCGTGGATTTGTGGGTCGTTATAGTGTGGGAGTATTTCTGTTGGCGTGACGGTGGAGGTTTTGTTTTCGCCAGTTTATTACTGACCCTTGGTGTGGCGGACTTGTGTGGGTGTCTAGATTTTAGCGGATTCAGAACTGTGGGTCATAATTGATGTGGCGGAATTCCGCGGCCGCAGCGGTGTGTTGGCGGTCTTCTGCATGGCGGTAAGTGGGATTTACCGCCAATTTTGTAATGAGGGCCTAAATGCCAACATTTGCCACTATGTTAACATTGATAGTGAGTGAGAATAACTAGTTGAGTCTAATTTACTGCAAGCTTCCTCTAAAATGGATTTGAGTGCTACATGTAAAGGCCCACAATTGAAAAAAGGGTATGGGCTGCAGAGCTGGGATAGGGAGTCCTGTAGTAATTGTACTCAAACATGTGTTTTGGCTGAGCAAGTAGTGCTACTGTCTAACTCTGCCCCTGTATCTATGCACAGGTAGCCTCTCAAAGGTGGGACATTGGGTAAATTGGTTATGAGAAAACTTTATAATTTAATTGGGCATCCAAAAAGAAATAAACCCATGTCTTTATGAGTAGAATGTTGGTCTGCAGTTTTTTATATTGAGTCTACAATGCTTTTTTGTATTCACACTCTGCTTTGTGCCAAAATATTAACTTCACATTGTCTAAACACAGAGATATTACTGAAGTCACTTTGGGGGTCATTCTAACCCTGGCGGTCGGTGATAAAGCTGCAGCCAACCCGCCAACAGGCTGGCGGTCCAAAAAATGGTATTCTGACCCTGGCGGGAACCGCCAACAGAGGCCGCCACTTTAACACTCCGACCGCCACGGTGGTACAAACAAACAGCGCGGCAGTCACCGCCAACAGGCAGGCGGCAGACAATGTACCGCCCACACTATCATAACTCACCAATCCGCCACCTTTTCCGGGGCGGGAGCCCCGCCGTTAAAAACACGGCGGAAACAGACTACGAACGGGAAAACGCTCACCACTACGCACTCTACGAGGAAGGAGGACAGCATCGAACCCGAATTAAACATCATACCTGCTCTCGTCTACCTTCTCATCTACCACGAGTACGAGCTCCGCCGCAGACGACAACGGTGAGTACTGCACCTACGACACATGGGAGGGGGGAGGGGGAAAGGTTACGGGCACACACATATGCGACCCCCCCAATATGTCAACACCAATGCAGAGCACCAAGTCACAGTGACACCACCCAAACACCCGTAAAAAATGCTATGACATAATTAAATTGTGAAAAAAAATGTATGTTCAAAAAAGCTCATGAAAATTATTGTCCAACCATGAAAAATATTTACATTTAAAATTATCATATACACATCAGTGTATAACTGAAGTAACAAGTCCTGCACATCCTACGAATTGAACATGTCCGTGGGTCAAAGTTTTGCGAAACAAGGGCAAAGCCCACACAGGAGATCTGAGTCCATTGGAGAGAACCCTGCAGGGGCATCCGATGTAAAAAATACAGGCACCTCAGGGGGAAGGGAAGGGGGGAGCACCACAGCCACATGAGTCCACGACGCCAGATCCACGAGGAGCCACCATGCCCACTGTACCATCCAGGGGAGTGCAAAGCCACAGTCTCTCAATGTCTCTACAGTGGGTGGGCTGCCCACTGTACCATCCAGGGGAGTGCAAAGCCACAGTCTCTCAATGTCTCTACAGTGGGTGGGCTGCCCACTGTACCATCCAGGGGAGTGCAAAGCCACAGTCCATCAGGTGGATTACAGTCTCCACTGGTCAAGGAGGAGGCATGGTGGGCACAGTGAACCATAAACAGGGCTTGACAGGAAGGGCCCAGTGGAGCGGTGCTTCAAATGAAGGGCCCAGCGGAGCGGTGCTTGAGACGGCGGGGCCCAGCGGAGCGGTGCTTGAGATGAAGTGCCCAGCAGAGCGGTGCTTGACAGGAAGGGCCCAGCGGAGCGGTGCTTGAGATGAAGGGCCCAGCGGAGCGGTGCTTGACAGGAAGGGCCCAGCGGAGCGGTGCTTGAGATGAAGGGCCCAGCGGAGCGGTGCTTGACAGGAAGGGCCCAGCGGAGCGGTGCTTGAGATGAAGGGCCCAGCGGAGCGGTGCTTGAGACGGCGGGGCCCAGCGGAGCGGTGCTTGAGATGAAGGGCCCAGCGGAGCGGTGCTTGAGATGAAGGGCCCAGCGGAGCGGTGCTTGAGACGGCGGGGCCAAGCGGAGCGGTGCTTGAGATGAAGGGCCCAGCGGAGCGGTGCTTGAGATGAAGGGCCCAGCGGAGCGGTGCTTGAGACGGCGGGGCCCAGCGGAGCGGTGCTTGACAGGAAGGGCCCAGCGGAGCGGTGCTTGAGATGAAGGGCCCAGCGGAGCGGTGCTTGAGACGGCGGGGCCCAGCGGAGCGGTGCTTGACAGGAAGGGCCCAGCGGAGCGGTGCTTGACAGGAAGGGCCCAGTTCAGCGGTGCTCTTCTGCACGGCGGGGCCCTGTTCAGCGGTGCTCTTCTGCACGGCGGGCCCTGTTCAGCGGTGCCTATCTTCACGGCGGGGCCCTGTTCAGCGGTGCTCTTCTGCACGGCGGGCCCTGTTCAGCGGTGCTCTTCTGCACGGCGGGCCCTGTTCAGCGGTGCTCTTCTGCACGGCGGGGCCCTGTTCAGCGGTGCTCTTCTGCACGGCGGGCCCTGTTCAGCGGTGCCTATCTTCACGGCGGAGCCCTGTTCAGCGGTGCTCTTCTGCACGGCGGGCCCTGTTCAGCGGTGCCTATCTTCACGGCGGGGCCCTGTTCAGCGGTGCTCTTCTGCACGGCGGGCCCTGTTCAGCGGTGCCTATCTTCACGACGGGGCCCTGTTCAGCGGTGCTCTTCTGCACGGCGGGCCCTGTTCAGCGGTGCTCTTCTGCACGGCGGGCCCTGTTCAGCGGTGCTCTTCTGCACGGCGGGCCCTGTTCAGCGGTGCTCTTCTGCACGGCGGGGCCCTGTTCAGCGGTGCTCTTCTGCACGGCGGTCCCTGTTCAGCGGTGCCCATCCAGTAGGTCAAGGGAGCCAGACCTGTGCTGGACTCCCTGCTCAGTCGCCCTCGGACCGTGACGTTTCTGGACCCATCGGGGACGGAGTCCTGGGCTCTTTAGTGTCCTCCTTCCCAGCTGGGATGTGAGATGTGGGGCCCACCTGCTCCGCGCTCCTGCTGCCCTTCCGCTCCTTAGATGGGGCTCTCGGGCCCTTGCCTCCCCTAGACGTTGTGGCTGGTGAAGTGGGCGTACATTGCTCCTTGGGGGCAGCCGTGTCAGTCCTCGCACGGCGGCCCTTGTTTTTGCGGGTCCTCTTGCCGGGGGGGGGGGGGCTGGATGTGTCCTTGCTGCTGATCGAAGTGTCACTGCTGGCAAAGGGTGGACTCCAGAACCCATGCACAACAGTGACACTCGAAGCTGGGCTGGTGGTGGCTGCGGTGCTCTTGGGACTCTTTGAAGATGGAGGGGGTAGGTCATCGGAGGGAAAGAGGTTAAGATTAGACAGGAAAAGTTTTTTAGGGCCAAGGTAAAGGGTAGGAGAAGTGGTGATGGGAGTGGAGGAAGAGGATGTGGTTGTAGGATCCGCTGCCATAGCTCCGCCTTCCTGGCTATGGTGGTGTGCTGCACCTGTGAGCCGAAGAGCTGCGGTTCAACTCGTATGATCTCCTCCACCATGACCCGGAGTTCTTGGTCCGAAAAGCGTGGGTGCCTTTGGGGTGCCATGGGGTGGTGTGGATGAGGTGTGGGGTGGTGTATGTGGTAATGAGTGTGTTGGTGTGTGGTGCTTTGTGCTTCTATGTGGTGTGTGTGATGGTGTAGTGTGCCTCTGTGTGATCTCGCTCTCTATTGTGTGATGTCTCTCCCTCTCCTTCGTCTCAGATTTTTGGTTGAAGGGGTTTGTGGGTGATGTGGGTGTGTGTTTTATATTGTAATGGGTGTGTGGGAGTGGTATGTGTATGTGTTTCAGGTGTGTGCCTTTCGCATTGTCCAATGTGGTAGTGTTTTGTAGAGGTGTGTGTATTTTGACCGCAGCGGTGTGTACCGCCAATGGAATAACGCGTTTGAAAGACCGCCGCGTGGATTTGCAGGTCGTAATGGCATGGGCGTATTTCTGTTGGCGTGGCGGTGGAGGTTTGGTCATCTCCAATTTACCACTGGCCGCTGATGTGGCGGGATGCAGTGGAGGTCGGATTTTTGGAGGTTTGGCAGTTGTGGGTCAGAATGTCCGTGGCGGCTAACCGCGGCCGCGGCGGTATTGTGGCGGGCTTCTGACCGGCGGTAAGCGCCTTTTACCGCCGAGGTCAGAATCACCCCCTTTGTCTTTGTCCAAAAAGATCCATAGCACAAATATAATAATAGATTGGCCATATTTGAGATCCTTTGTATGCTTTGGATTTGCAGTAGTTTCATGTGTCAGCACTTAATGGGAGGATGGCTTTGAACTACCCCATTAGGGTAGTTAATGCATCTCCTGGTCAGCATGCAGATCTAGCTGACCACCCAGACAACAGACTGATTTTGAGATGATTAGGCCGTCACCTGGTAGAAGAAGATTGTAGGGGAGAAATCTTCACGGGTTGGTTAAATGTCACCTCCCTGAGAAGCATGGGTATGCCCTTCTCACAGGGACAAAAGGGAACAGGCAGACCAATAGCACCAATCACTTGGCTTACTCCTTTGAATTCTTAGAGGGAAAGTACCAGTTTGTGTTGGCAATTATGGGTGGGGAAATGGGAACAAGAGAGAGCTGCTGCAAACCAAGATTTGAAGCAACCATGTTTACAGATCCTCTTATGCTATGCAAAGGGTTGGACCAGTCAGTGGGTTCCTCCTTGAAAGTGCCATTTAGAGGTGAAGAGATGATCTAGCAGTGATTTCCATCTTTTAGAACTCGCTACCTTCCGTTTTGAAACTCCAACTCCACATTCAGGAGAATATTTGAAAAGAAGAGGGAACTGTAAAAAAAGAGATAGAACAAGCCTCTTGTGGATGATCTCCTGTCGTGAATTTAGGAACTGCCTCCAGGGCCTCTGGCTTTGGTCTCCACATTCCCTTTGAGGTAAAATAGAGGGGGGGCTTGCTGGGGACCCTGGAGGAGAGTGTTCTCTTGGACCTTCTGTGGACCAGTGCTGGTTGGAGATGCTATAGGCTGAGGTAACCACAAACTGCTAGCAGACAAACAGGTGCTCTGACATGACAAGGTGTTAGTGGGACCTTGGTGTTCAGGCATGCAGTGTAGTGTGCCTTGAGAGCCTTGGGGTGTTGTTCAATGAAGACTTTTGGCACAGAAGACTGCCGCGGACCTGAAGTGACACAAGGTCAGGTCTTTGAGCTTCCCTGATTGGAGAGGGCGTAGTTTAAAACAAATTCCCAGAAAACTGCTAAATTTAGAGGCCATGTTTTCTAATATGTATTATTTCATATTTGTAGTGGTTGTAGAATGCCAACAGAAGTAAAACAAAAGAAACCCTGTATTCGATCTGGTCCTCTCTGCCGGGTCACCCCAAAACATTTTGCCTTCACTCCCTTCCTTTACTGAACCCATTTTGTTGTTTTTACTACTCTTTGCACTTTACCACAGCGAACCAATGCTAAAGTGCTTGTGCTCTCTCCCTAAAATATAGTAAAATTGGCCTCTGATTGGTACATTTAATTTACTTGTAAGTCCCTCATATATGGTACTGTCGCGTAGGCTTTCATTATTCTAATGAGACTACTGGATTTGAGCTACATAATCCCCTGTGATGTGGGAGATTGAGTCTAACCAACTACAGGTGACATCTGTCTCACCAATCCGGGTTTCTGGTTCTGTCAACATCAGGGCAGTGCGCGCTGTACGGGCGACTTGAATGCAAAAATCCAGCACTCTCAAGATAACGTAATTTATGCATTGTGCTGATATGCTGTTGTTTAACCTTTAGCATTTCAGAGTTTAATCCTGAAGACTTATGTTCAAGGTGCATATAAATACTGTTCATTTACAATGTACTGCTGCAGGCTTTCAGATTGTCTCAGGGTGTGGTCCCCTTTCCAGGGCCTTCTAGAAGCTTTCCCTGCAGCATGCCTGGGTGTGGTTTGTGGGCTGGGCCAAGACACTATGTCGGTCATTCTGACCCCGGCTGGCGGCGGGAGCCGCCGGCCTAGCTGGGACCGCAAGAATACCGCTGCGCGGTCAAAAGACCGCCGCGGGTATTCTGGGTTTCCCGCTGGGCTGGCGGGCGACCTCCAGAAGGCCGCCCGCCAGCCCAGCGGGAAACACCCTTCCATGAGGATGCCGGCTCCGAATGGACCCGGCGGAGTGGAAGGGATGCGACGGGTGCAGTTGCACCCGTCGCGATTTTCAGTGTCTGCATGGCAGACACTGAAAATCATGGTGGGGCCCTGTTATGGGGGCCCCTGCAGTGCCCATGCCATTGGCATGGGCACTGCAGGGGCCCCCAGGGGCCCCACAACACCCCATACCACCATCCTGTTCCTGGCGGCCAAAACCGCCAGGAACAGGATGGCGGTATGGGGGTCGGAATCCCATTCCCCAGGGCAGCGGAAAACCGGCGGTACACCGCCGGTTTTCTGTTTCTGACCGCGGTGGTACAATGCCCAAGGGAGCACCGCCAGCCTGTTGGCGGTGCTCCCGCGGTCGTTGGCCCTGGCGGATTTTACCGCCAGGGTCACAATGACCCCCTATATAAGGGAGCCGGCCCAGCTCCACTTGCTCACTATTCAGAGGTCCCGTGCAGAGTAGCAGCAACTTCCTGAGCTCCTGTTCCGGAGGCCTACCTTGATCTTCCAGGCCTCACCCTTTCACTTTGCTGGGTGATTCTTGATCAGGATGGTAAGACGGAGGTCAGGCTGGGCCCCCAATCCCGTTCTCGAAGAATTTCAAGTTCTTGGGCCTAATTAGCATCTTAAATCTATTTTGTTCTTGTGCGAGTGAAAGTGAACTTGATGTTTAATGGCATTTACATGCAGACATTTGAATCGGCTAGACGCGCGATTCTTTCTTCGTCTACAGATCTTGATATTCATTGTGCGCAACCATTTAATGGCATTTATAAGGTTGCGTTCGAATCGGCAAGACGCGCGATTATTTCCTCGAGTACAAATCTTGATATTCATTGTGCGCAACCATTTTATGGCATTTACAAAGTTGCATTTGAATCCGCAAGACGCGCAATTCTTTACTCGAGTACAAATCTTGATATTCATTGTGCACAACCATTTTATGGCATTTACAAAGTTGCATTCCAATTCACAAGACGCGCGATTCATTTTCTGTGCTTAATTCATGTTATTCATTGTACGCTACCATTTCTTGGCATTCATATGGTGGTATTCGAATCGGCAAGACGCACAAATATTTTCCTGTGCTTAATTCGTTTTATTCATTGTACGCTACCATTTCTTGGCATTCACATGGTGGCTTTCGAATCAGCAAGACGCGCGATTTATTACTTGTGTTTAGTCCATGATATTCAGTGCGAGCTACCATTTCTTGGCATTCACATGGTGGCCTTCGAATCGGCAAGAAGCGCAATTCATTTCTTGTGTCTAATTCATGACATTCATTGTGCGTTACCATTTCATGGCATTCACATGGTGGTATTCCTATGGCAAAACGGGCAATTCATTTATTTCCTCTGTTTAATTCATGATATTCAGTGTGCGCTACCATTTCTTGGCATTCACATGGTGGCCTACGAATCGGCAAGACGCGCAATTCATTCCTTATGTTACGTTCATGATATTCAATGTTTGCTACCATTTCTTGGTATTCACTTGGTGGCCTTCGAATCATCAAGACGTGCGATTCATCTCTGGCGTTTAACTCATGATATTCATTGTGTGTTACCACTTCATGGCATTTACTTGGTGACCTTCGAATCGGCAAGACACGCAATTCATTTCTCGTGCCTAACTCATGTTATTCATTGTGCACAATCATTTCATGGCATTTATAAACCTTTTTGGAAATCTGCAATGTGCGCAATTCATGTTCTTGCATTTTAAGAAAACTAAAGTGTTCGAATTCTAGATGTTATATTGTATGTGCATAATAAGTCCCTCTATTACAATTCATATAATGTTATAGAAACCTTTCAGATTATTTCCTGGTCCTCATGCAAAGACTATTCTTGAATTTGAAAGTGTAATGCTAGAAGGTTCTGATGTTTCTAATCCATGTGTAACATTTCATTGAGCGTTTTATTAGAAAATGGTACTAACCTTTCTAGATTCCCTCACAGGTATCCAGACATCTTGAGGCCTAGTTATTTAAGTTCGTACTTAAGTTATCCATGTTTCCAATATGACAATGCTTAGAGTCAATAGCCTAGTAATGATTAATATGGTATAATCTTGATATTGTGTTTTAACCTTTTGCTTCCTATAGGTCTCCTTCCCAGCTGTTCCCTACCTAATCCCCTTTTCCCCAATTGGACTCTCTTAGACTCTGTGACATTCTAATCAGAGTATTGGAGCTGTCTTGTGGTGGAATGTTGGGAACATGCAAAGAGCCAGAGGATCTGGTGACTCTGACAGGTTCTGGCTAACTAGCAGTGCCTTATAGCTACCCAAGAGCAAGAACGATTGAGCAGCTGAGCACATGAAACAATTGACTCCTCAGGGCAAATGTGGTCACTCAGATCTCATCCTTTTCTCTCAGTTACATTAGTCTCACATATGCAAGGACAAGCAGAGGCAGTATATGTTTCAATAAGGCTTTAATGAAGCGACTGCATCTTAGATAATAAAGCATGTACTGCAATAACCAGGATGATTAAGCATGACAGAATTAAAATTGTGGCAAGGAGAGTGAAGCATAGACATAACGCTACCATTTTGTCACTAGAGTCAATAGACTAATTCCTACCTAGGCTATGTTAGAGCACAGCATGTTAAGCTCTAGTTCTGCCCTTCAGGTTCCCCTGGGAAGACATCATCCACCATACCTGAGGAAAGGCCTGAAGTCTGCATAAGCAGCTGTAGCGAAGCGTTCAGCAATCAGCATACAATTGTGTTAATCTGGCTGGAATCTCCCTCAAATGTGTGGGACAGAGAAGTGGTTTTATAATAAAACAGCTGAAGTTCTGAGAAAATGTCCCTACGAAGGATGATTATGTTTCCATGAATACCCGAGACAAAGTGTTACCACGTGTACCAGCAACTTATCTTACTGCAGCCTTGAGAGAAGTGCAGAGTGATCAAAATGTCTTGTTTAAGAACACAGTGCTGGCCTAGGCAAAGAACAGGTAGATATAGGAAAATAAAACAAGACCGAAAATGTGGCTATTGTTAAAATAATAACCAAAGCTGAATAAAATAGATCTAGGTTAAAGTGCACAGCTGCAGATCTGGTTTTGCTACGATAACACGCATGGAACTAAAACTAAAATGGCTACGCAGCAGTACTATGGGAACCTAGGCCCTGTGAATTAAGTGCTACTAGTGGGCCTGCAGCAGCATTGTACCACCGGCTACAGTAGCCTTGTAGAACTTCTCACACATGCAACTATAGCGCGTAGTGTGATTGTAAACTGCCACTTTGACCAAGCAGAATAATCCTTTTGCCTGGCCTAAACATTAGTACTTATAAGTCACCTCTAATGTATGCCCTAAAATCCCATTGGACAGGGTTCATGGCATTTAAAAACCAGGACATGTGGGCTTAAGTTTACATGTCTGGGTAGTGAAAAACTCCTTAATACAAAGTTCACTACTATGACGTCTATCTCTCCCGCTCACTAACATTGGGTTGCCTTATCACATATAATAAGTGGTAGCCTTAGATTGGAAGCAGGTAGGGATATCATGTTTAGTCTCAAATGGGTTGTAATTTAAAACCCTTTTTATTGGCAATGTCAGATTTTAAGATACAATTCTGAAAATGCCTCTTTTAGAAAGTTGGCATTCTCTTCTCCTAGCCATTTGTGCCTTTTACCTTTGTCACATGACTATGGATGGCTCAGCTGTTGAGATTTGTGTATTCCTCCCAGGCAGTGACAAAAAGGTTACTAGATGTGGGCAGGATAGGCCATACTGCCAGAATTACTGGGGGCAGAGCTGATGCCTATCCTACTTACATTTCAAAGGGCTTGCCTTCAGGACTCAAAGGACCCTGACACCAGCCTTTTGTCACCGTAGACTTCTTGGAGTCTTGACAGGGTAAGGGAAGAATGTCATAGAACCAGATTATTAATATGATGATTATAATTATTATTATGATATTTTTTATTATTATTATTATTATTATTATTATTATACGTAATTTATAAAGCGCAAAATTATCAAAAGGTTTACCAGCGCTAGAAGGAATTACTGATTACAGCACTCCAAGCAACTAGTGAAAATGATGTTTTAGAGACCAGATCATTGGAACTGCCAAGTTTTTAAAAGTTTCCGGAATGCAAGGATAGAATCATATTCTCTCAGAGTTACCGAAAAGTAATTCCAGAGTTTAGGCCCCAGGTAAGAAAAAGCACAGCCTCCTTGGCTTGATTTCCTAATTTGAGGGATTACAGCCAACTTTTCATGGCTCCACTTCAAAAGGGCAAGTAGAAGAATTTCGAGAGACCAATGATCTCAAATATGTGGGTCCAGTGGTATGTAGGCATTTGTGCGTATAGCACAGTGCTTTAAATCGCACTGCCGCTCAATGGGCAGCCAATGAAGGGTTCTTAACAAGCTGGTGGAGCTGGCAACTGTAGGGGGACGAAGCAGAGGGTGTGCAGCAGCTTTTTGCACAATTTGGAGGTGTTTAAGTAATGATTTTGCCACCCCCAAACATAGAACAGTCCCATAGTCCACCCTAGAAGTAACAAAGGCTTGAACTAGTTTTCTCTAAGCACCAGTCAAAAGCAATGAAGGTTCTTTTTAAGCCATTTTAATAAGCCGATGCAGGTGACTGCTACCATGGTGATCTGTTGATTCATAGTCAGTTCATTGTCCACCCATAGACCATGATCGTATTATTATTATTATTATTATTAATAATAATACTAATAATAATACTAATAATAATAATAATAATAATAATAATAAAAGCAATAATAATAATAATAATAATAATAATAATAATAATAACCAGATGTGAGGTTAGGGCAGGGTGTTTCCCAACACATAAAGGGTGGCATCAGGTATACATAATCGACCCTCAGAACAACTCTTCAATGCACTCCCGGACCTGTGTACATTCCAGAATATGGACTCCCAGAGGACTTTCCTGCTGCAACCAGAGAACAGCTTTGCTGCTTGAGGACAGCCTTGCTCCCTGAGAAGGAGGACTGGACCTGCTCCCTTAATCCCGGAATAACCTGAGTGATTCCAAGGGTAAATTGGCTGACCTCATGTCTGAGCCACAACAGGACACAATAAGCTCCAGAGGACTCTCCGCACTTGCCCAGCTACCTGCCACTCTGCAAATGCCTCGACCTGGAACTGGACCTGCCTGAGCCCTGATGGCCACTGCTGGCCTTTGCGTGAGTTAATTTCTGATTCCCAAGATCTCCCAGGGCCTGGACCTTTGGCTGGCATTAGCTGAGCTCCTTCTGATGAGAAAGGTGAAATCCTGAAGTTTTAGCCTTTTCACAAATACGACCGGGTCCATTCGTGCCAAGGCTCTTCTGCGCCCTGGTGAACCAGATTTTTCTCACTACAGAGGCTGCCAGCAATGGCCTGAAATGAGAGATCTGCACTTCATGTGACAGCAAAAACATCTCAAGCTGAACACAAAAGCAAAGCTCCAACAATGCCTGTCCATAACGCAGGACAGGTTCTTAGCGCTACAGGGATGACCATCCATACTAGGCCCACTCTTCCTGCTCATCCCGGATTCCTCCTCGGCAAATGGAACTTTTCGCACTGGACTATAATAAGGTAACTTTTTCAGCAGGACTAATCAGGTCCCCCCACACTCTGTTGCAGTTGGCCTGAACATGTGACTTTCCTCCTGTCTAGCACGATCAGAGGACCACGTGTGGTGCTTTGTGCTTTTGTGCGCTATTCCTACCTAAAAATGTCAAATTGCATATCTCCAGTTCTACTGTTTGGGATTATGTAATTTTGGTATAATTCTATTTATTAACATTTTCTCTATTTTTCCAAATTGGTTTGGGATTTTTCTTGTTCTGTGTTTTCACTTTAATACTGCTTGTGTGCTGCATAAATACTTTACACATTTCCTGTAAATTAGGGTAGACTGCTTTGTGCCAAGCTACAAGAGGGCCAGGCACTGGTTGATTTAGTGACTTTTGTGGTTCACCCTGATAAGGACTGTGGTTTTGCCTTAGTAGGCTTCCATCCTCATCAACCAATAACCCAATTTCTTACACTCTGTGGAACAAGGCCAATTTGATTTTGTTCCTCCTGGACAGCATTTTCTAGGCCGCCTAAAACCACACACAGTTATCGATTGCTTCCTCAGTGAGGGTAAGTACCCAGAATAAATACATTAAATTAGTATTAGATGCTGCATACGTATTTAATAAGAGCATGATGATTTAGTAACACTAGTGCTGCATAAATTGTATAATAATTTATCACTTTCAAATTGCATATAGCCAGTTTTACCATAACAACTACCTAACTTTCCCCATCTGTTCTTACTATTGCATAACTAACAAACCATAGGATATAGGAGATTTTGTTTGCCTTCTTGAAGTTCAAATTGCTTTCTGTGGTCTTGTTGCATTCTAAATGTTCTCCTTTGGATTGGAGGCAAGACATCTTCCAAATCTTCCTTTAGAGCAATACATCAATTGGGAAACCAGGTGGTGTTAATTTCTGTTTTTCGCAAGTATGAAACATTCATAAGGAAGAAATACGTGCTGACTAACTATATCTGTTTTACAGCCTTCCAGAAAGCAAACTGCTGTCAGGTGATGGAACCATCTCCTGATACCATGATGGGCTCCTATGTGTGGTGGAGGAGCATTCCAACACAATTTAAATATGGTGGCCTACCCGTGTGGGGGATGTTTTGGATGTTACTAGTAGCGCCAAAGTAGATGGAGTTTGTTTCTTTATAGATGGGTGTTGCTTAGTCGGTTAGCATGTAGCATCCATGTTCAAGATTTTTTTAATTGGAATCTTTACATTAATTGGTGCATGTATTGAATTGCATCAGGACAAGAAATAATTCTGTTGTTTTTTGAGTGACATGTGACTTTTTCCAGGACTGTGGAGTGAGCTTATTGAAATATTTTCTTGGTTTGGGAGAGGACAGTGCTACTGTGAGCACCTACGCATAGTGTGTTTGTATTCACAATGCATTAGTAATTGTGGTCCATTTATGGTGAAAGTGGATGTGTCTTCTCACCAATGCTCATGAATGATGAGTGTGATATTGGTAATGTATTCTGAGAGGTGTGTTCATAGACATGTATGTTGTGAAATATTTGGTTGGGCTACATTTTGTGTTTGGGATGTTTGCATGCAAATTGCAGGAACATTTGTGTCCATAATAGTACTCAATTTATACAAATCAGTTTTTAAGTCTATGCCTCTATTGGGTGATATTCATTTTTGTTGGTTTGCAATGGTTTAATGTTTCCTGGCTTGACTTCAGAGATCATGTGTATCAAACATGCTGTTTTTGATATTTATTTACATTGTGACCACATTTTATATATGATCCTTTACTTATCTTACTTTACCACCCTAGTGCTCCAACCTCGACAAAACCACAGGGTCGGGGTGGAAGCAAAGGGGAACAAACAATAATGCTCATACTTAAACACCCAAAATCCCTTAAACCAATTCCAATCACTCACATATAGATAATAGTCCCAAAAACAAGACAATATGGGCCTGATTCACAAATGTAAAATTGCACTTAAGTGTAAGTTTAAGTTTTTTTGATATTCACAAACTGCAAGTTGATATTTAGTTTACAACTGTGGAGACTGCAGTTCGAGTGGAGAACTCTGCACATAAAAAGATAGACCTGTTCTATTCTTATTGTGTGGAGAGTTCTCCAACCTGTGTTTATATGTGGGCCGGTACTTCCTGGTGTGGGCCACCAGCACTCATTTTAGCAGACCAGCACTTTTTTTTCTACAATAGACATTTAACAAGAGCTAGAAAAAGAAAAACAAATAGAACGCAGAAAGACAGAGGAAAAGAACGACGGAAAAACATCACTAAGGGAGAAACATATGTTTTATTAAACTCACATGAATACCCACCTGGACCCGTTGCCTTTCTGGATCTAAGACAAAGGATAACTGACAAAATCTCCCCTTCCTTGATGGGTGGATTAAGAGTAAGTAGGTCTAGTTCGGATAGGTGTGGGAGAGCACATGAGTCTCAGCATTCATTGCTTATGTTTAAAGTGACTGGTTGGAATTATACAGGTTGTAGTAGAATGTTCTAAAAGCATCCAGAATGCCCTGAGTGCATGATACAACCTCCCCCACTGTGTTTATTATATCTGGTATGAGGGATTTATTTTTAGTATATTTCAGATTATCCACCAGCATTTTCCCAGCCCTGTTTCTGTTATACAAATTCCCAGCTTCAGAAATCTCCATCCACTTTCAAGCTATTTAGCTCAGAATTTTGTTGTACTCATGTTGCAAGTTACACAGTTTCATTGGAGTACCCGAGCCCTTAGAATGGCTGAGCTGATTGTCCAGCATCTGTATTTCCAATTCTAGATTTGCTAGCTATTTGGATATGGATTTATTTTTAATTGACATCAGGTGAATCATGAGACCTCCAAGGGTGGCTTTGGGCGTGTTCCTTTTAGTGCTAGGAACAGTATCATTGGTGTGATATTCTTTCTAAAATGTACCATTAGCTACCCCAATTTCTTCCCTACCAGCAACGTTGTCAAGTAATTCATAGTTGAAATGTGAATATCTCGGGGGCAGAGAGGAGTCACTGAAGTCGGGGTCCAGTGATACACAGGCACGATCCAACACTGTTATCAGTTCTATTATAGGGGTATGAGAAATAGAGAGTTGAAGAGTTGAGAGATCACATATGGAATGCTGCTACTCCTCAAGATAAAGGCATCATGCACAGAGCCAGGATACTTGGCATTCACATGGAAGATGTACTGGTCCGCCAAACACACCATCTGCACATTCAGAGAGTGAAAGCTTTTTCTATTCCTGAACACTTGTTCATTTCTCTGTGGGGGGGGGGGACAAATGCTACATGTGTACCATCAATGGCACTAATGATGTTGGGGATATGTCCCAGGGCATAAAATCAGTCTTCATTGTGGCCAAATCCTCCACCTGGGGGAATACGAGGTAGCTGTGCATGTGTTTCAGCAGGGGAGACAACACTCTGGTTAACACATTGGAGAACATTGGCTGAGACCTCCTTGATGCCATGGCCACTGTTGCTTGGAAGGAACCACTTGCCAGGAAATGGAGCACTGACAGGACCTGCACTAGAGGGGTGATACCTGTGGGATGGCGGATATCTGAAATCAGGTCTGGCTCCAATTGGGCACACCATTCTTGGATTGTGGCCCTATCAAGTCTGTAGGTTATGATAATGTGTCTGTCCTCCATTGTCGCCAGGTCCACCAGGGGTCTGTACACGGGGTGATGTCTCCATCTCCTATTCATCCTCAGCGGTTGAACTCTAGGGTAGAAAATGGTGAGCAGAGGGTCATATTCACACATATGTGAAAATAAAAATGCATTTTTTCCTTTACAGAAACAGTATGTGAATTTGAGAGTCAGTTGATGTGCCAATGTCTGCTGTGACACAGTTAGGTGCCATGGCTGTGCCCCCCTGAAATGGCGGCTGCCTGACCTGTGAGGAGAGACAAGTGGAAATGAGGTAATTCCGCTGGCATTGTGTGCCGTTGCGGTCGGCGGTCGATGACTGCCACGCAACCTCGCATTGGTTATCATTGGGCCCTATGGGTTCCAGGAGCCAATGGCGATGTACGCCGGCAGTGACGGTACGCACTGCCGCGGACGTGACCGCCATTTTCTATCTGTTCACTCACTTGCTACCTGACCTACCTTCAACAGGAAAGGACCTACACTGCAAGTGCTGCTGTGACCTGTGTCTGGAAGCGACAATGGCTCGAGAGTCTGGGGAAAGGGATCCTGCCTTCACTTCTGAGGAGTTGGAGAGACTGGTGGATGGGGTCCTACCCCAGTACACATTACTCCATGGTCCTCCAGACAAACAGGTGAGTACACTGTAAGCATGATGCGTGGGCCATGAATGTATGAATTGCTGTGTGTGTAAGCCTCGTGTAGGGGTAGCTGAGTGGTCCTGGACAGAGTGCTGCATGTCTGGTGGTCAATGTCTGTGCGTAGCACCCAATGCCACAACCGGTGGGAGGACCTGTGCCGCTGGGCAAGAAAGACGGCGGAGGCCCAGCTGGGGCTGGCCTCCCAATGAAGAAGGGGTGCCCGTCGTATCCTGACCCCCCTGATGTTCCGCATCCTGGCGGTGGCCTATCCGTAGTTGGATGGGCGCTTGAAGGCATCACAGCTGCCACAAGTGGGTGTGCACAGATTCTGAATTATGACTTTGCGTGCGTTAAGGTTGTACCTCGGTGGGGATGTGGGCTGTGGATGCCCGTAGGCCAGGGCGCCCTGGCAGGGTAGGTCTCTTGTTGGGCAGGCTCTGAAGCACTCCAACCCCGATAGTGTTAGTGGGCATCTACTACTGGGAAGGGTCCTGTTGGTTTCAGGTGTGCAGCCAGTGGTGTTGGGTAATGTACCCCATGGGCTGGTGACTAGCTTTGTAACTGGTAGTGCATGGCCTAGTGCATGGGGCTGATCCCTGTGTGTTGCGTATGCCAATAGTAGTGTTGTTGCTGGCATTGACTAAGTGTCTCTCCCCACCCTTCTTGTTTTGTCACCCTGCCCTTGTGTGCATTAGCATCATCTGGTGGAGGAGCAGGGACACCGGAGGGAGCTGCATCCCACATGGACCCTGGAAGCCGAATCCACCGATGGTGAGGGCACCAGTGGGACGGCGGGCGAGGGGAGCACCACGACGGAGACAGGAGGGGACACCTCCTCCGAAGGAAGCTCTCTGGCGGACACCTCTGTGCCAACCCCAACAATAGGTACAGACACCACCCCATACCAGCACCACCCTCCCAGCAGCCCCTCAGCTTGTTTACCGTGCCCGCTCCCCCAGGAGGGTGGGTATCTCCTTCGCCCCAGGCACCTCAAGCCCTGCCCCAGTCAGCCCTGCTGCCCTCAGTGAGGAGGCTATTGACCTCCTGAGATCCCTCACTTTTGGGAAGTCAACCATACTGGATGCCATCCAGGGTGTTGAAAGGCATTTGTAACAAACAAATGCATGCCTGGAGGGCATTCACTCTGGCGTGGCAGCCGAACAGAGAGCTTTTCAGTCTCTCCTCCGCACGGATGGCAGCCATTGTCCCTGTCTCCAGTCTCACCCCTCCAACTTCCTCTACCCAGTCCCAATCCCCTTAACCCCAACCTATCCCAAGCACATCTTCAGACCAGCATTCACCCACATCAACACACAGAAGGGGCTCAGGCAAACACAAGCACAACACTTCATCTCACAGGCACTCACACAAGCACCATCCCCATGCAGACACACCAACATCCACGGTGTCCCCCTCCTCCTTGTCGTCCACATCCCTCCTAGTTGCGTCTCCACTCACACCTGCATGCACTATATCCTAATCCACAACCTTCATCAACAGCACGCCTATCACTACACACCCCTCACTGGCAGTCACCACCCCCTCATCCATGCACATGTCCCCTGTGTCCTCTCCCACTGTGTCTGTGACCCCTCCTCCCAAAGTACACAAACGCAAGCACACACCTACCCAACAGCTATCCACCTCACAACAGCATCCAGCTCCTGCACCCATACACAGCAGACTGACACCTCCTACAAGCACTCCCTCTTCCTCCACTCCCAAACCTTCACCCTCTTTTCGCCCCAATGTCCCTAAGAAGCTTTTCCTCTCCACCCTTGACCTATTCCCTACCCCTCCCCCCGTCCTTCACCTTAGGCCAGGGTGGCTAGAACCCAGCCCAGCACCTCAGCCACCAAGTCCACGTCTGCTGTGGTTTCTGCAGCTGTTAGAGGCTCTAAGGAGGCACCCATCAGCCCAGCCAGTGTGCCACCAACACCTGCCAAGGTCAAGAAGGTTCCACCACCTGGCAAGGGCAAGCAGGGGACAGCAGCCAGCAAGGGGAAGGAGGTGCAACCAGCCAGCAAAGCCAAGTCAAAGACACCAGCTGGCAGAAGCAAGGAGGCACCACCATCTGCCAAGGGCAGGAAGGGGCACAGAACACCAGCCATGGCACTTCAGCCGTCTGGGACGGCAGGTGAAGGCCTGGAGGCTAACACCACAACCACCAGCACCGCCACCTGCACCGCGGCCAGCACTGCCACCTGCACTGCCGCCAGCAGCACCACTGCCAGCAGCAGCAGCCCCAGTGGGCAGCCATCCGAGGCTGCAGGGGAAGGACTGGAGCCTCCCCCCACCACTGGCAGCACCGCCACCTGCACCGCGGCCAGCACCAACACCTGCACCACCGCCAGCAGCACCACTGCCAGCAGCAGCAGCCCCAGTGGGCAGCCGCCCGAGGCTGCAGGGGAAGGGCTGGAGCATCCCCCCACCACTGGCAGCACCGACACCAGCACCGGCACTGCAACCACTATACAGCCGTCCCCGCCGGCGGATGGACTGTAGTCTTGACTCCATGGTGTGTCATGCATCCTGCCCTCAGAAAATCATGTTGGTATGACACCCAGGTGAGTGACTGTGACCTTGCACTCCTCATGTGCTGCATCACAGGGCACAAAGTCCCCTCCAGAACCAGTGGAAGAAGGCATCCACTCACCCTATCCTTCCCAGGATGAAGCACACTGGGCACAAAGCCCCCTCCAGGACCAGTGTAAGAAGGCAGCCACTTGAGAGACTGTGGCCTTGCACTCCTCAGGACCAAGCAGTGGACATACCACCCACTTGAGAGACTGTGGCTTTGCACTCCCCAGGACCAAGCAGTGGGCGAACCACCCACTTGAGAGACCATAGCTTTGCACTTCCCAGGACCAAGCAGTGGGCATGAAGCTCCCTCCAGGAGCAGTGGCATTGTACCATCTTCCGGCTGAGGTGTCCCCCCCTTCCCTGTCCCCCTGAGGTGCCTGTGTGTTTTCGACCTGATGCCCCTGCAATTTTTCTCCGTATTAAGACATGAGTCACGTGTGGGCTTGGCCTATGCGTTTTGGCCCAGTGGGCCACGGACATTTGAGAGGGCATTGTCCCGCCTTTTGTATATATTATATATATTGTAAATACTGTTTTCGATTTCTGAACGTATTTCTAAGTATTTCTAATATTACACTCATTTGACTCCATTCCTATTGTCCTTGCGTTATTCCAGAGGATCACGGGGTGTATATGGCATGTTGTTTTTGGGTATTGTGTTGCATGTGTGTGTCACTCTCTTTTTCCTCCCCCCCTCCCTTGTGTGCTAGGTGCAGTACTCACTGTGGTCGTCGTCGCCGGCGTTGGTGCTCCTGGTGTATGAGGAGATACACCAGCATGGGGAACACCTGCAGCTCGGGCTCCATGGCGTCCTGGTTCTTCCTTGAGTGTCGAGAGGTGAGTCGTTTCCCTTTGAAACACCACCGTGCTTTTGATAGCGTTGGTACCGCCCGGTAAAGGTGGCGGATAGGCCTCTTGTAATACAGTGGGCGGAACCTTGTCTTCCGTCTGGATGTTGGCAGTTACCGCTGCTGTGTTTGTTGCTACCGCCGTGGCGGTCAGAGTGTTAAAGTGTCTGTATGTGTTGGCAGTTTCCGCCGTGGTCATGATTCCATTTTTTTACCGCCGGTCTGTTGGCGGTGTTACCACCGCTTTAACACCAATCCCAGGGTTGTACTGAGGTCCTTATTCATGATGAGTGGCCGCCAATGTTCACAAAATGTTTTTTAAGTGGCATTATTAATATAAAATATTGAGCAAATGTTTTCTAAATGTAGTAATACATCATATTTACGGTTATGCGTTATGTGTTAGCTTTATTAATTGAAAGCCTTTACTTAATAGAGGTCATGGCCTAGTTGCATGGTCTCACGTCAAACTGTCTTTCTGAAAAAGCATCAAAAATAATGTCTACCTAAAATAATTAAACTGTAAATTTCCACTGGCTGACCAAATATGTAATAGCTGAAAGTTTTCTCATGAGAACTGCTTGCTAGAAGATGTTGTTCCTGATAGTCGAAAGAATGTTTATGTAACATGTGTGATACTGACTTTCTTAGGAGAGAACAATAACGTACTGACTAGAGCAAGAGCTGCAACAATATTGTTAACTGATGAGCCGGATGATGAGGACATTGCTAACGGACCAATCTTCGACATGTAAACTGTGTAATACTAGAAATCACTAATCAGATGTTTTATTATTATTGGACAAAGTGTTAAGATACAATCCCTTGACCAATGGAGTTTTGGGTAGTAGTTTTTGGAAATCTAACTAAGCCGCACTTCACGGAGGAAAAGTCACTAATTTTTGCCTACTTATCTCAGCATTCTGCATATTGCCATTTGACACTGCCATTCCTTACGAACTGCTCAACGATTCACTTTGGCTCGAGTATTTGACTATTTGAGTCTCGACATGTGACTTGGATTAACTTTAATGATTAAAGACTTTGCCCTCTGTGAACTTTGCCTGATGCCTTGCTGACCAAACTGATGTCCTGAGGACGAAGACTGACTCTGTTTGCTGATCCATCTAAGGAATAGGTATAAGACCATAATAATTATTGTCATGTCTATTTGCTTTTTCTTTCTAGGTACCAACCGCAATATTTTGATAGAGCCATAATTACATTTTTTCCAAATTTGTGCTGACCAAATTGTTTTGCATGAAGACCAACATGTTCATGCTAAACTGATGTTAGATAAGGAGTACACTAATGAAACCTGCTATATGAAATAGCAATTGAGGTCCTCTCCTTGCTGAATCTAAATGTACATGATATAATTTGCACAATATTCTTGTTATTAATTTGCACCATAATCTCAGAGTGTGTAGTAGCACAAGACTTGATTAGATTGCAATTCTTTCACAGATTTGGACCAACAGTATTGTTTATGTCTATCATTTGATTTTGAGATTAACTTATGTAACTCTAGCATTGTTAATATAGGGAAATAAATATTCTAACTTTTAACCAAAGGTGTGGTTATTCATGACTGAAAGGTCATGGTGCATCAATTACTGACTACTATTTAATACTAATGTTATTGATTAATGTTGATAATTGATGATAAGAGTTTACATATCTTTATTGATTTGTAATGGTAAGAGCCTATATGGTGGGAACATCTCAAGCGTTGGTCAAAAGGTTCATCGACCTATTTGCGTCCCCTTGTAAGTTTACATAGTAAGGTTCAGATGCTCTAACAGAAGATAGTAGCAGATGATGGTTTGTCCCCTTGGGAACCCATCGTAGAAGCCCGGCTTTGGTATTGAGAAGTTGCAGATACTCACGAAGATAGTAACATACTGGTGGTATTAAGAAACGAGGATAGCAGTGGAATGATGGTTTGTCCCCTTGTGATATTGAGAACCGGAGATAGTAGCAGTCTGATGATTTATCTTCTTTAAGAGCCCATCATAAATATTCAGAGTAGGTTTAGATTTTTTTTTCAATGATACAAAATGGAGAGAAAATGTTCCCTTGATTCCTGAAATGACTTTCCCTGAATCTCGAAGCTTGCCAATGGTTGTTTGAGGATGTTCTTGGTGTTCTAATGGTAGTATGAATGAAGTCGGTTTTGTGCTTACAGGGATTCTGCAAATCGCAGGTGAATTGTGATGTTTGTGAGGGTTTAGGGAGTTTGCATACTCCAAATGAAGTTGTAGAAGGAGTGTGCGTACTCCGCAGTGTGAGAGTAGGGAAGTCGTCGAACTTCACATGTGTGTGGCACTTTGTGCTCAAAAAATGTTGACGGGGTTGTCTAAGACTCCGGAGTATATTGAAATTGTGTGAGGCACTTGGTTTATGTTGTAATTTGTCTGGTTTAATCCGTCGATTGGGTATGGTCGATAAGTCAGAGAGTGAATTAAAGTGAATTAAAGAAAATTTCGACTGCGATCTGGCGAGTCCTATGTGCACCAGGTCAGACCCACTGATCAGATGAGAGTAAAATTTGCGGGTTGAATTTTGCTTGCGAATCTTGGAATCTGAGAAAGAGAGAGTATCTATAAGAGTGGGAACGACCGTCAGTGAAAAATCCATAAAGCTTCTGAAGCGATTGTGTAATCTTTCCTGTATTAACCGGTAAATTTGGTTTTGATTTTGGTTTAGTGCTCACAATGTTTTGAATTAGTTTTGTGTGAATCTGAGTTTGGGGAGGCAAGTCGCAAGACTTTGTCAGCCGCAGTACGTGTGAGTGTAACATAATTGGAGCCGTGCTGGCATAGGTTGGTTAGTGAGAAGGATCGCGCACAGATTGTCAGCTGTACATGAGAGGCAATTGGTTGAGAAGGTGGGCAAATAGAATTCTGGGAATAAAAGTCACTTCCTGATCTGATTTTGAGCAGAAATAAAAGGCGAAAAGATGAACATTTTCAAGTCACTAAAGAGTGCCTTGAGGGGAGATACATACATTACAACGAGTGTCGGGGAAGTTACACCACCAGAAGGTATACCAGCTCACATCGTAATGGAAGAAAAGGGCGTAGCTCCATGTCTTTGGCTGAAGCAATGGTGCAAAGCAACAGAGAAAGATGAGAGTTTAGGGTTTCCTATCAACTGAACATTTAATTTGAGGAGGGTGCTGTATGATTTAAAACCCCTTCCGAGACCAGCACAGTTCAAGGCATTAGCAATTTGGGAATTAGTAGCCCGGCAACAACAGCAACTGAAATTTGAGAGGAGAATGAGAAAGTCAGAAAAGATGCTAGTGGAGGCTAGATGGGATCGAGACCAGAAATTGTGGAGAACAGAGACACTGCAGGGAATTAAGTTATTCCCAGCAATACTCAGATCAGTGAAAAGAAAGGAAGTAAAGTTACCCCTAGGACAAATAGAAGCCCTTCTGAGAGTAGGGAAGCTAAGAAATCCTCAGTAGGGGAGGAAGAGTCAGAAGGATATGAGTTTCTTACACAGTCATTGAGAAATCGTCCACCACTATATGCAGCACATGAGAGTGGTCCAAGTACCAGTGCTGATCCTTCAGATCTGATGCAGGTCAATGCAACAATGAGCCCGGTGCAGGTTAATCCTAACCCGACACAGATTCCGATGCAGAGTAGCCTTAATGAACCTACCATTCTGGTAGTACAAAACCAGGTGCAACCCCCACAAGTTCAGATAATTTACCCTGATGTGCCCATTGTAAAAACTGCCACCAACCTGATGGTGCCAACTGGACAGGCTTACCCGGGACCAATGTTGGATCAGACAGAACCAACTCCACTTTCCTGCCTCAAGTACAGCCACAGGTGATGTCAAGATATACTCCAGTTACAGGGACACAGTCAAATATGTCATCAATGATGAACCAGAATATGGGAGTTACTCTCCCACAGAACCTAGGTACCAGGCCAACCCCAGAAGCCATAGCTCTACCTATCACTGTTGGTCCAGCTGTACCATTGCATGCACAGGCGAAACCCAGTGTATGTGATCAAAGTGTAATCACACGGAATGTAATAGGGGGAGGACTTACTGAGAATACTCGAGTAGCCACTCCTGTGGGTTTGACCTTTGATGGGTCCAGGTCCTTGTTAGATCTTAATCCAATTGGAGTTCCTCTTGATGCCATGGGAGAGTCAAGTTTGAAATTACTGACACTGCAGACCCCAAATGGAGTTATATCACAGGTACCATCAGTACAGAGTAGCAACATTTTGTTGCAAGGTTTGACTGCTCAGCAGTTGACTGAATGGTTGGACAAACCGAATACCCTGCAGAGTACTCCTAAGGGAGAGGAGTACTTGAATTACACTAGACTGAGCATGGAAGCGTGTCAGCTCGTTGAGGGAAACATGGTGTGAAGAGGTTAGAGTTATACACCAAAATAGAATTGATATATCTGTGCCCGAGGATTACAAGGGAAGTGAGCAATGAGCATCAGAACTTAGTTGATCTGGCAGAAAGTACGGCATAGAAATAGAGCAAACAAAACATTTGAAAAAAAGTTACAGGTTAGATTTTGTGGCAAAATATTTTGAAAACGTGAGATCTTCAGGAATGTAACCGTATCTTAAGGAATTACTTCAGAGTGCCCAGCTTTGGGAGCATTAGATAAGTGGGAAGACAGATGAGTAAAGAAAAGAGATAAGAAGAAAAGAGATTCTGCAGAGCTGACTGCAAATGTGCAGCAGGACAGGGACCGTATAAAGGTGTTACTGATGATGGAGATCCCGTGAGGAAATTTTCTTCATGTACATTGGAGCAGATGTGATATTTTGTCATTTACAAATGATTACCCCAGATTGAGAGAGAAGCCAGTCGAATGGTACCAGCAGACAGACAGGTTTGTGAAACTTGCAAAATGTATTTGGAAGATTTGAACATTCTCTTAGAGATAGTGGTTCCAGCTGATCTATGGATTGAGTATAACAGGAGTGTAGATTAGCCGACAAGAGACCCAGGGAGAGATGAACTCACAGGTGCACCATTTCCTGAGGTAATGAAATATTATTACAAAGTGATTGAATTCCTGAAGATGAGAATTTTGCCCATGAACATTGATTGGCAGAGAATTGACAGGACGGCTCAGGAAGCTAAAGAGTCAATACATGCATATTATGAGAGATTTTTGCAGGCTTTCAAGCATTACAGTGGTACAGAGACAAAAGAGGTGAAGGACATTATTCATTTTGTGTTCAGATTTGTGGAAGGATTGAAACACGAAATTAGCCAGATGATTAAGAGTCATTTGATTTGCTGGCAGGCAAAGGTGATTGATGTGCAAAATACTGTATTGATGACATTAAAATGAAGCAGAAAAAGCTGAAGGAAAGGGTTGTGGTGATGCAAATTAGAGCTGCCCAGAGAGGGATGCAGGAAATCTTTCCACAGCAGATGCCGCAGCAGCAGCAGGGAAATATGATGTTTCAACAACAGATGAGAGGTAGAAATAGGAGGAAATAGGAATCGCAGTGCGGACCTGGGTACTGCAGGGGTTCAAAATGATGTGCAGGGAATGAAGAAAATGTTGCCGTGTCATGCTTGCGGAGCTGTCGAACTTTGGAAATGTGAGTGTCTGATGTTTGCGCAGGAAGGTGTTGTTCAGCAAATTAGTGATGTCAACTCATTTCAGAAAATAAGAGGGCCGAGAATGAGAGGTCCAAACCCAAATTTCCAAAATAATGCAAATCAGATGCAAGGATTTCAACCCATGCAGCAGGTGCAAATGCCGCGTGTACAAATGACACAGTGGCAGCCAATGCAACAGCAGGTTCACATGGTACCTAGGCAGCAAATACAAATACCTCAAGCCCCAATGGAGTAGCAGCAGGTTATGCTTCATCAACAGGTCATAGGTCAGAGGTTAGGTAAAAAAAAATGTAGTACATCAATTCCTGCTAGACAGTGAGATTAAAATAAACGATGACTGGGTGAACGAAAGTTAAGGAGAAGAAGAATGTATGCTTGCAGCTTCTTTAGAAGTAGATCAGAGAGTTACCTATATGAAGGGAAAAGTCATGGGTTACAGAGTTTCATTCTTAGTTGACACAGGAGCTACACACTCTAAAATTAGGAGTGCAGAGGTTCCTAATTTGTCCCTTTCAGGAAAGACAGTCCAGGTTGTAGGAGTAGCAAATCAGTATTTGACCAACCCGATTACAGAACCGTTTAGGGTAAAATTGGCAACTCTCAGGGAATGCTTAGATTCGTAGTCTGTGATTCAAGTTCAGTATCCCTACTGGGAAGGGACTTGCTGTGTAAAACCAGGTGCTTGTAGGAGGCTGGACTGGCTTGTAGTGAGTACCAAGGGGTACTTGCACCTTGCACCAGGCCCAGTTATCCCTTATTAGTGTATAGGGTGTCTAGCAGCTTAGGCTGATAGATAATGGTAGCTTAGCAGAGCAGCTTAGGCTGAACTAGGAGACGTGTGAAGCTACTACAGTACCACTTAGTGTCATATGCACAATATCATGAGAAAACACAATACACAGTTATACTAAAAATAAAGGTACTTTATTTTTATGACAATATGCCAAAGTATCTTAGAGTGTACCCTCAGTAAGGGGATAGGAAATATACACAAGATATATATACACAATAGCAAAAATATGCAGTATAGTCTTAGAAAACAGTGCAAACAATGTATAGTTACAATAGGATGCAATGGGGAAACATAGGGATAGGGGCAACACAAACCATATACTCCAAAAGTGGAATGCGAACCACGAATGGACCCCAAACCTATGTGACCTTGTAGAGGGTCGCTGGGACTATTAGAAAATAGTGAGAGTTAGAAAAATAACCCTCCCCAAGACCCTGAAAAGTGAGTGCAAAGTGCACCAAAGTTCCCCTAAGGACAAAGTAGTCGTGTTAGAGGAATAATGCAGGAAAGACACAAACCAGCAATGCAACAACTGTGGATTTCCAATCTAGGGTACCTGTGGAACAAGGGGACCAAGTCCAAAAGTCACAAGCAAGTCGGAGATGGGCAGATGCCCAGGAAATGCCAGCTGCGGGTACAAAGAAGCTTCGACTGGACAGAAGAAGCTGAGGTTTCTGCAGGAACGAAAAGGGATAGAGACTTCACCTTTGGTGGACGGATCCCACTCGCCATGGAGAGTCGTGCAGAAGTGTTTTCCCGCCGAAAGGACGCCAACAAGCCTTGCTAGGCGCAAATCGTGCGTTTGGCGTTTTTGGACGCTGCTGGGGCCCAGGAGGGACCAGAAGGTCGCAAATTGGACCTGAAGAGAGAGGGGACGTCGAGCAAGACAAAGAGTCCTCACTGAAGCAGGTAGCACCCGAAGAAGTGCCAGAAACAGGCACTACGAGGATGCATGAAACGGTGCTCGCCGAAGTTGCACAAAGGAGTCCCACGTCGCCGGAGACCAACTTAGAAAGTCGTGCAATGCAGGTTAGAGTGCCGTGGACCCAGGCTTGGCTGTGCACAAAGGATTTCCACCGGAAGTGCACAGGGGCCGGAGTAGCTTGCAAAGTCGCGGTTCCCAGCAATGCAGCCCAGAGAGGTGAGGCAAGGACTTACCTCCACCAAACTTGGACTGAAGAGTCACTGGACTGTGGGGGTCACTTGGACAGAGTCGCTGGATTCGAGCGACCTCGCTCGTCGTGCTGAGAGGAGACCCAAGGGACCGGTAATGCAGCTTTTTGGTGCCTGCGGTTGCAGGGGGAAGATTCCGTCGACCCACGGGAGATTTCTTCGGAGCTTCTGGGGCAGAGAGGAGGCAGGCTACCCCCACAGCATGCACAAGCAGGAAAACAGTCGAGAAGGCGGCAGGATCAGCGTTACAGAGTTGCAGTAGTCGTCTTTGCTACTATGTTGCAGGTTTGCAGGCTTCCAGCGCGGTCAGCGGTCGTTTCCTTATCAGAAGGTGAAGAGGGAGATGCAGAGGAACTCGGATGAGCTCTTGCATTCGTTATCTAAAGTTTCCCCAGAGACAGAGACCCTAAATAGCCAGAAAAGAGGGTTTGGCTACCTAGGAGAGAGGATAGGCTAGCAACACCTGAAGGAGCCTATCACAAGGAGTCTCTGACGTCACCTGGTGGCACTGGCCACTCAGAGCAGTCCAGTGTGCCAGCAGCACCTCTGTTTCCAAGATGGCAGAGGTCTGGAGCACACTGGAGGAGCTCTGGACACCTCCCAGGGGAGGTGCAGGTCAGGGGAGTGGTCACTCCCCTTTCCTTTGTCCAGTTTCGCGCCAGAGCAGGGGCTAAGGGGTCCCTGAACCGGTGTAGACTGGCTTATGCAGAATTGGGCACCTCTGTGCCCAAGAAAGCATTTCCAGAGGCTGGGGGAGGCTACTCCTCCCCTGCCTTCACACCATTTTCCAAAGGGAGAGGGTGTCACACCCTCTCTCAGAGGAAGTTCTTTGTTCTGTCATCCTGGGCCAGGCCTGGCTGGACCCCAGGAGGGCAGATGCCTGTCTGAGGGGTTGGCAGCAGCTGCAGTGAAACCCCAGGAAGGGCAGTTTGGCAGTACCAGGGTCTGTGCTACAGACCACTGGGATCATAGGGTTGTGCCAACTATGCCAGGATGGCATAGAGGGGGCAATTCCATGATCATAGACATGTTACATGGCCATATTCGGAGTTACCATTGTGAAGCTACATATAGGTAGTGACCTATATGTAGTGCACGCGTGTAATGGTGTCCCCGCACTCACAAAGTTCAGGGAATTGGCTCTGAACAATGTGGGGACACCTTGGCTAGTGCCAGGGTGCCCTCACACTAAGTAACTTTGCACCTAACCTTTACCAGGTAAAGGTTAGACATATAGGTGACTTATAAGTTACTTAAGTGCAGTGTAAAATGGATGTGAAATAACGTGGACGTTATTTCACTCAGGCTGCAGTGGCAGGCCTGTGTAAGAATTGTCAGAGCTCCCTATGGGTGGCAAAAGAAATGCTGCAGCCCATAGGGATCTCCTGGAACCCCAATACCCTGGGTACCTTAGTACCATATACTAGGGAATTATAAGGGTGTTCCAGTAAGCCAATGTAAATTGGTAAAATTGGTCACTAGCCTGTTAGTGACAATTTGAAAGTAATGAGAGAGCATAACCACTGAGGTTCTGGTTAGCAGAGCCTCAGTGAGACAGTTAGGCACCACACAGGGAACATATACATGCACACCTATGAGCACTGGGGCCCTGTGTGACAGGGTCCCAGTGACACATACATATAGGCCACAAACCTATGAGCACTGGGGTCCTGACCAGCAGGATCCCAGTGACACATAACAACCATACTGAAAACATAGTGTTTTCACTATGAGCACTGGGGCCTGGCTATCAGGATCCCAGTGAGACAGTGAAAACAGTGACAAACACCCTGACATACACTCACAAACAGGCCAAAAGTGGGGGTAACAAGGCTAGAAAGAGGCTACCTTCTCACACAACCCCCCCCCAAACGAAGGACAATAAGGCCAGTTGAGACTTTATTGTCTAAGTGGTGATAAGTAGAGAGTAGCTCTGCAATAGACTGGTTACTCCCTTTATCATCCACTATATGGTTACTTCCCTGTGGGGATGTAAACCACCCTGTTTGAAGTTTTTTAGCTAAGCAACAATGTGAAGATGTATTTTCAGAGTTTCTATCAGTAAGTTTTAGTTTAGAGCAGTGGGAATTGTCCACTGAACCTATTTGTAATGATGGGAATGCCAGACAGGGATGCTGTCTCAGAAAAGCCATAGCTGGGCAAAAACTTTGTCCAAATGGCTGGAAGAGAGAACAGGGATGCTGTTTCTCTTGAGTTGGAGCAGGGCAGGGATGCTGTCCTATGAGCTCCACACTAGGGCAGGGATGCTGTCCTAAGTGTTGTGAGGCAGTGCAGGGTTTCTGCACTAAAGTTTCTCTGGGAGGGTTGGAGGGATGCTCCATGTTAACTAAAATGGTGCTCTTTTTGTCACCAATGTTAGTTATCCCACAGAGATGTACTTCTACCTCAGGGAGTCCAGCTATGCCAGCTGATGATTCCCTTGGAACAGGTGCCACCCCAGGAGAGGTTTCTCCCACCACAGGAATGGTATCCTAAATGGTAGGGTGGTTAGGGGATACTGTGATACCCTTTTTACCTGTTGATGGAGAGGGACCCTGAGTTTTCAGGCCTTCTCTCCTTTGCTTTTTCATTTCACTTGAAATGAGAGGGAACAATTCCTCAGGGATGCCCAGCATGGCTGCATGGGCATAAAACTCTACATCAGCCCAACCTGAGGCCTCTAGGTCATTACCTAAGAGACAGTCTACAGGTAAGCTAGGTGATACCACCACCTGCTTAGGGCCAGTAACTCCACCCCAACTAAACTGAATTATAGCTAAGGGAAGAAACTTAGTGGAGTTATGGACATCAATAATCTTATACTGTTGTCCAATGATGTGTTGTTCAGGAGGCACTAGGTTTTCAGTCACCAAAGTGAAACTGGCACCTGTGTCCCTGTAGGCCAAGGCCTCAACACCATTTATTGAAACTGTCTGCCTGTACTTATCCATTGTAAGGGGACAAGCAGCCAGTGTGGCAAGGCCAATGCCACTAGGTGTGACAGAAACTGTCTTGGGACTGATTACATCAGTTTCCACTATGGACCCATAAGTGAACCCAACTACACCCTTTGCTTGACTGTTGCCAGCAGTCCCACCACTAGTACCACTACTGCTAGGGGCACTAGAGCTTGATGTATTAGTGGTGGTAGGCTCAGGGGGTTTACCTGGACAGGACTTATCCCCTGGCCTATGGCCTCTGTTTTTACACACAAAGCACCAAGGCTTTTTAATGTGTGCAGGTTGGGAAGAAGAGGAAGAATTTGTTTTATCCCCACCCTCTGAAGAGTGTTTAAGATTTGAAGTGGGATCTTTGGTTTTACCCTTATCCCCATGCTTATCTTGAGATTTTTCACCATCTTTCTTCTTATTGCCATCTTTGTTCCTCCCTGTATGAACTTTTCTGTTCACCCTTGTTCTGACCCATTTGTCTGCCTTCTTTCCCAATTCTTGGGGAGAGGTCAGATCAGAGTCTACCAGGTACTGGTGCAACAAATCAGACACACAATTATTAAGTATATGCTCTCTCAGGATTGTGTTATACAGGCTTTCATAATCAGTAACTTTACTGCCATGTAACCACCCCTCCAAGGCCTTCACTGAATGGTCAATGAAATCAACCCAGTCTTGTGAAGACTCCTTTTTGGTCTCTCTGAACTTTATCCTGTACTGTTCAGTGGTTAAGCCATAACCATCCAGGAGTGCATTCTTAAGAACTGTAAAATTATTGGCATCACTTTCTTTCACAGTAAGGAGTCTATCCCTACCCTTTCCACTAAATGATAGCCATAGGATAGCAGCCCACTGCCTTTGAGGGACATCCTGTACAACACAGGCCCTCTCAAGTGCAGCAAACCACTTGTTAATGTCATCCCCCTCCTTATAAGGGGGAACTATCTTGTGCAGATTCCTGGAATCATGCTCTTTTGCAGGATGACTATGGGGAATACTGCTGCTGCCACCATGGGTATCTAAACCCAACTTCTGTCTTTCCTTCTCTAATTCAAAAGACTGTCTATCCAAATCCAGCTGTTGCTTTTTAAGCTTCAGTCTGGTTTGTTCCACCCTCAATTTATTGAGTTCCCTCTCTAACATTCTGTCATCAGGGTTGGTGGGAGGGACATTCCTAGAAACAGAGCTATGATGGGAATGAACAGAAGGAGACCTGTCCCTTACAGAAGCCACTCTAACAGCTTGGTTAACAGAAACATTACTACCAGTATGGTGAGAATAAATGCTTTTGCTATGATGTGAGACAACACTATTTCTATGGTGTGGCTCATCATCATTACCATCTATGCTAGACTGTCTAGTAATGGGCAGGCTAGGGAGTTTCTTTCCTGAATCTTTTCCTGGGGGAGTCCCTGAATCAGATTGAGAACTATTAGGTACTTTTTCAACAGATGAGGCACCTATGGCCTTATCCTGTTCTTTAAGCATGTTAAGTAACAGTTCCAAGGAAGGATTCTTCCCTACACTCAAACCTCTCTCTATACAGAGACTCCTTGCTTTTTTCCAGCTAAGGTTGTCATATGCAAGTTTGGACAGATCAACATTTTGGCCTGTGCCAGACATTTTTTAGAGAGAGTTAAAGTGATAGAAAAAGAGAAAAAAGTTTTCAGAACTTTTTGGAAAGACAGAAAAAAACTTTTTAAACTTTTAAGAACTTTTTTGAAAGTTTAGAAGTACTTTTCAGCACTTAGAAAAGAGTGAAAAGAGGAAATGCAAAACTTTTTGGCTATGTGTATATACACTGACCTTGTTTTGTATATTTTTCTCTTATGAAAAGTACAATGACAAGAGTGGTAAGTAGTCTCAAGCACTTATCCCACCACTGCACAACCAATGTAGGAGGCTGGACTGGCTTGTAGTGAGTACCAAGGGGTACTTGCACCTTGCACCAGGCCCAGTTATCCATTATTAGTGTATAGGGTGTCTAGCAGCTTAGGCTGATAGATAATGGTAGCTTAGCTTAGCAGCTTAGGCTGAACTAGGAGACGTGTGAAGCTACTACAGTACCACTTAGTGTCATATGCTCAATATCATAAGAAAACACAATACACAGTTATACTAAAAATAAAGGTACTTTATTTTTATGACAATATGCCAAAGTATCTTAGAGTGTACCCTCAGTAAGGGGATAGGAAATATACACAAGATATATATACACAATAGCAAAAATATGCAGTATAGTCTTAGAAAACAGTGCAAACAATGTATAGTTACAATAGGATGCAATGGGGAAACATAGGGATAGGGGCAACACAAACCATATACTCCAAAAGTGGAATGCGAACCACGAATGGACCCCAAACCTATGTGACCTTGTAGAGGGTCGCTGGGACTATTAGAAAATAGTGAGAGTTAGAAAAATAACCCTCCCCAAGACCCTGAAAAGTGAGTGCAAAGTGCACCAAAGTTCCCCTAAGGACAAAGTAGTCGTGTTAGAGGAATAATGCAGGAAAGACACAAACCAGCAATGCAACAACTGTGGATTTCCAATCTAGGGTACCTGTGGAACAAGGGGACCAAGTCCAAAAGTCACAAGCAAGTCGGAGATGGGCAGATGCCCAGGAAATGCCAGCTGCGGGTGCAAAGAAGCTTTGACTGGACAGAAGAAGCTAAGGTTTCTGCAAGAACGAAAAGGGCTAGAGACTTCCCCTTTGGTGGACGGATTTCCCTCGCCGTGGAGAGTCGTGCAGAAGTGTTTTCCCGCCAAAAGGACGCCAACAAGCCTTGCTAGGCGCAAATCGTGTAATTGGTGTTTTTGGACGCTGCTGGGGCCCAGGAGGGACCAGGAGGTCGCAAATTGGACCTGAAGAGAGAGGGGACGTCGAGCAAGACAAAGAGTCCTCACTGAAGCAGGTAGCACCCGGAGAAGTGCCAGAAACAGGCACTACAAAGATGCATGAAACGGTGCTTGCCAAAGTTGCACAAAGGAGTCCCATGTCGCCGGAGACCAACTTAGAAAGTCGTGCAATGCAGGTTAGAGTGCCATGGACCCAGGCTTGGCTGTGCACAAAGGATTTCCGCCGGAAGTGCACAGGGGCCGGAGTAGCTTGCAAAGTCGCGGTTCCCAGCAATGCAGCCCAGCGAGGTGAGGCAAGGACTTACCTCCACCAAACTTGGACTGAAGAGTCACTGGACTGTGGGGGTCACTTGGACAGAGTTGCTAGATTCGAGGGACCTCGCTCATCGTGCTGAGAGGAGACCCAAGGGACCGGTAATGCAGCTTTTTGGTGCCTGCGGTTGCAGGGGGAAGATTCCGTCGACCCACGGGAGATTTCTTCGGAGCTTCTGGTGCAGAGAGGAGGCAGGCTACCCCCACAGCATGCACAAGCAGGAAAACAGTCGAGAAGACGGCAGGATCAGCGTTACAGAGTTGCAGTAGTCGTCTTTGCTACTATGTTGCAGGTTTGCAGGCTTCCAGCGCGGTCAGCGGTCGTTTCCTTATCAGAAGGTGAAGAGGGAGATGCAGAGGAACTCGGATGAGCTCTTGCATTCGTTATCTAAAGTTTCCCCAGAGACAGAGACCCTAAATAGCCAGAAAAGAGGGTTTGGCTACCTAGGAGAGAGGATAGGCTAGCAACACCTGAAGGAGCCTATCACAAGGAGTCTCTGACGTCACCTGGTGGCACTGGCCACTCAGAGCAGTCCAGTGTGCCAGCAGCACCTCTGTTTCCAAGATGGCAGAGGTCTGGAGCACACTGGAGGAGCTCTGGACACCTCCCAGGGGAGGTGCAGGTCAGGGGAGTGGTCACTCCCCTTTCCTTTGTCCAGTTTCACGCCAGAGCAGGGGCTAAGGGGTCCCTGAACCGGTGTAGACTGGCTTATGCAGAATTGGGCACCTCTGTGCCCAAGAAAGCATTTCCAGAGGCTGGGGGAGGCTACTCCTCCCCTGCCTTCACACCATTTTCCAAAGGGAGAGGGTGTCACACCCTCTCTCAGAGGAAGTTCTTTGTTCTGTCATCCTGGGCCAGGCCTGGCTGGACCCCAGGAGGGCAGATGCCTGTCTGAGGGGGTGGCAGCAGCAGCAGCTGCAGTGAAACCCCAGGAAGGGCAGTTTGGCAGTACCAGGGTCTGTGCTACAGACCACTGGGATCATGGGGTTGTGCCAACTATGCCAGGATGGCATAGAGGGGGCAATTCCATGATCATAGACATGTTACATGGCCATATTCGGAGTTACCATTGTGAAGCTACATATAGGTAGTGACCTATATGTAGTGCACGCATGTAATGGTGTCCCTGCACTCACAAAGTTCAGGGAATTGGCTCTGAACAATGTGGGGGCACCTTGGCTAGTGCCAGGGTGCCCTCACACTAAGTAACTTTGCACCTAACCTTTACCAGGTAAAGGTTAGACATATAGGTGACTTATAAGTTACTTAAGTGCAGTGTAAAATGGCTGTGAAATAACGTGGACGTTATTTCACTCAGGCTGCAGTGGCAGGCCTGTGTAAGAATTGTCAGAGCTCCCTATGGGTGGCAAAAGAAATGCTGCAGCCCATAGGGATCTCCTGGAACCCCAATACCCTGGGTACCTTAGTACCATATACTAGGGAATTATAAGGGTGTTCAAGTAAGCCAATGTAAATTGGTAAAATTGGTCACTAGCCTGTTAGTGACAATTTGAAAGTAATGAGAGAGCATAACCACTGAGGTTCTGGTTAGCAGAGCCTCAGTGAGACAGTTAGGCACCACACAGGGAACATATACATGCACACCTATGAGCACTGGGGCCCTGTGTGACAGGGTCCCAGTGACACATACATATAGGCCACAAACCTATGAGCACTGGGGTCCTGACCAGCAGGATCCCAGTGACACATAACAACCATACTGAAAACATAGGCCCTCATTCTGACCTTGGCGGGCGGCGGAGGCCGCCCGCCAAAGTCCCGCCGTCAGGTTACCGTTCCGCGGTCGAAAGACCGCGGCGGTAATTCTGACTTTCCCGCTGGGCTGGCGGGCGGTCGCCTTCAGGCCGCCCGCCAGCCCAACGGGAAAGAGGCTTCCACGATGAAGCCGGCTCGGAATCGAGCCGGCGGAGTGGAAGCTGTGCGACGGGTGCAGTTGCACCCGTCGCGTATTTCACTGTCTGCGCAGCAGACAGTGAAATACATGTAGGGGCCCTCTTACGGGGGCCCCTGCAATGCCCATGCCAGTGGCATGGGCACTGCAGGGGCCCCCAGGGGCTCCGCGACCCCCCCTACCGCCATCCGGATCCCGGCGGTCGGACCGCCGGGATCTGGATGGCGGTAGGGGGGGTCGGAATCCCCTCGGCGGCGCAGCAAGCTGCGCCGCCTTGGAGGATTCAATGGGGCGGCGGTACACTGGCGGGAGCCCGCCAGTGGTGCCGGTCCGACCGCGGCTTTACCGCCGCGGTCGGAATCCCCATTGGAGCACCGCCGGCCTGTCGGCGGTGCTCCCGCGGTCCTCCGCCCTGGCGGTCTTTGACCGCTAGGGTCAGAATGACCGCCATAGTGTTTTCACTATGAGCACTGGGGCCTGGCTATCAGGATCCCAGTGAGACAGTGAAAACAGTGACAAACACCCTGACATACACTCACAAACAGGCCAAAAGTGGGGGTAACAAGGCTAGAAAGAGGCTACCTTCTCACAGTGCTGAATTATCTGTTCAACTGATGGAATTGAGATTTAGACAAATAGCGATGATGAGGATGACCACGCTCCGGAGACAGTGTGAAACAGTAAATGAGGAATACCCTCTGATTAATTTCTTTCCGATATTTCAGTGAAAAACTTTCACCCTGATTTACAGGGAACAGTTAAAGAAAAGGTATGGGTTATGACAGGAAAGGAAGTAGGTCTGAAAAAAGGAGTTGAGCCAGTTAAATTTAATGTGAAGCCAAATGTAGTTTGCCCTCAGATTCTCCAGTACCACATGCCACAAGATGTTCGTGTGAAGGTCACCCAATTTTTTTTCGAATTTGTGAACCAAGGGGTTCTGAAGGAAGTAGAAAGCAGCTTATGTAATTCACTGATAATGGGACTGAAAAAGCCCTATGGGAAAGTTAGAATTGTCCAGGATTTGAGAAAAATAAATGATATTGTGATCAAATGTTGCCCTGCTGTGCCAAATCCAGCTGTGATAATGTTTCAGATTCCATGCAATGCTGAGTGGTTCACTGACATTGACCTGTTACAAGCCTTCTTTTCTGTGCCTCTTCATGAGGATAGACAGTTTCTCTTTTGTTTTACATTCTTAGACCGAGTCTACTGTTGGTGTCGAATTCCTCAAGGTTTTTTGGAATCACCTTTTATATTCAATCAGATCTTGAAATAGAATTTGGAGTTGTTGGAATTGCCTTCCCAATCGACCTTAGTAAAGTACATTGATGATTTGCTGATTGCTTCCAGAACAAGGGACGAGTGTAAACATGACTCGATTGCCCTATTGAACCATTTGGGAAAAAATGGACATAAAGTGTCCCCGGTGAAATTGCAGTACTGTCAGAAAGAAGTAAAATATTTAGGTCATCAGATTGAGAAAGGATTAAGGAAAACCTCCAGAGAGAGATAATTACAACCATATTACAGATGAATCCCCCGACCACACAGAGAGATGTCAGAATGTTTCTAGGGATGATAGGTTACTGCCGCTAATGGATCACCAATTTTTCAGTTATTTTGAGGCCATTGTAAGAGCTTACTCATAAACAGGTCACTGATCCGATAGTGTTACACCAGGATGGCATGAAAGCATTTTCTGAGTTGAGAGAATGCATGTGCAGAGCTCCAGCTTTAGGTATGCCTATTTACACAAAATCTTTCCCGTTGTTTTGTCATGAACGTGATGCATGTTCTTTGTCTGTCTTGACACAGGTCTATGGAAGCATAAACCTCCGAGTAGCATATTTTTCAGCTACTTTCGACCCAGTCGCAGCAGCCTTATCAGGTTGTTTGCCTCTAGTTGCAGCGGTTAGACAGAGCCTCACTCAGTGTGAAGGTATAGTGTTGGGACATCCTTTGACAGTTATGGTCCCTCACTCAGTTGAAGTTCTCCTTACCTGCACCAAGACTCAACATTTGACAGGTACAAGATTGACCCGTTACGAGACAGGTATTTTAGGATCACCAAATGTGTCAATGAAAAGATGTACAGTGCTAAACCCGACAACTTTGTTTAAAAATAAAAATGTTGAAATTGAAAAGTTAGAAGACATTGAGCATGATTGTCTTGAGGTAACAGATCTATGCACAAAACCAAGACCTGACGTTAGAAATACTCGATTGGAAGAAAATGACCAAATTGTTTTTGTTGATGGTTCTTGTCTGAGAGACAATGCAGGGACACTGTGAGCAGGATATGCCGTATGCACAATTTCTGGTATCCTGGGAGCGTCCCGGCTTCAAGGAGTGTATTCTGTACAAGTCAAAGAATTTGTAGCCCTTACTAGAGCATGTCATGTTTCTGCTCAGCTGAAGGTTACCATTATACAGATAGCCAATCTGGAGTTGGAATAGTTCATGATTTTGGGCAGTTGTGCTCTCAGAGAGGTTTCATTACCTCTTCTGGTTCACCAGTGAGAAATGGTGAGAGAATTAAGGAAATGTTGCATGCTATCCAACTGCCTGAAGAAATTACTGTGGTGAAATGCAGTGCACATCTGAAGTCACAGGACTTCATATCAATGGATAATGAATATGCGGATCAAGTCACAAGGATTTGCGCATTGAACTGAATATCGCTCAAAGAAAAACGGGAACTGTTACCAGAAGAAGAAGATGAAACATGTTCAAGATATGCATTGAAAATAATCGACACAATGAAAGAATTTAAAATGTTGCAGAATAATGTTAGCAGGGAGGAAAAACCTTCATGGAGCAAAATGCAGTGTGTGCAAAGACAAGATGAATTGTGTCTTTCAGATGAGGGTAAAATGGTTTTGCTTAATAGTCCATTGTCTCAAATGGCCAGATATTATCATGGTCAAGCACATATTGGGAGGGATGCCATGATTCGGTTGTCCAAACATGATTGGTTCAATCCAAAGTTTAGACAAGTTGCTGAAGAAGTTTGCCATCATTGTGTCATTTGCCAGTAATGAACGCGGGGAAAGGGACAGTGGTGAACTTGAGCCACATTGGAAGAGCAAGGGGTCCACTTAGCAGAATGCAATTGGATTTTATTAAGATGCCTATGTGTGGAGGTTTGAGATACGTGTTGGTGATTGTGTGCATTTTAGCCACTGGATTGAAGCATACCCTACATGTAGAAATGACAGCCTCACAGTTGCAAAACTACTGCTTAGGGAACTGAAACCAAGTTTTGGGTTTCCGATCTCTTTGAAACTAGGTAGTGGAAGTTACTTCAATAATGAAGTAATTAAATTAATGTGTGCAGCATTGAACATTGAGCAGAAGTTGCATTGTAGTTACCGCCCTGAAGCATTAGGACTAGTGGAGCAGATGAATGGTACCCTGAAGAGTTTTAAAAATGTGTGCGTCCACAAATTTGAAATGGCCTGACGCATTGCCTTTAGTTCTGATGACAATGAGAAACACTCCAGACAGAAAGACATGATTGCCGCTGCATGAGATTCTCCTGGGTCGAGCCATGAGGTTGCCAGCGGTGCCTGCAAATGTACTTGTGAACATTACAGATGATGTGGTGTTGGACTTCTGCAAAGGTCTGGCTGATGTGGTCCACTCTTTCTGTCACCAGGTGGAAGCCACCACACTGCCACTGATCTATGACCCAGGGCACAACCTGAGAGCCGGAGACTGAGTAGTGGTCCGGAAACACGTAAGGAAAACGTGTTTGGAGCCTTGCTGGAAATGCCTGTATCAAGTGGTAATGATGGCTACCACAGCTGTATAGTGCGCTGGAGTTCCAAACTGGCTCCATGCCAGTCACACGAAAAAGGTGACTTGTCCTTCGGACAGTGAAGAAGCCGCATTGTTGAAAGGATCAACAACGACAGAACAAGTCTCAGAAATGGAAGGAGAAGAAAGAGGAACTGAGACCGGATCTGAGCCCATTGAGGACGGTTCAGTCACTCCTGTGAGAGACGAAGGAGAAAGCATTCAAGGGGGTGACAATGAGCCTATCTCAATTGAGGCGACAGGAAAGCCTAGTCAGAGGAGGGCTTTCCCAGAAGCAGATGATTCTGAGAAATAAACAGAGCAATTGCTAGACCCTGAGGGGGAAGGAGTTGAGGTAGATCAAAGTCAAGGTGGTCTAACTCCTCCTGAACCAGTTGCAGGTCCATCAAGAGAAAACACCACAGATCAAGAAGAAGTCACAAGTTCAACACTGAAAAGAACATTGACCAAAGGTCAGCTGAAAGGAGATAAGTGGCCAAAGTCATAAGCAAAAAGAAAGGAAGTGGTTGTTGAGACAACAACCGTAGAAGATACAACAAGGAAAGAAGATCTGAGTGAAGAAAGTTGCAAGGAGATTGAAAGATAAAAAGAAAGAGAATAGCAAGTCGAAGATACGCAGGTCCTGAATGGGCATATGCAACTACAAATGATTGGCAGAAAGTGTTTTTGTCTTTTTGTTTTAATCAAGAAGTTCCAGGTCAATATTTTGGCAATTGAAGAAAAGTTAATGAATTGAACTGTTGAAACAATCTGTGAAAAAGTGCTAAGAGAAAAGAGACTGAGGAAATAACTGGATAAGACTTTGATAGACTGATTTGATTTTTAAAATCGATTTTGACAAAGCTGCTAACCGATTTTGACAAAAGATCCTGGAAGTGAGACTGAAAGCTGTGAATAACTGCTGAAAGAAGATTTTGTTTTTGATTTTTGCTGCAATTTTTCTAAATGTACCTTCTGTTTTCCGATTCTTTACAGATCATGAGTAACATTAGCCAGCAGAGTAGGGAGGATAGGGACTGTAAATACATGAGTATTGGCTTGGCAATTGTGTATGTGATATTGTTTTTGGTGTTGATTGTGGGTATGACTAATCTTGATAGGAGCAAAGCTAACCATACATCGGCTTTCGCTACAACTACTGCATTAACAGCGATAGAAAAATTTTAATTGGATGAAAAATATCTGCATGAGGGAACTAATACAAATGGGGAACTTTCTTCTAATGTCTTCTGTCCCTTGCTGAGGGAGTATGTTGAGATGATGGATATGAAGAGTTTTGGGTGTACACAAATTCCTTCATCAGTTTAAGAAGGAGTTACATATCATTGTTTGCCACTCGCATACGGGATAAGTTGTAGCCTGTTACTAACAAGGTTTTATAGCCAGGAGTACATTCAGTACTTCTATTCGAATCAGGATGTTGTGTCCTATAATTTGGTATTTGAGTAAAATAGCTAAGGATAATGACATAGTATTAGCTAGAGGATTTTTTGAGCTTACATTGACATTTGACACAGCTTATGCACATAGAAATAACTTGACATGCTTGCTTACACCAGTAGAGAAAAGCTTCTTAGATCACACAGATGACAGGAGAAAGGCATTAAAAGACAAATTAGAAAAGGGTTTAGAGAAAAGAACTTACACAAATGATTATGCTTAGAGTGCAATAAAAACACAAGGGAAATTTGCTTTAGATGCACAACACCTGGGGAAGCTTGGTATAGATAGGCCTAAATCACGCATTGACAGTTTATTTATGAGAACAAGTGAATGCAGGCATGTGTTTTTGTTTCAGAGTAAGTGGACGTATATGCTAATGGGCAGGATCCAGCACTTCCTAGTATATATTACATCTGTGGTCTCAATGCTTATTACTGTCTTTCAAGAGGATGGTATGGCACATGCTATTTGGGGTTAGTTTTCCCAAAAATGTATCAACTGGATGATTTAAAGAAATTTCTGAAATTTACTGAATTACATTGTGTTAGACAGAGGAGGGAGTCTCCTTCTAGTGTAGCGGGAGATATATTTGGAGCAATAATTCCTTCAGTAAGAGTTGTTTTCAACTCAATAACGATTTGAAAGTTGTCTACTATTGTGGATAACACGCTGACAATTTTTTTAGGAGCTATACTCCTGATGGATACTGAACTAGCCGCTGAAAGAGTTATGACTCATTAAGGCAGACCTGTTGTAGACATTCTTTTAACGAAAAATGGTAGAGTTTGCAAAATGCTAAATTCTAGACATTGTTGTTTATATATTCCTAATAATAGTAAAGAAATTAGAAGCCTACTTACTAATCTGACTAATAAAAGTGCTGTTTTGAAAGAATTAAAAGAACAAAGTGTTTGGGAGAAAGTTGGCAAAGGTTTTGCTTCAGTGGGAAATTGGCTCAGCAACATTTGGAATGGGATACTATTGAAAATAATACAAGAGAAATTGATCATTGTGGTTTGCCTAGTTGGAATATGGGGAATGTGTAAACTATGAAAAGGAATTACATTGAAGAAAGCAAAGAATAATCAGAGGAGGGAAGAAAAGAAAATGGAAAAATTGTTTAGGGAAAATTTGAAGGGAGAACAAAAGTATGAAGAGATTGAAAATTGAAAAATTTGTGAGGGAAGATTTAGTGTAATGACACATTTAGGCCCATATTTATACTTTTTGACGCACAACTGCGCCAACGCAGTTGTGCGTAAAATTTTTTTACCGCCGGCTAACGCCATTCCAAAGCACCAAGCGGGCGCCGTATTTATTGAATGACGTTAGCCGGCGCTGCGGACTGGTGTGCGTCAAAAAAAATGACTCACACCAGGCAGCGCCGGCGTAGGGGAAAATGGAGGTTGGGCGTCAAAAAATGGGGCAAGTCAGGTCTGAGGCAAAATTTTGGCCTCAACCCGATTTGCGCCATTTTTTTCGACGCCCAACCCCCATTGAAATGACTCCTGTCTTAGCAAAGATAGGAGTCATGCCCCCTTGCCCAATGGCCATGCCCAGGGGACTTATGTCCCCTGGGCATGGTCATTGGGCATAGTGGCATGTAGGGGGGCACAAATCAGGCCCCCCTATGCCACAAAAAAAACAAAAAAAAATACCTACCTGAACTTACCTTTCTTTCCCTGGGATGGGTCCCTCCATCCTTGGGCATCCTCCTGGGGTGGGCAAGGGTGGCAGGGGGTGTCCCTGGGGGCATGGGAGGGCACCTCTGGGCTCCTTCCGAGCCCACAGGTCCCTTAACGCCTGTCCTGACCTAGGCGTTAAAAAACGGCGCCCATCAGGCTGGGGCGCCGTTTTTTAAGGCCTGCCCCCTCCTGTGCGTCAAAATGACGTCACAGTATAAATATGGGGCACAGGCCTTAAAGTCATTTTTTGGAAAAGAACGCCTACCTTGCATATAATTAACACGAGGCTGGTTCCCCCTTCCAAAAAATGGCGCACATGGTGGAACTTTGACGCCTGCTGCGTCGGACGTCAAAGTATAAATATGGGGCAGGGTTTGCGCCGAATGTGCGTCATAAATTTTGACGCACATTCGGCGCAAACAGAGTATAAATATGCCCCTTGGTCGTCTGAGGAGGGATTGCTAGCGCAGGAGTTTTACCAAGAATTATTAATGAATATTCATGTACACTGAGTGTTGAAATTGCATAGAGATTGTATTAATAACATAGGGAAAAGTATGCACGCATTTGAAAATGTAATCACGAAGAGTGTCCGCCAATGTTCACAAAATGTTTATTATTGGCATTATTATTATGAAATATTGAGCAAATGTTTTATACATCATATTTAGGGTTAAGCATTATGTGTTAGCTTTATTAATTGAAAGCCTTCACTTAGCAGAGGTATTGGCCTAGTTGCATATGGCCTAGTTGCATGGCCATATGTCAAACTGTATTTCTGCAAAAGTGTCTAAAATAATGTCTGCCTAAAAAAATCAAACTGTACATTTCCACTGGCTGACCAAATGTGTAACAGCTGAAAGTTTTCTCATGAGAACTGCTTGCTAGAAGATGTTGTTCCTGTCAGTCAAAACAATGTTAATGTAACGTGTGATACTGACTTTCTCAGGAGAGAACAATAACCGTACTGACTAGAGCAAAAGCTGCAACAATATTGTTTCCTGATGAGCCAGATGATCAGGACATTGCTAACGGACCAATCTTCGAGATGTGAACTATGTAATACTAGAAATCACTAATCTGGTGTTTTAATATTATTGGACAAAGTGTTAACATGCAATCCCTTGACTAATTGGGCTTTGGGGAGTAGTTTTTGGAAATCTAACTTAGCTGAACTTCACAGAGGTAAAGTCACTCATGTTTGCCCCCTTCTCTCAGCATTTCGCATATTGCCATTTGTCACTGCCAATCGTTGCGAACTGCCCAACGAGTCACTTTGGCTCGAGTATTTGACTATTTGCGTCTTGACAAGAGACTTTGATTAATTTTAATGATTAAAGACTTTGCCCTTTTTGAACTTTGACTGATGCCTGGCTGAGCAAACTGATGTCCTGAGGACGAAGACTGACTCTGCTTGCTGATCCATCTAAGGACTAGGTATAAGCCCTTAATTATTATTGTCATATCTATTTGCTTTTTCTTTCTAGGTACCAACCACAATATTAGCCATAGTTAGATGTTTTCCAAATTTAAGTTGACCAAATTGTTTTGCATGCAGACCAACATACTAATGCTGATCTGATATTAGATAATGAGTACACTAAGGAAACCTGCTATATGAACTAACAATTGAGGTCCTTTCTTTGTTGAATCTAAATGCACATGATATCATTTGCGCAGATATTCTGGTTATTAATTTGCACCACAATATCAGAGTGTGTAGTAGCACAAGCCTTGATTAGATTGCGATTCCTCCGCAGATATGGACCGCCAGTATTGTTTCTGTATGTCTATCATTTGATAATGAGATTAATTTATGTGACTCTAGCATTGTTAATATAGGGAAATAAATATTCTAACCTTTTAACCAAAGTTGTGGTTATCATGACTGAAAGGTCATGGTGCATCAATTACTGTCTCCTATTGAATACTGACATTATTGATTATTGTTGATAATTGATGTTAAGAATTTACATTTGATACCTGATTAGTGATGGTAAGGGCCTATATGGTGGTAACATCTCAAGAGTTGGTCAAAAGGTTCATCGACCTATTGACACCCCCTTGTAAGTTTACTAATTAAGGTTCAGACGCGCTGTGCAAAGTAGATATACACAAAATGTATGGGGGAGTGTTACTTCCGTCCCCCTGTATAAGCATGCATTGGAAAGTGAGTCAAACTGAGAGCTTCGATGTGCGCACAGTTAGTAAATGGTTGAGAGGCAATTACAATGTGGCCTGCAAATGAGGGATGTCCTCTATTGAAGTAATGTAATGCGGTATAGTTCTTCCATATACTGTAATGTAGAAGAGTAAAGGGAAAGAGCAACAGTAAAAGGCAAAGAGTGACAAAGAGTACCAAAAAGACAACAAAAAATACAAAAAGAACATCATAATCAACACCCACTTCCACCCCTCCCCAGAAATGCATTTCTCGCATTTCCCCACCCCTCATTTAGTTGGGACACGGTGGGCCACGAGCAGACTGAGGCGGTCATTCTAACCGCGGCGGGCGGCGGTAACCTGCCCGCCATGCGGGAACCACCATTTGGCCGCTATGCGGTCAAAAGACCGCTGTAGCCATTCCAACCTTCCCGCTGGGCCGGCGGGCGCTAACCATGTTAGCGCCCGCCGGCCCAGCAGGAAGGAGGCCTGCAACACTGAAGCCGGCTCCGAATGGAGCCGGCAGTGTTGCAGGCGTGCGATGGGTGCAGTTGCACCCGTCGCGCTTTTCACTGTCTGCTAGGCAGACAGTGAAAAGCATGCTGGGGCCCTGTTAGGGGGCCCCTGCACTGCCCATGCCAGTGGCATGGGCAGTGCAGGGGCCCCCAGGGGCCCCAGGACACTTGTTCCCGCCAGCCTCTTCCTGGCGATGAAAACCGTCAGAAACAGGCTGGCGGGAAGGGGGTCAGAATCCCCAAGGCAGCGCTGCCCTGACGGATTCGCCCAGCTGGGGGTAAACCGGCGGGAAACCGCCAGCCCCGGTTTTCTGACCGCAGCTTTACCGCCGCAGTCAGAATGGGCAAGGAAGCACCGCCAGCCTGTTGGCGGTGCTTCCGTCATTCGCGGCCCTAGCGGACCGCCAGGGTCGGAATGACCCCCTGAATCTAATACCAACAATCCTACATCAAAAAAAAGTGCATAGCTTATTGCCACCTTTCACTCAAAAGAAACAACTTTGGAAAGTGTTTTTTGTAAACACATTTTATTGATTTTACAATTTCGTAACAGCTCCCCAACTGAAGTGCACTAAATTGTATTATTGCAGTATTGCTAAGGTAGTCTCTGCACATCCGCTAGTCTTTGTCCACTTGGTGAGACCGATCTGCAACTTCTCAAATTTCCGCATGTGTAATGGTCATATTGTAGACATGCAATATATATTCATTAGTGCACATGTTACTCTGTTCAGCGATCAAGAGTCACATCCTAACATAGCAGTGTGATCCCTTTCTACCACCCCTTGCTCCCTCTCTCCCTCTGCACCCGCCCGCTCCCTGCCCCACGCTGGTTTGTCTGGTTGCGCCTGTGTCTAAACAGCTTCTCTGCCCATCCCTGGATTTGTCTGCTCATGGGGTAGGCACATGTTCAGGTCTCATCCCCATTAATTGCTCACTGCGATGGAGGTGTCTCTACCTAGCGCAGCTGACGTGAGGTGATTAGGTTATTCCGACTGGGGTGGGGCTCTAACTCCTCCTGCAACACTATTACTATCTGTTCCCAGGCTGACGTTAGATCTGGGGATCAGACCCCCGCGCCAGCTCTCGTTTCATGACCATCCCTTCAATCTCTGCCCATCACCTGAGCTCCCTTTTCCATCTGTAGACGTTGGGAGCCATGGAATTCTTCAAATTATTTGTTAATTCACGTTTGGCCAGGATGTATGCTAAGTCTTGGAATTTGCTAGTTGCCCTGGCCTCAGCAGTATGGGGGAACCAGTGTAATAAACAGTAGGCCGAAGTGCAATCCACCTTGCGCTCGATGACTCCCGTTACATATGCAGTCACTTCTTTCCAGTATTCAGTCAAGTGGGGGCAAGACCAAAGCATGTGGATTAGATCTGCTGCCTCCTCCCCACATCTACGGCATTTCGCCTCTAGAACATGTAAGTGCTCCCGGAGCCTTTTCGGTGTGAGGTACATCCTATGTATAATGTAGTAGTGTATGAGTTGAAACCTGGCGTTTCTGGAGACCTTCAGGGCTCTGTCAATATCAGATCCCAGGTCTCCTCCGATATAGGGGTCCCTAGGTCTGTCTCCCATTTTTGTCTCAGAGCAGCCAAGGGGCGCATCATTCCCACGCGAAGTGTCCTATTTAACCCAGAAATGGCTTTTTGTGTGCCGTCGGAGGTCAGTATAAAAGCACTAGGTCTATGAAGTGGTGGTTCTTCGCCTCGTAGACTCCAGAACCGGTGGATAGTGTGTGTCAATGCCCAGTGTAACAAAAAGTGTCCCCCTGGTAGGCCATGAGCCTGGTGAAAGTCTTCAAATGGTAATAGATTAGCATCACAGTAGAGATCTCCCATTTGTACAGCCCCTGCCTCTTCCCAAGTCGCCAGTTCCCTCCAATCTCCCGCCCCAGGAAGCCATTTTAACCAAGTCATCAATATCTTGGGAGTGCAAGGAATGGTCGCACGCATCTTGCAAAGGCATAAACTCCAACATCGGCGGAACACCTGAGTCTCCAAGGTAAGTGTGCGGTCTGGCCGACTCGGATTAAAAAATATGCCTGCCAGTGTCGGATTTGGGGGGGGTCGCGCCACCCCCACCGCTTTATTCGGACCTGCTCTCATCAAACCACCTGGTAAACCACTATAATTGTGCTGCCAAGTAACATGTCTCAAAGTCTGGGACCGCCAGGCCCCCCTCCGCTCTATAACAGCGATTCCTGGAGTAGTCTGCGGTTGATCGGATGGCCAGAAGCTTAAGCAGAGGATGCAGAGGATTCCTGGAGGAGACGTGAAAGCTGAATCTGAGGAAACACCCAGAGGATAGACCCTAAATAGCCCTGAAAGGGGATTGACCGCCTACCCAGGTATGCAACTATCAGGAGGGGTCTCTGACGTCACCTGCTGGCACTGGCCTCTCACAGGTCTCCAGAGTGTCCCCACACCTTGGAATCCAAGATGGCTAATGCTGGGGACACACTGGAGGAGATCTGGTCATCACCCCTGGGGTTGTGATGGACAGGGGAAAGGTCACTCCCCTTTCCTTTGTCCAGTTTCTAGCCAGAACAGGGATTTACTAAGCTGGTGTACACTGGCTTATGCAAGGAGAGAACAATCTGTGCCCTTCAAAGCATTTCCAGAGCCTTTGGAAGGTTACCCCTCCCAAGCCTGTAGCACCTATTTCCAAAGGGAGAGGGTGTAATGTCCTCCTACCAAAGGAAACACATTGTTCTGCCTTCCTGGGGCTGAGCTGCTCAGGCCCCAGGAGGGCAGAAACCTATCTGTGAGGTGGCAGCAGCTGGGACTGCAGAGGAAAGTTCAGAGAGTGGGTTTGGCAGTACTGGGGGTTCATGGTGGAGCCCATAGGATGCATGAGATTGCCCCCACAATACCAGATTTGGAATTTGTGGACAATTCCATGATCTTAGACAGCCCACATGGCCATATTCGGAGTTACCATTGTAAAGCTACATATATGTATTTACATATATGAATTGCACTCGTGTAATGGTATCCCCGCACTCACGAAGTCCAGGGAATAGGCCCTGGACAACATAGGGGCACCTTTGCTAGTACAAGGGAAGCCTCACACTTAGTAACTTTGCACCGAGCCTTCAGTAAATGAAGGTTAGACATATAGGTGACTTATAAGTTACTTAAGTGCAGTTAAATGGCTATGAAATAGTGTGTGTGCTATTTCACTCAGGCTGCAGTGGCAGTCCTGAAGAAAGGTTTGCCTGAGCTCCTCATGGGTGGCAAAAGAAATGCTGCAGCCCATAAGGATCCCCTGGAACCCTAATCCCCTGGGTACCTAGGTACTACATACTAGGAACATATAAGGGGGGTCCAGTGCGCCAATTGGAATTGGAATATGGAGTCAATAAACTATGGTGACACATTTGGTAAGTAGAGAGAGCATAAGCATTGGAGTTCTGGTTAGCAGAATTTCAGTGAAACAGTTCAGCAAACTGACAACACACACATAGGCCACAAACTATGAGCACTGTGGTCCTGGCTAGCAGGATAACAGTGTGACAGGCAAAACACAATGACAAATATGGTTTCAACTATGAGCACTGGGGTCCTGGCTCGCAGGATTCCACTGAGACAGTAAAAACACTCTGACACACACTCACAAACAGGCCAAAAAAGGGGTTAACCATGCTAGAAAGAGGCTACTTTCTCACAGTGTCCACTTGGGACATTTGAATCCCCCCTAAGATAACCCACCTGGGCACATGCATAACACTAACCCCCCCCCCCTCCGCAGGTTTCCCTTTAGGAAACCATGGCTTCTTTTCAACTGGGGGCTGGGAATCCTTACCCTGGGAACTAGGTTGGGGCCCTTTAGAGAACTCCCCCTGTTTACCCTTACCCCCTATTCTTCAGAGAGGGACCCTGCCAACCCTTGTCGTGTCCTCCTCCATTCCTCCTCTGTACCCCGGTGCTCTCCCAATGGTTTGTTTCCTACATAAGATTCCTGTGGTCAATCAGCTTGCTATCAGTCAGGTGCTGGAGCAGTTCTGAAAACAAAGACTATATAAGTGCTCCCAAGCAATTAAGTTGTAAAGCCCCTCATAAGTTGTTACCTTCCTGCCCTTCACCCAACCATCCAGTGACCTGCAGAAAGAGACAACACATTCTAATTGGGATTTCTTCTTTTTGTAGGACCTAAACTTGTCCTTGTTCTGATCATGGGTGAGACCATAACTTATTAGTAGGGCATCCTTAATGATAGAGTAAGTGAGTGCCTGAGGATCCCCTCAAGGTGTCAGAGTATCACTCCCCTGTACCCCAAAGTGCTTCCACAGACCTCCTCTCCAATGTGCTTCAGGGACCATGTTTATGTGGAGAGCAGACTCATACCCCTTAAATCACAAGTAGACATCATCCTTCCTCTTATAATCCTTTACCAGGTCTTTGCGAATGTACCCCCTCCTTTCAGGCTGCAGTGCGGTACTGCTGCCACCATCTCTATTAGACTTGCTCCTCTGATCTAGTTCCCTTAAATTAAGCTCAAGAGTCAACAGTATCTTATTTTCCTCAATGACCAGCCTCCTCTCCTCCATCTCCATTTTGAGTTTCTGCAACTCAAATCAGTGCACTCTCTCTGCCTGTCTGTCCTGCAACTCTTCAGGAGTCAGACCTTAGAGGACACACTGCTACCCACCCTGGAGAACCTCCCCCCCAGGCAGTACAGGTACCTCTACTACACCCTCATGGCTGTTTTGCACCTCCTCACCCTCACTCTCCTCCTCTGTGTGCCCCCCAGCCTCGTTGGCTATCACCCAGGCCCTCAGTGCTTTTGCATCTCCTCCTTCCTGGCAGAGCTCCAAATGGGACAGGCAAGATCCTTACTGAACTGTTTCAGTTGGGCACCTATATAACTCTCCAACTTCTCCAACTTAAAAGCAGCTCCAGCTGGTGCATTTCCAGACTGAGTCATTATGGCAAGTCAAAAGCCAAAGTTCCAAAGCAGAACAAAGAGTTCCCAAAGCTAAGTTCCAAAGTCAAATAATGAAAGTAGATGAGGTCCAAGAGGAGAAAAAGCAAAATCACAAAAACAAATGGTAAGTGGGTATGTAATGGTCTGCACTGAAAATAGCAGTGGACACATAATCACTGTATGTCAAGTACAACTGCAAGTTCAATCTTCACCGCTGACCATCATTGTTAGAAATTGAGTCTTTGGTTGGAAATCAGGTTATCCCCTGTCCAAGCAAGGACCCTCACTCTAGACAGGGCAAGGGAGAAACACACCTGGTTAACCCCTGCTCACCTCGCTTGGTTGCTTGGCATGAGCAGAAAGGCATAACCCAGAGACAATGTGTAAAGTATTTGTACCAACACATAGTACTACAGTAAAAACACTACAAAATGACTCAACACCAGGTTAGAAAAATAGCCAATATTTATCTGAGCAAAAAAAGACCAAAATGACAAAAATCCAATATACACAGTTAAAAGTATGAATTTTTAGAAATAAAACATCAATAAAGCGCTCAGAAACATAAATGCTTCAAATTGGTGATAGGACGGTGTCGTGACGGAGTCGTGCCCAACAATCCGACGCCAATGGCGCCGGTCACTGAGTCACACAGACCCCCAGATACAGAACGTTGTGAAAAAGAGGAAACAAGCTGGTGAACGGAGTTGGAGATCACAGCATCGCTGGATCCGAGGCAGCATCGGTTCCACTGCTGCAGAGCGAAGGAGCTGAGGCTTCACAAATAGGCGTTGGGTCCTTGTGCGGAGTGGTGGATGTGAGGCAGTGGCGGTGCAAACCATTGGATCCGTGCACTTCTGGCAGAGTCGGTATCCAGTGGTCACGACATGGTACAGCGACTTCATCAGAGTTTTAGACTTCAGGGAGGCTGCAGCGGCGTCGGGCCTGCGGGGTCATCGCACTCCAGTGAGGACCATGGTTTCGGTTGCAGGCGGCATCACGGGATTCGGCACTGCAGTCAGTAGAAAATCGTCCGAAGTCAAGATCCTCTTGATTTTCTGACAGATTCTTCTTTCAAGGGCCCACGGACTGGATTAGGCACCACATGTCAGGGCAGGAGTCTCAGCAGAGAGACCAGGTGCTGGCAGAGAAAGTATTTGATGGCCCTGAGACTTCGAAACAGGGGGCAAGCTCAGTCCAAACCATTGGAGAATCTTCTCAAGCAGGAATAAACCACAAAGTCCAGTCTTTGTCCCCTTCCTCAGGCAGAAGCAGCAACTGCAGCATAGCCCAACAATCCACAGTCACAGGCAGGGCAGCACTTATCCTCAGCTCTTCAGCTCTTCTCCTTGACAGAGGTTCCTCTTGGTTCCTTAGGAAATCTAGGGGCAGATTTATACTTTTTGACACAAACCTGGGTTAGCCTGTTAGTGCCATTCCATGGCGCCGTCCCGGGGCCATATTTATGGAATGGCACTAGCAGGTGCTAAGGCCCTGTTAGCATCCTTGCAAGGATGCTAACAGGGCCGGGGAGACGTAGTGGGAACTGGGGCTTGTGCACCAAATTATGGCACTACACTGTTTAGAGGCTAAAAAATTGCCTCTAGGAAGTGTAGTGCCATTTTCTGGCACACAAGCCCCATGGACGTGGCTTCTGTCTTAGTAAAGACAGGAGCCATGCCCACCATCCCAATGGCCATGCGATTTTTCACTCTTTATATTTCAGCAAATGATTTGCTGTATACCCGTTATAGAATGAAAAAAAACTGCAGGGTGCAGCTCATTTATTGGCTCTGGATACCTAGGGTTCTTAATGAACCTACAAGCCCTAAATATCCCCGCAACCAGAAGAGTCCAGCAGACGTAACGGTATATAGCTTTCAAATATCTGACATTGCAGGGAAAAGTTACAGAGTAAAACGTAGAGAAAAATTGCCGTTTTTTTTCACCTCAATTTCAATATTTTTCTTTTTCAGTTGTTATTTTCTGTAGGAAACCCTTGTAGGATCTACACAAATGACCCCTTTCTGAATTCAGACTTTTGTCTACTTTTCAGAAATGTTTCGGTTTCTGGGATCCAGCATTGGTTTCACGCCCATTTCTGTCACTGACTGGAAGGAGGGTGAAAGCACAAAAAATCGTAAAAATGGGGTATGTCCCAGTAAAATGCCAAATGTGTGTTGAAAAATTGGGTTTTCTGATACAAGTCTGCCTGTTCCTGAAAGCTGGGAAGCTGGTGATTTTAGCACAACAAACCCTTTGTTGATGCCATTTTCAGGGAAAAAACCACAAGCCTTCTTCTGCAGCCACTTTTTCCCATTTTTTTGAAAAAAATGAAATTTTCACTGTATTTGGGCTAATTTCTTGGCCTCCTTCAGGGGAACCCACAAAGTCTGAGTACCTCTAGAATCCCTAGGATGTTGTAAAAAAGGACGCAAATTTGGCTTGGCTAGCTTATGTGGACAAAGAGTTATGAGGGTCTAAATGCGAACTGCCCCAAATAGCCAAAAAAAGGCCAGGCACAGGAGGGGGAAAAGGCCTGGCAGCGAAGGGGTTAAGGAACTCATTATACTTTTTTAGTGCCGCATTTGCGTCGTTTTTTGACGCAAAATCGCCGCACACTTACAAAATATAAATGTATTTTGTAAGTGTGCGCTGCTTTTGCCTCAAAAAATGACGCAAATGCGGCGCTAAAAACGTAGAAATATGGGCCGAAATGCCTCATTCTGTATTTCGCACCAGAGTGCAAGGGAGTTATCATTTCAGGTTCTAAGAGTTCACGTCTGCTGAACATGGAACTGCTAGAATAACCTCCTGCGTCTTCAAAGTCTGCTGTACTACTCTTTTGTTTGGGCTCTGAATTTTATTCCACTCGAGGGTAGAATCTTTTTCAAAACATTACATCCCGTGGACTGCACTGCATTTGGGCCAGCTTAATTTCTCTGGGAAAAGGGCACTGTGAATACCCTTGGTGCACGTTATGATCCCGACCGTCCGTTTTTGGAGAATGACAAGCTTTTCCTTTTCAGTACTGGCACACACTCTCTTGAAAGCACTTTCTAACATCTATTGCAAAAACCGTGACTTTCTTTCCTTTTGTAAATGCATCAAGATGTCTCTCTTTAATTTTTTCCACAATAAGGGAAAATAGTCATGCAACAATGTATAATTTCTCTGAGCCAACAACACCCCAGGGGACTATTAGAAATAATATCTGCCATTAGTAATTACTCTGGGCCACATTCCAATTTATCGTTTTTAGCCCATCTCTACCCTTACAAATGTACGGGACAGGAAATGAACCCGAAAAGGGTAGGGAGCAGTTTTCATTCTTCCAATGGAAATGCCAAGATGGACGTTCTCCAATGGCTAATTTGAGCCGGTGTTTACAGGTGGGGCCCACTAACACTCATTATTTGGGACCGGCACTTATTTCACTGCATTAGACATTTACGATTTCAAGTAGGGGGAAAAACACAAAGTGGAGCACGGGAGGAAAATAATGACTGAAAACCCGTCACAAAGTGAGACAGAAGGAACTTGCAAAACTGGGAGATTAACAGACTGGGTGTGAGTGCCTTGTAATGAATTAAAGAGGCATGAAATGGGTTCAAGACTTCACAGCATTGATAGCTGGCATGTTGACTTATAATAACACCGCCGCGGGCTTCTGAGCAGAACTTTGTGCACCATCACTCATTCTTTGACAAAGAAGGCACTGCCTGGTAGTTCATTTGCAGCCTGTTCCGTGCGCCCGACTATGCATATTAAAGGTGCAGGGTTCTGTGAATCCTATCAAATAGCCATTTCCTGCTTTGGCAGATTTGTTAATCTGTCACAGTGAGTTTAGGACGCAGAGCATTTGGTATTCAAAAATACTGAGTTGTGGCACACATATTGTACATCAGGCTCTTAAAATCTGCCCCTACGCCACATTCCCCGGGTCACATTTTGATTGTTGTCCCTGTCACTCCCCAAGAGTCTTAGCCTAAAGAAGATGTGTTTTTCAATTTAACCCATTTGGCAGTGTTGCCTGTTTGGTTCTTGAGGTTCCAGGGACAATAGGCAGTACTTATTTCAGGGTTTGCACATTGCCCATGAATTACCGAAACCTTAAAATAATTAATATCAAAGTTGCACTATGATTATATTTATAAAATACCTTTCTAAATCTATAAACCCAACTCCCGTTCCTAGAAAAGAGAATGCTTTTAAATGTTACAATCATTAACATTTCGACTTGTTAGGCAACCGGAAATAAACACTTGTACCTGGCTCTGTGATACCTTCCCCAAAAGAAAATAGCATTTTTGCATCTTTAACTGCAGTGCAGTATTTTTTCTGCCCTGGATTTGGCCGAAGTGCACACATGGCCACCTTGGGGATATGTAGACCTGCTCTAACCAGATTGTGATTTTAGATTATCCCTTCCTGTGTCAGTGCATCGATATGTCTGCTTGATCTCATGTCTACTTCTGTATGGCATCTGCCTTACAGGCACAGTCAGAGATTACAGCCGATTTTATTTTCGGACCTTGTGTGTTCCTTAGGATTTAACAAGTAAATATGTACTTTCACTCTTCATGGTCCGCTAGACCTGTAGGCGAAATTGGTTTATGCATACACTTGGAAAGGGGTGTTCCTTTGCTCTCCTAAGCTATTGAACAAAGAAATATTTTCCAAATGGGTGTGAGGAGCGTGCAACCAGAAGTAAACAGAACTGTACACTAGGTGAAAAGTGAAGTGACTCTTGTTTTACAAGATCCTGCGCATACATGCGAGTGTTTTTTCTCTTTGAGCTATAAAAACACTGTTAGAAGACATCGGGTGTCATTCTAGATTAATGTAAGGCAAGTCTTTTTTAATACCACGAGAGAGGACATTTTGAACCTTCAACGCAATGCATAAGCAATTTATCTGTACTATTAAGTTGAACTCCTAAGCAATGTAAATGATAAGTGTTACGATTACCCAATACCCTGCCTTTATTTGAATCCCTGTATTTGGATGTATAATACTGCTCCTGTTACATAGTAACACCATAGGGTGTGGTTTTTACCAGGTGTGGTATTTCCTCCTGATCCTCAGGTTTTGTTTTGCTTCTTTTTAACGCACAACCCAAGTTGATTGAGTAGGAGCCTTAGATTTACTTTCTTTATGAGCAATTTTCCATTCACATCTTATCAGTATTTTTCCAGGTGGAATTTGGAGGTGAAAAATAATAGATGTGCAATCAAATTGTAGATGCAAATGGTCTGATGTACAAGTGCTAATGCTTTGCCAAAAAGTTGCATTCTGATTTGCAAGTAATAAATTTGAGTATAACTATATATGGAGGGGCATATTTATCATAGTGTTGCATGGCCCTTGCATCACCCAAGGGAGCACAGTGGTGACACAGCATTAAAGTAAGATTTACCAAGCCATGCAAGGCTACCTTGTGTGGCCCTGAGTGGCTTGATACATTTGGGATAACACAAGACAGCACAAATCAATGCCTTGCATTAGTGTGCCCCAGGTAGGCATTCCCTGGGTGGAGTGTAGATGTTCCCACACATCCACCCATGGATTTTAACACATTCCCAAATTTTCCATTAGCATTAGACCTGGGAATGAGTCAAAATGTGAGGCCTCCCCAGGGGAGGCCTAACAAGAGAAATATCATTATTTATCCTTATTTTTTACTCTTTTAACATGTGCTGCATTCTGCAACACAGAGAAAAGAAAATGCCTCTGAGGATTGTTTTCCTGCAGGAAGGTGTCTTTTCCTGCACAAAATCAATAATGTCTGCAATTCTGGCACCCTTGCACCGTGACGCAAGGCTACCTGCATTGATGCTAGTCAACCAAAAAGGTGCCTGTGCAAGGAAAGGACAGGAAAGTACCATATAATGTTAAATACGACTCATTCCCGCCCTTTCACGCAGCTCAGCTGAGCAAGGTGACTTGATTTGCTTTGCATGAAAGATTAATAAATCCGGTCCTAAATGTTAAGAAATGTGTCTGCAAAGCTCGCTCGTAAATTTGCAACTCAACTTAGCAACATGGAAATAGTGGTCTCCATATATTGAATTCCAATTACTGATTCAAAAACACTATGTACAAATCATTTGCAGATGACTAATGGTCTTAAGTAGCTAATTGCATTCACAAAACACCATGATGGGGAAGAACGGAGCAACCAGGTGCAATCCACGAAAGGATGCCCAAAAAGCATTACAGATTTTCACGGTGGCAGCTGAATATGCAGTAGTGAGAACGATGTGAAGATCTATGATAAATAAATGCGGGGAGTAGAGGACCAAGAGTTGCCCTTTAAATTATGAAGTTGGTATTTGTTTTTAATAACTTCTAATAAATATTATTCTGATTCTGACTCTGAAACATAAACTAAAGTGACATTAGAACAAGAACCATCATCGTGGACAAATAAATATTTATGCATTTAACAAACTTACTTGAAAATGGTTCTGTAGGAAAGTACCATCTTGCCTGGCATTTTACCCCCATATTTCACTGTATATATGTTGTTTTAGTTGTATGTGTAACTGGGACCCTGCCAGCCAGGGCCCCAGTGCTCATAAGTGTGCCCTGTATGTGTTACCTGTGTTATGACTAACTGTCTCACTGAGGCTCTGCTATCCAGAACCTCAGTGGTTATGCTCTCTCATTCTCTTTCCAAATTGTCACTAACAGGCTAGTGACCAATTTCACCAATTTACATTGGCATACTGGAACACCCTTATAATTCCCTAGTATATGGTACTGAGGTACCCAGGGTATTGGGGTTCCAGGAGATCCCTATGGGCTGTAGCATTTCTTATGCGACCCATAGGGAGATCTGACAATTCTTACACAGGCCTGCCAGTGCAGCCTGAGTGAAATAACGTCCACGTTATTTCACAGCCATTTACCACTGTACTTAAGTAACTTATAAGTCACCTATATGTCTAACCTTTACCTGGTAAAGGTTAGGTGCTAAGTTACTTAGTGTGTGGGCACCCTTGCAATAGCCAAGGTGCTCCCACATTGTTCAGGGCAAATTCCCAGGACTTTGTGAGTGCGGGGACACCATTACACGCGTGCACTATACATATGTCACGACATATGTATAGCGTCACAATGGTAACTCCGAAAATGGCCATGTAACATGTCTAGGATCATGGAATTGTCTCCCCAATGCCATTCTGGCATTGGGGAGACAATTCCATGATATCCTGAGTCTCTAGCTCAGACCCGGGTACTGCCAAACTACCTTTCCCGGGGTTTCACTGCAGCTGCTGCTGCCAACCCCTCAGACAGGTTTCTGCCCTCCTGGGGTCCAGCCAGGCTTGGCCCAGGAAGGCAGAAGAAAGGACTTCCTCAGAGAGAGGGTGTTACACCCTCTCCCTTTGGAAAAAGGTGTCAGGGCTGGGGAGGAGCAGCCTTCCCCAGCCTCTGGAAATGCTTTGATGGGCACAGATGGTGCCCATCTCTGCATAAGCCAGTCTGCACCGGTTCAGGGATCCCTCAGCCCTGCTCTGGCACGAAACTGGACAAAGGAAAGGGGAGTGACCACTCCCCTGACCTGCACCTCCCCTGGGAGGTGCCCATAGCTCCTCCAGTGTGCTCCAAACCTCTACCATCTTGGAAACAGAGGTGCTGCTGGCACACTGGACTGCTCTGAGTGGCCAGGGCCAGCAGGTGACGTCAGAGACTCCTTCTGATAGGCTCCTTCAGGTGTTGCTAGCCTATCCTCTCTCCTAAGTAGCCAAACCCTCTTTTCTGGCTATTTAGGGTCTCTGCTTTGGGGAATTCCTTAGATAACGAATGCAACAGCTCATCAGAGTTCCTCTGCATCTCTCTCTTCACCTTCTGCCAAGGAATCGACTGCTGACCGCGCTGGAAGCCTGCAAAACTGCAACAAAGTAGCAAAGACGACTACTGCGACCTTGTAACGCTGATCCTACCGCCTTCTCGACTGTTTTCCTGGTGGTGCATGCTGTGGGGGTAGTCTGCCTCCTCTCTGCACTAGAAGCTCTGAAGAAATCTCCTGTGGGTCGACGGAATCTTCCCCCTGCAACCGCAGGCACCAAAGAACTGCATCACCGGTCCTCTGGGTCTCCTCTCAGCACGACGAGCGAGGTCCTTTGAACTCAGCAACTCTGTCCAAGTGACTCCCACAGTCCAGTGACTCTTCAGTCCAAGTTTGGTTGAGGTAAGTCCTTGCCTCCCCACGCTAGACTGCATTGCTGGGAACCGCGTGTTTTGCAGCTACTCCGGCTCCTGTGCACTCTTCGAGGATTTCCTTTGTGCACAGCCAAGCCTGGGACCACTTCACTCTAACCTGCATTGCACAACCTCCTGAGTTGTCCTCCGGCGGCGTGGGACTCTCTTGTGTAACTTCGGGTGAGCACCGTTTCACTCCACTTTGTAGTGCCTGTTCCGGCACTTCTCCAGGTGCTGCTTGCTTATGAGTGGGCTCCTTGTCTTGCTGGACGCCCCCTCTGTCTCCTCACGCAATTGACGACATCCTGGTCCCTCCTGGGCCACAGCAGCATCCAAAAACCCTAACCTCAAGCTTTGCAGCTAGAAAGGCTTGTTTGCGGTCTTTCAGCGGGAAAACACTTCTGCACGACTCTTCACGACGTGGGACATCCATCCTCCAAAGGGGAAGTGTAGGAGGCTGGACTGGCTTGTAGTGAGTACCAAGGGGTACTTACACCTTGCACCAGGCCCAGGTATCCCTTATTAGTGTATAGGGTGTCTAGCAGCTTAGGCTGATAGATAATGGTAGCTTAGCAGAGCAGCTTAGGCTGAACTAGGAGACGTGTGAAGCTACTACAGTACCACAAGTGTCACTTGCACAATATCATAAGAAAACACAATACACAGTTATACTAAAAATAAAGGTACTTTATTTTTATGACAATATGCCAAAGTATCTCAGAGTGTACCCTAAGAGTGAGGATAGCAAATATACACAAGTTATATGTACACAGTACTAAAAATATGCAGTATAGTCTTAGAAAACAGTGCAAACAATGTATAGTTACAATAGGATGCAATGGAGACACATAGGGATAGGGGCAACACAAACCATATACTCCAAAAGTGGAATGCGAACCACGAATGGACCCCAAACCTATGTGACCTTGTAGAGGGTCGCTGGGACTATTAGAAAATAGTGAGAGTTAGAAAAATAGCCCTCCCCAAGACCCTGAAAAGTGAGTGCAAAGTGCACTAAAGTTCCCCAGAAGACAAAGAAGTTGTGATAGAGGAATAATGCAGGAAAGACACAAACCAACAATGCAACACCGATGGATTTCCAATCTAGGGTACCTGTGGAACAAGGGGACCAAGTCCAAAAGTCACAAGCAAGTCGGAAATGGGCAAATGCCCAGGAAATGCCAGCTGTGGGTGCAAAGGAGCTTCTACTGGACAGAAGAAGCAAAGGTTTCTGCAGGAACGAAAAGGGCTAGAGACTTTCCCTTTGGTGGACGGATCCCTCTTGCCTTGGAGAGTCGTGCAGAAGTGTTTTCCTGCCGAAAGATTGCCAATAAGCCTTGCTAGCTGCAAATCGTGCAAATCGTGCGGTTAGCGTTTTTGGACGCTGCTGTGGCCCAGGAGGGACCAGGAGGTCGCATAGGGATCCTAAACCTGGAGCTGCCAGGAGATTAGTGATTCCTCAGGAGTACCGAAAGTTCCTCCTAACACTGGCACATGACATTCCCCTAGCTGGGCATCTAGGACAAATGAAAACTTGGGACAGGCTTGTTCCCCTGTTTCATTGGCCTAGGATGTCTGAGGACACAAAGGAATTTTGTAAGTCCTGTGAAACCTGTCAAGCCAGTGGCAAGACAGGTGGAACTCCAAAGGCACCCCTTATTCCACTGCCTGTGGTTGGGGTTCCCTTTGAAAGGGTAGGGGTTGACATAGTTGGCCCCCTTGACCCTCCTACTGCTTCAGGCAATAGATTCATCTTGGTGGTAGTGGACCATGCCACAAGATACCCTGAAGCTATTCCTTTAAGGACCACTACAGCTCCTGCAGTGGCAAAGGCCCTCCTGGGAATATTTTCCAGGGTGGGCTTCCCAAAGGAAGTAGTATCAGACAGGGGAAGCAATTTCATGGCTGCATACTTAAAGGCCATGTGGAAGGAGTGTGGGGTAACTTACAAGTTCACCACACCCTATCATCCACAAACAAATGGACTGGTTGAGAGATTTAACAAAACTCTCAAAGGCATGATTATGGGTCTCCCTGAAAAACTCCGCAGGAGATGGGATATCCTTCTACCATGCCTCCTTTTTGCCTACAAGGAGGTACCCCAGAAAGGAGTGGGCTTTAGCCAATTTGAACTTCTTTTTGGACACCCTGTTAGGGGTCCACTAACACTTGTAAAGGAGGGTTGGGAACAACCTTTAAAAGCTCCTAAGCAGGATATTGTGGATTATGTACTTGGCCTCAGATCAAGGATGGCTGAGTATAAGAAAAAGGCCAGTAAGAACCTTCAGGCCAGCCAAGAGCTCCAGAAGCAATGGCATGATCAGAAGGCTGTTTTGGTTCAGTACCAACCAGGGCAGAAAGTGTGGGTCTTGGAGCCTGTGGCCCCAAGAGCAATCCAAGATAAATGGAGTGGACCCCACACAATAGATGAGAAAAAGGGTGAAGTCACTTATTTAGTTGACTTAGGCACTGCCAGGAGTCCCCTTAGGGTGCTCCATGTCAACCGCCTGAAACCCTACTGTGAGAGTCACTGACATCCCCATTAGCCTGTTTGACAGCTTGCTGTCTTAGACCCTCTAATGTGGGACAGGTTTGCTGTGCCACACTCAGCTCCTCTCTGGCAGGCCCCCCTTCACCCAAAGGTTCAGCAGTGTCTGCTTGAAGCTCCTCTGGTGTAGTTTCTGCACAGGGAGGGAATTCTTCTTCCTCAGAAGTAGAATCCACTGTAGAGGGAGGGATAGTAAGAAGTGGTTTGCTTCTACTAGCCCTAGCTTTAGGGAGCACTTGGTCCATTGTTCCAGGATTCAAGCTTCCCTGTCCTTTTTGCTTTTTGGCCTGAGCCCTTGTCAACGCAAAAATATGCCCTGGAATGCCCAGCATTGCTGCATGAGCCTCCAACTCCACATCTGACCAAGCTGATGTCTCCAAATCATTTCCTAGTAGACAGTCTACAGGTAAATCTGTGGCTACCACAACTTTCTTTGGACCAGTAACCCCCCCCCAGTTGAGATAACAACAGCTTGGGGTGGCTAAGTGTGTTGTTGTGAGCATCGGTTACTTGGTACTGGTGACCAAGTAGGTGTTGTTCAGGGTGGACCAGTTTCTATATGACCATAGTCACACTGGCACCAGTGTCCCTGTAGGCCTGAACCTCAACACCATTTATTAGGGGTAGCTGTTTGTACTTATCCATATTAAGGGGACAAGCAGCTAAGGTGGCTAAATCAATAGCCCCCTCAGAGACTAACACAGCCTCTGTGGTCTCCCTAACAAGACCAACCCCAACTAAGTTACCAATAGTGAGCCCAGCTACTCCCTTGGATTGGCTATTAGTAGGTTTGCTCCCACCACCACTGCTATTAGTAGGGACACTAGGTGTAGCAGTAGGGGTTGTAGTGGTAGGAGCATTGGTGCTTTTCTTTGGACAACTGGGATCTGTTGTCCAATGGCCTTTTATCTTACATAAATAGCACCATGGTTTCTTTTCCTTGTTCTGATTTGAAGAGGATTTGGGCCCACCACCCCCACCAGAGTGTTTTTGTGGGCCTGATGAAGACTCATTTTTAAATTTGTCCCCACCCTTGTCTGAAGACTTACCATCCTTCTTCTTGTTGCCATCTTTGTCACCCCCTGTATGAACTTTTCTGTTCACCCTTGTTCTGACCCATTTGTCTGCCTTCTTTCCCAATTCTTGGGGAGAGGTCAGATCAGAGTCCACCAAGTACTGGTGTAACAAATCAGACACACAATTATTAAGAATATGCTCTCTCAGGATTAAGTTATACAGGCTGTCATAATCAGTAACTTTACTGCCATGTAACCACCCCTCCAAGGCCTTCACTGAATGGTCAATTAAATCAACCCAGTCTTGTGAAGACTCCTTTTTGGTCTCTCTGAACTTTATCCTGTATTGTTCAGTGGTTAAGCCATAACCATCCAGGAGTGCATTCTTAAGAACATGGAAATTATTGGCATTACTTTCTTTCACAGTAAGGAGCCTATCCCTACCTTTTCCACTAAATGATAGCCATAGGATAGCAGCCCACTGCCTTTGAGGGACATCCTGTACAACACAGGCCCTCTCAAGTGCAGCAAACCACTTGTTAATGTCATCCCCCTCCTTATAAGGGGGAATTATCTTGTGCAGATTCCTGGAATCATGCTATTTTACAGGATGACTATGGGGAATACTGCTGCTGCCACCATGGGTTTCAAAACCCAACTTCTGTCTTTCCTTCTCTAATTCAAAAGACTGTCTATCCAAATCCAGCTGTTGCTTTTTAAGCTTCGGTCTGGTTTGTTCCACCCTCAACTTATTGAGTTCCCTCTCTAACATTCTGTCATCAGGGTTGGTGGGAGGGACATTCCTAGATAAAGAGGTATGATGGGAATGAACAGAAGGAGACCTGTCCCTTACAGAAGCCACCCTAACAGCTTGGCTGACAGTGTAATGTGAGAGCACATCATCTGGATGCTGTGACTCCACCTCAGAACCAACTATGCTAGACTGTCTAGTAATGGGCAGGCTAGGAAGTTTCTTCCTTGAATCTTTTCCTGGGAGAGTCCCTGGATCAGATTGGGAACCACTAGCTACTTTTTCAACAGATGTGGCACTTATTGCCTTATCTTGTTCTCTAAGCATGCTAACTAACAATTCCAAGGAAGGATTCTTCCCTACACTCAAACCTCTCTCTATGCAGAGACTCCTTGCTCCTTTCCAGCTAAGGTGATCATATGCAAGTTTGGACAGATCAGCATTTTGGCCTGTGCCAGACATTTTTAGAGAGAGTTAAAGTGATAGAAAAAGAGAAAAAAGTTTTCAGAACTTTTTGGAAAGACAGAAAAAAAACTTTTTAAACTTTTAAGAACTTTTTGAAAGTTTAGAAGTACTTTTCAGCACTTAGAAAACAGTGAAAAGAGGAAATGAAAAACTTTTTAGCTATGTATACATACACTGAACTTGTTTTGTATATTTTTCTCTTATGAAAAGTACAATGACAAGAGTGGTAAGCAGTCTCAAAGCACTTATCCCACCACTGCACAACCAATGTAGGAGGCTGGACTGGCTTGTAGTGAGTACCAAGGGGTACTTACACCTTGCACCAGGCCCAGGTATCCCTTATTAGTGTATAGGGTGTCTAGCAGCTTAGACTGATAGATAATGGTAGCTTAGCAGAGCAGCTTAGGCTGAACTAGGAGACGTGTGAAGCTACTACAGTACCACAAGTGTCACTTGCACAATATCATAAGAAAACACAATACACAGTTATACTAAAAATAAAGGTACTTTATTTTTATGACAATATGCCAAAATATCTCAGAGTGTACCCTCAGAGATAGGATAGCAAATATACACAAGTTATATGTACACAGTACTAAAAATATGCAGTATAGTCTTAGAAAACAGTGCAAACAATGTATAGTTACAATAGGATGCAATGGAGACACATAGGGATAGGGGCAACACAAACCATATACTCCAAAAGTGGAATGCGAACCACGAATGGACCCCAAACCTATGTGACCTTGTAGAGGGTTGCTGGGACTATTAGAAAATTGTGAGAGTTAGAAAAATAGCCCTCCCCAAGACCCTGAAAAGTGAGTGCAAAGTGCACTAAAGTTCCCCAGAAGACAAAGAAGTCGTGATAGAGGAATAATGCAGGAAAGACACAAACCAACAATGCAACACCGATGGATTTCCAATCTAGGGTACCTGTGGAACAAGGGGACCAAGTCCAAAAGTCACAAGCAAGTCGGAGATGGGCAAATGCCCAGGAAATGCCAGCTGTGGGTGCAAAGGAGCTTCTACTGGACAGAAGAAGCAAAGGTTTCTGCAGGAACGAAAAAGGCTAGAGACTTCCCCTTTGGTGGACGGATCTCGCTTGCCTTGGAGAGTTGTGCAGAAGTGTTTTCCCGCCGAGAAAATGCCAACAAGCCTTGCTAGCTGCAAATTGTGCAGTTAGCGTTTTTGGACGCTGCTGTGGCCCAGGAGGGACCAGGAGGTCGCAAATTGGACCAGGAGGAAGAGGGGACATCGAGCAAGACAAGGAGCCCTCTCAGCAGCAGGTAGCACCCAGAGAAGTGCCAGAAACAGGCACTACAAGGATGCATGAAATGGTGCTCGCCGAAGTTGCACAAAGGAGTCCCACGTCGCTGGAGACCAACTTAGAAAGTCGTGCAATGCAGGTTAGAGTGCCGTGGACCCAGGCTTGGCTGTGCACAAAGGATTTCTGCCGGAAGGGCACAGGGTCCGGAGAAGTTGCAAAAGTCGCGGTTACCAACAATGCAGTCTGGAGTGGGGAGGCAAGGACTTACCTCCACCAAACTTGGACTGAAGAGTCACTGGACTGTGGCAGTCACTTGGACAGAGTTGCTGGATTCAAGGGACCTCGTTCGTTGTGCTGAGAGGAGACCCAAGGGACCGGTAATGCAGCTTTTTGGTGCCTGCGGTTGCAGGGGGAAGATTCCGTCGACCCACAGGAGATTTCTTCGGAGCTTCTGGTGCAGAGAGGAGGCAGACTACCCCCACAGCATGCACAAACAGGAAAACAGTCGAGAAGGCGGCAGGATCAGCGTTACAGAGTTGCAGTAGTCGTCTTAGCTACTTTGTTGCAGTTTTGCAGGCTTCCAGCGCGGTCAGCAGTCGATTCCTTATCAGTAGGTGAAGAGAGAGATGCAGAGGAACTCTGATGAGCTCTTGCATTCGTTATCTCAAGTTTCCCCAGAGACAGAGACCCTAAATAGCCAGAAAAGAGGGTTTGGCTACCTAGGAGAGAGGATAGGCTACTAACACCTGAAGGAGCCTATCAGAAGGAGTCTCTGACGTCACCTGGTGCCAATGGCCACTCAGAGCAGTCCAGTGTGCCAGCAGCACCTCTGTTTCCAAGATGGCAGAGGTCTGGAGCACACTGGAGGAGCTCTGGACACCTCCCAGGGGAGGTGCAGGTCAGGGGAGTGGTCACTCCCCTTTCCTTTGTCCAGTTTCGCGCCAGAGCAGGGGCTAAGGGGTCCCTGAACCAGTGTAGACTGGCTTATGCAGAATTGGGCACATCTGTGCCCAAGAAAGCATTTCCAGAGGCTGGGGGAGGCTACTCCTCCCCTGCCTTCACACCATTTTCCAAAGGGAGAGGGTGTAACACCCTCTCTCAGAGGAAGTCCTTTGTTCTGCCATCCTGGGACAAGCCTGGCTTGACCCCAGGGGGGCAGAAACCTGTCTGAGGGATTGGCAGCAGCAGCAGCTGCAGTGAAACCCCAGAAAAGGCAGTTTGGCAGTGCCAGGGTCTGTGCTACAGACCACTGATATCATGGAATTGTCCCAATAATGCCAGGATGGCATAGAGGGGGCAATTCCATGATCTTAGACATGTTACATGGCCATATTCGGAGTTACCATTGTGAAGCTACATATAGGTAGTGACCTATATGTAGTGCACGCGTGTAATGGTGTCCCCGCACTCACAAAGTTCAGGGAATTGGCTCTGAACAATGTGGGGACACCTTGGCTAGTGCCAGGGTGCCCTCACACTAAGTAACTTTGCACCTAACCTTTACCAGGTAAAGGTTAGACATATAGGTGACTTATAAGTTACTTAAGTGCAGTGCAAAATGGCTGTGAAATAACGTGGACGTTATTTCACTCAGGCTGCAGTGGCAGGCCGGTGTAAGAATTGTCAGAGCTCCCTATGGGTGGCAAAAGAAATGCTGCAGCCCATAGGGATCTCCTGGAACCCCAATACCCTGGGTACCTCAGTACCATATACTAGGGAATTATAAGGGTGTTCCAGTAGCCAATGTAAATTGGTAAAATTGGTCACTAGCCTGTCAGTGACAATTTGAAAGAAATGAGAGAGCATTTATAACAGTTATACTAAAAATAAAGGTACTTTATTTTTATGACAATATGCCAAAATATCTCAGAGTGTACCCTCAGAGATAGGATAGCAAATATACACAAGTTATATGTACACAGTACTAAAAATATGCAGTATAGTCTTAGAAAACAGTGCAAACAATGTATAGTTACAATAGGATGCAATGGAGACACATAGGGATAGGGGCAACACAAACCATATACTCCAAAAGTGGAATGCGAACCACGAATGGACCCCAAACCTATGTGACCTTGTAGAGGGTCGCTGGGACTATTAGAAAATTGTGAGAGTTAGAAAAATAGCCCTCCCCAAGACCCTGAAAAGTGAGTGCAAAGTGCACTAAAGTTCCCCAGAAGACAAAGAAGTCGTGATAGAGGAATAATGCAGGAAAGACACAAACCAACAATGCAACACCGATGGATTTCCAATCTAGGGTACCTGTGGAACAAGGGGACCAAGTCCAAAAGTCACAAGCAAGTCGGAGATGGGCAAATGCCCAGGAAATGCCAGCTGTGGGTGCAAGGGAGCTTCTACTGGACAGAAGAAGCAAAGGTTTCTGCAGGAACGAAAAGGGCTAGAGACTTCCCCTTTGGTGGACGGATCTCGCTTGCATTGGAGAGTTGTGCAGAAGTGTTTTCCCGCCGAGAGAATGCCAACAAGCCTTGCTAGCTGCAAATTGTGCAGTTAGCGTTTTTGGACGCTGCTGTGGCCCAGGAGGGACCAGGAGGTCGCAAATTGGACCAGGAGGAAGAGGGGGCGTCGAGCAAGACAAGGAGCCCTCTCAGCAGCAGGTAGCACCCAGAGAAGTGCCAGAAACGGGCACTACAAGGATGCATGAAATGGTGCTTGCCGAAGTTGCACAAAGGAGTCCCACGTCGCTGGAGACCAACTTAGAAAGTCGTGCAATGCAGGTTAGAGTGCCGTGGACCCAGGCTTGGCTGTGCACAAAGGATTTCCGCTGGAAGGGCACAGGGTCCGGAGAAGTTGCAAAAGTCACGGTTACCAACAATGCAGTCTGGAGTGGGGAGGCAAGGACTTACCTCCACCAAACTTGGACTGAAGAGTCACTGGACTGTGTCAGTCACTTGGACAGAGTTGCTGGATTCAAGGGACCTCGTTCGTTGTGCTGAGAGGAGACCCAAGGGACCGGTAATGCAGCTTTTTGGTGCCTGCGGTTGCAGGGGGAAGATTCCGTCGACCCACAGGAGATTTCTTCGGAGCTTCTGGTGCAGAGAGGAGGCAGACTACCCCCACAGCATGCACAAACAGGAAAACAGTCGAGAAGGCGGCAGGATCAGCGTTACAGAGTTGCAGTAGTCGTCTTAGCTACTTTGTTGCAGTTTTGCAGGCTTCCAGCGCGGTCAGCAGTCGATTCCTTATCAGTAGGTGAAGAGAGAGATGCAGAGGAACTCTGATGAGCTCTTGCATTCGTTATCTCAAGTTTCCCCAGAGACAGAGACCCTAAATAGCCAGAAAAGAGGGTTTGGCTACCTAGGAGAGAGGATAGGCTACTAACACCTGAAGGAGCCTATCAGAAGGAGTCTCTGACGTCACCTGGTGCCACTGGCCACTCAGAGCAGTCCAGTGTGCCAGCAGCACCTCTGTTTCCAAGATGGCAGAGGTCTGGAGCACACTGGAGGAGCTCTGGACACCTCCCAGGGGAGGTGCAGGTCAGGGGAGTGGTCACTCCCCTTTCCTTTGTCCAGTTTCGCGCCAGAGCAGGGGCTAAGGGGTCCCTGAACCAGTGTAGACTGGCTTATGCAGAATTGGGCACATCTGTGCCCAAGAAAGCACTTCCAGAGGCTGGGGGAGGCTACTCCTCCCCTGCCTTCACACCATTTTCCAAAGGGAGAGGGTGTAACACCCTCTCTCAGAGGAAGTCCTTTGTTCTGCCATCCTGGGACAAGCCTGGCTTGACCCCAGGGGGGCAGAAACCTGTCTGAGGGGTTGGCAGCAGCAGCAGCTGCAGTGAAACCCCAGAAAAGGCAGTTTGGCAGTGCCAGGGTCTGTGCTACAGACCACTGATATCATGGAATTGTCCCAATAATGCCAGGATGGCATAGAGGGGGCAATTCCATGATCTTAGACATGTTACATGGCCATATTCGGAGTTACCATTGTGAAGCTACATATAGGTAGTGACCTATATGTAGTGCACGCGTGTAATGGTGTCCCCGCACTCACAAAGTTCAGGGAATTGGCTCTGAACAATGTGGGGACACCTTGGCTAGTGCCAGGGTGCCCTCACACTAAGTAACTTTGCACCTAACCTTTACCAGGTAAAGGTTAGACATATAGGTGACTTATAAGTTACTTAAGTGCAGTGCAAAATGGCTGTGAAATAACGTGGACGTTATTTCACTCAGGCTGCAGTGGCAGGCCGGTGTAAGAATTGTCAGAGCTCCCTATGGGTGGCAAAAGAAATGCTGCAGCCCATAGGGATCTCCTGGAACCCCAATACCCTGGGTACCTCAGTACCATATACTAGGGAATTATAAGGGTGTTCCAGTAGCCAATGTAAATTGGTAAAATTGGTCACTAGCCTGTCAGTGACAATTTGAAAGAAATGAGAGAGCATTTATAACAGTTATACTAAAAATAAAGGTACTTTATTTTTATGACAATATGCCAAAATATCTCAGAGTGTACCCTCAGAGATAGGATAGCAAATATACACAAGTTATATGTACACAGTACTAAAAATATGCAGTATAGTCTTAGAAAACAGTGCAAACAATGTATAGTTACAATAGGATGCAATGGAGACACATAGGGATAGGGGCAACACAAACCATATACTCCAAAAGTGGAATGCGAACCACGAATGGACCCCAAACCTATGTGACCTTGTAGAGGGTCGCTGGGACTATTAGAAAATTGTGAGAGTTAGAAAAATAGCCCTCCCCAAGACCCTGAAAAGTGAGTGCAAAGTGCACTAAAGTTCCCCAGAAGACAAAGAAGTCGTGATAGAGGAATAATGCAGGAAAGACACAAACCAACAATGCAACACCGATGGATTTCCAATCTAGGGTACCTGTGGAACAAGGGGACCAAGTCCAAAAGTCACAAGCAAGTCGGAGATGGGCAAATGCCCAGGAAATGCCAGCTGTGGGTGCAAAGGAGCTTCTACTGGACAGAAGAAGCAAAGGTTTCTGCAGGAACGAAAAGGGCTAGAGACTTCCCCTTTGGTGGACGGATCTCGCTTGCATTGGAGAGTTGTGCAGAAGTGTTTTCCCGCCGAGAGAATGCCAACAAGCCTTGCTAGCTGCAAATTGTGCAGTTAGCGTTTTTGGACGCTGCTGTGGCCCAGGAGGGACCAGGAGGTCGCAAATTGGACCAGGAGGAAGAGGGGGCGTCGAGCAAGACAAGGAGCCCTCTCAGCAGCAGGTAGCACCCAGAGAAGTGCCAGAAACGGGCACTACAAGGATGCATGAAATGGTGCTTGCCGAAGTTGCACAAAGGAGTCCCACGTCGCTGGAGACCAACTTAGAAAGTCGTGCAATGCAGGTTAGAGTGCCGTGGACCCAGGCTTGGCTGTGCACAAAGGATTTCCGCTGGAAGGGCACAGGGTCCGGAGAAGTTGCAAAAGTCACGGTTACCAACAATGCAGTCTGGAGTGGGGAGGCAAGGACTTACCTCCACCAAACTTGGACTGAAGAGTCACTGGACTGTGGCAGTCACTTGCACAGAGTTGCTGGATTCAAGGCACCTCGTTCTTTGTGCTGAGAGGAGACCCAAGGGACCGGTAATGCAGCTTTTTGGTGCCTGCGGTTGCAGGGGGAAGATTCCGTCGACCCACAGGAGATTTCTTCGGAGCTTCTGGTGCAGAGAGGAGGCAGACTACCCCCACAGCATGCACAAACAGGAAAACAGTCGAGAAGGCGGCAGGATCAGCGTTACAGAGTTGCAGTAGTCGTCTTAGCTACTTTGTTGCAGTTTTGCAGGCTTCCAGCGCGGTCAGCAGTCGATTCCTTATCAGTAGGTGAAGAGAGAGATGCAGAGGAACTCTGATGAGCTCTTGCATTCGTTATCTCAAGTTTCCCCAGAGACAGAGACCCTAAATAGCCAGAAAAGAGGGTTTGGCTACCTAGGAGAGAGGATAGGCTACTAACACCTGAAGGAGCCTATCAGAAGGAGTCTCTGACGTCACCTGGTGCCACTGGCCACTCAGAGCAGTCCAGTGTGCCAGCAGCACCTCTGTTTCCAAGATGGCAGAGGTCTGGAGCACACTGGAGGAGCTCTGGACACCTCCCAGGGGAGGTGCAGGTCAGGGGAGTGGTCACTCCCCTTTCCTTTGTCCAGTTTCGCGCCAGAGCAGGGGCTAAGGGGTCCCTGAACCAGTGTAGACTGGCTTATGCAGAATTGGGCACATCTGTGCCCAAGAAAGCATTTCCAGAGGCTGGGGGAGGCTACTCCTCCCCTGCCTTCACACCATTTTCCAAAGGGAGAGGGTGTAACACCCTCTCTCAGAGGAAGTCCTTTGTTCTGCCATCCTGGGACAAGCCTGGCTTGACCCCAGGGGGGCAGAAACCTGTCTGAGGGGTTGGCAGCAGCAGCAGCTGCAGTGAAACCCCAGAAAAGGCAGTTTGGCAGTGCCAGGGTCTGTGCTACAGACCACTGATATCATGGAATTGTCCCAATAATGCCAGGATGGCATAGAGGGGGCAATTCCATGATCTTAGACATGTTACATGGCCATATTCGGAGTTACCATTGTGAAGCTACATATAGGTAGTGACCTATATGTAGTGCACGCGTGTAATGGTGTCCCCGCACTCACAAAGTTCAGGGAATTGGCTCTGAACAATGTGGGGACACCTTGGCTAGTGCCAGGGTGCCCTCACACTAAGTAACTTTGCACCTAACCTTTACCAGGTAAAGGTTAGACATATAGGTGACTTATAAGTTACTTAAGTGCAGTGTAAAATGGCTGTGAAATAACGTGGACGTTATTTCACTCAGGCTGCAGTGGCAGGCCGGTGTAAGAATTGTCAGAGCTCCCTATGGGTGGCAAAAGAAATGCTGCAGCCCATAGGGATCTCCTGGAACCCCAATACCCTGGGTACCTCAGTACCATATACTAGGGAATTATAAGGGTGTTCCAGTAGCCAATGTAAATTGGTAAAATTGGTCACTAGCCTGTCAGTGACAATTTGAAAGAAATGAGAGAGCATAACCACTGAGGTTCTGATTAGCAGAGCCTCAGTGAGACAGTTAGTCACTACACAGGTAACACATTCAGGCACACTTATGAGCACTGGGGCCCTGGAGAACAGGGTCCCAGTGACACATACAACTAAAACAACATATATACAGTGAAATATGGGGGTAACATGCCAGGCAAGATGGTACTTTCCTACAGGAAGTTTCTAGCCCTTGTCGTTCCTGCAGAATCCTCAGCTTCTACCATCCGGTGGCAGCTTCTTTGCAGCCACAGCTGGCATTTCCTGGGCATCTGCCCACTCCCGACTTGATCGCGACTTTTGGACTTGGTCCCCTTGTTCCACAAGTACTCTCGTCTGGAAATCCATTGTTGGTGCATTGCTGGTGTTGGTCTTTCCTGCAGAATTCCCCTATCACGACTTCTGTGCTCTTTGGGGAACTTAGGTGCACTTTGCACCCACTTTTCAGGGTCTTGGGGTGGGTTATTTTTCTAACCCTCACTGTTTCTTTACAGTCCCAGTGACCCTCTACGAGGTCACATAAGTTTGGGGTCCATTCGTGGTTCGCATTCCGCTTCTAGAGTATATGGTTTGTGTTGCCCCTATCCCTATGTGCCCCCATTGCATTCCATTGTGACTATACATTGTTTGCACTGTTTTCTATTGCTATTACTGCATATTTTGGTATTGTGTACATATATCTTGTGTATATTTGCTATCCTCATACTGAGGGTACTCACTGAGATACTTTTGGCATATTGTCATAAAAATAAAGTACCTTTATTTTGAGTATATCTGTGTATTGTGTTTTCTTATGATATTGTGCAAGTGACACTAGTGGTACTGTAGGAGCTTCACTCGTCTCCTATTTCAGCCTAAGCTGCACTGCTAAGCTACCTTTTCTATCAGCCTAAGCTGCCAGACACCCCTCTACACTAATAAGGGATACCTGGGCCTGGTGCAAGGTGTAAGTACCCCTTGGTACTCACTACAAGCCAGTCCAGCCTCCTACATTGGTTGTGCAGCGGTGGGATAAGTACTTTGCAACTACTTACCACTTTGTCATATTGTACTTTTCATAAGAGAAAAATATACAAAACAAGTTCAGTGTATGTACACATAACCAAAAAGTTTTGCTTTTCCTCTTTCACTTCTTTACTAAGTGCTGAAAAGTACCTCTAAACTTTCTAAAAAGTTCTTAAAAAGTTTAAAAAGTTTTTTTCTGTTCTTTAAAAAGTTCTGAAAACTTTTTTTGTTCTCACTTTTTCTGTCCCTTAAACACTTTCTATCATGTCTGGTACAGGCCAAACTCTTGATCTGTCCAACATAGCTTATGACAACCTTAGCTGGAAGGAAGCAAGGAGTCTCTGCATAGATAGAGGTTTAGGGGTAGGGAAGAATCCCTCAAGACAACTGGTGGTTAATATGCTCAGTGAACAAGATAAGACCTTAGGTGGCATTTCTGGTGAGAAATTAGCTGATGGTTCCCACTCTGATTCTGGGGCACTCCTAGCAAAAGATTTGGGAGGGAATCTTTCCAACCTGCCCCCTAGCAAGCCACCTAGCATAGCTGGCACTGATGTGAATTCACACCACAGTAATAGTGTTACCTCCCATCACAGTAAGAGTGTTCCTTCTCATCATAGTAGGAGTGTTACTTCTGTTAGCCAGGTTGTTAGAGTGCCATCTGTGAAGGCCAGGTCTCCTTCTGTTCATTCTCAGCATACTTCTGTTTCTAGACATGCCTCACCCACCCACCCTGATGACAGAGTGTTAGAAAGGGAGCTCAATAGATTGAGAGTGGAACAATCCAGGCTGAAGCTCAAGAAGCAACAGCTGGATTTAGATAGGCAGTCATTGGAGATAGAAAGAGAAAGACAGAAATTGGGGTTTGAATCCCATGGTGGCAGCAGCAGTATTCCAAATAGTCATCCTGCAAAAGAGCATGATTCTAGGAATCTGCATAAGATAGTTCCCCCTTACAAGGAGGGGGATGACATTAACAAGTGGTTTGCTGCACTTGAGAGGGCCTGTGTTGTACAGGATGTCCCTCAAAGGCAGTGGGCTGCTATCCTATGGCTATCTTTCAGTGGAAAGGGTAGGGATAGGCTCCTTACTGTGAAAGAAAGTGATGCCAATAATTTTGCAGTTCTTAAGAATGCGCTCCTTGATGGTTATGGCTTAACCACTGAACAGTACAGGATGAAGTTCAGAGAAACCAAAAAGGAGTCTTCACAAGACTGGGTAGACTTTGTTGACCAATCAGTGAAGGCCTTGGAGGGGTGGTTACATGGCAGTAAAGTTTCTGACTATGAAAGCCTGTATAACTTAATCCTGAGAGAGCATATTCTTAATAATTGTGTGTCTGATTTGTTACACCAGTTCCTGGTAGACTCTGATCTGACCTCTCCCCAAGAATTGGGAAAGAAGGCAGACAAATGGGTCAGAACAAGGGTGAGCAGAAAAGTTCATACAGGGGGTGACAAGGATGGCAAGAAGAAGGATGGTAAGTCTTCTGACAAGGGTGGGGACAAATCTAAAAATGAGTCTTCATCAGGCCCAGAAAAACACTCTGGTGGGGGTGGTGGGCTCAAATCCTCTTCAAACCAAAACAAAGAAAATAAACCATGGTGCTATTTATGTAAAATAAAAGGCCATTGGCCATCAGATCCCAGTTGTCCTAATAAAAGCACCAAGCCTCCTACCACTACAACCCCTGCTGCTACACCTAGTGCCCCTAGTAATAGCAGTGGTGGTGGGAGCAAACCTACTAATAGACAATCCAAGGGAGTAGCTGTGCTCACTTTTGGTAACTTAGTTGGGGTTGGTCTGATTAGGGAGACCACAGAGGCTGTGTTAGTCTCTGAGGGGGCTATTGATTTAGCCACCTTGGTTGCTTGTCCCCTTAACATGGATAAGTACAAGCAACTACCCCTAATAAATGGTGTTGAGGCTCAGGCCTACAGGGACACAGGTGCCAGTGTTACAATGGTAATAGAGAAACTGGTACACCCTGAACAACACCTACTTGGTCACCAGTACCAAGTAACCGATGCTCATAACTACACTCTTAGCCACCCCATGGCTGTTGTGAATCTCAACTGGGGGGGATTTACTGGTCCAAAGAAAGTTGTGGTTGCCTCAGATTTACCTGTAGACTGTCTACTAGGGAATGATTTAAAGACATCAGCTTGGGCAGAAGTGGAGTTGGATGCTCATGCAGCAATGCTGGGCATTCCAGGGCATATTTTTGCTTTGACCAGGGCTCAGGCCAAAAAGCAAATAGGACAGGGTGACTTGGATCCTGGAAGAATGGACCAAGTACTCCCTAAAGCTAGGGTTAATGAAGGTAAAACAGTACCTACTATCCCTCCCTCTACAATGGATTCTACTTCTGAGGAAGAAGAATTTCCACCGTGTGCAGAACCTACACCAGAGGAGCTGGAAGCAGACACTGCTGAGCTTTTGGGTGAAGGGGGGCCTGCCAGGGAGGAGCTGAGTGTGGCACAGCATACCTGTCCCACACTAGAGGGTCTAAGGCAGCAAACTGTCAAACAAGCAAATGGGGATGTCAGTGACTCTCACAGAGTTTACTGGGAGGATAACCTTTTGTACACTAAAGCAAGGGATCCAAAACCTGGAGCTGCCAGGAGATTGGTGATTCCTCAGGAGTACAGAAAGTTCCTCCTAACTGTAGCCCACGACATTCCCTTAGCTGGACATTTGGGGCAAATGAAAACTTGGGACAGACTTGTTCCCTTGTTTCATTGGCCTAGAATGTCAGAGGACACAAAGGAATTTTGTAAGTCCTGTGAAACCTGTCAAGCCAGTGGCAAGACAGGTGGCACTCCAAAGGCACCCCTTATTCCACTGCCTGTGGTTGGGGTTCCCTTTGAAAGGGTAGGGGTTGACATAGTTGGCCCACTTGACCCTCCTACTGCTTGAGGCAATAGGTTTATCTTGGTGGTAGTGGACCATGCCACCAGATATCCTGAAGCAATTCCTCTAAGGACCACTACAGCTCCTGCGGTGGCAAAGGCCCTCCTGGGAATCTTTTCCAGGGTGGGCTTCCCAAAAGAGGTGGTATCAGACAGGGGAAGCAATTTCATGTCTGCTTACTTAAAGGCCATGTGGAAGGAGTGTGGTGTTACATACAAGTTCACCACACCCTATCATCCACAAACAAATGGACTGGTGGAGAGATTTAACAAAACTCTCAAAGGTATGATAATGGGACTCCCTGAAAAACTCCGCAGGAGATGGGATATCCTGTTACCTTGCCTCCTTTTTGCTTACAGGGAGGTACCCCAAAAAGGAGTGGGCTTCAGCCCCTTTGAACTCCTATTTGGACACCCTGTGAGAGGTCCTCTAACACTTGTTAAGGAGGGTTGGGAACAACCTTTAAAAGCTCCAAAGCAAGACATAGTGGACTACGTACTTGGCCTAAGATCTAGGATGGCTGAGTACATGAAAAAGGCCAGTAAAAACCTTCAGGACAGCCAAGAGCTCCAAAAGCAATGGCATGATCAGAAGGCTGTTTTGGTTCAGTACCAACCAGGGCAGAAAGTGTGGGTCTTGGAGCCTGTGGCCCCAAGAGCACCCCAAGACAAATGGAGTGGAGGCCACATAATTGTTGAAAAGAAGGGAGAAGTCACCTACTTAGTTGACTTAGGAACTGCCAGGAGTCCCCTCAGGGTGCTCCATGTCAATCGCCTAAAACCCTACTATGACAGGGCTGATCTCACCCTGCTCATGGCAACAGATGAGGGACAGGAAGAAGAGAGTGACCCTCTCCCTGATCTCTTCTCTTCCACAGAACAAGATGCTCTAGTGGAAGGTGTAGTACTAGCAGATTGTCTTACTGCTGAGCGGAAAGACCACTGCATAAATCTCCTGGGTCAGTTTTCTGAACTCTTCTCTACTGTGCCAGGCACCACTTCTTGGTGTGAGCACACTATAGATACTGGAGACAGCTTGCCTGTCAAAAGTAAGATCTATAGGCAGCCTGACCATGTCAGAGACTGCATAAAGCAAGAGGTGCAGAAAATGCTTGAACTGGGAGTGGTTGAGCACTCTGAAAGTCCATGGGCCTCTCATGTTGTACTTGTACCAAAACCTCATTCCAAAGATGGTAAAAGGGAAATGAGTTTTTGTGTTGACTACAGAGGTCTCAACCAGGTAACTAAAACTGATGCTCACCCTATACCCAGGGCAGATGAGCTAATAGATACACTGGCATCTGCCAAGCATCTTAGCACTTTTGATTTGACTGCAGGGTATTGGCAGATCAAATTATCAGAAGATGCAAAAGCAAAAACTGCATTTTCAACCATTGGAGGCCATTACCAGTTCACAGTAATGCCTTTTGGATTGAAAAATGCACCTGCCACTTTTCAAAGGTTGGTGAATACAGTCCTACAAGGGCTGGAAGCTTTTAGTGCAGCATATCTAGACGATATAGCTGTCTTTAGCTCCAGCTGGGATGATCACCTGGTCCACCTATGGAAAGTTTTGGAGGCCCTGCAAAAGGCAGGCCTCACTATCAAGGCTTCAAAGTGCCAGATAGGGCAGGGGAAAGTGGTTTATCTGGGACACCTGGTAGGTGGAGAACAGATTGCACCACTTCAGGGGAAAATCCAAACTATTATAGATTGGGTTCCCCCTACAACACTGACTCAAGTGAGAGCCTTTTTAGGCCTCACTGGGTACTATAGGAGGTTCATAAAGAACTATGGCTCCATTGCAGCCCCTCTTAATGACCTCACATCTAAAAAAAATGCCTAAGAAGGTATAATGGACAGCAAACTGTCAGAAAGCTTTTGAGGAGCTGAAGCAGGCCATGTGCTCTGCACCTGTCCTGAAAAGCACCTGTTACTCCAAAAAATTCATTGTCCAAACTGATGCATCTGAATTAGGGGTAGGGGCACTCTTATTACAACTTAATTCCGAGGGCCAGGATCAACCTGTTGCTTTTATCAGCAGGAGGTTGACCCCTAGAGAAAAGCGTTGGTCTGCCATAGAGAGGGAGGCCTTTGCTGTGGTCTGGGCACTGAAGAAGTTGAGGCCATACCTGTTTGGCACTCACTTCATTGTTCAGACAGACCACAAACCTCTACTTTGGCTAAAACAAATTAAAGGTGAAAACCCTAAATTGTTGAGGTGGTCCATATCCCTACAGGGGATGGACTATACAGTGGAACATAGACCTGGGAGTACCCACTCCAATGCAGATGCACTCTCCAGATATTTCCACTTAGACAATGAAGACTCATCAGGTCATGGCTAGTCTTTTTGTCCTTCGTTTGGGGGGGGTTGTGTAGGAAAGTACCATCTTGCCTGGCATGTTACCCCCATATTTCACTGTATATATGTTGTTTTAGTTGTATGTGTCACTGGGACCCTGCCAGCCAGGGCCCCAGTGCTCATAAGTGTGCCCTGTATGTGTTACCTGTGTTATGACTAACTGCCTCACTGAGGCTCTGCTATCCAGAACCTCAGTGGTTATGCTCTCTCATTCTCTTTCCAAATTGTCACTAACAGGCTAGTGACCAATTTCACCAATTTACATTGGCATACTGGAACACCCCTATAATTCCCTAGTATATGGTACTGAGGTACCCAGGGTATTGGGGTTCCAGGAGATCCCTATGGGCTGCAGCATTTCTTATGCCACCCATAGGGAGATCTGACAATTCTTACACAGGTCTGCCAGTGCAGCCTGAGTGAAATAACGTCCACGTTATTTCACAGCCATTTACCACTGCACTTAAGTAACTCATAAGTCACCCATATGTCTAATCTTTACCTGGTAAAGGTTGGGTGCTAAGTTACTTAGTGTGTGGGCACCCTGGCACTAGCCAAGGTGCTCCCACATTGTTCAGGGCAAATTCCCTGGACTTTGTGAGTGCGGGGACACCATTACACGTGTGCACTATACATATGTCACGACATATGTATAGCGTCACAATGGTAACTCCGAACATGGCCATGTAACATGTCTAGGATCATGGAATTGTCACCCCAATGCCATTCTGGCATTGGGGAGACAATTCCATGATCCCCCGAGTCTCTAGCTCAGACCCGGGTACTGCCAAACTACCTTTCCCGGGGTTTCACTGCAGCTGCTCCTGCTGCCAACCCCTCAGACAGGTTTCTGCCCTCCTGGGGTCCAGCCAGGCTTGGCCCAGGAAGACAGAGGAAAGGACTTCCTCAGAGAGAGGGTGTTACACCCTCTCCCTTTGGAAAAAGGTGTCAGGGCTGGGGGGGAGCAGCCTCCCCCAGCCTCTGGAAATGCTTTGATGGGCACAGATGGTGCCCATCTCTGCATAAGCCAGTCTGCACCGGTTCAGGGATCCCTCAGCCCTGCTCTGGCGTGAAACTGGACAAAGGAAAGGGGAGTGACCACTCCCCTGACCTGCACCTCCCCTGGGAGGTGCCCAGAGCTCCTCCAGTGTGCTCCAGACCTCTGCCATCTTGGAAACAGAGGTGCTGCTGGCACACTGGACTGCTCTGAGTGGCCAGGGCCAGCAGGTGACGTCAGAGACTCCTTCTGATAGGCTCCTTCAGGTGTTGCTAGCCTATCCTCTCTCCTATGTAGCCAAACCCTCTTTTCTGGCTATTTAGGGTCTCTGCTTTGGGGAATTCCTTAGATAACGAATGCAAGAGCTCATCAGAGTTCCTCTGCATCTCTCTCTTCACCTTCTGCCAAGGAATCGACTGCTGACCGCGCTGGAAGCCTGCAAAACTGCAACAAAGTAGCAAAGACGACTACTGTGACCTTGTAACGCTGATCCTACCGCCTTCTCGACTGTTTTCCTGGTGGTGCATGCTGTGGGGGTAGTCTCCCTCCTCTCTGCACTAGAAGCTCCGAAGAAATCTCCTGTGGGTCGACGGAATCTTCCCCCTGCAACCGCAGGCACCAAAGAACTGCATCACTGGTCGTCTGGGTCTCCTCTCAGCACGACGAGCGAGGTCCCTTGAACTCAGCAACTCTGTCCAAGTGACTCCCACAGTCAGTCCAGTGACTCTTCAGTCCAAGTTTGGTGGAGGTAAGTCCTTGCCTCCCCACGCTAGACTGCATTGCTGGGAACCGCGTGTTTTGCAGCTACTCCGGCTCCTGTACACTCTTCGAGGATTTCCTTTGTGCACAGCCAAGCCTGGGTCCACGGCACTCTAACCTGCATTGCACAACCTTCTGAGTTGTCCTCCTGCGGCGTGGGACTCTCTTGTGTAACTTCGGGTGAGCACCGTTTCACTCCACTTTGTAGTGCCTGTTCTGGCACTTCTCCGGGTGCTGCTTGCTTCTGAGTGGACTCCTTGTCTTGCTGGACGCCCCCTCTGTCTCCTCACGCAATTGGCGACATCCTGGTCTCTCCTGGGCCACAGCAGCATCCAAAAACCGTAACTGTGAGCTTTGCAGCTAGCAAGGCTTGTTTGTGGTCTTTCTGCGGAAAAACACTTCTGCACGACTCTTCACGACGTGGCACATCCATCCTCCAAAGGGGAAGTTTCTAGCCCTTGTCGTTCCTGCAGAATCCTCAGCTTCTACCATCTGGTGGCAGCTTCTTTGCACCCACAGCTGGCATTTCCTGGGCATCTGCCCACTCCCGACTTGATCATGACTTTTGGACTTGGTCCCCTTGTTCCACAGGTACTCTCGTCTGGAAATCCATCGTTATTGCATTGCTGGTTTTGGTCTTTCCTGCAGAATTCCCCTATCACGACTTCTGTGCTCTTTGGGGAACTTAGGTGCACTTTTCACCTACTTTTCAGGGTCTTGGGGTGGGTTATTTTTCTAACCCTCACTGTTTCTTTACAGTCCCAGCGACCCCCTACGAGGTCACATAAGTTTGGGGTCCATTCGTGGTTCGCATTCCACTTCTAGAGTATATGGTTTGTGTTGCCCCATCCCTATGTGCCCCCATTGCATTCTATTGTGACTATACATTGTTTGCACTGTTTTCTATTGCTATTACTGCATATTTTGGTATTGTGTACATATATCTTGTGTATATTTGCTATCCTCATACTGAGGATACTCACTGAGATACTTTTGGCATATTGTCATAAAAATAAAGTACCTTTATTTTTAGTATATCTCTGTATTGTGTTTTCTTATGATATTGTGCAAGTGACACTAGTGATACTGTAGGAGCTTCACTCGTCTCCTAGTTCAGCCTAAGCTGCTCTGCTAAGCTACCTTTTCTATCAGCCTAAGCTGCTATACACCCCTCTACACTAATAAGGGATACCTGGGCCTGGTGCAAGGTGTAAGTACCCCTTGGTACTCACTACAAGCCAGTCCAGCCTCCTACAGGTTCTAAAAGGCTACATTTACTAAATCCTCAATTATGTCTGTGTCTGTCTAACCGGTGCACCAAATATCACATGCATTGAGCCAGACACTAATGAATAGTGTTGGTACCAAACATAAGAAATCGGATCGGAGGGTGGTTGCAAAGAACATGAATAGACTCAGGGAGGATGTACCACTCTATCAATATCATTAATGTTTACCTACACAAATGTTGCATTTTCTGCTTTACATACTGCTCCATCATCTAAGTAAGTATATAGGTACATGTAAATTTATTGTTCTTATCCCCGCATCTACTTACAGTTATTTACCTTGCCTGTAGTTGTTAGATCAATGTTGTGGATATGATATTAGTTTCATGCGCTACATCACTTTTTGATATAGTGGTAGCATACCCCAAGAAGTAACAGACAACATTGATCCCAGAGAATAAGAACCACATTGGCCATCACATTTAATTAGCTTAATTTGCCTTGTGCAGTAGTGAACATTATTGTCTGTGGCCAATAATGCTCATCACTGCCTGGGGTCAATGATTCACTGTTAGACCTGACACCCTTAGGGTGATCGTCCCCCAACTTTTTGCCTACTTCCCTCCATTTTTCTGATCTCATTGTTGCTGGGACTCTGCCCACTTCACCTCTGCTGACCAGTGCTAAAGTGCTTGAGCTCTCTCCCCTAAACATGGTAATATTGGCTTATACCCAATTGGCATATTTAATTTGCCTGTAAGTACTTAGTACAGTGCACTATATCAGCCTGTAAATTAAATTCTACAAGTGGGCCTACAGCACTGATTGTGCACCCCACATAAGTAGCCTCTTAACCATGTCTCAGGTCTGCCATTTCTAGGCCTGTGTGTGCAGTTTCACTGCCACTTTGACTTGGCTTTTAAAAGTACTTGCCAAGCCTTAAATTCCCCCATTTCTTCAGGGTGCTATGTAAGTAAAAGGCAGGGCATGTACTTATACGTTTTACATGTCCTGATAGTGAAATCTCACAAAATCGTTTTTCACTGCTGGGAAGCATGCTCCTCTAATAGGCCAGCATTAGAGACTCCCTTATTTGCTTAAGTGGTAATTTCCGATATCAGAGGAACAGACTTGTCATATTTGGTATGGTGGGGATGGTAGTGGGAAATCCTACTCACTGGTGAAGTTGGATTCTTCATTACTATTTCAGAAATGCCACTTTTAGAAAGTAGGCATTTCTCTGCACTCACTGCAACCTAAGCCTTACAGCCTGTCTCCAATCCACGTCTGGTCTGCGCTGGTTGACAGCTTCCCTTGTGAATTTCACCCAAGCAGCCAGAAACAGGGGACACTCAGCTGCACTTACCACATTCATCTGAATACAGATGGTTTTCCCTGGGCAGGAAGGGTGGATGGAGGGGCTCTTCTTTACTCTTCAAAGGCTAGTAGCTTGCCCTCACACAAAGGAATGATCAGCATCCTCCTCCACAGGGCTCCTGGCAGACAGGGCTGGGTTGAAAGGAGAACCTGTGCACTTCAAGTCCACTCTTTGAAGTTTCCACCACTTCAAAGGCACTTTTGGGTATAGATACCAGGTCTGTCACCCCAACAATTCAGACACTTCTTGACCTACAACTGGACTCTGTCAGAGGGACTGTCTGACTGCCCAAAGGACTCATCTAGACTGTTTTGCTGCAAGGCCTGCTGGCCTGCTTGTTGCTTTGCTGACTGCTGACCCCTGACTCTGCTGGAAGGTATTTTTCCTCAAGGCTTCCTCCTCAAGTGATTTCCAAGGGCTTGGATTGAGCTTGCCTCCTTTTCTCAGGTCTCAGGGCTATCAAAGACTTTACCGAAGAGAAGAAAATCCAAGGCATCAGAAAATCAATGTGACACCTGCAAAATTCAACGCAATGCCTGCCGGATCAACGCATTGCCTGCCTCACGGCTTAAAAATCATTGTATTACCTGCCAGATTGATGCCACGCCTGTTGCCTCTGCTCATCATGTTCTGAGCTTTCCACCCATCAGAGCTAGGCTTCAAATATCACTGCATCGCCGTGAGGAACCAAAGATGCGTTCCAGAAAACTGTTGCATAACCTTACAGGGTGAAGAGAACCAACGCATTAACTTTGCCCCACCCGAAAAATTGACACACCCCTTTACTTCTCAATGCATCTCATCCTCTGCAGCACCTTTATGTATTATTTTTGATGCATCCCAGGTACTGTGTGCTAAAAGGATACAACCACTGATCAGTAAGGATTCAAACTCATTTAAACATTTAAAAGTGATATGTTGACTTGTGCATATTGGATTTTTGCCATTTTGGTCTTATTTTATTCAGATAAATAGTATCTATTTTCCTGAACTGGTGTGGAGTACTTTTTGTGATGTTTTAACTGTGTACTTTATGAGTTATGCACAAATACTTTACGCATTGCATTCTAAGTTAGCTAAGTCTGCCTGCTCTGTGCCAAGCCACCCGAGGGTGAGCACAGGATAATTTAGGTTGTGTTGTTACTAATCCTAACTAGGATTGTGGTCTCTTCGTTGACAGGGTACACACCTCTGCCAACTAGGGAAACAACTTCTAACATTCACGTTATTTCTGGGTGCTAATACTGCTTCTCATGTTGTAGCCTATAATGAGGCAGAATATAATTTATTGGTTAGAAATGCACAAAAAGTATATACATTTTCTTGGGTTATCTTTGCTAACGGAAGCAAAATACAACATTTACTTTTTTCTTGCATCATAAGAAATATAATTTCTTTATGCTCCGGTGTGGGTATATTTAGCACAAAGTGGCGGTTGCACCTGTGCAGTTATAGTTAGGTTGGAGTTTTGTTAAGAATATAATTTTTTGTTTAGCTAATAAATTTGATGCCGTTTGAAGAATATTAATTGACCCTCCGAAACAAACATAGATCTACTTCAGTTCCTCCCTGGAAGGTTTTGAGGTGGTCTTTCAAGCAAGAGGCAAGAAAAAGTGGGTGTACCAAAAAAAAGATTTTCACATGTTAATTCCCATAGTAAATTGCAGGAAGTGATGCAGAAATAGTGGAGGAATGTAATTACCTAAAAGTTGGCAGAAATGGGTTAAAAAAATCTGAATAACGACTGTTGTTGTCTAGATATAGGCCCATATTTATACTCGGTTTGCACTGAATTAGTGTAATTTTTTTACGCTAATTCAGCACAAACCTAACTCCAGATTTCTACTTTGGAGCTAGATACGTCTAGAGCCAAAGTTATGGAGTTAACGTCATTTTCTGGAAGTAAACACATACCTTGCGTCAATTAGATGCAAGGTAGGCACTCCCGTCCAGAAAAGGACGATATGTCCTTTGCGCCATATTTATCCCTCATGCTCAAATCCAGCACAGGTGGATGGGGCCTGAAATAATGGGGCTAAGCTTGCTTTGCGCCATTATTTAACGCCTGGTTATGGGCGGGCGTAAGGGGACCTGTAGGCATATTTCCATGGCCACAGACCATGGAAAGTGCCCACAGGTTCACTTCCGTGGCTGCAGGGACACCCTCACCCACCCCCACCCACACCAGGAAAACACCTAAGGATGGGGGACACATCCCAGGTAAGTCCCGGTAGTTTTTTTAAACATTTTTATTTTACCCCACTCGGGGTCCCTGAGTTGGGGCCCCATGCATTGTGTTGGCTCCAATGGCCATGCCCAGGGGCCATTCATCCCCTGAGCATGGACATTGGGGTGGTCGGCATGGCTCCCGTCTTTACTAAGACAGGAGACATGTCCATGGGGCTTGTGCACCAGAAAATGGCGCTACACTGCTTAGAGGCAATTTTTCTGCTGGAGCACAAGCCCTGGTTTCCCATACACCTCCCCCACCCTGTTAGCGTCCTTTCCAAGGACGCTGACAGGGCATTAATGCTGGCTAGTGGCATTCCATAAATATGACACCCGGCCGGTATCTTGGAATGGCGCTAGACTTTCACACGCAAAACTGCGCTAACGCAGTTTTGCGTGAAAAATGCCCCATAGTTTGATCGACCACTTTAATGGGGTAAAGTCAATTCCTACTGGCTAGCAACAACCTGAACAATATGTTAAGCAGACATTTGGAGAGTCAGTGACCACTGAGGGCAAGTCAGCATGGGCATGAGCAGCTAGATGACCACTGAGGGCCAGAAGGAGACAGCAGGGGCAAAACGTGGACCATTTAGGCCAGACCGGAATAATCTGACTAGTGCATTGCAGTAGCACAAAATAAAGTTAGCTCACTGAACTGTAAATTGTGAATTGCAGTATTTGTTTTTTGTTTTTAGATGTTATGTTGTATGTGACTTGGGGCTAGATGATCAAAGCTATTTCGTGTTTTCAAATGGTTTGATTCACAGAATCTGGTTGATTGTAACTGCTAAAAATCTGTCTGGCATGTCTCAGTAGGTCGCAAAGCAAGACCTACCTCATGAATAATAATGAGGTAAGTCTATTTACAACCCACTGGGAATCGCAAATGTAGCTCAGTGGAGTTTTGAACATTTGGAATTGCGATTCACATTGAATTGCAGTTAGGAAATTGCAAATCCAAACGTACGATCATCTGGCCCTTGGTCACTTAAAAATAATGTCACTTTAGCCCTTGTTTTTCATAGGTGCATGTTTGAGGTTTTTATTTATGTAAGTTAACCCCATGTACGTATGTTGGACCCTTTATGTAAGTTGGCTATTTGGGACATGTTGTGCTGAAGCCTCCATAACATTTTCCAACATATGTTGGCCACACAAAATTTGTGTCCTTTTTTTCTGAACATCTTGGAAATTTCAAGGGTTCCTAGGGTTTGTGGATTTCCCTAAATAAGGAAGAAAAAATATTTAAATATAGCAAATTTTTGTGCCTCATTTACGAGGCCCTAGTGGCACTCTTTGCCACAAGAGCATCATTTGTTTTATGCTCCGGTGGCACAGTGTGCCAACCCATATTTGCAAGGCCACGCAAAGCCACCTTGTGTTGCATTTCATGCCCTTGTAGATATGGCCCCCTTTCAGAATGGCATATGCATGATGCAACAGGTAGAAGCATAGTTATTTCTCCCTGTTTTTTCCTCTTTCTATATGTGCTGCATTCTGCAGCACACATAGAAAGAGAAAAACACTGCTTGTTATTGTTTTTTTGCAGGAGGGTGTCCCAGCAATTTGTGCACCAGCACAGGGGAGGGGACAGAACTGTGCTGTATCTTGTAGATATGGTGCATTTCTGCCCTTTCCTGGTGGCACAGCAAGGTACTTGCTGCACCGTCCTGCACCACATGTCTCCAAAATGAGGCCCTTTGTTTATTAGCAGAAGACAAAGTATTAGAAGAAGTAGAGCATGCTCCCAGAGATTAATTTCGTCCATCCGTTTTGGCTACATGAGAGTTGTTTTCAGAATCCTTCTGGGGTGTTTGATCCTAGTCAAGTTTGCTATTTTGAAGGAGAAGGAAGGATGCTTGGTACAAATCGTCTCTGTGTGTGATGTCCAAATACAGTCAAAAAGAATAGCTACAAATAAGTAAGTGCTTGTAAATATGACAGAATGCATGGAGCAGTCTTATAATATGAACTGCTTAGTAAATAGAGACAGGGCCATCATATGCTTTTGAAGAATTATCATCCAGAAGCATAAGGTAATATCAGATGTGCTGTAAAGCCATACAAAACTCAATGCTATAGGAAGTGTTACCACAGACATTCTGTGCCAACATAGAAAACTTGCAATAGTGTATACTGAATGTGAAACACTGTCAAAGAAGGGAAAACAAACCCCAACGAGTTAAAGGATAAAAAAACTTGTTGTGTAGGGAAACTGTCAACAGCTGGTATACAATGGCAAAACAATGAAGTAAAGGCACTGCATCAGAGCGTATTCCCCATTACAGACAGAGTGGAAAGGTCATTTATATAAGCACTTCAGTTAAATGTAGGTAAACAAGGTATAACCTGAAAAAGGGAGGTTTTTGAAGAATGATCTGATGTTGTGAATAGTAGAGCAGTCCAAAATATGTTCCTGTCCTGTGGTGTGAAAACGCATTAGGAGGCCCCGGTGGGATGCACATTAAAAAATTCCTCAAGAAAACCAAATGGCAGGTGCAAAGAAATGAATGCTCCAGAACGGAGAAGTATCAAGTGAAAAAATGCCACGAATGCAGCCCGAAAACACAACACCATGTGCTGTCCATATTCCTACCTCTGTCATAGGTCACTCCTGTAGTGGGAATGGCATCTGTTCGCTGTATTTGCCAAACTCCATCACAGCCAGTTGGGAGCTTTCAAGGAAAACAAAAATAGGAGGAATAATTTCCGATTGTATGGTATACCAGAGAGTTCTGAAGGATCTAATATGATGTAAATCTTGCAAAAGGCAGTTCCTTCAATTTTTCATATGTGGATCATAGACCTTTTAGTATTTAAAGGGCTCATTGCTTGGGTTCCAGGATTAATTATTCATCCCATGCAAGAAACTAGAGGTATTACTGTTTTTTTTAAAGTTTTGGACTTGGTGCATGTTCCTTCGGCTGCCAAAAAATAAGTAAACCTGCAATAGCCAGTAAAAAGTTTTTTTTTACAGAGTGGCCCCCATGAGACAGCTACTAGAAAGAACCACTTCCTCGTATTACGTCCACAACTCAAGTCTATGAATGCTAGATATGGATTAGTGCACCTATGCTTCTTCAAGGTCACATACAAGCATAAGACATATACATTTGAAGATCCTGATTGTCTGCGTGACTTCATCAGACCACATAAATCTAAAGACAGGGAATTGAAAGCTAATGCTACTTATCGATTGAGATATTCTTCTATATTTAAAGAATCATTTATTGTATAATAACACGTTTTCTTCTTTCTCAGTCATGGGAGACTGTTTGACTATTCTTTATCCTTTTTCCTCTGTTTTATTTCTGATCGAATATTGTTGTATGGGTTCCTAAGTCTGTCTTCAAATCATCAAAGTCCTCTTGTTTGTTTGGCTCTCATTATTTTTAGACCTTTCTTTTTGTTGTCAGTAATAAGTTCACAATTGTCTGTACTTTTGTTATTATCTGGTATTTTGTGCTCAAATGTTTGACTGTGGAATTACCTGTCACTTGTGTCTGTAGTCCTTTTCACATTTAATTCTGGTATATCGGTCACTTTTTGTCCTTTTCTCTTTTGGAGTCCAGATTCGTACATCTGCGTTTAGGTGTTCTGCTATCCACAGAACCTTCTGGGTGCTCCATTTCAGTTTGTTATGATTTGACTTCCAACTAGGGTTTTTTCCCCTGTTGACATCCATATTTGTCTTACCATGGTGGGATATGTTTTCCTCTATCCTCTTCTTTCTTTCATATCACTTTTTCTGGCTTTCTCATTCTTTTTCATCCCCCTTTTTCTAGGAAACTCTTATATATTGAATATCTTGAGTCAAAATTTATTTGTCTGTGATGAATCTTAGAATTACTACATGGAATTTAAAGGGTTTAAACCCCCTATTAAGAGGCAAAGGGTATTATCACATTTGGCCAGCCAAAAGTGTCAAGTGGGTTTACTGCAAGAAATCTATTGCTCTGAGATGGATGTTGTTAATCTAAAAAGGCAATGGGTAGGTGAAATGTATGCCTCTCTTTCTCTGTCAAATATGAATGGTGGTGCTATACTTTGTCACAAGAACTTACCTGTCTCACTTATTTCCCAAGAACACAATTCTGAAGGTCAGTGGATCTTAGTTACAGTTAAATTAGCTGAAACTACACTTTCTATAATGAATGTATATGCTCCTACTCCTACAGATTCTGAGTTTTGGAAGGTTATTTCACAAAAAATACTAGAACATGGCAGCAATAATTCACTACTTGGTAGGGACTGTAATCAGCTAATAGACCCATTCCTTAACAGACCTGCTCTGGCTATATTTATTCCTAACAGTGCTCATAGGGCTTTTAAAAATACCATCTATCAAAATGTGTTATCTGATTGATGGAGATTATTCAATCCAGAACTCAGAGAATTCGCATTTTACTCTGCCACCCATAATTCCCAAAATAGAATTAATGATCTTCTTCTAACTAAACATGTTGTTTGACATTTGGTTAATTTGGAAATTGGTTACGTTTTAATTTCTTACCATGCCCCAGACTGGGCGGATTTGGATTTCCTGAATAATATTTAAAAATCTCAAAAGAGATTTAAAACTTCTTTGCTTTTGGATAAGAAGACTATTACCACCTATGAAACTTTTGCCAAAGAATATTTTGGAACCAACATTACTGGGGACAATTCTTTCCATTTTGTTTTGAATGCATTTAAAGTGCCATCCTGACGTTTTATAAGTAGTTATGTTTCCTTCAAAAAGAAAAATGTTGAAAAACAACCAGTGTCAATTTCATATAATAATAAAAAGCTGTAATAAAGTTGATTTAAATGCGTCCATGGTGCCCAAAATACAGGTCAATAAATAAACAACTGAAAAAGTTTGTGTAGGTCTCCTTAAAATGAATGCTATGTACTATGTTGGGAAGAATAGAGCTGGCCTTAGACTGGCTAACTTTTTGAATTGTAGAAAAGGAAACTCTGTTGTAAATGCCCTGGGTATTAAGATGATCCAGGATGCTGACATTGCAGATTGTTATGTGAAGTGCTATCAAAATATTTACTGTCCTGAGACCAACTCCTCTGAGGAAATAATAAACTCCTACTTCTCTAAGCTTTTGCGATGGACTACACACACCATTGATCTATCTTCTCTATAATATCCATTAAAAATTGAAGAGCTATACCCTGCAGTTAATAGCCTTCTGACAGGTAAAGCAGCAGGCCGGATAGCTTTACTGTGCATTTTTCAAAAATTATTTTTCCCATGCTCTTTAAGTTATTCAATTACTTTTTTACTATGGACACATTTGTGAGTTCCTTTGCAGAAGCCATGACATATATCATTACTAAAAAGAATTGTGACGTATCTTTCCTTATGCAAAACTAAAGCCCTATTTCTCTTATCAGACAGACTGCAAATATTTTCCAAAGTGCTGGCTCCTAGATTAGATAATTTGATAAAAGAATTAATCGGCTTAAAGAAGTCTGGATTTGTTGAGAACCAGACCAAAGCCGGTTAGTCCTGCACCTTTATTCAATATCAAGAATAAAACTTGAAAAATGGCTGATTTTATTGCAGCACTTACTCTTGATGTGGAGACAGCGTTAATTGGCAGTTTCACATGAAAGCGTTCAAATGTATAGCTTTCGGGCCTAAAGTCTTAGAGCGCATATCAATATTATAGTATTCTCCTAAATCACCTGTGACAGTTAATGGTGTCCTTATTTCTCTCTTTACAGGGGCACCAGACAGGGATGTCACCTATCTCAGTTGCTCTTTATTCTGGCTCTAGATCTATTTCACTTTTAACTATAACACTCTCTCCATTTCTCTGCTTTCAAAGTCAAGAATCAACACATTAAATTGACTGTTTAAGCAGATGACATTCTTTTATTTGTACTGAAACTGGAAGTTCCAACACTTGATCACTGAAATACAGTCTTATGCGGAGGTTGCGGTATACAAACTTAATGTAAATAAAAAAACAGTAATATTGTTAACCTAAATTAATATTGAATATGAGAGCCACTTGTGAAGGCTGCTCATCTGACCAAGTTCAAATGATTAGGAATCTGGTATTGTATTTCTATTAGGAATACCCTAACAGTGAGTACAGAAGAAAATGTTCTCAAAATCCATAATCTCTCACAGAAATAGTCACTTTTATTTTTATTCTGGTGGGATTGCAGTGATACTAAGATGATGGTCCTTCCTATTATCAACTTTTTTCCATTGATGCTACTGGTTAAAATCATCAAAGGGGTTTGTAACTCTAGATAAAATACTCTACCACACTATTACCCAGGAGGGTATCCTGTTGCAGATGTAGGAGTTGTCTGGGTCGTGCCATAGAGTCGCCTAGCTGAAGAGCAAATTCTTATACTTCTTGGGGAATATAAGAATTTAAGAGGGGATTCGGATGTGTAGCGACAGGTTAGTCAAGACTTTAGGATCAAGAGAAGGGAGTGTACGAACTCTTGTTCTAGAGATGCGTTTATGAGAGTAGCAGCCCAGCTGACTGTAGTTGTCTGGTAGGTTTCTGAAATCTGACACATTTGTTGAGGTATGCTGGGCCAGTGTTGTGTAAGGTGGCATGTGTGGTTGAAAGTGAGCATGGCTGCTGTGTTCTTTATGGTTTGGAATCATTTGGTTATATGAGTGAGTGAGTCACTAACTATTGAAGTGAGTGCAGGGCACATGTTTTGAGTGCTTTGAGGAGATAAAGTGACCACATGTGCATCTAGCCTACCTTGACTATCTGCCTTCTCCTGTTGATATTCCTATGAAAGAAAACCTAGCCTAAGCTTTTTCTACCAGTTCAAGTGTTTTTTTCCTTAAAAGTCCTGACTAATCCTATTTGCTTGCTAATTGAACCTTTACTAACCAGGTCCCTGGCAGTCACCTGAGGCTCAGTACAATGTATCTTTCATGGGCCTTTAGCACACTCACTATGCTAAATTCAACTCCCTGGAGTTTGCTGATGCCAGTTGGGGGGTTTCCGAGGATGCCTTGTGGCCTAGATTTCTCAAACTACATGAGCATATCTACCAATGAAACTAAGGTAAACGTGGGGGGAAAACTGTCCTTAGTTCACTAAAGAGCAATTCAAAAACTACTAAAGTCTTTAGGTTTTACCACACAGCGCGCTCTGTCTCAACTTAGTCTGTGTTCTGTCTACCATTATATGCAGTGCGGTGACTGTAATGTGTAGGAAAGTGCCCTTTTTTGACATAGTCACCCCTACTTTTTGCTTGGTATTTGAAGCAATTTTGACAGACGTTCATTGGGTTCCTGCTAAGCAGGTTCTCAGTGCCAGGTCTCTCTGACTAAAACTGTGCAGGTGTACACAAATTGGCAATAACTTTAGCACTCCTGTGAGTCCGTAGTAAATGGTATCCCTAGTGCCTAGGTATGGGTACTAAGGAGAGTACCTAAGGGCTGCAGCACATATTGTGCCATCCTAAGGGACTACTCACCACACTCATGCATGCTGCTCTTCTGTGCTGCTTGACATGGTGCAGGCAAAAGTGAAAACACAACATCTCTGCAGACACTGCTTGCAGTACATGTGAGTCACCCCTACAGCAGACCTTACAGCCTTAAGGCAGGATGAATTATATTACATGTGAGGACATTTATTAATGAGCAGATATGCCTCTGTGATATCTAAAGCAATTCTTAGACATTACAAGTGAACAGGGAAGCCATCTTAAAGTATGTACTATGCACTGTCAATATGAGTTTCCCAGCTACATAATGGCTTCACTGAAACCTATGTTTTTTGGAATCAAACACTTCTTATTAATAAACCCACACTGATTCCAGTGATTGATTTATTAAGACATGCACTGAGAGGGTACCTTAGAGGTATCCCCTGAAATCTACTAGTCCTCAAGTATGCTGGGTGACTATTAGAGTCCAGCCTGCCACCACAGACAGGTTTTTGACCCTCTGCAAGTGAGAGCCCTCGCTCTCAGAGACCAGAAACAATGCCTGCTCTGGAAGAAGGTGTCACACCTCCTCCAAGCAGGATGGCTAGTAATTCAGCATACCAAGACAAGGGACTGCTGCCTTTGACATGGGACTCCGGTATTCCCCAGACCTTCAGGATGCCACCCTCTGCCCTGGGGTACATTTGGCACTAGTGGGAAATTACCTATGCTAAGAGGCATGGAGTACACCCAAGCCAGATACTCCCCTAAGGTGAGCTGCCTGATGTTCCCCACTCCAGGTAAATTCTGCCATCTTGGTGATGGCAAAATTAGGAACTCTGGGACAGGGTTATACCCACTTGTGACAGAAAGTGGTCATATAGAGGGTGTATTGATCTCAAGGGTAAGTAGCCCATTGGCAACTAACCTTCACTCCCTGAAATGCCCCTGAATCTAGTATTTACGGGAGCCCCACAGGAACTTAGATTCTCCTGACTCAAGAAGAACACAAATGAGCCACAAAAACAAAAACTGAGGAACTTGCCGGTTTGCCTGCTGCCCTCGACAATTAATCCAAAGTTGTCTCATCCTTCAGCTCCTCTGACTCCAAAAGTCTGGGAGGACTGCTAGCACTTAAAGGAACGACCAGCATCTCCCATGGCATAACAGAGCTACACCCTTGCACCCTGGAGGCACTCAAGAAGAACGTTGAGAGCGCTGGACCATGAAAACCTGTCAACTAAAAGTGCCACTGCACCGAGCCCCTCAGCCTGAGCTGAAGTGGACCAACTGTGCCAATGAGGTCGTGAGACCCTCCAGAGCTGAGCCTTACCTTGGGTTTGGCCAGACTAATCCCCCAGTCAACACTTGCGGCCTCTTCCGTAAAGGAAATAACAATCCAGAGGAGTCTTCACAACCCAACCATGCCAGAAAAAGACCCACACACACCCAACACGAGTTGCTGTGAAACAACAGTGTGCTCGCGTGCCCAAGACCCTCAAGACTTGAGCCTCCCCTTTGGATTCAGCCAAACTGATCACCCAGTACCCACTTCCAGCCTCTTTTCCCCAGGACTGTTTCTTTCCAGAGGACATCATTATGGCACCTGTAGGAGGCTGGCCTGGCTTATAGTGGGTACCTTGTGGTACTTACACCTTGTGCCAAGTCCAGTTATCCCTTATTAGTAGATTAGAGGTGTTCTAGCAGCTTTGGCCCAAAGCAGTGTCAGCCTAAAAACATTTGAAAAATTGCACTGATCAACTCGCTGTGAACTCCCCTCAATCACTACTCATTTTTTTGCCTTTCCCTGTTCAGGCACTTGGCCCACCCACACAAATGCAGTATCATGTTACTCAGGAGACCAAGGGGAATGCTGGGTGTTAGGAAATGTGTGCTAGCGAGGTGATCCCAGCCAGAAATATGAGAAAAGCGTGATTTTGTTAGCTAAATTTGAGGTTTGCTGTATTCAGAGAACCCCGACCGGATCCCTACCTCCAGCCTGTTGTACCCTGAGTAGCTGAGGCCTGGGAGTCGCCTGGGCTCGGGGAGGCTTCCGCTTCTGGTTCGGGTTCAGGGGCTCTGGCCGGGCCAGGATCTAGCAGATCCCGGTTTGGCAACCCCCATCCTAGGCTTTGTCCTCCAGCCTGCAGTGTGGCAAGGCACCTGGATCCAGGGTTCAGGGAGGCCTCCCCTGCGTGGCTGTTTTCACAGAGCGCCGGCTTACCCTTGCGCTTTGGGTTCAGGGCACCGGCCGAGCCCCCGCCAGGTCCTGGGATGGGCGCTCTTCTCTCCAGCCTACAGTACCCTGAGGGGCCTAGGCCTGGAGTCTGATCGGCCTGGGGAGGCTTCCCCTGCCAGTTTGGGTTCAGGGGCCCAAGCCGGGCACCCACCGGGCCCTGGGCTGGGCACTCCCTTCCACCTGCCGTATGCTGAGGGGTCCATGTAGGAGGCTGGCCTGGCTTATAGTGGGTACCTTTTTGTACTTACACCTTGTGCCAGGTCCAGTTATCCCTTATTAGTAGATTACTAGTGTTCTAGCAGCTTAGACTGATAGAGATAGCTATAGCAGAGCAGCTTAGGCTGAACTAGGAGACATGCAAAGCTCCTACTATACCACTTATATCACTTAGCACTATATCATAAGAAAACACAATACTCAGAGTTACTAAAAATAAAGGTACTTCATTTTAGTGACAACATGCTAAAAGTATCACAGAGGATATATTCCCTTAGGAGGTAAGTAATATACACACACACCAAAATCAGGTAAGTAAACAGTTAGAAAAGTAGTGCAAACACTGTAGAACACAATAGAATGCAATAGGAGACAATAGGCTTAGGGGCAACACAAACCATATACTCCAAAAGTGGAATGCGAACCACGAATGGACCCCAGGCCTAGTGTAGTGTGTAGAGGGTCGCTGGGGGTGTAAGAAAACACAAAGGGTGTCCAAGATACCCCACCCCAAGACCCTGAAAAGTAGGAGTAAAATTACCCTACTATCCCAGAAAGACTGTAAAGTTGAGATAGGGGATTCTGCAAGGACAACAACTGACTGCAAAGCACTGAAGATGGATTCCTGGACCTGAGGACCTGTAAAGGAAGGGGACCAAGTCCAAGAGTCACGCAAGTGTCCAGGGGGGGCAGGAGCCCACCAAACCCCAGATGAAGGTGCAAAAGGGCTGCCTCTGGGTGGAAGAAGCCAAAGATTCTGCAACAACGGAAGGGTCCAGGAACTTCTCCTTTGGTCAGAAGATGTCCCACGGAGTGCTGGAGGATGTAGAGTTGTTTCAACGCAAAAAGACAGCAAATAAGCCTTGCTAGGTGCAAGAGATGCAGTAAAAGGTTTTGGGTACTGCCAGGGCCCAGGAAGGACCAGGAGGTCGTTCCTTGGAGGAGGAGACAGAGGGGTCACCCAGCAACACAGAGAGCCCACACAGAAGCAGCCAACACCTGCAGAAGCACCTGAACAGGTGTTCAGATGATCTGAGCATGACTGTCGACTCAGCACAACAAAAGGGAGCCCCACGAAGTCGGAGTTCAACTCAGCGAGTTGGACAATGCAGGACGGAGTGCTGGGGACCTGGGCTGGGCTGTGCACGACGGAAGTCTTGCAAAAGTGCACAGAAGCCCTAGCAGCTGCAGTTCACACGGTACACAGGATTACTGTCTAGCGTGGGAGGCAAGGACTTACCTCCACTAAATTTGGACAGGAGGGCCACTGGTCTGTCGGGGACACCTGGATCTAGCTCCTGTGTTCCAGGGACCACACTTGTCAAGATGAGAGGGGACCCAGAGGACCGGTGATGCAGAAGTTTGGTGCCTGGTATGGAAATGGGAAAATTCTGTTGACCTACGGGAGACTTCTTCTTGGCTTCCAGTGCAGGGTGAAGGCAGACAGCCCTCAGAACATGCACCACAAGGAAACAGTCGAGAAAGCCGGCAGGATGAGGCACTACAATGTTGCTGGTAGTTTTCTTGCTACTCTGTTGCAGTTTTGCAGGTGTCCTGGAGCAGTCAGCAGTCGATCCTTGGCAGAAGTCGAAGAGGGAAGTGTAGAGGAACTCTGGTGAGCTCTTGCATTCGTTATCTGGTGAGACACCCACAGGAGAGACCCTAAATAGCCCTCAGAGGAGGATTAGGTACAGAGAAAGGTAAGCACCTATCAGGAGGGGTCTCTGACATCAACTGCTGGCACTGGACACTCATAGGTGTCCATTGTACCCTCACACCTCTACATCCAAGATGGCAGAGGTCTGGGACACACTGGAGGAGCTCTGGGCTCCTCCCCTGGGAGGTGCTGTTCAGAGGAGTGGTCACTCCCCTTTCCTTTGTCCAGTTTCACGCCAGAGCAGGGCTGGGGGGATCCCTGAACCGGTGTAGACTGGCTTATGCAAGGAGGGCACCATCTGTGCCCTTCAAAGCATTTCCAGAGGCCAGGAGAGGCTACTCCTCTCACGCCCTTCACACCTATTTCCAAAGGGAGAGGGTGTAACGCCCTCTTTCAGTGGAAATCCTTTGTTCTGCCTTCCTGGGTCTGGGTTGCCCAGGCCCCAGGGGGGCAGAAACATGTCTGAGGGTTGGCAGCAGCGGTAGCTGCAGAGAAAACCCTGGAAAGTTAGTTTGGCAGTACCCGGGCTCTATGCTGGAGACCCGGGGATGCATGGAATTGTCCCCCCAATACCAGAATGGTGACAATTCCATGATCCTAGACATGTTACATGGCTATGTTCTGAGTTACCATGGTGACGCTACACATAGGTATTGGCCTATATGAAGTGCACGCTTGTAATGGTGTCCCCGCACTCACAAAGTCCGGAGAAATCACCCTGAACAATGTGGGGGCACCTTGGCTAGTGCCAGGGTGCCCTCACACTAAGTAACTTTACACCTAACCTTCACTAGGTGAGAGTTAGACATATAGGTGACTTATAAGTTACTTATGTGCAGTGTAAAATGGCTGTGAAATAACGTGGATGTTATTTCACTAAGGCTACAGTGGCTGGCCTGTGTAAGAATTGTCTGAGCTCCCTATGGGTGGCAAAATAAATGCTGCAGCCCATAGGGATCTCCTGGAACCCCATATACTAGGAAATTAGAAGGGTGTTCCAGTGTGCCAAAGAGAATTGGTAAAAATTAGTCACTAGCTGCAGTGACAATTTTAAATGCAGAGAGAGCATAAACGCTGAGGTTCTGGATAGCAGAGCCTCAGTGATACAGTTAGGCACCACACAGGGAACACATATAGGGCACACTTTATGAGCACTGGGGTCCTGGCTAGAAGGATCCCAGTGACACAGGCAAAAACAAACATACATTCAAGTAAAAATGGGGGTAACATGCCAGGTGAGATGGTTCTTTCCTACACCCCCCCTCCCCCAAACGAGGGACAATAAGGCTAGCCTTGCACAGATGAGACTTCATTGTCCAAGTGGAAATATCTGGAGAGTCCATCTGCATTGGAGTGGGTACTCCCAGGTCTATGTTCCACTGTATAGTCCATTCCCTGTAGGGATATGGACCACCTCAACAATTTAGGGTTTTCATCTTTCATTTGTTTACGCCAAAGTAGAGGGTTGTGAACAATAAAGCGAGTACCAAACAGGTATGGTCTCATTTTTTCAGTGCCCAGACCACAGCAAAGGCCTCCCTCTCTATGGCAGACCAACGCTTTTCTTTAGGGGTCAACCTCCTGCTGATAAAAGCAACAGGTTGATCCTGGCCCTCAGTATTAAGCTGTGATAGCACTGCCCCAAACCCAATTCAGAAGCATCAGTCTGGACTATGAACTTTTTGGAGTAGCAAGGGCTTTTTAGGACAGGTGCAGAGCACATGGCCTGTTTGAGCTCATCAAAAGCTTTTTGACAGCTAGCTGTCCACAATACCGTTTTAGGCATCTTTTTAAGAGGAGCTGCAATGAGCCATAATTCTTAATAAACCTCCTATAGTACCCTGTGAGGCCTAAAAAGGCTCTCACCTGGGTTTGAGTTGTAGGGGGAGCCCATTCCATAATGGTCTGGATCGTCCCCTGCAGTGGTGCAATCTGTTGCCCACCTAGCAGGTTGCCCAGATAAACCACGTTCCCCTGCCCTATCTGGCACTTTGAGGCCTTGATAGTGAGGCCTGCCTTTTGCAGGGCCTCCAAACCTTTCCACAGGTGGACCAGGTGATCATCCCAGGTACAGCTATAGACAGCTATATCATCCAAATATGCTGCACTAAAAGCTTCCAAAACTTGCAGGACTGTGTTCACCAACCTTTGAAAAGTGGCAGGTGCATTCTTCAGACCAAAGGGCATCACAGTGAATTGATAGTGCCTCCAATGGTTGAGAATGCAGTTTTAGGTTTTGCATCTACTGATAACTTAATCTGCCAGTACCCTGCAGTTGAGTCAAAAGTGCTCAGAAGCTTGGCAGAACCCAGTGTATCAATCAGTTCATCTGCCCTGGGTATAGGGTGAGCATCTGTCTTGGTTACTTGGTTGAGCCCTCTACAGTCAACACAAAACCTCATCTCTCTTTTTCCATCCTTACTGTGAGGTTTTGGAACCAGCACCACTCGGCTAGCTCATGGGTGTAGGAGGCTGGCCTGGCTTGTAGTGGGTACCAAGGGGTACTTACACCTTGCACCAGGTCCAGGTATCCCTTATTAGTGTAGAGGGGTGTCTAGCAGCTTAGGCTGATAGAAAAGGTAGCTTAGCAGAGCAGCTTAGGCTGAACTAGGAGGCGTGTGAAGCTCCTACTATACCACTGGTGTCATATGCACTATATCATAAGAAAACACAATACACAGATATACTAAAAATAAAAGTACTTTATTTTTATGACAATATGCCAAAAGTATCTCAGTGAGTACCCTCAGTATGAGGATAGCAAATATACACGAGATATATGTACACAATACCAAAAATATGCAGTAATAGCAATAGAAAGCAATGCAAGCAATGTACAGTCACAATAGATTGCAATGAGGGCACATAGGGATAGGGGCAACACAAACCATATACTCTAGAAGTGGAATGCAAACCACGAATGGACCCCAAACCTATGTGACCTTGTAGAGGGTCGCTGGGACTGTAAGAAAACAGTGAGGGTTAGAAAAATAGCCCACCCCAAGACCCTGAAAAGTGGGTACAAAGTGCACCTAAGTTCCCCAAAGAGCACAGAAGTTGTGATAGGGGAATTCTGCAAGGAAGACCAACACCAGCAATGCAACAACAATGGATTTCCGGACGAGAGTACCTGTGGAACAAGGGGACCAAGTCCAAGAGTCACGATCAAGTCGGGAGTGGGCAGATGCCCAGGAAATGCCAGCTGTGGGTGCAAAGAAGCTGCCACTGGATGGTAGAAGCTGTGGATTCTGCAAGATTGACAAAGGCTAGAAACTTCCCCTTTAGAGGATGGATGTCCCACGTTGTGAAGAAGCTTGTAGAGGTATTTCCGTGCAGAAAGGCAGCAAACAAGCCTTGCTAGCTGCAAAGGTCACGGCTAGGGTTTTTGGATGCTGCTGTGGCATAGGAGGGACCAGGATGTCCCCAATTGCGTGAGGAGACAGAGGGGGCGTCCAGCAAGACAAAGAGCCCACTCAGAAGCAAGCAGCACCCGTAGAAGTGCCAGAACAGGCACTACGAAGTGGAGTGAACCAGAGCTCACCCAAAGTCACAAAGGAAGGTCCCACGACGCCGGAGGACAACTCAGGAGGTCGTGCACTGCAGGTTAAAGTGTCGGGGACCCAGGCTTGGCTGTACACAAAGGAAATCCTGGAAGAGTGCACAAGAGCCGGAGCAGCTGCAAATCATGCGGTACCCAGCAATGCAGTCTAGCGTGGGGAGGCAAGGACTTACGTCCACCAAACTTGGACTGAAGAGTCACTGGACTGTGGGAGTCACTGGGACAGAGTTGCCGAGTTCAAGGGACCTCGCTCGTCATGCTGAGAGGAGACCCAGAGGACCGGTGATGCAATTCTTTGGTACCTGCGGTTGCAGGGGGAAGATTCTGTCGACCCACGGGAGATTTCTTCGGAGCTTCTAGTGCAGAGAGGAGGCAGACTACCCCCACAGCATGCACCACCAGGAAAACAGTCGAGAAGGCGGCCGGATCAGTGTTACAAGGTCGCAGTAGTCGTCTTTGCTACTTTGTTGCAGTTTTGCAGGCTTCCAGAGCAGTCAGCAGTCGATTCCTTGGCAGAAGGTGAAGAGAGAGATGCAGAGGAACTCTGATGAGCTCTTGCATTCGTTATCTAAAGAATTCCCCAAAGCAGAGACCCTAAATAGCCAGAAAAGGAGGTTTGGCTACTTAGGAAGGAGGATAGGCTAGCAACACAGGTAAGAGCCTATCAGAAGGAGTCTCTGACGTCACCTGCTGGCCCTGGCCACTCAGAGCAGTCCAGTGTGCCAGCAGCACCTCTGTTTCCAAGATGGCAGAGGTCTGGAGCACACTGGAGGAGCTCTGGGCACCTCCCAGTGGAGGTGCAGGTCAGGGGAGTGGTCACTCCCCTTTCCTTTGTCCAGTTTCGCGCCAGAGCAGGGCTGGGGGATCCCTGAACTGGTGTAGACTGGCTTATGCAGAGATGGGCACCATCTGTGCCCATCAAAGCATTTCCAGAGGCTGGGGGAGGCTACTCCTCCCCAGCCCTGACAACTTTTTCCAAAGGGAGAGGGTGTAACACCCTCTCTCTGAGGAAGTCCTTTGTTCTGCCTTCCTGGGCCAAGCCTGGCTGGACCCCAGGAGGGCAGAAACCTGTCTGAGGGGTTGGCAGCAGCAGCAGCTGCAGTGAAACCCCGGGAAAGGTAGATTGGCAGTACCCGGGTCTGTGCTAGAGACCCGGGGGATCATGGGATTGTCTCACCAATGCCAGGATGGCATTGGGGGGGCAATTCCATGATCTTAGACATGTTACATGGCCATGTTCGGAGTTACCATTGTGAAGCTATACATAGGTAGTGACCTATGTATTTTGCACACGTGTAATGGTGTCCCCGCACTCACAAAGTCCGGGGAATTTGCCCTGAACAATGCGGGGGCACCTTGGCTAGTGCCAGGGTGCCCACACACTAAGTAACTTAGCACCCAACCTTTACCAGGTAAAGGTTAGACATATACGTGACTTATAAGTTACTTAAGTGCAGTGGTAAATGGCTGTGAAATAACGTGGACGTTATTTCACTCAGGCTGCAGTGGCAGGCCTGTGTAAGAATTGTCAGAGCTCCCTATGGGTGGCACAAGAAATGCTGCAGCCCAAAGGGATCTCCTGGAACCCCAACACCCTGGGTACCTCAGTACCATATACTAGGGAATTATAAGGGTGTTCCAGTATGCCAATGTAAATTGGTGAAATTGGTCACTAGCCTGTTAGTGACAATTTGGAAAGAAATGAGAGAGCATAACCACTGATGTTCTGGTTAGCAGAGCCTCAGTGAGACAGTTAGTCATAACACAGGTAACACATACAGGGCACACTTATGAGCACTGGGGCCCTGGCTGGCAGGGTCCCAGTGACACATACAACTAAAACAACATATATACAGTGAAATATGGGGGTAACATGCCAGGCAAGATGGTACTTTCCTACACAACCCCCCCCAAACGAAGGACAATAAGACTAGCCATGACCTGATGAGTCTTCATTGTCTAAGTGGAAATATCTGGAGAGTCCATCTACATTGGAGTGGGTACTCCCAGGTCTATGTTCCACTGTATAGTCCATTCCCTGTAGGGATATGGACCACCTCAACAATTTAGGATTTTCACCTTTCATTTGTTTTAGCCAAAGTAGAGGTTTGTGGTCTGTCTGAACAATGAAGTGAGTGCCAAACAGGTATGGCCTCAACTTCTTCAGTGCCCAGACCACAGCAAAGGCCTCCCTCTCTATGGCAGACCAACGCTTTTCTCTAGGGGTCAACCTCCTGCTGATAAAAGTTGATCCTGGTCCTCAGAATTAAGTTGTGATAAGACTGCCCCTACCCCTAATTCAGATGCATCAGTTTGGACTATGAATTTTTTGGAGTAACAGGGGCTTTTCAGGACAGGTGCAGAGCACATGGCCTGCTTCAGCTCCTCAAAAGCTTTCTGACAGCTAGATGTCCATAATACATTTCTAGGCATTTTCTTAGATGTGAGGTCATTAAGAGGGGCTGCAATGGAGCCATAGTTCTTTATGAACCTCCTGTAATACCCAGTGAGGCCTAAGAAGGCTCTCACCTGGGTCTGAGTTGTAGGGGGAACCCAATCTATAATTGTTTGGATTTTCCCCTGAAGTGGTGCAATCTGTTCTCCACCTACCAGGTGTCCCAGATAAACCACTTTGCCCTGCCCTATCTGGCACTTTGAAGCCTTGATAGTGAGGCCTGCCTTTTGCAGGGCCTCCAAAACTTTCCACAGGTGGACCAGGTGATCATCCCAGGTGGAGCTAAAGACAGCTATATCATCTAGATATGCTGCACTAAAAGCCTCCAATCCTTGCAGGACTGTATTTACCAACCTCTGAAAAGTGGCAGGTGCATTTTGCAACCCAAAAGGCATTACTGTGAATTGGTAGTGCCCTCCAATGGTTGAAAATGCAGTTTTTGCTTTAGCATCCTCTGATAACTTGATCTGCCAATACCCTGCAGTCAAATCAAAGGTGCTTAGATACTTGGCAGATGCCAGTGTATCTATTAGCTCATCTGCCCTGGGTATAGGGTGAGCATCAGTTTTAGTTACCTGGTTGAGACCTCTGTAACCTACACAAAATCTCATCTTTGGAATGAGGTTTTGGTACAAGTACCACAGGAGAGGCCCAAGAACTTTCAGAGTGCTCAACCACTCCCAGTTCAAGCATTTTCTGAACCTCTTGTTTTATGCAGTCCCTGACATGGTCAGGCTGCCTATAGATCTTACTTTTGACAGGCAAGCTGTCTCCAGTATCTATAGTGTGCTCACACCAAGAAGTGGTGCCTGGCACAGTAGAAAAGAGTTCAGAAACTGACCCAGGAGATGTATGCAGTGGTCTTTCTGCTCAGCAGTAAGACAATCTGCCAGAACTACACCTTCCACCAGAGCATATTGTTCTGTGGAAGAGAAGAGATCAGGGAGAGGGTCACTCTCTTCTTCCTGTCCTTCATCTGTTGCCATGAGCAGGGTGAGATCAGCCCTGTCATAGTAGGGTTTTAGGCGATTGACATGGAGCACCCTAAGGGGGCTCCTGGCAATGCCTAAGTCAACCAAGTAGGTGACTTCTCCCTTTTTCTCAACAATAATGTGGGGACCACTCCATTTGTCCTGAGGGGCTCTTGGGGCCACAGGCTCCAAGACCCACACTTTCTGCCATGGTTGGTACTGAATCAGAACAGCCTTCTGGTCATGCCATTGCTTTTGGAGCTCTTGGCTGGCCTGAAGGTTTTTACTGGCCTTTTTCATGTACTCAGCCATCCTAGATCTTAGGCCAAGTACATAGTCCACTATGTCTTGCTTAGGAGCTTTTAAAGGTTGTTCCCAACCCTCCTTCACAAGTGTTAGAGGACCTCTCACAGGGTGTCCAAATAGGAGTTCAAAGGGGCTAGAGCCCACTCCTTTTTGGGGTACCTCCCTGTAAGCAAAAAGGAGGCAAGGTAACAGGACATCCCATCTCCTGCGGAGTTTTTCAGGGAGTCCCATTATCATTCCTTTGAGAGTTTTATTAAACCTCTCAACCAGTCCATTTGTTTGTGGATGATAGGGTGTGGTGAACTTGTATGTCACACCACATTCCTTCCACATGGCCTTTAAGTAAGCAGACATGAAATTGCTTCCCCTGTCTGATACCACCTCTTTTGGGAAGCCCACCCTGGAAAAGATTCCCAGGAGGGCCTTTGCCACTGCAGGAGCTGTAGTGGTCCTTAGAGGAATTGCTTCAGGATATCTGGTGGCATGGTCCACTACCACCAAGATAAACCTATTGCCTGAAGCAGTAGGAGGGTCAAGGGGGCCAACTATGTCAACCCCTACCCTTTCAAAGGGAACCCCAACCACAGGCAGTGGAATAAGGGGTGTCTTTGGAGTGCCACCTGTTTTGCCACTGGCTTGACTGGTTTTACAGGACTTACAAAATTCCCTTGTGTCCTCTGACATTCTAGGCCAATGAAACAAGGGGACAAGCCTGTACCAAGTTATCATTTGCCCCAAATGTCCAGCTAAGGGAATGTCGTGGGCTAGAGTTAGGAGGAACTCTCTTTATTTCTGAGGAATTACCAATCTCCTGGCTGCTCCAGGTTTTGGATCCCTTGCTTCAGTATACAAGAGGTTGTCCTCCCAGTAATCTCTGTGAGAGTCACTGACATCCCCATCTGCTTGTTTGACAGCTTGCTGTCTTAGACCCTCTAGTGTGGGACAGGTATGCTGTGCCACACTCAGCTCCTCCCTGGCAGGCCCCCCATCACCCAAAAGCTCAGCAGTGTCTGCTTCCAGCTCCTCTGGTGTAGGTTCTGCACAGGGTGGAAATTCTTCTTCCTCAGAAGTTGAATCCACTGTAGAGGGAGGGATAGTAGGTAGTGTTTTACCTTTACTAACCCTAGCTTTAGGGAGCACTTGGTCCATTCTTCCAGGATCCAAGTCACCCTGTCCTTTTCGATTTCTGGCCTTAGCCCTCGTCAAAGCAAAAATATGCTCTGGAATGCCCAGCATTGCTGCATGAGCCTCCAACTCCACTTCTGCCCAAGCTGATGTCTCTAAATCGTTCCCTAGTAGACAGTCTACAGGTAAATCTGAGGCAACCACAACTTTCTTTGGACCAGTAACCCCTCCCCCCCCCCAGTTGTGATTCACAACAGCCATGGGGTGGCTAAGAGTGTTGTTATGAGCATCAGTCACTTGGTACTGGTGACCAAGTAGGTGTTGTTCAGGGTGGATCAGTTTCTCTATTACCATTGTAACACTGGCACCTGTGTCCCTGTAGGCCTGAACCTCAACACCATTTATTAGGGGAAGTTGCTTGTACTTATCCATATTAAGGGGACAAGCAACCAAGGTGGCCAAATCAATGGCCCCCTCAGAGACTAACACAGCCTCTGTGGTCTCCCTATCAAGACCAACCCCAACTAAATTACCAAAAGTGAGCCCAGCTACTCCCTTGGATTGGCTATTAGTAGGTTTGCTCCCACCACCACTGCTATTACTAGGGGCACTAGGTGTAGCAGTAGGGGTTGTGGTAGTGGGAGGCTTGGTGCTTTTCTTTGGACAACTGGGGTCACTTGTCCAATGTCTTTTTATTTTACATAAATAGCACCATGGTTTATTTTCTTTATTTTGATTTGAAGAGGATTTGGGCCCACCACCCCCACCAGAGTGTTTTTGTGGGCCTGATGAAGACTCATTTTTAGATTTGTCCCCACCCTTGTCAGAAGACTTACCATCCTTCTTATTGCCATCCTTGTCACCCCCTGTATGAACTTTTCTGTTCACCCTTGTTCTGACCCATTTGTCTGCCTTCTTTCCCAATTCTTGGGGAGATGTCAGATCAGAGTCCACTAGGTACTGGTGCAACAAATCAGACACACAATTATTAAGAATATGCTCTCTCAAGTTATACAGGCTTTCATAGTCATAAACTTTACTGCCATGTAACCACCCCTCCAAGGCCTTCACTGAATGGTCAACAAAGTCTACCCAGTCTTGTGAAGACTCCTTTTTGGTTTCTCTGAACTTGATCCTGTACTGTTCAGTGGTTAAGCCATAACCATCTAGGAGTGCATTCTTAAGAACTGTAAAATTATTGGCATCACTTTCCTTAACAGTAAGGAGCCTATCCCTACCCTTTCCACTGAAAGATAGCCATAGGATAGCAGCCCACTGCCTTTGAGGGACCCCCTGTACAACACAGGCCCTCTCAAGTGCAGCAAACCACTTGTTAATGTCATCCCCCTCCTTGTAAGGGGGAACTATCTTGTGCAGATTCCTAGAATCATGCTCTTTCACAGGATGACTATTTGGAATACTGCTGCTGCCACCATGGGGTCCAAACCCCAACCTCTGTCTTTCTTTTTCTAAGTCAAATGCTTCCCTGTCTAGATCCAGCTGTTGCTATTTAAGCTTCAGCCTGGACTCTTCCACTCTCAATCTATTGAGTTCCATTTCTAACATTCTGTCTTCAGGGAGGGTGGGTTGGGCATGCCTTGACACAGAAGAATGGTGTGAATGAACAGAGGGAGACCTGTCCCTAACAGATGGCACTCTAACAACCTGGCTTACAGAAGTAACACTCCTACTGTGGTGAGAACTCACATTAGTACCAGCCATGCTAGGTGGCCTGCTAGGGGGCAGGTTGGGAAGGTTCCCATCTAACACTTTTACTGGGGGAGCCCCAGAATCAGAGTGTGAACCATCAGCTAATTTCTCACCAGATGTGCCACCTAAGGACTTATCATGTTCAATGAGCATATTAACCAACAATCCTCTAGAAGGATTCTTCCCTACCCCTAAACCTCTATCAATGCAGAGACTCCTTGCTTCTTTCCAGCTAAAGTTGTCATAAGCTATGCTGGCCAGATCAAGAGTTTGGCCTGTACCAGACATGATAGAAAAGAGTTTAAGGGACAGAAAAAGAAAGAAAAAGTTTTAGGACTTTTTAAGGAACAGAAAAAAAACTTTTAAAACTTTTTAAGAACTTTTTGAATGTTTTAGAGGTACTTTTCAGCACTTAGCAAAGGTGTAAGAGAAGAAAAGCAAAAAGTTTTGGTTAGGTGTACGTACACTGAACTTGTTTTGTATATTTTTCTCTTATGAAAAGTACAAAATGACAAAGTGGTATGTAGTTGCAAGTACTTATCCCACCGCTGCACAACCAATGTAGGAGGCTCGCCTGGCTTGTAGTGGGTACCAAGGGGTACTTACACCTTGCACCAGGTCCAGGTACCCCTTATTAGTGTAGAGGGGTGTCTAGCAGCTTAGGCTGATAGAAAAGGTAGCTTAGCAGAGCAGCTTAGGCTGAACTAGGAGACGTGTGAAGCTCCTACTATACCACTGGTGTCATATGCACTATATCATAAGAAAACACAATACACAGATATACTAAAAATAAAGGTACTTTATTTTTATGACAATTTGCCAAAAGTATCTCAGTGAGTACCCTCAGTATGAGGATAGCAAATATACACAAGATATATGTACACAATTCCAAAAATATGCAGTAATAGCAATAGAAAGCAATGCAAACAATGTACAGGCACAATAGATTGCAATGAGGGCACATAAGGATAGGGGCAACACAAACCATATACTCTAGAAGTGGAATGCGAACCACGAATGGTCCCCAAACCTATGTGACCTTGTAGAGGGTCGCTGGGACTGTAAGAAAACAGTGAGGGTTAGAAAAATAGCCCACCCCAAGACCCTGAAAAGTGGGTGCAAAGTGCATCTAAGTTCCCCAAAGAGCACAGAAGTCTTGATAGGGGAATTTTGCAAGGAAGACCAACACCAGCAATGCAACAACAATGGATTTCTGGACGAGAGTACCTGTGGAACAAAGGGAAGAGTCCAAGAGTCACGATCAAGTCGGGAGTGGGCAGATGCCCAGGAAATTCCAGCTGTGGGTGCAAAGAAGCTGCCACTGGATGGTAGAAGCTGTGGATTCTGCAAGAACGACAAGGGCTAGAAACTTCCCCTTTGGAGGATGGATGTCCCACATCGTGAAGAAGCTTGCAGAGGTGCAGAAAGACCGCAAACAAGCCTTGCTAGCTGCAAGGGTTGCAGTTAGGGTTTTTGGATGCTGCTGTGGCCCAGGATGAACCAGGATGTCGACAATTGCGTGAGGAGACAGAGGGGGCATCCATCAAGACAAAGAGCCCACTCAGAAGCAAGCAGCACCCGCAGAAGTGCCAGAAAAGGCACTACAAAGTGGAGTGAACCGGAGCTCACCCGAAGTCACCACAAAGGAAGGTCCCACGATGCCCCGAGTACAACTCAGGAGGTCGTGCACTGCAGGTTAGAGTGTCGGGGACCCAGGCTTGGCTGTGCACAAAGGAAATCCTGGAAGAGTACACAGGAGCCGAAGCAGCTTCAAATCATGCGATACCCAGCAATGCAGTCTAGCGTGGGGAGGCAAGGACTTACCTCCACCAAACTTGGACTGAAGAGTCACTGGACTGTGGGAGTCACTTGGACAGAGTTGCTGAGTTCAAGGGACCTCGCTCGTCGTGCTGAGAGGAGACCCAGAGGACCGGTGATGCAGTACTTTGGTGCCTTCAGTTGCAGGGGGAAGATTCCGTCGACCCACGTGAGATTTCTTCGGAGCTTCTAGTGCAGAGAGGAGGCAGACTACCCCCACAGCACGCACCACCAGAAAAACAGTTGAGAAGGCGGCCGGATCAGCGTTACAAGGTCCTAGTAGTCGTCTTTGCTACTTTGTTGCAGTTTTGCAGGCTTCCAGAGCAGTCAGCGGTCGATTCCTTGGCAGAAGGTGAAGAGAGAGATGCAGAGGAACTCTGATGAGCTCTTGCATTCGTTATCTAAAGAATTCCCCAAAGCAGAGACCCTAAATAGTCAGAAAAGGAGGTTTGGCTACTTAGGAAGGAGGATAGGCTAGCAACACAGGTAAGAGCCTATCAGAAGGAGTATCTGACGTCACCTGCTGGCCCTGGCCACTCAGAGCAGTCCAGTGTGCCAGCAGCACCTCTGTTTCCAAGATGGCAGAGGTCTGGAGCACACTGGAGGAGCTCTGGGCACCTCCCAGGGGAGGTGCAGGTCAGGGAAATGGTCACTCCCCCTTTCCTTAGTCCAATTTCACACCAGAGCAGGGCTGGGGGATCCCTGAACCAGTGTAGACTGGCTTATGCAGAGATGGGCACCATCTGTGCCCATCAAAGCATTTCCAGAGGCTGGAGGAGGCTACTCCTCCCCAGCCCTGACACCTTTTTCCAAAGGGAGAGGGTGTAACACCCTCTCTCTGAGGAAGTCCTTTGTTCTGTCTTCCTGGGCCAAGCCTGGCTGGCAGGGTCCCAGTGACACATACAACTAAAACAACATATATACAGTGAAATATGGGGGTAACATGCCAGGCAAGGTGATACTTTCCTACAATGGGCTTTCTGAAGGCTCAATTACTCCTAAATCAAAAAATTTCTGAACCTCTTGTTTAATGCATCTTCTTCTAATAATCTAATCTGCCAATACCCTGCAGTTTGATCAAAAGTGCTAAGATACTTGGCTGAAGCCAGGGTATCAATGAGCTCATCTGCCCTGGGTATAGGGTGAGCATCACTTTTAGTTACTTGATTGAGCCCTCCATAATCTACACAAAAACTCATATCTCTTTTTCCATCTTTGGTGTGAGGTTTTGGTACAAGCACAACTGGGCTAGCCCACGGGCTTTCAGATTGCTCAATCACCCCTAAGTCCAACATTTTCTGCGCCTCTTGTTTAATGCAGTCCCTGACATGGTCAGGCTGCCTATAAATCTTACTTTTACAACCTCCTTAACAAGTGCATGGGGACCTCTCTCACAGGGTGCCCAAAGAGGAGTTCAAAGGGACTAAAGCCCACTCATTTTTGGGGTACCTTCCTGTAAGCAAAAAGGAGACAAGGTAACAGGACATCCCATCTCCTTCTGAGTTTTTCAGGGAGTCCATTTATCATACCTTTGAGAGTTTGATTAAACTTCTCAACCAGCCTATTTGTTTGTGGATGATAAGGAGTAGTGAACTTGTATGTTACACCACACTCCTTCCACATTGCCTTGAGGTATGCAGACATGAGGTTACTACCTCTGTCTGACACCACTTTCTTAGGGAAGCCCACTCTGGAAAAGATTCACAGGAGGGCCTTTGCCACTGCAGGAGCTGTAGTGGTCCTTAAGGGGATGGCTTCAGGGTACCTAGTGGCATGGTCCACTACCACCAGGATAAATCTATTGCCTGAAGCTGTTGGAGGGTCAAGGGGGCCAACTATGTCAACCCCTACCCTTTCAAAGGGCACCCCTTCCACAGGAAGTGGAATTAAGGGGGCCTTTGGAGTGCCACCAGTCTTGCCACTGGCTTGGCAGGTCACACAAGAGAGATAAAACTCTTTGGTGTCCTCTAACATATGAGGCCATACTTTGGACCAAATGCCCAGCCAAGGGAATGTCATGTGCCAAGGTAAGAAGAAACTCTCTGTATTGCAAAGGGATGACCACTCTCCTGGCAGCTCCAGGTATAGGGTCCCTTGACTCAGTATACAAGAGCTTGTCTTCCCAATACACCTTATGGCTATCACTGACATCCCCATTCTGCTGTTTGACAGCTTGCTTGCTCAAACCCTCTAATGTGGGACAGGTCTGCTGTGCCACACTCAGCTCTTCCCTAGCAGGCCCCCCTGCACCCAAACGCTCAGCTGTGTCTGCTGCCAGCTCATCTGGTGTAGGTTCTGCACAGGGAGAGGATTCCTCTTCCTCAAAAGGGGAATCTTCTGGTGAGGGGGGATAGTGGGCAAGAATTTACCCTTCCTACCCCTAGCTTTTGGGAGCACTTGGTCCATTGTTCCAGGATCCAAGTTTCCCTGTGCTTTTTGCTTTTTGGCCTGAGCCCTTGTTAAAGCACAAAAATGCCTAGAAATGCCCAGCATTGCTGCATGAGCCTCCAACTCCACTTCAGCCCAAGCTGATGTCTCCAAACCGTTGCCTAGTAAGCAATCTACAGGTAATTCAGTGGCTACCACAACTTTCTTTGGACCAGTAACCGCCCTCAGTTGAGATTCACAACAGCCATGGGATGGCTAAGTGTGTTACTGTGAGCATCAGTCACTTGGTACTGCTGACTAAGTAGGTGTTGATCAGGGGGAACCAGTTTCTCTATAACCATAGTTACACTGGCTCCTGTGTCCCTGTAGGCCTCAACCTCAACACCGTTAATTAGGGGTAGTTGCTTGTACTTACCCATATTAAGGGGACAAGCAGCAAAGGTGGCAAAGTCAATGCCACCATCAGAATCTAAAACAGACTCTGTGGTCTCCCTAACAAGACCAACCCCAACTACACTGCTAATAGTGAGCTCAGCTACACCCTTGGACTAGCTATTTGTAGTAGACTTCCAACCACCACCGCTATTAATAGGGGCACTAGAATTTGCAGTTGTGGTTGTGGTGGTGGGAGGTTTGGTGTTTTTCTTTGGACAAGTGGCATCACTAGCCCAATGGCCTTTTACTTTATATAAATAGTACCAAGGCTTTTTCTGATTGTGAGAACAGGATTTGGACCCACCAACTCCAGAGGATTGTTGTGGGCCTGATGAAGACTCAACATTTATTTTATCTTTGTCCCCACCCTTGTCAGAAGATTTACAATCCCTCTTCTTGCCATCCTTGTCACCCCCGGTATGAACTGTTCTGTTTACTCTTGTTCTGACCCATTTGTCTGCCTTCTTTCCCAATTCTTGGGGAGAGGTCAGATCTGAGTCTACCAAGTTCTGGTGCAACAAATCAGACACACTATTGTTAAAAATATGCTCTCTCAGAATTAGATTGTACAGGCTTTCATAGTCAGTCACCTTACTGCCATGTAACCGAGCCTCCAAGGCCTTCACTGAACAGTCTACAAAGTCTGTCCAGTCTTGAGAGGACTCTTTTCTGGTGTCTCTGAACTTAATCATGTATTGTTCAGTGGTTAAGCCATTTCCATCCAAGAGTACATCATTCAAAACTTTGTAGTTATTAGCATCACTTTCTCTGACAGTAAGGAGCCTATCCCCACCCTTTCCAGTGAAAGATAGCCACAAGATATCAGCCCACTGCCTTTGAGGGACTAACTGTACCATACAGGCCCTCTCAAGCGCAGCAAACCACTTGTTAATGTCATCCCCCTCCTTGTAAGGGGGGACTATCTTATGCAGGTTTCTGGAGTCTTGCTCTCTAACAGGATTGCTATCAAAAACACTGCTGCTGCCACCATGGGGAACTAACCCAAACCTCTGCCTTTCCCTTTCCACATCTAGAGATTCCCTGTCTAAGGCCAGCTGCTGCTGTTTAAGCTTCAGCCTGGCCTCTTCCAACCTCAGCTTTCTGAGTTCCCTTTCCATTAAGTTATCCTCAGGGTGGGAGGCTTGGGAATTGTGAGAAACAGACGAAATGTGGGAATTGGCAGAGAGAGACATGTCCCTAACTGGCTGGACTCTGGTAACCTGCCCTTTAGGAGTGAAAGGTGCCCTAGTAATGTGTGACCCCCTCCCAGTGTCACTAGGTGGCCTGCTATCTGAAAGGTCCTTGGAAGAACCCTCTCCAGCAACCTCAGGGGACTCCTCTGAGTCTGACTGGGTACCCCCCCACCCCCCACCTCCTGATCCTGGGATGGGCCAGACTGGTTCTGGTCACTTTCTAGAAAAAGGCTGAGGAGAAGATCTTTTGTAGGATTCTTTCCAATTGCTAAACCTCTTTCAATGCAGAGACCCCTCAAACGTTTAAAGTTTAGATTCCCATATGTTGCCTGGACAACTGTGGGAGTAAGCTCTACTCCAGACATGACAGAAATGGTTTAGGACACAGAGAGAAAACAAGTTTTTAGAACTTTTAAAAGAACAGATAAAAAAACGTTTTCAAACTTTTGAAAACATTTACAACTTTTGAGAAGCTTTTCAGAAACGTTTTAGAGAAGGAAAGTTAAACTGTTTAGGTCAATGTGTATATTCTGAAGTATTTGGTATATGTTTTTCCTCTGAAAAGGACCAATGACAAAGTGATAAAGCAGTTAGGAGAACTTATCCCACCGCTGCACCACCAGTGTAGGAAGCTGGCCTGGCTTATAGTGGGTACCTTGTGGTACTTACACCTTGTGCCATGCCCAGTTATCCCTTATTAGTAGATTAGAGGTGTTCTAGCAGCTTTGGCTGATAGAGGTAGCTATAGCAGAGCAGCTTAGGCTGAACTAGGAGACATGCAAAACTCCTAGTATACCACTTATATCACTTAGCACTACATCATAAGAAAACACAATACTCAGAGTTACTAAAAAATAAAGGTACTTTAATTTAGTGACAATGGTGGTCATTACAACCCTGATGGTCGGTGTTAAAGTGGCAGTAAGACCGCCAACAGGCCGGCGGTAAAAAAAATGGAATCACGACTGTGGTGGAAACCGCCAACAAAGACAGCCCCTTTAACACTCTGACCGCCATGGCGGTACAAACAAACATCGCGGCGGTCACCGCCAACAGACAGGCGGGAGACAATGTACCACCCACAGTATCACAACCTACCAATCCGCCACCTTTTCCGGGGTGGATTCACCGCAAACAAAAACACGGCGGAAACAGGACTTCAAAGGGAAAACGCACCCCCAGGAGGAACCAGGACGCCATGGAACCCGAGCTTCACATTTTCCCTGCCCTTATGTTCTTGCTCCTCTACCAGGAGCACGAACGTCAGCTGCGAAGACTACGGTGAGTACTGCACCTACGACGCAGGGGAGGGGGGAGGGAAAAAACAGGGACACTCTGTAGTGTGGTCATTTTTATGTATCCTTTGCGCGTTTGCTTCAGGCGTTAGGCCTTTGTGCACTTTGCCCTGGATGTATTTTATTCCTTTGCTCGCAGCATAGAGCCTCTGTGCACTTTGCTCTAAATGCATTTTATTCAGCTTCGTATTGTTATTTTTCAAATAGCCAGTTCTACGGTCTTGTTTTATTTTTTATAACACACTGTTTAACCTACTTCAGCACTGGAGTTCTCAATAACACATTCTTGCTCACTCTGTGCTTCAGTCAAGGATACAGTCTGGTACATTGCCGATAGACGTGGTAGGAGTTTAGTCTTGGGATTGCAGCCATACATTCTTGCGTAGAGACGTTTTGTGATCACACTGACATGTTAGTTATAAAAACACTTCCTTGTCCTAATACACACAAGAGGGAGATTCCGACCAAGGAACCACAACTAGACGCTGACTGCCCTGTTGCAGATGCTGAACCAGATCACAGGCCTTTGTTCAGGTATGAGGGTTGATGTCTTCCCAGGGAATCTGAAAGGCAAGCTTAGAGCTTAACATGCTGTGCTCGAAATAGAACTTACTTAGAGAGAACGGAATCTATTAACATTATGATAGCGTTGTTCTTATGTTTCAGTCTCATCTTGACTATTTCAATCCTACTGTGTTGTATGGTTCTGGTTATTGCGGCTCACGCCTTATTATCTAAAATGCAGTCTTTTTATTAAAAACAATCTATAAAACTTAAACTGCCTTTGTCATTTGTATATGAGATCATACTGTAAATGAGAGAGCTGGTTGCGACCTGAGTGACCACGACTTCCCTGAGAGGTTCTGAAGATGTCATGCGCTCGGCTGCCCAATCATCCCTCCCCCTTGGGAGAGATGAGGCACTGCTAGTTAGCTGGAGCAAAACCAGATTGAAGGTGACAGAGGTCCTTCTAAGTGGGTCAGACTCAGTCCCCCACACCAGGAACGACCCTGCTACCTAGAAATCCAGTAGTCTCATTTAGGATAATGAGAGCCCACGTGACAACTCAAACGCAACATGCAACACCCCAACCCCCACCCTCACCCACCGCAACACACACACTAATACAGCATGATACATTACAGTTACACGCCCCAAACCCCCGCAAGAATGCAAAGACAAAAGGAAATGAGTGTAACCATTGTAATCTATTAAAATCCCGTACGCAAACATATATATACACTACAAACAAATATATACAGCAAGAATTGTAGTCCAGGTATTGCTCTATTGAAGTCCGTGGAACACTGGGCCCACACTGCATGGGCGAGGCCCACACTCAGTACCTGAACATGATGGAGAGAACACTGCAGGGGCATCAGATAGAAATAAAACAGGCACCTCAGGGGGAAGGGAAAGGGGGGCACCTCAGCCGGTTGAGTGCACAGCACCAAATCCACGAGAGGAATCCATGCCCACTGTTCAATCCTGGGGAGTGCAAAGCCACAGTCTCTCTAGTCTCTACAGTGGGTGGTTTGCCCACTCTTCAATCCTGGGGAGTGCAAAGCAACAGTCTCTCAAGTCTCTACAGTGGGTGGGTTGCCCACTGTTTAATCCTGGGGAGTGCAAAGCCACAGTCTCTCAAGTCTCCACAGTGGGTGGTTTGCCCACTGTTCAATCCTGGGGAGTGCAAAGCCACAGTCTCTCAAGTCTCCACAGTGGGTGGTTTGCCTACTGTTCAATCCTGGGGAGTGCAAAGCCACAGTCTCTCAAGTCTCCACAGTGGGTGGTTTGCCCACTGTTCAATCCTGGGGAGTGCAAAGCCACAGTCTCTCAACTCTCCACAGTGGGTGGGTTGCCCACTGTTCAATCCTGGGGAGTGCAAAGCCACAGTCTCTCAAGTCTCTACAGTGGCTGGGTTGCCCACTGTTCAATCCTGGGGAGTGGTGCAAAGCCACAGTCTCTCAAGTGGATAACAGTCTCCACTGGTTCTGGAGGGGGCTTTGTGCCCAGAGTGCTTCATCCTGCCAAGGACTGAGGTAGTGGATGCCTTTCTCCACTGGTTCTGGAGGGGGCTTTGTGCCCAGAGCGCTTCATCCTGCCAAGGACTGAGGTAGTGGATGCCTTTCTCCACTGGTTCTGGAGGGGGCTTTGTGCCCAGAGTGCTTCATCCTGCCAAGGACTGAGGTAGTGGATGCCGTTCTCCACTGGTTCTGGAGGGGGCTTTGTGCCCAGAGTGCTTCATCCTGCCAAGGACTGAGGTAGTGGATGTAAATCTCCACTGGTTCTGGAGGGGGCTTTGTGCCCAGAGTGTGTCATGACCACACAAACATGCCAAGTCAAAACAAAGAAGTGCATGAGAAAAGCAAAGAGATATCCTCAGTGGAGACAGCAAAGCCCAAACTGGAAGAAGGTTTGCAGAGTAATCTTGCGCTTATTTCAAAAGACGAATCAAGAAGAGAAGATCCAAGATGGCCGCTGTGAGTCCTGAAGGTTAGTTACAGTTCTAGTCTTGCAATCGGTTGGTTGCTAGGTTATGAGCTCTCCAGCTGGAAGCCTTGCACTTCAACTGAGGTCTGACAGGAATCAGCTGTGTGGAGAGAGAGCGCGCTTCAGAACAGAAACTCCTGTGAGGTAAAATTACATTTGAAGATTATATTACAGAAAAAATATAAATATTGTGAAGGTTTATTCTGAGAGTTTGATAGTAGACCGTTCCCGTGGAAGTCGGCAAGGCTACAGAGTTAATGTATGAATTAACCTTATGTTTACAAGGTTCTTGTTTAAGATATTAAAGTCAAAGAAAAAAAACGAACTTTAAAAGAGCAAGTATCTACAAATGTCAAGGTTATAAACAAAGGCCAAGTTTAAAGGAGAAATGAACTGTTAACAAATAAGCATTTACAAATTCAATGGTAAAAAACCAAAACAGAGTTTAAAAGAGAAACGAACTTAAATAAACAAGTATTTACAACTACAAGTTATCGACAGATGTCGAAGTAAGGAAGGAGAAACTAACTGTAGTAAACAAGCATTTACAAATACAAGTTATCAACATATGTCGAAGTAAGAAAGGAGAAACAAACTTTAATAAACTAGCATTTACAAATACAAGTATTGACAGAAGTCACAATAAGACAGGAGAAATTAAATAACATCAGCTGATTTGAAGAACGCATTATCACCAACTATATATATATATATATATAGCAACTTAAAACCAATCTCTAACAAAGGTTGAGAAGTTCTTCCAGAATCAGTAATAAGCATTTTTTAAGAAGAGCTATCATTTATAGAGAGAAGCAAGGCTACAGAGAACTCAGGGTGAGTGAAGAAATAATAGAATTAAAGAGAATTAAGTGTTGAGAGTAGAAAGTGAAAAGACTGATGTTGTATGTCCCTAGTAATTGCGACTGTGACTCTTGCAGGTGCTGTATCCAATCTTAGATGTGAAGAGGCAGACTGAGTACTGGCGTTCATCATCTCTGTGGCAGTCTCTCTACCATCCCATTCCCCTTTCCCCCTCCGGGGTACTCAGCACGAAGGATTAATATTCGTTGTGAGTAGCTCGGGTCGGGACTGAGGAGTTGTCTTCTGCGGAAATCGAATAGAAGTATCCTGATAGGGTGCTTCATCCTGCTTGTGGCGGACTCAGTAGCATCAGTGCCCTTGGCGCTCATGGGCCAGCGCTGCTTGTGGCGGCGGTGTACTCTTCAGCGGTGCTTGTGGCAGCAGTGTCCTCATCAGCGGTGCCTGTGGCGGCGATGTCCTGTTCAGCGGTGCTTGTTGTGGTGGGGTCCTTGGCAGCGACTCAGCTGCTGGCGGTCCTTTCTGGCCCAGCGACTCAGCTGCTGGCAGTGCTTTCTGGCCCAGCGACTCAGCAGCTGGCGGTCCTGTCTGGGCCAGCGGGCCTGGTGCTGGCAGTCATATCTGGCCCAGCGGGGCTGGTGCTGGCGGTGGCCTCCTGGGCAGCAGGGCTGATGGCGGTGGCCTCCTGGGCAGCGGGGCTGATGGCGGTGGCCTCCTGGGCAGCGGGGCTGGTGCTTGCGGTGGCCTCCTGGACAGTGGGGCTGATGGCAGTGGCCTCATGGGCAGCGGGGCTGATGGCGGTGGCTTCCTGGACAGCGGGGCTGATGGCGGTGGCCTCCTGGGCAGCGGGGCTGATGCTGGCGGTGGCCTCCTGGGCAGCGGGGCTGATGGCGGTGGCCTCCTGGGGAGCGGGCCTCCTGGGCAGCGGGGCTGATGGCGGTGGCCCCCTGGGCAGTGGGGCTGGTGCTGGCGGTGGCCTCCTGGGCAGCGGGACTGATGGCGGTGGCCTCCTGGGCAGCGGGGATGATGGCGGTGGCTTCCTGGGCAGCGGGGCTGGTGCTGGCCTCCTGGGCAGCGGGGCTGATGGCGGTCTTCTACGCCGTGCTGCTCTTCCCAGACTTGCTGAGTTTCTTGTGCCCCCTTCCCCACCTTGGAAGGTGTCGCAGCTGACTCCACACTCCCACCTGTACCTCTGGGAGTGGCTTTGGTGGCTGGAGTCTTCCCCCTCTCCCGCCGGGCACTGGCCAACTTTTGATGCTTGACAGGTGGGGGACTGTCCGTGCTCTGGCTCCTTGCCACACTGGCTGCCCTGCTGCCTGGTGCACTCCAGAATCCGGTGACGACTGGCACCACTGGTCCCGGAGATGTTGTGGCTGAGGTGCTAAGTTGGGACCTGGAGAGTCGGGCCCTAGGAGACTGACAGGGTGGGGGAGGTGAGGGAAAGAGGTCAAGGGTGGCCAGGAAAGGTTTCTTGGGAACACTGGGACGGGTAGCTGGAGGGGGTTTGGGAGTGGAGGAAGAGGTTGTGGTTGTAGGAGGTGTATGTTTGGTGACTTCGGGTGGAGGTGCATGCGCTGGAGGCTGTCATGAGGTGGATGGCTGTTGGGTGGGTGTGTGGCTGCGTTTGTGTACCTTGGGAGGTGGCGTTACAGACACACTAGGAGAGGACACAGGGGACGTGTGAATGGTAGTGGGGGTGGTGACTGCACATGAGCGGGGTGTGGTGGTGTGTGTTCTGGTGATGGAAGTAGTGGCTGTAGATGTAGTGCATGCAGGTGTGAGTGGAGACAAGACTGGGAGAGAGGAGGGAGACGAGGAGGAGGGGGACACAGAGGAGGCAATGGATGTTGGTGTGTCTGCATGTGTGTGATGCTTGCCTGAGTGCTTGTGGGATGTGTGGTGCTTATATTTGCCTGAGCTTCCTTTGTGTGTTGAGGTGTGTGCATGATGGTCTGATGGTCTGCTTGGGATAGGCTGAGGTACAGGGGATTGGGTCTGGGTGGAGGAAGTTGGAGGGAGGAGGCTAGAGACAGGGACAATAGCTGCCATCAGTGCTGAGGCCAGAGTATGAAAAGCTCACTGAAGGGCTGCCTGACCAAGTTGAATGCCCACCAGGAATGCATTTGTTTGTTGCAACTGCCTCTCTACACCCTGGATGGCATTCAAAATGGAAGACTGCCCAACAGTGAGGGACCTGAGGAGGTCAATGGCCTTCTCACTGAGGGCAGCAGGGGTGACTGGGGCAGGGCCTGAGGTGCCAGGGGCGAAGGTGATGCCCACCCTCTTGGGTGAGCGGGCACAGGGCAAAGGCTGAGGGGCTGCTGGGAGGGCAGTGCTGGTAGGGGGGTGGCGACTGTACCTGTAGATGCGGGGGGCACAGATGTGGCCGCCACCACAAGGGAGCTCCCATCAGAGGACGAGTCCGTATCACTGGTCTCAGCTCCTATCCCCGCCATGGAGCTCCCCTCGCCCTCCGTCCCACTGGTGAATTCCGAGTCCGTAGTCTCGCCCTCCAGGGCCATGTGGGATGCAGCTCTCTCCTGCTCTGGTGCCACTTCTCCTCCGCCTGATGATGCTAATGCACACAAGAACAGGGAGACCACAAAAAGGGGGGGTAGAGAGAAGAAAGACATGTTGAGTGCATGCATTACCGCTACCATTGGCGGACACGACAGACACAGAAGCCCCCTGCACTACGCCGCGCACTTGGGGTCCACTCTTCAATCCCTGGGACATGGCCTACAAGGCTATGTGCGAAATCTGCACACATGGATGTCACAGGAGTATGACTAGGTGTAGTTGGCACTGTACACAGGTGGGGTGGGATGCCACAGGGTCTGCCAGAAGAAGGGGACCTAACTAGCACACTCGCCCTGGCCTAGGGAAACCCACAGCCCACCTCCCCAACCCAGACACCTCCACTGCGCGCTGGCTCAGCTGAATGAGAGTGTACTCACCACCTTGTGGCTGCTGTGATGCTCTCAAGCGCCCATCCAACTCCGGGTACGCCACCGCCAGGATCCTGAACATCAGGGGTGTCATGGTACGACGGGCACCCCTCCCATGTTGGGAGGCCATCCGGTGTACACACCGCTGGTGGACCTGTCGACAATGGAGGAAAGACATGTGATTATCACCCACAGACTTGATCGTGCCACAATCCTGGAACTGCGTGCTCAGTTGGAGCCAGACCTGATGTCAGCTATCCAACATCCCATAGGAATCCCCCCTCAAGTGCAGGTGCTGTCAGTACTCCATTTCCTTGCAAGTGGGTCATTTCAAACAACAGTGGCCATAGCATCAGGGATGTCCCAGCCTATGTTTTCCAACGTGTTGTCCAGAGTGTTGTCTGCCCTGCTGAAACACATGCGGAGCTACATCGTTTTCCCTCAGGTGGAGGATTTGCCTACAGTGAAAGGCCCTGGGACATATCCCAAACATCATAGGTGCCATTGATGGGACACATGTGGCTTTGGAACCCCCCGCAGGAGTGAACAGGTGTACAACCGGAAACAGGAAGAGTTATCATTCGATGAATGTGCAGATGGTGTGTTTGGCAGACCAGTACATCTCCCATGTGAATGCCAAATTCCCTGGCTCCGTGCATGACACTTACATCCTGCGGAATAGCAGCATCCCTTATGTGATGGGTCAACTCCAGAGGCACAGTGTGTGGCTATTAGGTGAGCACCTGGAAGCAAGTCAGTGGGAATGGTTGTCTGGGCCTGGGGATATCCCTGCAGGTTAGTGTGTGTCTAACAGTTGTCCCTCGCCATTTGCAGGTGACTCTGGCTACCCCAACCTGTCATGGCTACTGACCCCAGTGAGGAATCCCAGGACGAGGGCAGAGGAACGCTACAATGAGGCCCATGGGTGAACTAGGAGGATTATAGAGCGGACCTTCGGCCTCCTGAAGGCCAGGTTCAGGTGCCTCCACATTACAGGTGGATCCCTATTCTACTCACCAAAGAAGGTGTGCCAGTGTAGGAAAGTACCATCTTGCCTGGCATGTTAACCCCATATTTCACTGTATATATGTTGTTTTAGTGTATGTGTCACTGGGACCATGCCAGCCAGGGCCCCAGTGCTCATAAGTGTGCCCTTGATGTGTTCCCTGTGTGATGACTAACTGTCTCACTGAGGCTCTGCTAACCAGAACCTCAGTGGTTATGCTCTCTCTGCTTTCCAAATTGTCACTAACAGGCTAGTGACCAATTTCACCAATTCACATTGGCATACTGGAACACCCTTATAATTCCCTAGTATATGGTACAGAGGTACCCAGGGTATTGGGGTTCCAGGAGATCCCTATGGGCTGAAGCATTTCTTTTGCCACCCATAGGGAGATCTGACAATTCTTACACAGTTATTTCACAGCCATTTCCACTGCACTTAAGTAACTTATAAGTCACCTATATGTCTAACCTTTACCTGGTGCAGGTTGGGCGCAAAGTTACTTAGTGTGTGGGCACCCTGGCACTAGCCAAGGTGCCCACACATTGTTCAGGGCAAATTCCCCGGACTTTGTGAGTGCGGGGACACCATTTCACATGTGCACTATACACAGGTCACTACCTATTTATAGTGTCACAATGGTAACTCCGAACATGGCCACGTAACATGTCTAAGATCATGGAATTGTCACCCCAATGCTATTCTGGCATTGGGGAGACAATTCCATGATCCCCCGGGTCTCTAGCACAGAACCAGGGTACTGCCAAACTGCCTTTCCGGGGTCTCCACTGCAGCTGCTGCAAACCCCTCATACAGGTTTCTGCCCTCCTGGGGTCGAGGGAGCCCTGGCCCAGGAAGGCAGAACAAAGGATTTCCTCTGAGAGGCGGTGTGACACCCTCTCCCTTTGGAAATACGTGTGATGGCTGGGGAGGAGTAGCCTCCCCCAGCCTCTGGAAATAATTGTTGGGCACAGATGCTTCCCATCTCTGCATAAGCCAGTCTACACTGGTTTAGGGACCCCCCAGCCCTGCTCTGGCGCGAAACTGGACAAAGGAAAGGGGAGTGACCACTCCCCTGACCTGCACCTCCCAGGTGACGTCAGAGACTCCCTCTGATAGGCTCTTATCTTTCTTACTAGCCTATCCTCCTTCCTAGGTAGCCAAACCTCCTTTTCTGGCTATTTAGGGCCTCTGCTTTGGGGAATTCTTCAGATACCGAATGCAAGAGTTCACCAGAGTTCCTCTGTATCTCCCTTTTCACCTTCTGCCAAAGGATCGACCGCTGACTGCTCAGGACGCCTGCAAAACCGCAACAAAGTAGCAAAGACGACTACTGCAACCTTGTATCGCTTCATCCTGCCGACTTTCTCGTCTGTTTACTGGTGGTGCATGCTCTGGGGGTAGCCTGCCTCCTTCTTGCACCAGGAGCTCTGAAGAAATCTCCTGTGGGTCGACGGAATCTTCCCCCTGCAACCGCAGGCAACAAAAGACTGCATCACCGGTCCTCTGGGTCCCCTCTCAGCACAACGAGCGTAGGCCCTGGAACTCAGCAACTCTGTCCAAGTGGTTCCCGCAGTCCAGTGACTCTTCAGTCCAAGTTTGGTAGAGGTAAGTCCTTGCCTCCCCACGCTAGACTGCATTGCTGGGTACCGCATGATTTGCAGCTGCTCCGGCTCCTGTACACTCTTCCAGGATTTCCTTCGTGCACAGCCAAGCCTGGGTCCCCGACACTCTAACCTGCAGTGCACAACCTTCTGAGTTGTCCTCCGGCGTCGTGGGACTCCCTTTTCTGACTTCGGGTGGACTCCGGTTCACTCCTCTTCTAAGTGCCTGTTCTGGTACTTCTGTGGGTGCTGCCTGCTTCTGTGAGGGCTCCCTGACTTGCTGAGCGCCCCCTCTGTCTCCTCATCCAAGTAGCGACATCCTGGTCCCTCCTGGGCCACAGCAGCATCCAAAAACCCTAACCGCAACCCTTGCAGCTAGCGTGGGAATACCTCTGCAAGCTTCTTCACGACGTGGGACATCCATCCTCCAAAGGGGAAGTTCCTAGTCCTCTTTGTTCTTGCAAAACACCAAGCTTCTTCCATCCAGTGGCAGCTCCTTTGCACCCTCAGCTGGCATTTCCTGGGCATCTGCCCACTCTCGACACTGTCGCTACTCTTGGACTTGGTCCCCTTGTTTCACAGGTACTCAGGTCCGGAAATCCACTGTTGTTGCTTTGCTGGTGTTGGTTTTCATTGCAAAATCCCCCTATCACGACTTCTGTGCTCTCTGGGGGTTGTAGGTGCACTTTACACCTACCTTACAGGGTCTTGGGGTGGGCCATTTTTCTAACCCCCACTGTTTTCTTACAGTCCCAGCGACCCTCTACAAGCTCACATAGGTTTGGGGTCCATTCGTGGTTCGCATTCCACTTTTGGAGTATATGGTTTGTGTTGCCCCTATAACTATGTGCTCCTATTGCAATCTATTGTAACTTTACACTGCTTGCATTACTTCCTTTTGCTATTACTGCATATTTTTGGTATTGTGTACATATATCTTGTGTATATTTGGCATCCTCATACTGAGGGTACTCACTGAGGAACTTTTGGCATATTGTCATAAAAATAAAGTACCTTTATTTTTAGTATATCTGTGTATTGTGTTTTCTAATGATATTGTGCATATGACACCAGTGGTATAGTAGGAGTTTTGCATGTCTCCTAGTTCAGCCTAAGCTGCTCTGCTATAGCTACCTTCTATCAGCCTAAGCTGCTAGAAACACCTCTTCTACACTAATAAGGGATAACTGGACCTGGTACCCACTACAAGCCAGGCCAGCCTCCTACAGTCAGATCATTGTGGACTGCTGTATGCTTCACAACTTAGCTTTGCGACGCCAGGTGCCTTTTCTGCAGGAGGATGGTCCAGCTGAAGGTGTTGTGGCAGCTGTGGAGCCTGTGGACAGAGAAGACGAGGAAGCAGAAGAAGAGGACATCGGCAACAGGGACTCTGTGATCCTGCAATACTTCCAATGAGACACAGGTAAGAATACAAACCTGCCTAACACATGCACTTAAACACTACTACCTCTCTACTGTCTGTCGTTTTCACCCAGTGTATGGTCACTGAGTTGTCACTTTCCCTTATGATTTCACAGATGTGGGTCCCACTGTGTGACATCTGCTTTGTTTCCTCATGGACTAGAGCTGTGTGACATAGGTATGTTGACATTACAATTGAAAGAGCATTTTGACACTGTAATTGCTAATACACGATTTCGAAATCACAGACAGACTCCAGATTTGTTTGTGCTTTAAGGGGGTTTACTTAAGTGTTCTATATTGGAGGGTGCTGTAAAATGGTAAGGGGTGATGGTGGAGGAATGTCCATGGCAGAGTCCAGTCTATTAGTCTCACAGGTGCATTGCCCAAATGGGCATAGGAAGTGGAGCTGGGACAGTTTGAGGATGGACAGGATAACAAGGTGGGACAGAGGGCTAACAATCAGTGTGGTCTCATTTCTTGGCAGGGGTCTTGGCATTGTTCTCTGTCTTTGTCCTGAATCTCAGGGACCGTTTGCGGGGTGGTTCTCCCTCTGCAGGGGGTGGGGTACTGGTGTGGTGGTCCTGTGGCGGTGCCTCCTGTCCACTAGCGCCGGCAGAGGTGGTGGGCAGTTCATCGTCCAGGCTAGTGTCAGGGGCCCCTTCTTGTGCCACAGTGTCCCTCCTGGTGTTGAGTACTTCCTTCAGCACCCCTACGATGGTGCCCAGGGTGGAATTGATGGATCTGAGTTCCTCCCTACAGCCCAAATACTGTTCCTCCTGGAGCCGCTGGGTCTCCTGAAACTTGGGCAGTACCATTGCCATCGTCTCCTGGAATGGTGGTGGGCTCCCATGATGTTGGAGAGGGCCTCGTGGAGAGTGGGTTCCCTGGGCCTGTCCTCCCCCTGTCGCACAGCAGCCCTCCCAGTTCCCCTGTGTTCGTGGGCCTCCGTCCCCCGGACCGTGTGTCCACTGCCACTGCCCCCAGGTCCCTGTTGTTGTTGGGTTGGTGGGTTAGCCTGGGTTCCCTGTAGGGGTTGACACACTGCTGCTTGACGTGTCCTGGGGACAGAGGTATGGGCCCGCTGGGTGGGTGCTGTGCTGGTGTTTCCAGAGGGGGGAAGCTCTGTGGTGGCCTGTGACTGTGTCAAGGGAACTGACTGTCCAGAGGTCCCCGATGGGCCGGGTTGGTCATCTAGATCCAGTTGGACAGAGCTGCTGTCATCACTGTGGGCCTCTTTTCTTTTGGTGGTGTGGACATGTGTGAACCCTCCTGTCTGGAGATGTTGGGTAGGGGTCCTGCAGGGGTATAAAAGGATGGTTATTACATCTGTGTGTGCCATGGTGTGTAATGGGTGGGTGACCGTGTACCCCAGTGCTTGCATTCCTGTGTGGTACCTTGTGTGATGGTGGTTTAGGGGGGTGTATGGGTATGTGCAGTGGCCATGCTTTGGTGATGGGTGTCCATGCTTTGGTGTTGCATGCAGGGCTTGGTGTTGGGATGTGTGGTTTGTGATGTTGGGACATTTGTGAGGAGTTGTAATGATGGGGGTGAGGGTGGGGGTATGTGATAACATGCAAGTAGGGTGGGGGATGTAATAGTTAAGAGTTGACTTACCAGAGTCCATTCCTCCTTCTACTCCTGCAAGGCCCTCAGGATGCAGAATCGCCAAGACTTGCTCCTCCCTTGTTGTTAGTTGTGGGGAAGGAGGTGGGGGGTCCGCCGCCAGTCCGCTGAACCGCAAGGTGGTGTCTTGAGACCACGGAACGCACCTTCCCCCCTAGGTCGTTCCAACTCTTCCTGATGTCATCCCTATTTCCTAGGGTGCTGTCCCACTGCGTTAACCCTGTCCACTATTCTTCACCATAGCTCCATCTTCCTAGCTATGGGGGTGTGCTGCATCTGTGATCCGAATAGCTGTGGCTCTACCCGGACGATTTCCTCCACCATGACCCTGAGCTCCTCCTCAGAGAACCTGGGGTGTCTTTGCCGTGCCATAGGGTGGTGTGGGTGATGTGTGGGGTGGTGTGTGTAATGATAAGTGGGGTGATATTTAGTGGTGTGTTGTGTGAGGTGCGTGGAAGTTATGTGGGTGATGGTATTGTGTGCCTGTGGATGCTTGGTAGTAGTTTGTAGTGTCTCTCTCTGGCTTTCTTTCGGTATTTTTGTTGTATGGGTTTGTGGGTGATGTGGGTGCGTGTTTTATATTGTATTGGGTGTGTGGGTGTGGTGTGTGTATGTGTATCAGGCGTGTGTATTTCGAATTGTCCAATGTGGCTGTGTTTTGTAGCAGTGTGTGTATTTTGAGCGCGGCGGTGTGTACCGCCAATGGAATACCGTGGTTGAAAGACTGCTGCGTGGATTCGTGTGTCGTGATAGTGTGGGCGTATTTCTGTTGGCTTGACGGTGGAGGTTTTGTTTTCGCCAGTTTATCACTGACCTTTGGTGTGGCGGACTTGTGTGGGTGTCTGAATTTTACCGGATTCCGAGCAGTGGGTCATAATGACCGTGGCAGAATTCTGCTGCCGCGGCGGTGTGTTAGCAGTCTTCTGCACGGCGGTAAACGGCTTTTGCCTCCAATGTTGTAATGAGGTCCAATATGACAAAAGTATCTCAGAGGATATACTCCCTTAGGAGGTAAGTAATATACACAAACTATACACACACACCAAAATCAGGTAAGTAAACAGTTAGAAAAGTAGTGTAAACAGTGTAGAACACAATAGAATGGAATAGGAGACAATAGGCCTAGGGGCAACACAAACCATATACTCCAAAAGTGGAATGCAAACCATGAATGAACCCCAGGCCTAGTGTAGTATGTTGAGGGTCGCTGGGGGTATAAGAAAACACTAAGGGTGTCCAAGATACCCCACTCCAAGACCCTGAAAAGTAGGAGTAAAGTTACCCTACTACCCCAGAAAGACAGTAAAGTCAAGATAGGGGATTCTGCAAGGACAACAACTGACTGCAAAGCACTGAAGATGGATTCCTGGACCTGAGCACCTGTAAAGGAAGGGGACCAAGTCCAAGAGTCACGCAAGTGTCCAGGGGGGCAGGCGCCCACTAAACCCCTGATGAAGGTGCAAAACGGCTGCCTCTGGGTGGAAGTAGACAAAGATTCTGCAACAACGGAAGGTGCCAGGACCTTTTACTTTGGTCAGAAGATGTCCCACGGAGTGCTGGAGGATGCAGAGCTGTTTCCACGCAGAAAGACAGCAAACAAGCCTTGCTAGCTGCAAGAGTTGTAGTTGAAGGTTTTGGGTGCTGCCAGGGCCCAGGAAGGACCAGGAGGTCGCTTCTTGGAGAAGGAGATAGAGGGGGCACTCAGCAAAACGGAGAGCTCATGCAGAAGCAGGCAGCACCCGCAGAAGCACCTAAACAGGCATTCAGATTATCTGAGCATAATTCAGCACAACAAAAGTGAGTCCCACGAAGTCAGAGTCAAACTCAGTGAGTTGGGCAATGAAGGACGGAGTGCTGGGATCATGGGCTAGGCTGTGCATGAAGAAAGTCTTGCAAAAGTGCAGAGAGGCCCTAGCAGCTGTAGTTGACGCAGTACACAGGATTACTGTCTGGCGTGGAGAGGCAAGGACTTACCTCCACCAAATTTGGACAGAAATGCCACGGGACTGTCGGTGACACTTAGATCCAGCGCCTGTGTTCCAGGGACCACGCTCGTCAACATGAGAGGGGACCCAGAGGACTGGTGATGCAGAAGTTTGGTGCCTGCTTTGGCAGGGGGAAGATTCCGTCTACCCACGGGAGATTTCTTCTTGGCTTCCAGTGCAGGGTGAAGGCAGACATCCCTCAGAACATGCACCAGCGGGAAACAGCCGAGAAAGCAGCAGGATGAGGCACTACAATGTTGCTGGTAGTCTTCTTGCTACTCTGTTGCGATTTTGCAGGTGTCCTGGAGCAGTCAGTGGTTGATCCTTGGCAGGAGTCGAAGAGGGAAGTGCAGAGGAACTCTGGTGAGCTCTTGCATTCGTTATCTGGTGAGATACCCACAGGAGAGACCCTAAACAGCCCTCAGAGGAGGATTGGCTACAGAGAAAGGTAAGCACCTATAAGGAGGGGTCTCTGATGTCACCTGCTGGCACTGGCCACTCAGAGGTGTCCATTGTGCCCTCACACCTCTGTATCCAAGATGGCAGAGGTCTGGAACACACTGGAGGAGCTCTGGCAGCCCTTTTGCACCTTTATCCGGGGTTTATTGGGCTCCTGCCCGGACACTTGCATAACTCTTGGACTTGGTCCCCTTCTTTACAGGTCCTCAGGTCCAGGAATACGTCTTCAGTGTTTTGCTGGTGGTTGTGGTTCTTGCAGAATCCTCTATCTCGTCTATACCGTCTTTCTGGGCTAGTAGGGTAACTTTACTCCTACTTTTCAGGGTCTTGGGGTGGGGTATCTTGGACACCCTTACTGTTTTCTCACAGTCCCAGCGACCCTCTACAACCTCCCATAGGCCTGGGGTCCATTTGTGATTCACATTCCACTTTTGGAGTATATGGTTTGTGTTGCCCCTAGGCCTATGTCTACCTATTGCATCCTATTGTGATTCATCATTGTTTGCACTACTTTTCTTACTGTTACTTACCTGTTGTGGGTTTGTGTACATATAATTTGTGTATATTACTTACCTCATAAGTGAGGGTATCCTCTGAGATACTTTTGGCATATTGTCACTAAAATAAAGTACCTTTATTTTTAGTAACTCTGAGTATTGTGGTTTCTTATGATATTGTGCTATATGATATAAGTGGTATAGTAGGAGCTTTGCATGTCTCCTAGTTCAGCCTAAGCTGCTTTTCCTTAGCTACCTCTATCAGCCTAAGCTGCGAGAAACACCTCTATTCTACTAATAAGGGATAACTGGACCTGGCACAAGGTGTAAGTACCACAAGGTATCCACTATAAGCCAGGCCAGCCTCCTACATTGGTGGTGCAGCGGTGGGATAAGTACTTGTAACTTCTTTACCACTTTGTCATTTGGTGCTTTTCATAAGAAAAACATATACCAAATATTTCAATATTTAAACATTGAACCAAAACAGTTTACTTTTCTGCTCTAAAACTTTTTACTAAGTTTCTGAAAAGTTCTGAAAACTTTTAAAGGTTTTCCAAAACTTTAAAAAAGATTTTTCTCTGTTCTTTCTAAAGTTCAAAAACTTTTTCTCTCACTATCCTTAAACCTTTTCTATCATGTCTTCAGTAGAGCTCACTCCCAAAGTTGTCCAGCCAACTTATGAGAGTTTTAACTACAAAAGTTTGAGAGGTCTCTGCTTAGAAAGAGGTTTAAGCATAGGGAAGAATCCTACAAAAGAGTTTCTCTTTAACCTGCTCTTAGAAAGTGACCAGCACCAGTCTGGCCCATCTCAGGAGAAAGAGGTAGGAGGGCAGGCTTCCCAGTCAGACTCAGAGGAGTTCCCTGAAGATGCTGGGGAGGGTTTTTACACAGACCTGCTATCTAGCAGGCCATCTAGTGACACTGGTAGTGTTAGAGGGTCACACATTAATAGGGCATTTTTCACTCCTAGAGGCCAGGTTACTAGGGTCCAGCCAGTTAGGGACAGGTCTCTCTCTGCCAATTCCCAAATCTCCTCTGTGTCCAAACATTCCCAAGGCTCCAACCCTGAGGATATCTTTATGGAAAGGGAACTCAGAAAGCTGAGGTTGGAAGAGACCAGACTGAAGCTTAAACAGCAACAGCTGGCCTTAGACAGGGAATCCATGGATATAGAGAGGGAAAGACAGAGATTTGGGTTAGTTCCCCATGGTGGCAGCAGCAGTGTTTCAGATAGTAATCGTGTTAGAGAGAAAGATTCCAGAAACCTGCATAAGATAGTCCACCCTTACAAAGAGTGGGATGACATTAATAAATTGTGTGCTGCACTTGAGAGGGCCTGTATGGTACAGTTGGTCCCTCAAAGACAGTGGGCTGCTATCTTTTGGCTATCTTTCACTGGAAAGGGTAGGGATAGGCTCCTTACTGTCAGAGAAAGTGATGCAAATAACTACAAAGTTTTGAAGGATGCACTCTTGGATGGATTTGGCTCAACCACTGAACAATACAGGATTAAGTTCAGAGACACCAGAAAAGAGTCCTCTCAAGACTGGACAGATTTTGTTGACTGTTCAGTGAAGGTCTCGGAGGGTTGGTTACATGGCAGTAAAGTATCTGACTATGAAAGCCTGCATAATCTTACTCTGAGAGAGCATATTCTTAACAATTGTGTGTCTGACTTGTTGCACCAATACCTTGTGGACTCTGATCTGACCTCTTCCCAAGAATTGGGAAAGAAGGCAGACAAATGGGTCAGAACAAGGGTGAACAGAAAAGTTCATACAGGGGGTGACAAGGATGGCAAGAAGAAGGATGGTAAATCATCTGAGAAGGGTGGGAACAAAAGTAAACATTCTGAGTCTTCATCAGGCCCACAAAAAACCTCTGGGGGTGGTGGGCCCAAATCCTCTTCAAGCAGTCAGAAAAAGCCTTGGTTTTATTTGTGTAAAGTCAAAGGCCATTGGGCAACAAGTGATTCCACTTGTCCAAAGAAAAACACCAAACCTCCCAACACCACAACCCCTACTGCAACCTCTAGTGCCCCTAGTGATAGCAGTGGTGGTGGGAAATCTGCTACAAATAGCCAATCCAAGGGTGTAGCTGGGCTCACTATTGGCAATGTAGTTGGGGTTGGTCTTGTTAGGGAGACCACAGAGGCTGTTTTAGTCTCTGATGGTGGCATAGACTTTGCCACCATGGTTGCTTGTCCCCTTAATATGGGTAAGTACAAGCAACTACCCCTAATCAATGGTGTTGAGGTTGAGGCCTACAGGGACACAGGAGCCAGTGTAACTATGGTGATAGAAAAACTGGTCCACCCTGATCAACACCTACTTGGTCAGCAGTACCAAGTGACTGATGCTCATAACAACTCTCTTAGCCACCCCATGACAGTTGTGAATCTCAACTGGGGGGTGGGTTACTGGCCCAAAGAAAGTTGTGGTAGCCACTGAATTACCTGTAGATTGCCTACTAGGGAACAATTTGGAAACATCAGCTTGGGCAGAAGTGGAGTTGGAGGCTCATGCAGCAATGCTGGGTATTCCTGGGCATATTTTTGCTTTGACAAGGGCTCAGGCCAAGAAGCAAAAAGGACAGGGAAACTTGGATCCTAGAACAATGGACCAAGTGCTCCTAAAAACTAGGGGGAGAAAGGGTAAATCCCTGCCCACTATCCCTCCCTCTATAGATGATTCCCCTTTTGAGGAAGATGAATCCTCTCCCTGTGCAGAACCTACACCAGAGGAGCTGGCAGCAGACACTGCTGAGCTTTTGGGTGCGGGGGGGCCTGCCAGGGAAGAGCTGAGTGTGGCACAGCAAACCTGTCCCACATTAGAGAGTTTAAGACAGCAAGCTGTCAATCAACAGAACGGGGATGTCAGTGATAGCCATAGGGTGTACTGGGAAGACATCCTCTTGTACACAGAGTCAAGGGACCCTAAACCTGGAGCTGCTAGGAGATTAGTCATTCCCTTGCAATACAGAGGGTTTCTTCTCACCCTGGCTCATGACATTCCTTTGGCTGGGCATTTGGGCCAGACGAAAACTTGGGAAAGACTTGTCCCCTAGTTTCACTGGCCTCATATGTCAGAGGACACAAAAGACTTTTGTATATCTTGTGTGACCTGCCAAGCCAGTGGCAAGACTGGTGGCACTACAAAGGCCCCTTTAATTCCACTTCCATTGGTTTGGGTGCCCTTTGAAAGGGTAGGGGTGGACATAGTTGCCCCCCTTGACCATACAACAGCTTCAGGCAATAGATTTATCTTGGTGGTAGTGGACCATGCCACAAGATACCCTGAAGCCAACCCCTTAAGGACCACTACAGCCCCTGCAGTGGGAAAAGCCCTCTTGGGAATCTTTTCCAGGGTGGGTTTTCCTAAGGAAGTGGTGTCAGACAGAGGTAGCAACTTCATGTCTGCATACCTAAAAGCAATGTGGAAGGAGTGTGGTGTTACCTACAAGTTCACCACCCCTTACCATCCACAAACAAATGGGCTGGTTGAGAGGTTTAACACAACTCTCAAAGGTATGATAATGGGACTCCCTGAAAAACCCAGAAGGAGATGGGATGTCCTGTTACCTTGCCTCCCTTTTGCTTACAGGGAGGTACCCCAGAAAGGAGTGGGCTTCAGCCCCTTTGAACTCCTCTTTGGGCACCCTGTAAGAGGTCCACTTGCTCTTGTAAAGGAGGGTTGGGAACAAACTTTAAAAGCTCCTAAATGGAACATAGTAGACTATGTTTTTGGCCTAAGATCAAGAATGGCTGAGTATATGAAAAAGGCCAGTAAAAACCTTCAGACCAGCCAGGAGCTGCAAAACCAATGGTATGACCAGAAGGCTGTCCTGACTCAGTACCACCCAGGACAGAAGGTGCGGGTATTGGAGCATGTGGCCCCAAGAGCACTCCAAGACAAATGGAGTGGACCCCATCTAATTGTTGAAAAGAAGGGTGAGTTTACCTATTTGGTAGACCTGGGCACTGCCAGGAGTCCCCTTAGGGTGATTTATGTCAACCGCTTGAAACCCTATTATGACAGGGCTGATCTCACCCTGCTCATGACAACAGATGAGGGACAGGAAGAAGAGAGTGACCCTCTCCCTGATCTCTTCTCCACCACTGAAGCTGATACCTTAATGGAGGGAGTAGTCTTAGCAGATTGTCTAACTGCAGAACAGAAAGACAACTGCATCAATCTTTTAAGTCAGTTTTCATACCTCTTTTCACTTGTACCAGGTACAACATCCTGGTGTGAACATACAATTGACACTGGAGACAGCCTGCCTGTCAAAAGTAAAATTTATAGGCAGCCTGACCATGTCAGGGACTGCATTAAACAAGAGGTGCAGAAAATGTTGGACTTAGGGGTGATTGAGCAATCTGAAAGTCCCTGGGCTAGCCCAGTTGTGCTTGTACCAAAACCTCACACCAAAGATGGAAAGAGAGAGATGAGGTTTTGTGTAGATTATAGAGGGCTCAATCAAGTAACCAAAACTGATGCTCACCCTATACCCAGGGCAGATGAGCTCATTGATACGCTGGCTTCTGCCAAGTATCTTAGCACTTTTGACCTAACTGCAGGGTATTGGCAGATTCGATTATCAGAAGATGCTAAACCCAAGGCTGCATTTTCTACCACTGGAGGGCACTACCAATTCACAGTAATGCCCTTTGGTTTGAAAAATGCACCTGCCACTTTCCAGAAGTTGGTGGACACAGTCCTGCAAGGGTTGGAGGCTTTCAGTACAGCATATCTAGATGATATTGCTGTCTTTAGCTCAACCTGGGATGATCACCTGGTCCACCTATGGAAAGTTTTGGAGGCCCTGGAAAAGTCAGGCCTCACTATCAAGGCCTCAAAGTGCTAGATAGGGCAGGGGAAAAGTGGCTTATCTGGGCCACCTGGTTGGTGGAGAACAGATTGCACCACTACAGGGAAAAATCCAAACTATTATGGATTGGGTTCCCCCTACAACTCAAACCCAGGTGAGAGCCTTTTTAGGCCTCACAGGGTACTATAGGAGATTCATGAAGAATTAAGGCTCCATAGCAGCCACTCTTAATGATCTCAATAACAAGAAAATGCCTAAGAAGGTATTGTGGACAACCAGCTGTCAGAAAGATTTTGAGGAGCTCAAACAAGCCATGTGCTCTGCTACTGTCCTAAAAAGCCCATGTTACTCCAAGAAATTCATTGTTCAAACTGATGCATCTGAATTAGGGGCAGGGGCAGTACTATCACAACTGAATTCTGAGGGCCAGGATCAACCAGTTGCTTTTATCAGCAGAAGGTTGACCCCTAGAGAAAAGCGTTGGTCTGCCAGAGAGAGGGAGGCATTTGGTGTGGTCTGGGCACTGAAAGAATTGAGACCATACCTGTTTGGTACTCACTTTATTGTTTAGACAGACCACAAACCTCTACTTTGGCTAAAACAAATGAAATGTGAAAACCCTAAATTGTTAAGGTGGTCCATATCTCTACAGTGAATGGACTATACAGTGGAACATGGACCTGTGAGTACCCACTCAAGATGGATTCTCCAGATATTTCCACTTAGGCAATGAAGACTCATCGGGGCAAGATTAGCCTTATTGTCCTTTGTTTGGGTGGGGTTGTGTAGGAAAGTACCATCTTGCCTGGCATGTTACCCCGATTTTCACTGTATGTATGTTTGTTTTTGCCCAAGTGTCACTGGGACCCTGCCAGGCAGGACCCCAGTGCTCAAAATGCATGCCATGTATGTGTTGCCTGTGTTGTGCCTAACTGTATCACTGAGGCCCTGCTAACCAGAACCTCAGTGTTTATGCTCTCTCTGCTTTCTAAAATTGTCACTGCAGGCTAGTGACTAATTTTACCAATTCTCATTGGCACACTGGTTTACCCATATAAATCGCTTGTATATGGTACTTAGGTATCCAGAGTTTTGGGGTTCCAGGAGATCCCTACAGGCTGCAGCACTTATTTTGCCACCCATAGGGAGCTCAGACAATTCTTACACAGGCCTGCCACTTCAGCCTGATTGAAATAATGTCCATGTTATTTCACAGCCATTTTTCACTGCACATAAGTAACTTATAAGTCACCTATATGTCTAACCCTCACTTGGTGAAGGTTAGGTGCCAAGTTACTTAGTGTGTGGGCACCCTGGCACTAACCAAGGTGTCCCCACATTGTTCTGGGCAAATTCCCCGAACTTTGTGAGTGCGGGGATACCATTACACATGTGCACAGCACATATGTCACTACCTATGTGTAGTGTCACAGTGGTAACTCCGAACATGGCCATGTAAAATGTCTAAGATCATGGAATTGTCACCCCAATACCATTCTGGTATTAGGGGACAATTCCATGATGGACCATTCCATGATCCCCGGGTCTCTAACACAGAACCCGGGTACTGCCAAACTGCCTTTCTGGGGTCTCCACAGCATCTGCTGCTGCTGCCAACCCTTCAGACAGGTTTCTGCCCTCCTGGGGTCTGGGCATCCCAGTCCCAGGAAGGCAGAACAAAGGATTTCCTCTGAGAGAGGGTGTTACACCCTCTCCCTTTGGAAATAGGTGTGAAGGGCTGGGGAGGCTACTCCTCCCCCAGCCTCTGGAAATGCTTTGATGGACACAGATGGTGCCCATCTCTGCATAAGCCAGTCTACACCGGTTCAGGGATTCCCCAGCCCTGCTCTGGTGCGAAGCTGGACAAACGAAAGGGGAGTGACCACTCCCCTCACCTGCACCTCCCAGGTGAGGTGCCCAGAGCTCCTCCAGTGCGTCCCAGACCTCTGCCATCTTGGATTCAGAGGTGTTGGGGCACAATGGACTGCTCTGAGTGGCCAGTGCAAGCAGGTGACGTCAGAGACCCCTCCTGATAGGTGCTTACCTCTCTTGGTAGCCAAACCTCGTTTCTTAGTAGCCAAACCTCCTTTTCCGGCTATTTAGTGTCTCTCCTCTGGGCTATTCCTCAGATAACGAATGCAAGAGCTCACCAGAGTTCCTCTGTTCTTCCCTCTTCGACTTCTGCCAAGGATGGACCGCTGACTGCTCCAAGACGCCTGCAAAGCCGCAACAAAGTAGCAAGACAACTACCAGCAACATTGTAGCGCCTCATCCTGCCGTCTTTCTCGACTGTTTCCTGGTGGTGCATGCTCTGAGTGCTGTCTGCCTTCACCCTGCACTGGAAGTCAAGAAGAAATCTCCTGTGGGTCGACGGAATCTTACCCCTGCTAATGCAGGCACCAAATTTCTGCATCACCAGACCTCTGGGTCCCCTCTCATCCGGACGAGCGAGGTCCCTGGAACACAGGAGCTGGGTCCAAATGTCTCACACAGTCCAGTGGCCCTTCTGTCCAAATTTGTTGGAGGTAAGTCCTTGCCTCGCCATGCCAGACAGCAATCCTGTGTACTGCGTGATCTGTAGCTGCTCTGGCTTCTGTGCATTTTTTTAAGGATTCCTTTGTGCACATCCTAGCCTGGTTCCCCAGCACTCCGCCCTGCATTGCCCAACTCGCTGAGTTGGACTCTGATTTCGTGGGACCCTCCTTTGTGACTCTGAGTCAATCGCTGTCCTCAGATATTCTAAGTGCCTGTTCTGGTACTTCTGCAGATGCCGCCTGCTTTTGCTGGGGCTCTCTGAGTTGCTAAGTACCCCCTCTGTCTCCTCCTCCAAGGAGCGACATCCTGGTCCTTCCTGGTCCCCAGCAGCACCCAAAATCCTCAACCACGACTCTTGCAGCTAGCAAGGCTTGTTTGTGGTATTTCTGCATGGAAAAACTTCTGCATCCTCCAACACGCCGTGGGACATCTGCTGACCAAAGGAGAAGTTCCTGGCACCTTCCATTGTTGCAGAATCTTTGGCTTCTTCCACCCAAAGGCAGCCCTTTTGCACCTTCATCCGGGGTTTAGTGGGCTCCTGCCCCCCCCGGACACTTGTGTGACTCTTGGCCTTGGTCCCCTTCCTTTACAGGTCCTTAGGTCCAGGAATCCGCCTTCAGTGTTTTGCTGGTGGTTGTGGTTCTTGCAGAATCCCCTATCTCAACTATACTGTCTTTCTGGGGTAGTAGGGTAACTTTACTCCTACTTTTCAGGGTCTTGGGGTGGGGTATCTTGGACACCCTTACTGTTTTCTCACAGTCCCAGCGACCCTCTACAACCTCCCATAGGTCTGGGGTCCATTTGTGATTCGCATTCCACTTTTGGAGTATACCGTTTGTGTTACCCCTAGGCCTATGTCTACCTATTGCATCCTATTGTGATTCTACATTGTTTGCACTACTTTTCTTACTGTTACTTACCTGTTTTGGGTTTGTGTACATATAATTTGTGTATATTACTTACCTCCTAAGTGAGGGTATCCTCTGAGATACTTTTGGCATATTGTCACTAAAATAAAGTACCTTTATTTTTAGTAACTCTGAGTATTGTGGTTTCTTATGATATTGTGCTATATGATATAAGTGGTATAGTAGGAGCTTTGCATGTCTCCTAGTTCAGCCTAAGCTGCTTTGCCATGGCTACCTCTATCAGCCTAAGCTGCTAGAAACACCTCTATTCTACTAATAAGGGATAACTGGACCTGGCCCAAGGTGTAAGTACCACAAAGTACACACTATAAGCCAGGCCACCTTACTACATAAACCCACTAGAGCACAACTCAAGGAGTTGCTGGCCAAACATGAGAGAGCCCTGGCAATTAAAGAAAACCATACAGGGGATGGAGATATCAGTGAAGATGAGGATGACCCTTCAGAATCCTAAGCTGATGATACCCCTACTGTGAGTATCTCTAAGAAGAAGTAAAATATGAAGACTCAGATCTTCAAAAACTAGCTAGAAGAGTAGCCCTTGAGGCCAAAATCTTGGTCATAGAAAAGGAAAGAGCTGAGATGGGCCTAAGACCCACCTCTGGTGGCAGCAACATATTAAATAGAGAGAAATATGACATTTTTTACTCTAAAATCCCCAAAGGGATTGTCCCCAAATACGTTGAAGATGATGTTTTTTACAAACGGCTTACAGTCTTTCAGAGGCCCTGTAAGATGAGGAAACTCAGCCAGAAGTATTAGGGCTCTCGGCTCCTGGAGCTCTTCTCAGGAAAGTGCAGGGATAGACTCCTGACACTTAATAAGGCAGATACTGAGTCCTATGACCTCATGAATGATACCCCAATTGAGGGCTTTGGACTCACCACTGAGGAGTACAGGATTATGTTCAGGGAGACTGACAAAACCGCAAGTCAGACGTGGGTAAACTTTGTTAACTTATCAGTCAAAACACTTGGGCCCTCATTTATACTTTTTGACACTAAACTGCGCTAACGCAGTTTAGCGCCAAAAAGTATACCGCCGGCTTGCGCCATTCCAAGATGCCGGCCGGGCGTCTTGTTTATGGAATGGCGCAATCTGAGCATTTGGTGTTCTCAGAGTGTGCACGCCTTGGAAACTGTTGCAATTGCTGGCTGGAGCTGAAGTTGCAGGTTACAGGAGTCATCATGGATACTTTGTTGCAGTTGCAGCAGTTCCTGGAACAGTCTGTGGTTGATCCGACAGTCAGAAGCTGAAGCACAGGATGCAGAGGAGTCCTGGAGGAATCTTTCAAAATGAAGCTGAGGAAACACCCAGAGGAGAGATCCTAAATAGCCCTGAGAGGGAGGGGGGGTTGGCTACCTACACAGGTATGCACCTATCAGGAGGGGTATCTGACATCACCTGAGGGGTATCCAGAGGGTCCCCACACCTTGGAATCCAAGATGGCTAATGCCAAGGACACTCTAGAGGAGCTCTGGGCTCCACCCCTGGGGTGGTGATGGACAGGGGAGTAGTCACTCCCCTTTCCGTTGTCCAGTTTCGTGCCAGAGCAGGGACTGGGGGTCCCTGAACTAGTGTAGACTGGATTATGCAAGAAGGGCACCGTTTGTGCCCTTCAAAGCATTTCCAGAGGCTCTGGGAGGATACCCCTCCCATGCCTGTGACACCTATTTCCAATGGGAGAGGGTGTAACACTGCTCTCCTAAAGGAAATGTATTGTTCTGCCTTCCTGGGATTGAGCTACTCAATCCCTAGGAGGGCAGACACCTGTCTGTGAGGTAGCAGCATCTGGGGCTGCAGTGGAAACCTCAGAGAGCTGGTTTGGCAGTACTGGGTGTGCAGTATGCCAATCAGAATTGGAATATGGAGTCACTAAACTGTAGTGACAAATTCGGTAAGTAGAGCGAGCATAAGCACTGAGGTTCTGATTAGTAGAACTTCAGTCAAGCATACTGACAACACATATAGGCCACAAACTATGAGCACTGGGGTCCTGGCTAGCAGGATCCCAATGAGACAGGAAAAACACACTGGCAAATAGGGCTTTAATTATGAGCACTGGGGTCCTGTCTCGCAGGATCCCAGGGAGACAGTAAAAACACACTGCCAAACACTCACAAACAGGCCAAAAATGGGGGTAACCATGCTAGAAAGAGGCTACTTTCTAAAATACAGCCCATAGGGAAACCCTGGAACCCCAATGTCCTGGGTACCTAGGTACCATATACTAGGGACTTACAATGGGCCACCAGCGTGCCAACTGTGAGCCAATTGTGGATGCAATACAGAGTAGGATCCCAGGCAACACAGTCAAACACACTGACATCAGGCAGAAAAGGGGGTAATCATAACAAGAAAAAGCATACTTTCCTACATCATGTGTACACAAGTGTGTGACCCCTGGTTTCAAGGAGAACAGGGAAGCAAGCTGACCGAACACCTGGCGGCAGTCCCTCTGTTTTCAGGTCAGGGAGGGGGAGAGGGTAACATCCTCCACAGACCCATCCTTCTCTCCATCAGACAGAAAGTCAGGAAGAGGTTCACTCTTGTCGTCCACCCCGTCATCTGTTGCTAGGAGCATTGTCAATTTAGTATTCTCAAAGTGCGGCTGGAGACGGTTCACATGCAGGACCTTCAAGGGGTTCCAGGGAGTCCACAAGTTCACCAGGTAGGTGACTTTACTTTTTCATTCCATCACCGCAAATAGCCCAGTCCACTTGTCCTGGAGCATCCTAGGCTCTACTACACCCACAATTTCTGGCCAGGCTGAAACTCGACAAGGGTGTCATTCTGGTCATACCACAGTTTCATGTCTTCCTGGCTTGCTTCTAGGTTCTAATGTGCGATAACCCTGAAGCGGGCAGTCTGGTTTCTATAAGCCAGCATGTAACTGAATACATCTTGGAGAGGGTTACTGGGGGCTTTCTCCAAGCCCTCCTGCACCAGACTCAAAGGTCCCCTAACAGGGTGGCCATACAGCAACTCAAAAAGACTAAATCCAAGCCCTTTTTGAGGCACGTCCCTGTAGGCAAACAGGAGGCAAGGCAAGAGGACTTCCCACTTATGCCTCAAAGGCTCTGACAGGCCTATGATCATGCCTCTCAAGGTGCGGTTGAACCTTTCAACCAGACCATTGCTTTGGGGGTGGTAAGGAGTGGTGAACTTATATGTTGCCCCACACTCTTTTCACAGAGACTTCATATAAGTAAATATAAAGTTGGTACCCCTATCGGGAACCAATTCATTGGGGAACCCCGTGTACATAGATACCCCCTTCAAAGCTGGTCCCACCACAGGGGAGGTGATTGACCTCAGCGGAATGGCTTCTGTGTAACGGATAGCATGGCCCACGAAGACCAGAATAAACCTGTTGTCCATGGCTGTCTTGGGACCCAGAGGCCCCACAATGTCATTGCCAACCCTTTCAAAGGGGGTACTAGCATCTGAGTGTCTGTGCATTTGGGGCCAGGAAAAGTGTGTGGCAAGCCTGGCAAAGGCCTTGTCCCAAATGTCCAGCTAAAGGCACATCATGAGCCAGATCCAGTAGGAAGGCTCTGAAGCACTGGGGTACCCCCAGCAAATGAACTGACATGGGCTCAGCAACCTTAGGCTCACTATACAGGAGGCTGTACTCCCAGTAGATCGGCTGTGATCCTGGCTCCTTGCCAGCCGCCTGGTCTGCAGCCTGCTGCTGCAAACCCTCTAGAGTAGGGCCTACTTTCTGTGCCTCACAGAATGCCTCCCTGGTGGGCGCCCCTTCCTGCTGCCACTGTGACAGTCCAGGGACCTCCGCTAGCTCAGCTAGCTGTTACCCTGTAGGTTATGGGGTGTCACCCTCAGGTTCAGCCTTCTCCCGGATCACGGGAACTTCTGGGGCCGTTTACCAATAAACCTTGCCCTTCCGCCTGTGTGAGAGACCCCTGGGCCACTGTTTCTGGCTCCAGGGGCTCTGACCACCCTGGTGGGTCGCCATTGACCGGGCAGACACACACACCCACCCAGGCAGGCCCAACATCTCCAAGAATCACCTGTGTTGCACCTCCTTCCAAGGGGAATCCTCCAGGTCAATACCACGCAAACAATCTACAGGCATGGTTGGACTCACAGCTACTTTCATGGAACCTGAGACCCTCCCCATTCAAAGGGAACCTGCACCACTCTGCACAGGTGCAACTATTTGGTGAAGTACACTCGGATTTATCTGCTGTTCAGATATCAGGTGACTCCTCACTGCAGTCACACTGGCTCCTGTGTCTCTCAGAGCCTCCACCCTCTGTCCATTGATGGTCACCAACTGCCTGTACTTCTTAGTGTTTTCAGGCACAAGGGTTCTCCTGACCAGCTCACTGTCCCCTAGTGAGACAAGGGTCATTTCAGCTGGCTCCCACCCACCTGGAACCATCTTCTTCCTTGAGAGCTACACTAGCCAAACCATGGCACTGAGCACCAGTGGGTGTCGGTGTCCCCTTGGGACATTTGGGATCCCCTCTCACATGACCTACCTGGTCACATGCATAACACTTTCAGGGACTCCCCTCTGCAGGTTTCCCTTTGGAGAACCATGGCTTCTTCTCACTGGGTGGCTGGGAATTCTTACACTGGGAATTAGGTTGGGGCGCTTTAGAGAACTCCCCCTGTTTACCCTTATCCCCCCTTTCTTCAGAGAGGGACCCTGCCCACCCTTTTTGTGGTCTCCCCCATAACTCTTATGCAACCTGGTGCTCTACCAACGGTACACTTCCTGCGCAAGCTTCCTGTGTTCAGTCAGCTTGCTGTCAATCAGGTGCTGATGCAGCTCTGGAAAACAAAGACTGTATAAGTGCACCCAAGCAATTCAATTGTAAAGCCCCTTATACATTGTTACCTTACTGCCCTTCACCCAACCATCCAGTGAAGGGCAAAAGGAATCTACACACTCCAACCAAGTTTGGAACTCTTTCTTTTTGTAGGACCTAAACTTGTCCTTATACCGCTCAGGGGTGAGATCATATCTTGTGAGTAGGGCATCCTTCACTACGGTGTAGTTGAGTCCCTGAGGATCCCCTAAGGATGTCAGAGTGTCCCTCCTCTCTACCTCAAAGTGCTATCCCAGTCCTCCTTCCAATGTGCCTCAGAGACCAGGCTCATATAGAGAGCAGAATCATAACCCTTGTACCAAAAGTATCTGTCATCCTCCCTCACTTCACTAAGTCCTTCACTAAGTCTTTAGAAATGTGTATCCTCCTCTCATGCTGCACTGAGGTACTGCTGCCACCATCCCCACAGCACTGGCTCCTCTAATCCAGCTCCCTCAAGCTGAGCTCATGAGCCAGAAGTTACATTTTCTCTTCATTGGTCAGCCTCCTTCCTTCCATCTCCATTTGAGCCGCTTCAATTCCATCTGCCTGCTTGTCCTGTAACTCCTCAGGAGTCAGACCCTTGGATGCCACACTGCTACCTGCCCATGAGACCCTTCCTTCAGGATTAAGAAGTACATCCACTACACCATTGTGTATACTCTGCAATTCTGCATTCTCCTCCTCCTCCTCAGTGTGCCCCCAGCCTCCTTGACTGTCACCCAGGACCTCAGTGCCTTTTGAAGCTCTTCCTTCCTGGTGGAGCTCTTAATGGGACAGGCAAGATCCTTACAGAACTGTTTCAATTGAACAACTGTGTAACATTCCAGTTTCTCTAACTCAAAAATGGCTCAAGCTGGTGCATCTCCAGATTGAGACATGATGGCAAATCAAAAGTGCAATGTTCCAAGAAAAGAATTCCTAATGAGAAGTTCAGGAATCAAATAAAAAGATCACCAAAAATATGGAAGCAGGAAAAAGTCCAAAGAGAACAAAACTAAAACCAAGGAGTATGTGGTCACGTAATGGTCTGCACTGAAAACAGTAGTGTACACTTAATCACTGAATGTCAAGTACAAATACAAGTCCAATACTCACCTCTGAGCACCAGTGTTAGAAATGGGGTCTTTGGTTGGCAGTCAGGGTACCCTCTGTCCAAGCACAGACCCTCACTCTAGTCAGGGCAAGGAAGAAACATGCCTGATCAAACCCCACTCACCCCCTTGATATCTAGGCACGAGCAGGTAGACTTAATTCAGAAGCAATAGAGCAATGGGTAAAGTATTTGTACCAACACACACAGTAATACAGTGAAACACTACAAAATGGACACCACACCAGTTTAGAAAAATAGGTACTATTTATCTAAATAAAAAAAAACTAAAATGACAAAAATCCAACATACACAAGTTAAATATGAATTTTCAAAAGAATGAGTCTAAACCCATAGAAAACAATGGAAACAATGATTTTGCACAAAGTTCTTGGTTTGCGTCAAAAATAAAGCCGCATGGATGAGCGTGCGTCGGAAAAGTCAGTGATGCGTCGATTCCCTCCTCGCAAGAGAGTCCATGCATTGTTTCTTCTCTGGTTGCGTCAGAGATGCATAATTTTTCTCCCTCGCAAGAGAGCAATGTGTCTATTTCCTGACAGGGCACCTCGGATCCGCGCAGAGTCAGGATGGCTTTGGCGCTCAGGGACGATGTGTTGAAAATCCGGTTGCACGGTGTTGGAAAACCTTGCTGCGTTGGGTTTGCTTCGATATCAGCAGCCGCAAGCAGGTGTTGCACATCGTTTCTCCAGCTGCGGTGCATCAATCTCTTTGCCACAATGCAGATGGAGTGTCAATTTCAGCTGCAAAGCCGGAGGCGCATCGTTTATCAGCCGTGTTGCAGATGGTGCATCAAAAAGTTCTCATCATAGCTTTCTGTGTGTGGATTTTCAGTTCTTCTTCTGCCAACTTCACCTTTCAAGGGCCCATGGACTGAATAGGACACCGCTTGACAGGGCAGGAATCTCAGCAGAGAGTCCAGGTGCTGGCAGAGGAAGTCTTTGATGGCCCTGAGACTTCAAAACAGGAGGCAAGCTCAGTTCAAGCCCTTGGAGATTCTTCTCAGCAGGAATGCTCAACAAAGTCCATTCTTTGTACCCTTTCACAGGCAGAAGCAGCAACTGCTGGATAGCCCAAGAAAGCACAGTCGCAGGCAGGGGCAGCACTCCTCCTCAACTCTTCTCCTTAGCAGAGGTTCCTCTTGAATCCAGAAGTGATCTAATTTTGAGGGTTTTGGTTCCACTACTTATATCCCCTTTCTGCCTTTGAAGTAGGCAAACTTCAAAGGAAAGTCTCTGTTGTTCATAAGATCCTGCCTTACCATGGCTAGGCCCCAGACACACACCAGGGGGCTGGAGACTGAATTGTGAAAGGCAGGCACAGTCATTCAGGTGTAAGTGACCACTCCTTCCTCCACTGTAGCACATATGGCCCATCAGGATATGCAGGCTACACCCCAGCTCCTTTTGTGTCACTGTCTAGAAGAGATTCACAAACAGCCCAACTGTCAAACTGACCCAGACAGGGAATCCACAACCAAGCAGATTCACAGAATGGTGCAAGAATCATCAAGAAAATGCTTACTTTCTAAAGCGGCATTTTAAAACTAACAATCTAAAAAACAACTTCACTAAAAGATGTATTTTTAAATTGTGAGTTCAGAGACACCAAACTCCATTTTTCCATCTGCTCCCAAAGGGAATCTGCACATTAAAGTTATTAAAGGCAGCCCCCATGTTAACCTGTGAGGGAGTTAGGCCTTGCAACCGTGAAAACTGAATTATACAGTATTTCACTGTTAGGACATGTAAAGCACATCAGCACATGTCCCACCTTTAACATACACTGCACCCTGCCCATAGGGATACTTAGTGGGTACACTTGCCAAGTCAAATTGGTAGGTTAAAACTGCGCACACAGACACTGTAGTGGCAGGTATGAGCCATGTGTACGGGGCTACTTAGGTGAGTGGCACAAACAGTGCTGCTGGCCCACTATTAGCATTTGATTTACAGGCCCTGGGCACCTCTAGAGCTCTGTACTAGGGACTCAGTAGTAAATCAAATATGCAGATCATTGAAAGCCAATTACACATACATTTTACATAGGAGAACTTGCACTTTAGCAATGGTTAGCAAAAACAGAGCCCAGGACACACCAACAACCCGGGAAGCATAGGCAAAACTTCAGGGTGGAACTCTTCAAGGATGCCAAGCGTAATACAATGGATTTCCTCGATTCCTCCTCTTGGCTTCGGGATAATGAGGTAATCATGCTTTGGGGAGGAGATTTTAATACACTTTTATTCCAAGTACAGGACTCTAATTTGTGTAGGTTCCCGATTTAGGGCAGAGAACTTAGGACTCATTTTAGACACACAGAAGCAGGAAATGCTTTGAACACTTTTATTAGTAAATATGATTTTATTTTTTTTCAATGAGTAGGTGTCTCAAAGAAACTACAAAATCCCAACTTTTACTGGGAATTCCCAAGGGAATCAGACACCTCTCATTTAATCCAGGACTTTAAGAGCATCCCACACTGTGCCAGTGACCACAATCCTTTCTGCATCAAACTAGGATACAATATTAAACTAGGCTTAAAGCATAGGGATGGGGGCAGAAATCTTGTTTTTTCTAGAAATGAAGGCATGCAAATTAAATGGGAAAAGGTTGATCAAGGGGGGTGTAGTCAAAGAATTATTAAAGAGATTTTAAAATCCATTACCACTTGTTTAGCACACCCACCAAATCATGAGCTTGCAGTTCAGGAATATGAGCAGTTATGCAGTATTATTTCTGCTGCACTAGTTATTGATAGGTCAAACTCTGCACCAGTAGTACACCATGGGTTTAATGCCGCTTGTACTGCTGCGCACAAAAACATTAAAAAAGCACTTAAATCAATTCCTCGTTCCCGTGAAGACGTTAAAAAGGCAAGATGCCAGTACAAGGTCACAATAGAAGAAAGGAAATCTGAAATTAGAGTTAAGGCTTGGAAAGATCTAATGACAGTCACCTCAAAGGAGGATACCTCTAGGTTCTGTGGAGTGATAAATCACCAATATTTTTCTAAGCAAGAGACAAAATCAGTTGAATGTCTGATTCCAGAAGATGTTTAGGTACAACACTTTTCAGGGGGTTTTCAGTCAGATAAGGAACAATTTCATGTAAGGAATGAAATAATAAAACATTCTCACTTGGAATTAAACCCAGCAGCATTAGATACTCCTATTGATCTCCAGGAGGTTATGATAGCAATACACCAATCTATGGCAGGGAAAGCACCAGGACCCGATGGGGTCCCTGCTGACTTATTTAAAACAAAGGTGCAGTTCTGGGGCCCACGGGTCACAAATGTCCTATGGAGCGGAGTTGAGAACAATATTCCTTCATCATGGAAACTGGCCATAATAAACCTAATTTAAAAAAAAAAGTGATAAGCAAATTCTAACTTATTATAGGCCAATTCCCCTTATTGACTCAACGGCAAAAATTTTAGGATGAGTGATTCTTTCACGTTTGAAGGAGTATATGGTGGAGGAAAAGATCCTTTCCCCAATTCAGTTTGGCTTTCACACAAGGTTTAAGTACTGTGGACCAAGCTTTAAAGTTGCATCTTATTATCAGGAAATGTGTATTAGCTTAAAAAAAAAGCCATTCAAATGGCGTTTATAGATCTTTCAAGTGCATTTGATCTGGTAAACAGAGAGAAGCTTTGGTATATAATGGAGTCTTTGGGCATCGATCTATAAATGCTGAATTTAATAAAACGCTTACCTGCGGACCTAAATGCAACAGTACAGTATGGTTCAGAAGGTGTGAGAAAACTCCTAATCCCCTCAGGGCAGGGGGTAAGACAGGGATGAATTTTAGCCCCTTTTTTATTTTCAATATAAGAGAAATGGGCTACATTATTACCTGCTTAGGCATGGGAAGGACCTCCCTGGGATGGGCCTGAGACTGTTGCCAGACCTTTTATATGCAGATGATATAGTACTGATTTCGCGCACGGCAAATAGTCTTCAAGGCCTCCTAGATCTTTTTTTTGCTTTTATGCAGGGTTTAGGTTTGAAAGTGAACTTTGCAGAATCTCATGTTATGACAAGTGGCCCCGAACACTAAGACTAGTCAATTTAGAATGGGTGGGAGCCCTTAAAAAAAAAGAAGCATTTTTGTAATTTGATATGCATTCGAGTTCCTCCTTGTCATGGAATTCCCACCTCAAGGTCAAGACTCATCAATGTGAAAGGAACATACAGGCTATCTTTCAATTTGCTTGCAAATTAGGTCATAAATCTATACCCCAGATGAGGCAGATTCATTACAACGTATTGAGAATAAATTTGCACATACATTGTTGCCTTCACCTAAGAATGTATCTAACATTATTTTTCATGATGAATTGGGTCTGCAGTACTTAAAGAACCAGATTGATGTCTATCCACCGCTACTTTGGATCAGATGTTGGAGAAACCCAGAGGTTAGTTTGCTGCAAGATTGCCTGACCAATTGTTTAAATTTGGCGAACATGAATAATTCTGTGGCTCATTTATTTAAAAATGTCTTTTCAAAATCTGGGCCTCCCAAATATGTTTTCAGACCATCAATCTCTGCCTGATAATGCAAAAAAGATAGTGAAACAGCATCACTGGGAGAATGTTGTGGCCTACAGACTTCGGGGTGCTTTGGAAATGAAAATAGTTGAGCCATTTTTTCAGATTTCAACTACAGATTCCATGAAATCTTATTGATTTTTGTTTGAAAATCCATCATATTGTTCTATTTCAACTTTGGTCAGGCTAAACTTAATCCATTTCAGAGTTCCATTTGCAATGCAGTGTATTTGGAGAAAAGACTTACCTACTTGTCCTTGTGAAACTAAGTCCAAGCAGAGCATACCGATTTCTATTATTTTGCACATTGTATTCTGCACCAAGATCTGCTTTCATGTTGCCAATGCTTCGCAAGGCAAACGTTAGACATTTTAACCTCCTCGCTGCCAGGCCCTTTCCCCCTCCTGTGCCAAGCCTTTTTTTGGCTATTTGGGATAGTTCACACTTAGGCCCCCATAACATTTTATCCACATAAGTTATCCACGCCAAATTTGTCTCCTTTTTTTTCCAACAACCTGTAGATTCTAAAGGTACCTGATGGGGACTGAGAAATTAGCCAAAATACAGCAAAAATTTGGTGTTTGGGGAAAAAAATAGAAAAAAGTGCTGCACAAGAAAGCATCTGGTTCTTTCTCTGCAAATTGCATCAACTAAGGGTTTGCCATGCTAAAACCACCATCTTCCCAGCTTTCAGGAACAGGCATACTAGAATTAGAAAACCACATTTTTCAACACAGTTTTGCCATTTTACTGGGACATACCGAATTTTTCCCATTTTGTGTGCTTTCAACCTTCTTCCAGTTAGCAATAGATATGAGTCTGAAAACAACGGTGGATTCTGTGGGTGCCCAAAGCAGTGTCAGCCTAAAAACATTTGAAAAATTGCACTTATCAACTTGCTGTGATCTCCCCTCAATCTCTAGACATTTTTGGCATTTCCCTGTTCAGGCACTTGGACCACCCACACAAGTGTGGTATCATGCTACTCGGGAGACCAAGGGGAATGCTGGGAGTTAGGAAATTTGTGCTATTGCGGTGATACCAGCCAGAAATATGAGAAAAGCGTGATTTTCTTAGCTAAATTTGAGGTTTGCTGTATTCAGAGAGCCCCGACCGGATCCCTACCTCCAGCCTGTTGTACCCTGAGCAGCCGAGGCCTGGGAGTCCCCTGGGCCCGGGGAGGCTTCTGGTTCGAGTTCAGGAGCCCTGGCCGGGCCAGGTTTCTGGCAGGTCCCGGTTTGGCAACCCCCATCCTAGGCTTTGTCCTCCAGCCCGAAGTATGGCAAGGCACCTGGGACAGGGTCCAGGGAGGCCTCCCCTGTGTGGCTGCCTTCACAGAGCCCCGGATTACCCTGCCACTTTGGGTTCAGGGGCACCGGCCGAGCCCCCGCCAGGCCCTGGGATGAGTGCTCTTTTCTCCAGCCTACTGTACCCTGAGGTTCCTAGGCCTGGAGTCTGGGTTCAGGGGTCCCAGCCGGGCCCCCACCGGGCCCTGGGCTGGGCACTCCCTTCCACCTGCCGTATCCTGAGGGGTCCGTGTAGGCCTGGCTTATAGTGGGTACCTTGTTGTACTTACACCTTGTGCCAGGTCCTGTTATCCCTTATTAGTAGATTAGTAGTTTTCTAGCAGCGTAGGTTGATAGAGGTAGCTATAGCAGAGCAGCTTAGGCTGAACTAGGAGACATGCACAGCTCCTACTAAACCACTTATATCACTTAGCACTATATCACAAGAAAACACAATACTCAGAGTTACTAAAAATAAAGGTACTTTCCCGGGAGGGACCAGGAGGTTGCCCTTTGGAGAAGGAGACAGAGGGGCTGCTCAGCAACACGGAGAGCTCATGGAGAAGCAGGCACCACCCGCAGAAGCACCTGAACAGACATTTAGAAAATCTGAGCACGACAGTCAACTCAGCACCACAAAAGGGAGTCCCACGAAGTTGGAGTCCAACTCAGCGAGCTGGGCAATGCAGGACAGAGTGCTGGGGACCTGGTCTATGCTGTGCACTAAGGAAGTCTTGCAAAAGTGCACAGAAGCAGTAGCAACTGCAGTTCATGCAGTACACAGGATTACTGTCTGGTGTGGGGAGGCAAGGACGTATCTCCACAAAATTTGGACAGAAGGGCCACTGGACGGTGGGGGACAATGCGATCCAGCTTCTGTGTTCCAGAGACCACACTCATCAAGATGACAAGGGACCCAGAGGACTGGTGATGCAGAAGTTTGGTGCCTGCGTTGGCAGAGGGAAGATTCCGTCAACCCACTGGAGATTTCTTCTTGGCTTCCAGTGCAGGGTGAAGGCAGACAGCCCTCAGAGCATGCACCACCAAGAAACAGTCAAGAAAGCTGGCAGAATGAGGCGCTACAATGTTGCTGGTAGGCTTCTTGCTACTTTGTTACAGTTTTGCAGGCGTCCAGGAGCAGTCAGCGCTTGATCCTTGGCAGAAGTCGAAGAGGGAAGTGCAGAGGAACTCTGGTGAGCTCTTGCATTCGGTATCTGGTGAAATACCCACAGGGGAGACCCTAAGTAGCTCTCAGAGCAGGATTGGCTACAGAGAAAGGTAAGCACCTGTCAGGAGGGGTCTCTGACGTCACCTGCTGGCACTGGCCACTCAGAGCTGTCCATTGTGCCCTCACACCTCGGCATCCAAGATGGCAGAGATCTGGGACACACTGGAGGAGCTCTGGGCACCTCCCCTGTGAGGTGCTGGTCAGGGGGAAGGTCACTCCCCTTTCCTTTGTCCAGTTTCACGCCAGAGCAGGGCTGGGGTATCCCTGAACCAGTGTAGACTGGCTTATGCAAGGAGGGCACCATCTGTGCCCTTTAAAGCATTTCCAGAGGCCAGGAGAGGCTACTCCTCTCAGGCCCTTCACACCTCTTTCCAAAGGGAGAGGGTGTAACACCTTCTCTCAGAGGAAATCCTTTGTTCTGCCTTCCTGGGACTGGGCAGCCCAGGCCCCAGGGGGGCAGAAACCTGTCTGAGGGTTGGCAGCAGCGGTAGCTGCAGAGAAAACCCCAGAAAGTTAGTTTGGCAGTACCTGGGCTCTATGTTGGAGCCCCGGGGATGCATGGAATTGTCCCCTCAGTACCAGAATGGTATTGGGGTGACAATTCCATGATCCTAGACATGTTACATGGCCATGTTCAGAATTACCATGGTGACGCTACATACAGGTATTGACCTATTTGTAGTGCATGCGTGTAATGGTGTCCCCACACTCACAAAGTCCAGGGAAATTGCCCTGAACAATGTGGGGGCACCTTGGCTAGTGCCAGGGTGCCCTCACACTATGTAACTTTGCACCTAACCTTCACTAAGTGAGGGTTAGACATATAGGTGACTTATAAGTTACTTAAGTGCAGTGTAAAATGGCTGTGAAATAACGTGGATGTTATTTCACTCAGGCTGCAGTGGCAGTCCTGTGCAAGAATTGTCAGAGCTCCCTATGGGTGGCACAAGAAATGATGCAGCCCGTAGGGATATCCTGGAACCCCAATACCCTGGGTACCTAGGTACCATATACTAGGGAATTTTAATGGTGTTCCAGTGTGCCAATCAGAATTGGTAAAATTAGTCACTAGCCTGCAGTGACAATTTTAAAAGCAGAGAGAGCATAAACACTGAGGTTCTGGTTAGCAGTGCCTCAGTGATACAGTTAGGCACCACACAGGAAACACATACAGCGCACACTTTGTGAGCACTGGGGACCCGGCAAGCAGGATCCCAGTGACACATAGGCAAAAACAAACATACATACAGTAGAAAATGGGGGTAACATGCCAGGCAAGATGATACTTTCGTACACAACCCCCCCAAATGAGGGACAATAAGGCTAACCTTGCCCAGATGAGTCTTCATTGTCTAAGTGGAAATATCTGGAGAGTCCATCTGCATTGGAGTGGGTACTCCCAGGTCTATGTTCCACTGTATAGTCCATTCCCTGTAGGGATATGGACCACCTCAACAATTTAGGATTTTCACCTTTCATTTGTTTTAGCCAAAGTAGAGGTTTGTGGTCTGTCTGAACAATAAAGTGAGTTCAAATAAGTATGGTCTCAACTTTTTCAGTGTCCAGACAACAGCAAAGGCCTCCCTCTCTATGGCAGACCAACAGTTTTCTCTAGGGGTCAACCTCCTGCTGATAAAAGCAACAGGTTGATCCTGGCCCTCAGTACTAAGCTGTGATAGCACTGCCCCAAACCCCAATTCAGAAGCATCAGTCTGGACTATGAACTTTTTGGAGTAGCAAGACCTTTTTAGGACAGTTGCAGAGCACATGGCCTGTTTGAGCTCATCAAAAGCTTTTTGACAGCTAGCTGTATGTCCACAATACCTTTTTAGGCATTTTTTATACTAGTGAGGTCATTAAGAGGAGCTGCTATGCAACCATCATTCTTAATAAACCTCCTATAGTAGCCTGTGAGGCATAACAAAGGCTCTCATGTGGGTTTGAGTAGGGGGAGCCAATTCCATAATGGTCTGGATCTTCCCCTGCAGTGGTGCAATCTGGTGCCCACCTACCAGGTGGCCCAGATAAACCACTTTCCCCTGCCCTATCTGGCACTTTGAGGCCTTGATAGTGAGGCCTGCCTTTTGCAGGGCCTCTAAAGCGTTCCACAGGTGGACCAGGTGATCATCCCAGGTGGAGCTAAAGACAGCTACATCATCCAGATATGCTGCACTAAAAGCTTCCAACCTTTGCAGGACTGTGTTCACCAACCTTTGAAAAGTGGCAGGTGCATTCTTCAGACCAAAGGGCATCACAGTGAATTGATAGTGCCCTCCAATGGTTGAGAATGCAGTTTTAGGTTTTGCATCTTCTGATAACTTAATCTGCCAATACCCTGCAGTTAAGTAAAAAAGCTCCAGATAGTTGGCAGAAACCAGTGTATCAATCATCTCATCTGCCCTGGGTATAGGGTGAGCATCTGTCTTGGCTACTTGGTTGGGTCCTCTATAGTCAACACAAAACCTCATCTCTCTTTTTCCATCTTTACTGTGAGGTTTTGGAACCAGCACCACTGGGCTAGCCCATGGGCTTTCTGAAGGCTCAATCACTCCTAAGTCTAACATTTTCTGAACCTCTTGTTTAATGCAGTCTCTGACATGGTCAGGCTGCCTATAAATCTTACTTTTGACAGGTAAACTGTATCCAGTGTTGATTGTATGCTCACACCAAGTAGTGGTACCTGGTATCAGTGAGAAGGGTTCAGAAAACTGACTTAAAAGATTTACAGTTATCTTTCTGCTCTGCAGTAAGACAATCTGCCATTACTACTCCCTCCACTAAGCCATCAGCTTCAGTGGTGGAGAAGAGATCAGGGAGAGGGTCACTCTCTTCTTCCTGTCCCTCATCAATTGCTATGAGCAGGGTGAGATCAGCCCTGTCATAGTAGGGTATTAGGCGGTTGACATGCAGCACCCTAAAGGGACTCCTGGCAGTGCCCAGGTCTACCAAGTAGGTAACCTCACCCTTTTTCTCAACAATTAGATGGGATCTACTCCATTTGTCCTGGAGTGCTCTTGGGGCCACAGGCTCCAATATCCACACCTTCTTACTGGGTCAGGACAGCCTTCTGGTCATGCCATTGCTTTTGCAGCTCCTGGCTGGACTGAAGGTTTTTACTGGCCTTTTTCATGTACTAAGCCATTCTTGATCTTAGGCCAAGTACATAATACACAATGTCCTGTTCAGGAGCTTTTAAAGGTTGTCCCCAACCCTCCTTAACAAGTGTAAGGGGACCTCTCACAGGGTAACAAAAGAGGAGTTCAAAGGGGCTAAAGCCCACTCCTTTTTGGGGTACCTCCCTGTATGCAAAAAGGAGGCAAGGTAACAGGGCATCCCATCTCCTTCTGAGTTATTCAGGGAGTCCCATTATCATACCTTTGAGAGCTTTATTAAACCTCTCAATCAGGCAATTTGTTTGTGATTGATAAGGAATACTGAACTTGTACGTTACACCACACTCCTTCCACATTGCCTTGAGGTATGCGGACATGAAGTTACTACCTCTGTCTGTCACCACTTCCTTAGGGAAGCCAACTCTGGAAAAGATTCCCAGGAGGGCCTTTGCCACTGCAGGAGCTGTAGTGGTCCTTAAGGGGATGGCTTCCGGATACCAAGTGGCATGGTCCACTACCACCAGGATAAACCTATTGCCTGAAGCTGTTGGCGGGTCAAGGGGGGCAACTATGTCAACCCCTACCCTTTCAAAGGGCACCCCAACAACAGGAAATGAAATTAAAGGGGCCTTTGGAGTGCCACCAGTCTTTCCACTGGCTTGGCAGTTCACATAAGAGCGACAAAACTCTTTGGTGTCCTCTGACATGTGAGGCTAGTGAAACAGAGGAACAAGCCTGTCCCAAGTTTTACTTTGGCCGAAATGCCCATCCAAGGGAATGTCATGTGCAAGGTAAGAAGAAACTCTCTGTATTGCAAAGGGATGACCAATCTCCTGGCAGCTCCAGGTTTAGGATCCCTTGACTCAGTATACAAGAGCTTGTCTTCCCAAAACACCTAATGCTATCACTGACATCCCCATTCTGTTGTTTGACAGCGTGCTGTCTCAAACATTCTAGTGTGGGACTGGTCTGCTGTGCCACACTCAGCTCTTCCCTAGCAGGCCCCCTGAACCCAAAAGGTCAGCAGTGTCTGCTGCCTGCTCATCTGGTGTAGGTTCTGCACAGGGAGAGGATTCCTCTTCCTCAAAAGGGGAATCTTCTGGTGAGGGAGGGATAGTGAGCAAGGATTTACCCTTCCTACCCCTAGATTTTGGGAGCATTTGGTCCATTGTTCCAGGATCCAAGTTTCCCTGTCCTTTTTGCTTTTTGGCCTGAGACCTTGTTAAAGCAAAATATGCCAAGGAATGCCCACCATTAATGCATGAGCCTCCAACTCCACTTCAGCCCAAGCTAATGTCTCCAAACATTGCCTAGTAAGCAATCTGCAGGTAATTCAGTGGCTACCACAACTTTCTTTGGACCAGTAAACCCCTCCCACCCCCCAGTTGAGATTCACAACAGCCATGGGGTGGCTTAGTGTGTTATTGTGAGCATCAGTCACTTGGTACTGCTGACCAAGTAGGTGTTGATCAGGGTGAACCAGTTTCTCTATAACCATAGTTACACTGGCTCCTGTGTCCCTGTAGGCCTCAACCTCAACACCGATAATTAAGGGTAGTTGCTTGTACTTACCCATATTAAGGGGACAAGCAACCAAGGTGGCAAAGTCAATGCCAACATCAGAGACTAAAACAGCCTCTGTGGTCTCCTTAACAAGACCGACCCCAACTACACTGCCAATAGTGAGCCCAGCTAAACCCTTAGATTGGCTTTTTGTAGTAGACTTCCCACCAGCACTGCTATTACTAGTGGCACTAGAATTTGCAGTTGGGGTTGCAGTGGTGGGAGGTTTGGTGTTTTTCTTTGGACAAGTGGCATCACTTGCCCAATGGCCTTTTACTTTACATAAATAACGCCAAGGCTTTTTCTGATTGTGAGAACAGGATTTGGACCCACCCCCCCCAGAGGATTTTTATGGGCATGATAAAGGCTCAGAATGTTTTTCTATCTTTGTCCCCACCCTTGTCAGAATGACTTACCATCCTTCTTCTTGCCATCCTTGTCACCCCCTGTATGAACTTTTCTGTTCACTTTTGTTCTGACCCATTTGTCTGCTTTCTTTCCCAATTCTTGTGGAGAAGTCAGATCTGAGTCTACCAGGTACTTGTGCAACAAATCAGACACACAATTGTTCAAAATATGCTCTCTCAGGATTAGATTATACAGGCTTTCATAGTCAGTCACCTTACTGCCATGTAACCAACCCTCCAAGGCCTTCACTGAACAGTCTACAAAGTCTGTCCAGTCTTGACAGGACTCTTTTCTGGTGTCTCTGAACTTAATACTGCATTGTTCAGTGGTTAAGCCAAATCCATCCAAGAGTGCATCTTTCAAAACTTTGTAGTTATTAGCATCACTTTCACTGACAGTAAGGAGCCTATCCCTACCCTTACCAGTGAAAGATAGCCACAAGATAGCAGCCCCCTGCCTTGGAGGGACCAACTGTACCATACAGGCCCTCTCAAGTGCAGCAAACCACTTGTTAATGTCACCCCCTCCTTGTAAGGGGGTACTATCTTATGCAGTTTTCTGGAATCTTGCTCTCTAACAGGATTATTATCAAAGACACTGCTGCTGCCACCATGGGGAACTAACCACAACCTCTGCCTCTCCCTTTCCACATCCAGAGATTCCTTGTCTAAGGCCACCTGCTGCTGTTTAAGCTTCGGCCTGGCCTCTTCCAACTTCAGCTTTCTGAGTTCCCTTTCAATTAAGTTATCTTCAGGGTGGGAGGCTTGGCAATTGTGAGACACAGAAGAAATGTGGGAATTGGCAGAGAGAGACCTGTCCCTAACTGGCTGGACTCTAGTAACCTGGCCTTTAGGAGTGAAAGGTGCCCTACTAGTGTGGGACCCCCTCCCACTACCAGTGTCACTAGATGGCCTGTTAGCTGACAGGTCCTTGGAAGACCCCTTCCCAGCAACCTCAGGGGACTCCTCTGATTCTGACTGGGTACCCTCTTCCTCTACCTCCTGATCCTGGGATGGGCCAGACTGGGTCTGGTCACTTTCTAGGAGAAGGCTGAGGAGAAGATCTTTTGTAGGATTCTTTCCAAATGCTAAACCTTTTTCTATGCAGAGACCCTCAAACTTTTAAAGTTTAGATTCCCATATGTTGCCTGGACAACTGTTGGAGTACGCTGTACTGCAGACATGATACAAAAGGTTTAGGACACAGAGAGAAAAATGTTTTTGGAACTTTGGAAAGAACAGAGAAAAACTTTTTCACTTTTCAAACTTTTGAAGAGTTTTGAAAGTTTTCAGAAACTGTTCAGAAACTTTTTAGAACGTCTAGTGAAACAGAGGAACAAGCCTGTCCCAAGTTTTACTTTGGCCGAAATGCCCATCCAAGGGAATGTCATGTGCAAGGTAAGAAGAAACTCTCTGTATTGCAAAGGGATGACCAATCTCCTGGCAGCTCCAGGTTTAGGGTCCCTTGACTCAGTATACAAGAGCTTGTCTTCCCAAAACACCTAATGCTATCACTGACATCCCCATTCTGTTGTTTGACAGCGTGCTGTCTCAAACCTTCTAGTGTGGGACAGGTCTGCTGTGCCACACTCAGCTCTTCCCTAGCAGGCCCCCCTGAACCCAAAAGGTCAGCAGTGTCTGCTTCCAGCTCATCTGGTGTAGGTTCTGCACAGGGAGAGGATTCCTCTTCCTCAAAAGGGGAATCTTCTGGTGAGGGAGGGATAGTGAGCAAGGATTTACCCTTCCTACCCCTAGCTTTTGGGAGCATTTGGTCCATTGTTCCAGGATCCAAGTTTCCCTGTCCTTTTTGCTTTTTGGCCTGAGACCTTGTTAAAGCAAAATATGCCAAGGAATGCCCACCATTAATGCATGAGCCTCCAACTCCACTTCAGCCCAAGCTAATGTCTCCAAACATTGCCTAGTAAGCAATCTGCAGGTAATTCAGTGGCTACCACAACTTTCTTTGGACCAGTAACCCCCCCCCCCCCCAGTTGAGATTCACAACAGCCATGGGGTAGCTTAGTGTGCTATTGTGAGCATCAGTCACTTGGTACTGCTGACCAAGTAGGTGTTGATCAGGGTGAACCAGTTTCTCTATAACCATATTTACACTGGCTCCTGTGTCCCTGTAGGCCTCAACCTCAACACCGATAATTAAGGGTAGTTGCTTGTACTTACCCATATTAAGGGGACAAGCAACCAAGGTGGCAAAGTCAATGCCACCATCAGAGACTAAAACAGCCTCTGTGGTCTCCTTAACAAGACCAACCCCAACTACACTGCCAATAGTGAGCCCAGCTACACCCTTAGATTGGCTTTTTGTAGTAGACTTCCCACCAGCCCTGTTATTACTAGGGGCACTAGAATTTGCAGTTGGGGTTGCAGTGGTGGGAGGTTTGGTGTTTTTCTTTGGACAAGTGGCATCACTTGCCCAATGGCCTTTTACTTTACATAAATAACACCAAGGCTTTTTCTGATTGTGAGAACAGGATTTGGACCCACCCCCCCCCCCAGAGGATTTTTATGGGCCTGATAAAGACTCAGAATGTTTTTCTATCTTTGTCCCCACCCTTGTCAGAATGACAATATGCCAAAAGTATCTCAGAGGATATACTCCCTTAGGAGGTAAGTAATATACACAAAATATACACACAAACCAAAATCAGGTAAGTAAACAGTTAGCAAAGTAGTGCAAACACTGTAGAACACAATAGAATGCAATTGGAGACAATAGGCCTAGGGGCAACACAAACGATATACTCAAAATGTGGAATGCGAACCACAAACGGACCTCAGGCCTAGTGTAGTTTGTGTAGGGTCGCTGGGAGTGTAAGAAAACACTAAGGGTGTCCAAGATACCCCACCCCAAGACCCTGAAAAGTAGGAGTAAAGTTACCCTACTACCCCAAAAAGACAATTAAGTCAAGATAGGGGATTCTTCAAAGACAACAACTGACTGCAAAGCACTGAAGATGGATTTCTGGACCTGATGACCTGCAAAGGAAGGGGACCAAGTCCAAGAGTCACGCAAGTGTCCAGGGGGGACAGGAGCCCACTAAACCCGGATGAAGATGCAAAAGGGCTGCCTCTGGGGGGAAGAAGCCAAAGATTCTGCAACAACGGAAGGTGCCTGGAACTTCTCCTTTGGTCAGAAGATGACCCACAGTGTGCTGGAGGATGCAGAGTTGTTACCACGCAGAAAGACCGCAAACAAGCCTTGCTAGCTGCAAGAGTCATATTTAAAGGTTTTGGGTGCTGCCAGGGCCTAGGAAGGACCAGGAGGTCACCCCTTGGAGGAGGAGACAGAAGGGGCACTCAGCAACATGGAGAGCCCATGCAGAAGCAGGCAGACCCCGCAGAAGCACCTGAACAGGCGTTCAGAAGATCTGAGCACAATGGTCAACTCAGCACAACAAAAGGGAGTCCCACAAAGTCGGAGTCCAACTCAGCGAGTTGGGCAATGCAGGGCGGAGTGCTGGGGACCTGGTCTAGAAGGTGCACAAAGGAATTCTTGCAAAAGTGCACAGAAGCCCTAGCAGCTGCAGTTCATGCAGTACACAGGATTACTATCTGGCGTGGGAAGGCAAGGACATACGTCCACCAAATTTGGACAGAAGGGCACTGGACTGTCTGGGACACTTGTATCCTGCTCCTGTGTTCCAGAGACCATGCTTGTGAAGATGAAAGGGGACCCAGAGGACCGGTGATGCAGACGTTTGGTGCCTGCATTGGCAGGGGGAAGATTCCGTCGACCCACGGGAGGTTTCTTCTTGGCTTCCAGTGCAGGGTGAAGGTAGACAGCCCTCAGAGCATGCACCACCAGGAAACAGTCAAGAAAGCCGGCAGGATGAGGCGCTACAATGTTGCTGGTAGTCTTCTTGCTACTTTGTTGTGGTTTTGCAGGCGTCCTGGAGCAGTCAGTGGTCAATCCTTGGCATACATCAAAGAGGGAAGTGCAGAGGAAATCTGGTGAACTCTTGCATTCGTTATCTGGTGAGATACCAACAGGAGAGACCCTAAATAGCCCTCAGAGTAGGATTGGCTACAGAGAAAGGTAAGCACTTATCAAGAGGGGTCTCTGACTTCACCTGCTGGCACTGGCCACTCAGAGCTGTCCATTGGACCCTCACACCTCTGCATTCAAGATGGCAGAGATCTGGGACACACTGGAGGAGCTCTGGGCACCTCCCCTGGGAGGTGCTGGTCAGGGGAGTGGTCACTCCCCTTTCCTTTGTCCAGTTTCGCACCAGAGCAGGGCTGGGGGGATCACTGAACCAGTGTAGACTGGCTTAAACAAGGAGGGCACCATCTGTGCCCTTCAAAGCATTTCCAGAGGCCAGGAGAGGCTACTCCTCTCAGGCCCTTCACACCTATTTCCAAAGGGAGAGGATGTAACACCCTCTCTCAGAAGAAATCCTTTGTTCTGCCTTCCTGGGACTGGGCTGCCCAGGCCCCAGTGGGGCAGAAACCTGTCTGAGGGTTGGCAGAAGTGGTAGCTGCAGAGAAAACCCCGGAAAGTTAGTTTGGCAGTACCCGGGCTCTATGCTGGAGCCCCGGGGATGCATGGAATTGTCCCCTCAATACCAGAATGGTATTGGGGTGACAAGTCCATGATGCTAGACATGGTACATGGCCATGTTCAGAGTTACCATGGTGACGCTACATATAGATATTGACCTATATGTAGTGCACAAGTTTAATGGTGTCCCCGCACTCACAAAGTCCGGGGAAATTAGCCTGAACAATGTGGGGGCACCTTGGTCTGGTCCCAGCAGACGCGGTAATTCCAGCTCGAATATATTAAAGTTGCTGCACTTAAAAAGCTTGTAGTTGGATCTTGGGATCTGCTGTGAGGTGAGCTACCGCCTGTCCCAGCCCCTGCCTCTCGGTGCCCCATTGATGCTCTTGACTGAGTGTCCTGGGGGTCCGAAGCATTTACTTTGAAAAACTTAGAGTGTTAAAAGCAGCCCAGTCCCCTGAATACTTCAGCTAGGAATAATGGAATAGGACTCTGGCTCTATTTTGTTGGTTTTTGGAACTTGGGCCATGATTACGAGGGATGGCATTCGTATTGTGCCACTAGAGGTGACATTCTTGGACCGGCACAGGATGAACCAAAGTGAAAGCTTTTGCCAAGAATGTTTTCATTAATCAAGAAAAAAAGTCGGAGGTTTGAAGATGATCAGATACCGTCGTAGTTCCGACCATAAAGGATGCTGACTAGTGATCCGGTGGTGTTATTGCCATGACCTGCTGAGCAGTTTCTGGGAAACCAAAGTCTTTGGGTTCTGGGGGAGTATGGTTGCAAAGCTGAAACTTAAAGGATTTGATGGAAGGGCACCACCAGGAATGGAGCCTGTGGCTTAATTTGACTCATCACGGTAAACCTCACCTGGCCTGGGCACGGAAAGGACTGACAGATTGATAGCTCTTTCTTGAATCTATGGGTGGTGGTGCATGGCCGTTCTTAGTCCGTGCAGCGATTTGATTGGATAATTCTGATAACGAGCGAGAGTCCTCCATGCTAACTAGTTACGCGACCCCCAGTGGTCGGTGTCCAACTTCTTAGAGGAACAAGTGGCGTTCAGCGACACAAGATTGAGCAATAACAGGTCTGTGATGCCCTTAGATGTCCAGGGCTGCATGTGTGCTACACTGAACGGATCAGCATGTGTCTACCCTTTGCAGACAGGTGCGGGTAACCCACTGAACCCCGTTTGTGATTGGGGATTGCAATTATTTGCCATGAACAAGGAATTCCCAGTAAATGTGGGTCATAAGCTTGCGTTGATCAAGTCTCTGTCCTTTGAACACACCGCCCATCGCTACTACCAATTGGATGGTTTAGTGGAGTACTTGGATCGGCCCTGCCAGTGTCGGCAACGGCCCCTTCCCGTGGGGAGGCTCCTGGACTGAGGGCCTGGTCATGTTATTTGAGTCGTGGAGATTGACTCCCAGAGGGAAAGCCTGATGGGGTGCGCGGCCGCCTTGGTGTGTAGTTGGCGAATGGGTGGAGCTGCCTTCCTCCCACGTCTGCTGAACACACATGACACTGAACATTGACACTTCTAACGCACCTTGCGGTCCCGGGTTATGCCCGGGGCTACACCTGTCTGAGGGTTGCTTGATTGTCAATCATGCTGGGGCTTTCCCAGGGTGTGACTGGGGCTGCGCTGGATAGCTCTGCTCCCTTTGTCCTCCCTCCAAGGTCAGACCCCCCTGATTGCCTGCAGCAGGATCCCACCCTTGGCCCTGTCATGGAGGTATGCTGTTGGTGCGCCTAGCCTTGCCTCTCCGCCTTGTTGTAGTGTGGGCAGAGGACCGGTCTGCCCTGAGCATGTCTTGGGGCACCTGGCTGCATGCTGCGTGTGGTTGTCTGTGGTGTTCCATGGCTGCCTATGCACACAGCCTTGGATGCATACCTCTGTGGCTGGTCCCCGTGTGGGGGTTGGGCCAACTGCTGGCCTGGGGCTTCAATCGAGGGAAAAAGGTGTGCTGCCATGTCCCCCTGTCCCCTGCAGCCCAGTGGATGGTGGTCCTGTCTTGCCCCACTGCTTTGGCATCTGACTATGGCCTCAGATCAGGCGTGGCAACCTGCTGAATGTAAACGGACAGAAGGGAGCTGCCTCCATCACTCTTACTGCACCGCATGTTCATTGGGCACCCTGTGCTAAATAATTTGTAAGTGACCTGATTCTGGTTCAGGGTTTCTCAAGTAGCATACCAGCTACCTTGCTGCAATCTATTGAAAGTCATCCTGAGCCAAGCTTCTGTCTCCATCTGTGGGTGCCTGTGACCCCCCACCACCACACCTAGAGGGGTGGTAGTCCCTCTTGCGCCAGGCCAGTGGGGAGGGAGTGGGCTGCAGGCCTATGGGAAGCTGCCTCCACCGAGTGCTACCTGACACAGGGGCCTCCCCCTCCCATCCCGTGCCACCGGGTGCAGGGATGGGGGGGCAACAATCCCTTGCAAGTCATCAGCGCGACCAGATGGTCAGGGTGGGAATCCCTGGTGCGTACAAGTCACCGGGAGGCAAGCTGCCCTGGGAAGGAGACAATCAGAGTGCATGTCCACTATTGTCTTTGCCATAGTGACTGCCATGGTGCCTGGGTAACTCTGGCCGCTGGTTCATCCCAAGCCATTTTATCACCAAGTCATCCTGGGCCATCTGGTCACTGGGCTATCTGACCAGATAGCCCGCTAGCTGGGCGACCAAATAGCTGGCGGGCCGAGCTGCTGGGCTAACTTAGAATTTTGTCTCCACTTAGGGTTCTGAAACCCCAATTTGTGGGGGCTTAATAGTCGAGGAAAATAGGCACACCTGTGATGAGAGGGTGTGGGGCAGTCCGGGCTTAAGCCTCCTGGTTTCCCCATGCCCAGGCTCCAGGAGGTGGAAGGCACCTGCCCAAAGGCAGCACCCTGAGCCCACGGTATGGTGAAGGCAGTCACTACAGAGGGCATGGTAGCTGGAGACCAGAGAGGACTCTTGTGCTCCCCCACCAGGTTCAGGCCTAGAGCAGTGTCTAGCCCTGCAGGAAGGCCTCTGGCCCATTTCCAGCACCTGTTTTAGTGATATTTGCTTCATTTGAAGTTTCTCTGGTTCAAGAGAGCAAAGTCACTCCTTCTAACCAGGGCTATGGGGCTCCAAGACGGGTAAGATTTCAGGTTTTTCCCTTAGATGGAAGTAAACAAACAAAACCATGCCACATGGTCCAAAAGGTATACAAACCCCTTCCCAATGTCAGGTCTGAGCCTTCAGTGTCTCTCCAGCCTCCCAGCACCTGTTTTAGTGATAGTTTCGTCATTTTTAGTTTTTCTGGTTCAAGGGGGAAAAGTCCCTCCTTCTTCCCAGGGCTTCAGAGCTCCAAGTCAGGTAAGATTTCAGGTTTTTCCCTTGGATTGAGGTGAACAAAAAAAACACTCCACATGGTTGAAAAGGTTTTCAAACTCCTTAGCAGTGTCAGTCCAGAGCCTTCAGTGCCTCTGTCCCCTTTCTAGCCCCCAGCACCAGTTTTTGTGATATTTTCAACGTTTTGAGTGTTTCAGGTTCAAGGAGGCAAATTCACTCCTTCTACCCAGGGTTATGGAGCTCAGAGTATGGTAAGATTTATGTTTTTCCCTTGGATGGAGGTGAACAAAAAAAAAAAAACAACCAAAAAAAGCCAAAAAAAGCCACTCACTTCAAGTAGTCCAAAAGGCACACAAACTCCTTCCCAGTATCAGTTCTGACCTGGCTGGGTGAGAAAGTTATGACTGGACACTGGTTGAGAGCTTCCGCTGGCCGTGGGTGGAAGCTCCACTCCAGTCTGCCAATCAACAAATGTAAATAAACAATTTACAAGTGCTTCTAGGTAAGTAAACCTTATGGAATCCACACAAAACACCCCACACATTATTCCCTTAGTGACCAGTTTCTAAAAAGATGTGATGGCATGGTGTTCACTGCAGAGAGAGTATGCATGGACAGAAAAAGCAAAGATAAACACCAAAACATAATTGCACACCCACCCACTAGTCCATCTCAGGCATACTGGTTGGATTTGGCATAAGGGTAAGTAAATGGTTAAAGAAAATGTATTCACCAATGACTTTATGAAATAAAATCCCTAAATATCATTGATAAATCAACCATTTGCAAGTGCTTTTAGGTAAGTAAGCCGTGTGGGAGCATGTAAAACACACCACATATCATTCCCTGCTCTGATGAAGTGGGCATGCCGTTCGCACATCAAAATCATCAGATCGCCAATTTAGGGGCGGCGATGGAAGGTATTCGGTTGCCATCCCTGGTGGGGGCCTGTTGGTGGGTGGCTCATGGGGGGAGCACCAGCTCTTTCCCCATGGGTCAATCCCAGAACGTCATGGTTACATCCTTCGCACAGCAGCTCTGCAGCTGAGGACATAACCGTTAGGCCCTGGGCAGAGAAGGGGTTACGGAAGCAATGATCTATGTACAAAAATGACCTCCGATCAAAATTTGTCATTCTGTACTGAATTCTATTAGATTTGCCATTGCAATTAGGAAACAGTACAAATTGTTCGATGTATCCAAATTGACGGAAATAGACATTTACTTATGAATTATAATGTTGTTGTTAGATTTAGCTTAGCAACCATGAAATGGCATGATTTGGTCGATCTATTTTTAAATTTGAGATTATTAGTTTTTATATGAATCATAAATGTATAGTTTTAATGGTATAATTGCATCATTGCTATTTTATGTGATTTTATAGCAATTGCCGAAAAAAGATTTTGACTGACTGACCCAGGAGACTTACTGTTTTTTTTTTTTTTTTTTTTTGCTGGTGGGCCGCTACACTCCTTGCAGCCCCACATTACATGAAAAAAGCCTTGGTGGTGCCCATGCTCCTTAAAGGGACACTACCAAGGGAAAAAAAACATGTAAATAGCCCTCACCAGGCATTATGGGGTGCTCTTTCACAGAACAGAGAACTACGCATGAGCAGCTCTTACAACTCATTTATTATTGATTTTTTCTTATATTTTTAAATATTTTTGAGTGTTCCAGTAACCAATTGGGTCACTCAATTCTTTTATTTTGTTTGGGGACTGTGAGGAAAAGCTTCAGGGCCCCTGCGGCACCAGCCGACTCCTCAGCCAGCACATATAGTCCATGCCAGAAGGAGCCAGCATAGCTTTCATTATGTGGGTGCCCCAATGCCCACTTGTGGCACCCATAACACATTCTTTATTATAGGAGCCTGAGGAGAGCTCCAGCACCCCCATAGCCCCAGCTGGCTCCCCTTATGAAAGCCAGTCTTTTTGGGTACTTTCCCCGGACAGGAAATCACAGTGTCCTGTGGGTGGGCCACTCGGGACTTTATAAAGTATCACACCCTGGGGGATGAAGTTTCTGGGTCCGATACCAGCAGGAGGGAGGGGTGCACTGTCCCCTCCTCTTTTTTATGAAATTTGTTCCCAGAAAAGTGGCTTGGGTGGGGGGACGGCGATGTGCCCATCTCCCCTATTTTGAAGAAACCGGCTCCGGGGGATGGAGTCCTTGGGGACCAATTGTGGCTTGAGGAGAAGGGAGACATATGTCCTCTCCCTATTGTTTAGTAATCAGCCTTGGGAAATGGAGTCACTGGAGTCCAATAGAAGCACAGGGAGGGAGGGTCACGTGCCCCCTTTCTGCTGTCATGTGAATTCAGCCATGGGAGATTTAGCCTGGGATCGTGTCATAGCTTAAGAAGGGCTAAGGTGGCAGGGTATCTGTAACCTGCCACCTCACATGTTTTTTTTAAACAGGACTTGGGATGATCCTTAATTTCTAAAAACTTACTGAATGGATTTACTCAAAAACACAAAAATCACACTTTCAACATCAAGATGTAGCTTCCTGCCAAATTTGGTGTATTTTTTCAATACATCATTCCAACAAAGTCTATGGAAAATGCATGTGGATTTTGCATTATGGGACCCCCATTTTCACGGCACCTGCTCGACTTGTCACCCCAAACCTTCCATGAAGAAATTAGGTAAAAAGAGAACCTTTAAAAAAGTTATGTGAAGATTCGTCAAATAGCACCCAACTTATTAGGAAACCAAAAATGGCATTTCCCATGGAAGCGCAGACCTACTTACAACTAATCAGTGTTGACTGCCACTGGGTAATGTATAGTTTCTAAACCTATTCAAATTTTAGGAAACAATTTGATCTTGCTCTTGATAATAGCAAACAACTCTTATGAAAACAGGTTAGGGGGAAGTTTGTTAATGCCCACAAAACTACAAGTTTATGGATGCTCCCTTATGTGATAGGTCATCCCTGCCATGAAACACCCAGTCCCACCTCTGGACTAACATTTATGTATATAAAATATAACACTAAGTTGAAGCACAATTACACTTGCCTGAATACCGGGACAAGAGCAATTTTTTGTAAATTAGTAAATCAATTCTCACTACTACACATGGCCATTTTAATTTTTGCCACCCTCTTACCCACACACACTAAGGTACAGGGACAGGCAGACACATAGGTAGACACAGACAGATCTACACATACACATAAGTATGTCACTAGCTCTCCAAATTTAAAGAAAATTATTTTTAAAGATGTACTTTATCAAGCTGAGGTAGCTATACAAGAATATCTCACTTCTGATGTAAGGTATGAGAGTGAGGCTTTACATGTCACAGATGGGCAAAACTTAGTAGGACTTGTTTACCACTGTGCAGGAATATGGCTGCCTGTACATTAGTCAGGCTACAGCAACAATTCTTAATTCCACAGAATGAATCTTTCTACACTACTCAAATTACATCCATGTACGCTATGTTTTTATTTCATGCTATAGGTTAAAATCTATTTACTGATCTATTATTTTGATGCAGTTCTCGACTTTTTAATGCCTGAATGCAGAATCAAAGGTGCATAATTAACTTTATAAATTGTCTGGAGACATGAATACATCGCTTGAGCTACAGTTTTTAATAACTTTTTTTATATCAACTTGAAATAGTCTTATTGTTTGGTGATATCTACAGATCTCAAAACAAGCGATGGTATGGCAAAAGTGCCAAATCAAAAGAGTGCCTGATATTCTCTTCTAAGTACCTAGACATTGTGTCTGATCATAACCCTCTGCAGATGAATTTGGCTCAGATCAAAACCCTACCTCACAATCCGTCTTAGCAACTGCAAAGCTCTGTGCTAGAAGACACTGCTTTTGGTGGTACTCTCTCAGAGAAATAGTAGGCGTTATTGGAGAATGACATTGGAGATTGAGTAAGAGGTGTTCAAGTTTGTTATGAGTGGTCACCGTATACGTTCATAGAGAGCACACATAAGACCAAGTAAAATTAGCTGAGTAAGGAAGGATACTGCATTCAAAAGTAAAATCAATTGGTAGAGGCTATCAAGACTCCCACCAGATGCCCTGTAAGAAGGAACCTATACTGACTGAACAACTACAGTATTTAGATTAGGCCACCTATGCCACTAATGCCCATGACAGGAGGGACAAGGCTGCTGGCATTGCCGACCAACCATAAAAAAACACCCAAAAGCCTATAATGTCATTAACACCTTGTGGGGAGATCTCACAATTCTCCAGTAAGATATTCTAGTATTTTTACGTGGCAATTATTAAAACTGTATGGATCCGGCTGCAGGCATCCAGCTCTTGAATCCTGCTAGTTTCCTCACCAAACTACTTCTGTCCCCTGTAGCTAGGATTGAACTAGCTAATAGGGCAATCAGGCAGCGCCCGATGGGCTGGTCTCACAGATCAGTATTTATTTTGCAGTTTGTGGGCCTTTGTATCGCTAAGTGGGCTGGTTTTTACTGATGATTTCTCTGATGTTAGAAGAAATATTGCCTGTAGCAAACCCACATGCAGGAAGTCTCTGATATCTTGCAAAATACTCACACAGCACATCTTTACATGTTCAAAACTGCCCTGATTTCCAAATGGGGGCCATTTTTTTTAACTATCTGGTTCCCCAACATAGGGCACTTTTATTTCAGACTCTGGCCTTTTTTTTGTCCCGATCTGATCTGGCCGTTACACATCAGAACATTAAAGAGTCCATATGCAATTGAGCCACATGTAAGAACCTGGGCACCAATGGGTATCTGGTAGAGTTCTACCAACCCTATATGAGACCTTGGCAGCTAATCCAGCAACAATGAACAGTGCAACCGATCTCCAAAAAGAGCTAATGGTCTCTCTATTCAAGTTTGAGTGGACCCCTGAAGGTCTCTTCGTCTTACATGCCAATAACCATGGTAAACTCTGATGATAAAATAATTGTGAAAAATCTGTCAGACTGGATAATAAGTATTGCCTCAGCTGATTCACCCATATCACAATGGATTCATCCCAGGGCAAAACACATCTTGGAAGTTAAGAAGGTTCCACAGGCTCATGGAGGCCACCTCATTTTTTTGGGCCAACTTCGGCCTCTTTGGTTTTACACCTTAAAATGTTTTTGATACTTTTGCATGGGAGTATGTTTTCAAGGAAATATGTATGGAGGTACTTGGCAATTGTTTGATTGCAATAGGGCATTCTTTGTATTTAAAGCACCCTCAGCGTTTAGTTTTTATTATTATGATTTTGTATATACATTTTAAAAGACCAAGAGGAGGAAAATTTTTGTTGTCCCTTTTTATTTTGTGATTATATAAATAGCTCTTATGTAAAAAATGTATGTTGCTTACTTGAAAATATATTGTGTGTTATAAAGGTACAAAAATATGCTGTACGTGATTGTATATTCCAATATGATGGATGTGTTAACCATTTACTTACATTTCATGGTCTTACTATTTACTATGTGTTGCATTGTAGGAGATGTAGTTACGTCCCTTCACTACAAGTTTTAAAGAACGTGGTGCTGTTGTTGTGAGAACCTAGTGCAAGTGTCATTCAAAGTGGTATGAAAGTGCATGTTTAAAAAATATGTTTTTGAAAATAAATGTAGGAATAGGTTAAAGCATTATTAGTGAAATATAGTCAGTGTTCTAGCAGCTTAGGATGTCTAGAGGTAGCTGTAGCAGAGCAGCTTAGGCTGAACTAGGAGACATGCAAATCTCCTGCAATACCACTATAGTTACACAGTACTTATACACAATAAAAGACATTACTCAGTGTTACCAAAAATAAAGGTACTTTATTTTAGTGACACAAGGCCGAAAATATCTTAGAGCCAATACTCCTTCAGGAGCTAAGTATTATACACAATATATATACTAGAGACCAAAATCAGGTAAGTAAATAGTCACAGAATAGTGCAAACAATAGAAAATACCATAGAATGCAATAGGACGAAATAGGCCTAGGGGCAACACAAACCATATACTAAGAAAGTGGAATGTGAATCATGAATTCACCCCTAGGCAAGTGTAGTGTGTAGAGGGGTGCTGGGAGTGTCATAAAATACCAAAGGTAAGTAAAATATCCCACCCCGGAGCCCAGGAAAATAGGAGTAAAGTACTGCAAGTTTCCTCAGGACACACTACAAGTTGTGATAAGAGTTATTGCAAGAACCAAGCAAGACTGCAAACAACAAATGGTGGATTCCTGGACCCGAAGACTTGTGAGGAGAGGAGACCAAGTCCAGAATTTGCAGAAGATTCCAGGAAGGACAAGAGCCCCTGCCAACCTAGAAGATGGTGCAAAAGAGGATTCTCTGGTTAGAGGAAGTCTGCAGAAGAGCACTAGAGAAGATGGCTGCGGGTTCCTGCGTGGGGCAGGAGATGTCCCATGTCGAGATGTTGGATGGAGGTTGTTTGTGTCACTGGATTCATCCAACAAGACTTGGTTCAAGCAAGGTCGCGGTTTGCGCCAAGATGGTGCTGCCTAGACCCAGGCGGACCTGGGTGCCTCAACTTGGTCTGAGGAGGCAGAATGGGGCTCCCAACACTGGAGAGAGCCCACAGATGACCAGGCAGCACCCATGGGAGTCCCAGGACACAGGGACAAAAAAGGTGCAAATTGAGGTTAGTGCAGCACAACAAAAGAAGCATGCCGCTGGAGAACAACTCAGCGAGTTGTGCGTTCCAGGGTGGAGTGCTGGGGACCTGGGCTACACGGTGCACTAAGGATTCTTGGAAGAAGTGAACAGGAGCTCAAGGAGATAGAGATGATGTGGTGCACATGGGTACTGCCACACACCGGGAAGGCATGCTCTTATCTCCTCCAAATTTGGACAGCTGCACCATAGGACAGTCCGAGTCGGATGGACCCACCACCTGTGTTCCAGGGAGCAGGAGTCCCAGAGAACCAGTCATAGTCTTGGAAGGTGCCTGCAGGAGCAGGGAAGCGACTCTGTCACTCCACAGGAGATTCCTTCGGAACTTCTGGTGAAGGGTGAAGACAGTCAGTCCTCAGAGCGTGCACACCTTGATAACTGTTCCAGTTGCTGGCTGGAGCTGAAGTTGCAGGTCACAGGAGCCTTCCTGGATACTTTGTTGCAGTTACAGTGGTTCCTGGAGCAGTCTGCGGTTGATCCGATGGTCAGAAGCTGAAGCAGAGGATGCAGAAGAGTCCTGGAGGAATCTTGCAAACCGAATCTGAGGAAACACCCAGAGGAGAGACACTAAATAGCCCTGAGGGGGGATTCGCTATCTACCAAGGTATGCACCTATCAGGAGGGATCTCTGAAGTCACCTGCGGGCACTGGCCACTCAGATGCTCCCAGAGGGTCCCCACACCTTGGAAATCCAAGATGGCTAACGCCAAGGACACTCTCGAGGAGCTTTGGGCACCAACCCTGGGGTGGTGATGGACCGGGGAGTTGTCACTCCCCTTTCCTTTGTCCAGTTTTGCGCCAGAGCAGGGACTGGGGATCCCTGAACTAGTGTAGACTGGATTATGCAAGGAAGGCACCATTTGTGCACTTCAAAACATTTCCAGAGGCTCTGGGAGGGTACCCCCCCATGCCTGTAGCACCTGTTTCCAATGGGAGAGGGTGTAACCTGTCTGTGAGGTGGCAGCAGCTGATGCTGCAGTGGAAACCTCAGAAAGCTGGTTTGGCAGTACTGGTGGTCCATGGTGGAGCCCCCGGGGTCCATAGAATTGCCCCCAATACCATTTACCCAGTTACCATTGTGAAGCTACATATATGTATTGACATATATGTAGTGCACGCCTATAATGGTGTCTCCATACTCACGAAGTCTGGGGAATTTGCCCTGGACAATGTGAGGGCGCCTTTGCTAGTGCTAGGGTGCCCTTGCACACAGTAACTTTGCACCTAGCCTTCAGTAAATTAAGGTTAGACATATAGGTGACTTATAAGTTACCTGGTGCAGTGAAAAATGGATGTGAAATAGTGTGTGCACTATTTCACTCAGGCAGCAGTGGAAGTCCTGGAGAAAGGTTTGTATGAGCTCCTTATGGCTGTTGAAAGAAAAGCTGCTTCCCATAAGGATCTCCTGGAACCCCAATGCCCAGGTTACCTAGGTACCATCTATTAGAGACTTATAAGTGGGGTCCGGTGTGCCAATCAGAAATGGAATATGGAGTCACTAATCTATAGTGACAAATTTGATAAACAGAGAGAGCATAAGCACTGGAGTTCTGGTTAGCAGAACTCCAGTGACACAGTCAAGCATACTGACAACACACATAGGCCACAAACTATGAGCACTGGGGTCCTTGCCAGCAGGATCCCAGTGAGACAGTAAAAACACACTGACAAATATGTCTCAAACTATGAGCACTGGGGTCATGGCTAGCTGGATCCCAATGAGACTGTAAAAACACACTGACATCCACTGATAAACAGGTAAGAATGGTGGTAACCACCATAGAATGAGGCTACTTTCTCTCAGGTCTCACCAGGCCCACCTGCAGTGCCCACCAAGCCAAGGTACTCCGGCACCCCACGCCCACAGCTAGGTCCCTGGATGCAAAGTTGTCTGTGGTAGGCTTCTCTGCAGAAGGGACACTTCCAGGTCACCCAATCTCACTGGTGCCCCACTTGATAAAGGCATACAGCTCTAGTACTTCCCCTCCTTTTGTTGTAGGCTCTTGCAGGTTATCGAGGAGGTGAGACTAGTTCAGACACGGCTGCATTAGCAAACAAGAACAAACGTACCTTATGCCGCTCTCTGAACCCTCACCATATGGTCCGCTTTGTAGGCAGAGGGCTCCAACAGTGTCCTCTCCCTGGTCTTGCAAGTTGCTGCAGGATCGGAGTAAGCCTCCTACCTCAGGGTTGGGTTCTCAATGCATCCTACTCCGTATGGAAGGTCCAAAGGAGTTTGCAACAGTTTGGTGCATCAGTCAGGCCACAAGTCCTTTGGTGCCAGTGATTCAAGGCCAGGCGGCCTCACTGCTGCCTGCTCCACCCGGCCCAATTGTCGTCAGGGGAGCAGGCTGTCCTTTGTTATATTCTGCAGCTCAGAGGCCCCTGAGTCAACATGCCGTACATGCCCAGCTGTGTGTTGTCCTGGCCGCAGAGCTTCTCTTTGGCCTGACGGCTCATCTTTGTTTCTGCGGCTGCTTCTGGATTGTAGGGTTGCTCACCTGCACATCCCTGTACTCCTTCGATGTCCCAGCAGGATGGTGAGGAGCGAGTGGACCGTCACAGTACCAATTGTCACCACACAGGCCCTCCCCACTGAAGCCAGTTCACACCAATGCACCACACCCAATGAAGTACCATGCGTACAGTGTGGCTGCTGGAGCAGTCTGGGACTCTGCACACCTCGATAAGCAAACCTTGGGGCCTCCCCCATGGCACCAACCGAAGCAGGTGAGAGGGGATGAGGGGACAAATTACAGGGATTCAGAATCAGCCATTATGGAGCCTGTCTAGTGTGCGGCCATCTTGGCTGGTGCCTTGCCACCCCCCCGAATTTGTGACATTGTTAATCAAAGGAAACTTTATTAAGCTCCAATTCCCCTTTACTATCTATTAGCCCACAAACTGTGTCCCTGGAAAGCCTTTTAATCTGTCTTTTCACGTCAAATTTGTACTTGGTTCAACCACAATATGAACATCGTCTATAAATGGCTATTTTCCATGCCTGTATGTTTTTCTTCAGGTCAGAATCTACACCATCCAGTTCCTCCCTCAGGTTACTTATTCACACTTTATCCATTCTTTCAAAACTATCCATGTTGGTATGCCAACCCTGCTCAATGTCTTTTATTGCTTCTAATGAACCTTTCGTCATACCACAAATATGCGCCATGACATATCTTTGTGCTTTAATGTCAAAAGCTATACTGCTTGCTCTTTCGTTTGAAGTTCAACTCACATCTACAACAAAGAAATAAATCTCTTATTTTTACAAACATACCAAAATTCAAATTCCTTAGCATACTTCATCATCATCTTTAGCATATGATAGACATCAACATAATCAAACAGGGTTAAGAGCACATTTTATGATAACCAGCATTTAAGCAAAGCACACCAAATACTGTTCCTCTCTGAGTCCTTCAGGAATAATCAAGTTCAAGAATTCAATCTATCTAATATTTAATCTGGGCTATTAATCGCCAGTCATTGCATTCCTTTTATGGTTGTTTTATCAATGACTCTTACCTGAATTAGATTATGCAGTTCCCATCTGCAAAATTTCAGGCATGTATGTTTGACATATCTTTCTCTTGTTCCCACTTAGGCCCTAAATACAAGTGGCAGCATTTTATTTGGAGAGGTAACATCAGGCACCACCAATTAAGAATGTCTTGGTGTTGGCAGTTCTAATAATAGCCGGTTCTCAAACTCTAGATCGATAATGCTGGCCCTGGAGATGCTGCACCATGCTTCATTCTGCAGGTGCTGCAGGCTGGAGCACAGCCGTGCCCCTGCCCAAGCCCACCACCAGCACAAAAAGAGCAGACAAATCTCTGCCTGTTGTATCTCACTACCGGTCACAAATATCACGATTGGCTTGACTGTAAATGAAGATGGTGTCTCCACTGACTCTCTGGAGAGATAATGTGGTCATGAAATCGAGCCAATATTCTCATATGTGGAGGTATGGCTTGGAGTGGGCTGAAGGTGAACTGAGATCCTGGTCCCATTCAACCATTTCAAAGATCACTTCAGGTGAAATACGGTTTCTAGCACTGACTCCTTTCCTGAACATGCCAAAGATGTTGAACCTCTGTCTGCAAATCATCTACCTCCTCATAAAATAATTGTTCCTCAAAAGGAGGGGAAAAGCGACAGAGAGATTCGTCCACATGGTCTACTAAGCTGTACCCATTCATTGGTGTGACACAGCCCTGGCTTTTCACGTCCCCCTTCTCCACCCCGGGCCCTAGCGAGTGTGTAGTTGTTTGAAGTCTTGTTCAAATATGTTTTATATAACTTAAAGCTAAAATAAATGTTGCATTTCATTTTACATTTTTATTTAAAATATAGAATAAGGTAGGTTACATTTTTAGACATTCAAAAACATGTTTCCTTTCTCTTTCTTATATTTTTTCTATGTGGTGTTCGTGTTAAACCTTGCCTCCGAGATTTCTTTAAGAGTATCCATATGTCCGGGGCAAGCAAAAGATCGTTGAAGAGCATTTATGAGTATGTAAAGTAGAGCTGCTTGAATACTTCTTCCCGTGCTACAAATGATTTTGTGAATATGTCCCAGTGTGCTCTTGAGCAGGTCTTACATTGATTCAACGTACCTGAATGCCTCGTGTCTGATACCTACATTTTGGATGGTCCAGATTTTTGTGATCAGTTTTCGTACTGGATTCAGCAATAGGCATGCATGCTGATTTTAAGGTAAGTTCAAAGAAAGGAAGGATCTTTAGATTTACATTATAATACAATAAAACAGCTCACACTCAAGAAAGTACATGCAATTGCAATGATTTAATAAAACGAGGAAACCGCTTACAATCAGAAACAGCCCGATACATAAGAGATCAGCATTGCGAGCCACCTAAAATGCCTTACTCGGCTTCACATCATGTGTTACTGCTACATATTTTTTAAATGATTGCATGCGTTTCATGGACCTTCTGCTGACAAAGTCTAGTAAAATATAGATTTTCAAAGTGCCATCCTTTTGGTGTTAGAGGGGATTCACGTCACCTTGATTAGCTTGTAGCAACTGTGCACCCTGCATGAAAAAAAGGATAGTTTAGCTTTGTAAATGTATCATTGAGTGCCATTTATACATTTTTCCACGTTCCCCAGGGACAAGAATAAATTAACACTTTTACTAGAATGAAAACAGCTTTTAAGGGAAGCAAACAAGCGAGGGTTAAATAATAAAACATAAATATATTGTCTTGAACCAAGACTCATTTCAGTAATGTACTAATTTTGTGACACTTGAACTCCATTTTGCTGTGAATGGATTCCTCAGTCCATAAGGCGATTTTCTACCAAGTCCCTCTAAAAGCTTACTGGGATTGGTAGTGACCACTCGTTCAAAACAGGGGACTCATTGCTACACCTGTTAGCAGTATAGTAATACACAGTGCTTAATTTGTAAATAAAAAGTTGCTGGTCTTCAAACCCCTCCTCTTAAACACGCGGCTGCTGCAATTAAATGTGCGAACAAGGAATACTGAGGCAGCGTAATCCTAAAGCCATCTCGGGCCTCTTCAAATCCATTTACAGCCACCCCTGCCCCTTCAGCTCACTCTTGTAGCTTTCTGCTTTCTCTCATTGTAACGCTATTTTGTTTTTCTCTTCCTCCTTATTTCCCATATGTGTCTTTTGCCTGCAGTAAATACTTGAGTTCGGAAAAAAAGGGCAGTCCCTCAAAAGTAGGTGTCGGTACCTTGCACCGGAAACAACAAGCACAAATTAAGCACTGGTAATACAGTATAGTATGTTAAAAATGTTTGAGCTTAGACTTAAAATGGGCACAATTCACAAAAGATGTTGGTGTCACAGAGTGCCTTGCAAAATAAATGCCAGTGTGTCCCAGTGTCATTTACTTTACAGAAATCATGTGCCACATTCATTGTGGGGCACTAGTTTGTGTCCAAACTCTCTTGGCCTTTTACACTAGTCAGGCCAGGCTGCAAAAAATGTAGGTATTGTATTTGAAGCTGAGCCGGATATGTCTCAACAGGAAGCCACCACTTTCAAATCATATTTTATTATTTTAAGGCTTGATTGCAAGTGCCCTGGATTAGAGGCTCATTTACATCTCACCCAGTAAAATATGAAACCTCCGGGTTTGGAATGTACCAGGTGCAACAAATACCGTGTATAATGGGTCCCTCCCTCCAAAATTGAGAATAACATGACTTAACAGGAAGCCATCACTTTCAAATCATATTTTTATTATCTTAAGGCTTGATTGCAAGTGCCCTGGATTAGAGGCTCATTTACAGCTCACCCAGTAAAATATGAAACCCCCAGGTTTGGAATGTACCACGTGCAACATATACTGTGTATAATGGGTCCCTCCCTCCAAAATTGAGAATAACATGATCTCTTTTTGGTGCTTACTGCACCACAATGCACCCTTACTGGCAATTACTGGGCATACTCTACTGTAAATTTAAAGACGTTGATGAGCCAAAGTTGAATTGAGGAAAAGTGCAAGGATATAATTGTTAACACGATTGGTACGTTGCCACACACCATGAGGTAAAAGGAATTAACACACATATCCAAATCCTATAGAGCACTCATATTCAGCCCAATGGAGTAATGATGATCAGCTATTTCATGTAGTCCCACACTGATTTTGGAAAATCTGTGTTCTTTCAATTACCAATGTGTTAGACTTGGCCTCCTTGGCGTGGTCTCCCCTACCTTTTTGCCTCTGTTTCCCAGGTTGTTGATGTGTGCTGGACTCTGTTTTTGCTGTTTTTGTTACTCTGTGCACTTTACCACTGCCATCCAGTGCTAAAGAGCAAGTGCTCCTATGTAAAATGTATGTGTAATTGGCTTTCCCTGATTGGCATATTTGATTTACTAATGTTAGCGTGTCAGACCTTGCTAAGTAAACTTACAAGGGGACACGTATAGGTCGATGAACCTTTTGACTCGCATTAAGAAGTTCTTACCAAAGCTCCAGTACATAATCAATAATCAATACACTCTAACAATCATTTGTAATCAATAAAATCAATAATCAATGAAGTCAGTAAATGTCATGTACCATGACCTTTCAGCCATGAGTAACCACACCTTTATTAAAAGTTTAGTATGTTTATTTCTCTTATATTAACAATGCTAAGGTTGTGTAGATTAATCTCAAAATCAAATGAAACACATATAAGAACAATACTGGTTGTTCAAAACGGCGGAAGAAACGCAATCTAATAAAAGCTTGAACCACAATGCATTCAAGAGCGACAGTGCAAATCAATAATAGAGTCAGTTGCAACAAAGATTTAACGTACATGGAATTCAGCAAGGTAGTTCATCAACCATTAGTCCCTGTAACTGTCAGTCATTTGTGAGTGCCATTAACTAACGTCAGCATTTTTATTAACTGCTAAGAAATACAGCTTCTGCATGTGGGCTGATAAGACTAGGCCAAGACACTTGCTAAGTTAAGGCCTACAATTAATCGAGCTAGAGCACACTTCATAGCCCTTAACATGACATATTACTACATTAGTCTAGTACATTTCTCAATATTTCATAGTATTAATCATCAATTAGTACATTTCGTGAACACTGGTGACCACTATTTAAGGTCACATTTTCAAACGTGTGCATTATTTTTCTACGTTATTCATTTTCTACATAAACTCATTATTCAAAATACATAACACTCATTAATAAATTTCTATTTAAAGCACTTACACTAGCAAATCCCTCCTCTGATGACTAAATGTGCCATCACACTAATTTCCACCCACAAACATTTACAAATCGATTTCCCTCCAAATTCTGGGGGTCATTCTGACCCCGGCGGTCACGGACCGCCGGGGCCAGGGTTGGCGGGAGCACCGCCAACAGGCTGGCGGTGCCCCGCAGGGCATTCTGACCGCGGCGGTTTGGCCGCGGTCAGAAGAGGAAAACCGGCGGTCTCCCGCCGGTTTTCCGCTGCCCAAATGAATCCTCCATGGAGGCGCAGCTCGCTGCGCCGCCATGGGGATTCTGACACCCCATACCGCCATCCTGTTCCTTGCGGGTCTCCCGTCAGGAACAGGATGGCGGTATGGGGTGTCGTGGGGCCCCTGGGTCCATGCCCCCAGTGCATGGGCACTGCAGGGGCCCCCGTAAGAGGGCCCCACAAAGAATTTCAGTGTCTGCTCAGCAGACACTGAAATTCGCGACGGGTGCACCCGTCGCAACATCCCACTCCGCCGGCTCCATTCGGAGCCGGCGTCCTCGTGGGAAGGGTGTTTTCCACTGGGCTGGCGGGCGGCCTTTTGGCGGTCGCCCGCCAGACCAGTGGAAAACCCAGAATCACCGCAGCGGTCTTACGACCGCGGAGCGGTGTTCTGGAGGGGGGAACTCTGGCGGGCGGCCTCCGCCGCCCGTCAGGGTTAGAATCACCCCCTCTGTCTTCTACCTGAGTCATCCCTGTAAATATATGTCTCTTTTCGTTTCTTCCCACCTCTGATTATTCTTAGATCTTTTCAATTTTATTCTTTTACATAATTTGCATTATCCCCATATCCCAATTAGGCAACCCACAACAATTAATATTCCCTGTAATATTTTCTATACAACCCCATTCCAAATGTTGCTGAGCCAATTTCCCACTGAAGCAAACCCTTTGACAACCTTATCCCAAACACCTGGTTCTTTCAATTCCTTTAAATCAGCACTTGCATTAGTCAGATTATAAGTAAGTCTCTTATCTCTTTACTATTATTAGGTATAAACGAACAACAATGCCTAGAGTTAATCATTCTACTGACTCCGCTATCCTTTGCTAAAAGAACTTCTAAAGCAAAACGATTTTGAAGAGGCATAGCTCTATCTGCAGCTAATTCAGTATCTATCAGGAGTATAGCCCCTAAAAAATTTGTCAACATGTTATCCACAATAGTAGACAACTTTCGAATCTTAATTGAATTCAGGATGACTCCCACTGAAGGAATCACCGCACCAAATATATCTCCCACTATCGCCGAAGAGGACTCCCTCTTCTGTCTCTTATGATGTAGTTCAGTCACTTTCAGAAACTTTGCAAATCCTCCATCTGATAAATCTTTGGGAAAGCTATTCTCAAATAATATGTCCCAAACCATCCTCTTGGAAGACGGTAATAAGCATTAAGTCCACAAATATAGAATATCCCTGTAATTGCAGGGTCCTGCCCATTCATCATAAATGTCCATTTAATCTGACACAAAAACACATGCCTGCATTCACTCATACCCACAAATAAAGTGTCAGTGCGCTATTTAGGCTTGTATATACAAAGCCTCCGTGCGTGTAGTGCATCTAAAGCTAAATTCCCTTTGTGTTTTAAATGCACTGTAAGCATAATCATTCTTGTAAGCCAATCTCTCTAATTTTCTCTAATTTCGCCTTTAACGCCTTTTTCCTGTCATCAGTGTGATCTAACAAGCTCTTCTCTAAAGGTGTAAGCAAGCGTGTCAAATTATTCTTATGCACATATGCTGTGGCAAACGTCAATGTAGGTTCAAAGAATCCTCTAACTAATACTATATAATTATCCTTAGCTATCTTACTCAAATATCTTATCATAGGAACAAACGAAAAAAGTAATGGATATACTCCTGATTATAAAACTTTGCTAGTAACAGACTAAAATGTATCCCGTATGTTAGCGGGAAACTATGATAGGTGACACCTTCCTACACTGATGAAGGAATCTGAGTACACACAAACAATTCTTTGCATCCATTGTCTCAACATACTCACTCAACAAGCAATAGAAAACGTTAGAAGAAAGCTCTCCTTGCGCATTAGTATAATCATGCAAATGTTTTTCGTCTAACTTAAACTTCTCCTTGTCGTTAGTGCAGTAGTCATCTCAAAAGCAGAAGTATGGTTGGCTCCTTTCGCATCAAGAAAAGACATCCATACAATCAACACCACAAACAATATCCCGCACATAATTGCCAAACCAATGCTCATATATTTACAGTGCCTAGCATCTCTGCCCTGTTTATCAAAGTTAGCCATGATCTGTAAAGAATCAGAAAGCAGAAGGAATTTAAAACACTTGCAGCACAAATCAAAAATAGACAACTCTTCTTTCAACAGATCAGTTTCACTTCCAGGAACCCTTCTTCCTAGTCAAAATCAGCTAGCAGCTTTGTCAAAATCAGGTTTCAAAAGTCAAATCAGGTTATCAATGTCTTCTCTGATTACTTTCAACAGTCTCTTTTTCAAAAGTATTTTCTCTAAGAATGTTTCAGCAGCTCAGTTCAATAATCTTCTTCACATCACCTCAAAATATTGACTTGGAACTTCTCTATCAAAACAAAAAAATATAAACTCTTGCTCCCATTTGTTTGTAGTTGCATACTCCCATTCAGGACCTGCGTATCTTCGACTTCCTATTCTCTTTCTCTTCAATTTTCGATCACCATTCAGCTCCCCTTCACTTAGATCTTCTTTCTCGTAGTATCTACTTCTTCCTCGATTGTTGATTCGACAACCACCTCTTTCCTTTTCTCCACTTGTGATTTCAGCCACTTATCTCCTTTCATTAAAGCTTCTGTCAGTATTCTTTTCAAGATTGAACTCAAACCCTTCTCTTTCTCTGTGGTGTTTTCACTTGACAGACCTGCAACTGGTTCAGGAAGAGTCAGATCACTGTGACTTTGATGTACCTCAACTCTTTCCCCTTCTGGGTCTGTAACTGCTCTGGTTGTCTCTCAGAATCGTCTGCTTCTGGGAAAGCCTTCCTCTGACTCAGCTCTCCTGCTGCTTCAGTTGAGATAGGCTCTCTGATACACTCCTGAAGGTCTCGACCCTCGTCTCTCACAGGAGTGACTGAACTGCCCTCAACAAGCTCAGATCAGGTCCCAGTTCCTCTTTGTTCTTCTTCCGGCCCTGAGACTTGTTGCACTGTTGTTGGTACTCTCAACAACGTCTCCTCATGATCCAGTGGACATGCCATTTTCTTTGTGTGACTTGCGTGAATCCAGTTTGGGATCTCAGCACACTTTACAGCTGTCGTAGTTGTTAAGACCACTTGATATGGTCCTTTCCACCGAGGCTCCAAACACTTCTTCCTTACATGCTTTCGGACAACAACCCAGTCTCCAGCTCTCAGGTTGTGCCCTGGGTCATGGATCGGTGGCAGTTTGGTGGCATCCACCTGCTGAGAAAAAGAGCGGACTACATCAGCCAGACCCTTGCAGTAATCCAACACTATATTATCTGTAATGTTGACAAGTGCATTTACTGGCACCGCTGGTATTCTCATTGCTCTGCCCATGTGGATCTCATGAGGCGATAGTCCTGTCTTCCTGTAAGGTGAGTTTCTCATTGACATCAACACTAAAGGCACTGCATCGGGCCATTTCAAATTCGTAGCTGCACACGTTTTCGCAGTTCTTGACTTCAAGGTACGATTCATCTGCTCCACTAGCCCTGATGCTTCAGGGCGGTAACTAAAATGCAATTTCTGCTCAATGTTCAATGCTGCACACAGTAATTTAATTACTTTGTTATTGAAGTGACTTCCCCTATCTGATTCTAAAGAGATTGGAAACCAGAAACGCGTTATGAGTTCCCTAAGCAGCAGTTTCGCTACTATGAGACTATCATTTCTCCGTCTAGGGTACGCTTCAATCCAGTGACTAAAGATGCAAAAAATCACCAACACATATATTCAAGCCTCCACACACCGGCATCTCAATAAAATTCAATTGCATTCTGCTGAATGGACCTCCTGCTCCTTGAATGTGGCTCAAATTAACCACTGTCCCTTTCCCCGCATTTAACTGCTGTCAAATGACACAACGATGGCAAACTGCTTTGGCAACTTGTCTAAACTTGGGGTTGAACCAATCAATTTTGAACAGACGAACCATGGCATCCCTCCTCAACATGTGCCTGATCATAATAGTACCTTGCCATTTGAGACAACAGGCTATTTGGCGAAACCAACTGACCCTCCTCCGACACCCACAATTCATCTTGTCTTTGAACACATTTCAATTGGCTCAATGAACGTTTCTCCTCATTGTCAACATTATTCTGCAAAGATTTTAATTCTTCCAAAGTGTCAATTACTTTCAATGCATAACTCGTACATGTTGTGTCTTCTTCAGGTAACAGTTTCCACTTGTCCTTGAACGATATACAGTTCAATGTGCAAAACCTTGCGACTTGATCCGCATATCCATTTCCCAAAGACACGTAGTACTGCGATTCCAGATCTCCACTGCATTTCACCACAGCAATCTTTTCAGGCAATAGTATTGCATATAATAATTCCTTAATTCTCCAACCATTTCTAACTGGTGAACCACAAGAGGTCAGGAAACCTCTCTGTGACCACAATTGACCAAAATCATGAACTATTCCAAATCTATATTGGCTATCCGTATAGATAGTAACTCTCAACTGAGCAGAGACATGGCACGCTGTAGTAAGGGTGACCAATTCCGCTACTTGGGCGGAATACACTCCTCGAAGCCAGGAAGCTTTCAAGGTACCTGTAATCGTGCACACAGCATATCCTGCTCTCAGTGTCCCTGTTTAATCTCTCAGACAAGAACTATCAACAAAAATAGTTTGGTCATTTTCTTTTAATCGGGGATCTCTAATGTCAGGTCTCGGTTTTGAGCACAACTCAGTTACTTCTAGACAGTCATCTATAACATCTTCTTCTTTTTATATTTCAACATTTTCACTCGGAAGTAAGGTTGCCAGGTTTAGCACTGTTCATCTTTTCAGTGTCACATTTGGTCGTGTCACAATGTGTCACAGTGCCACAAAATGCTCGTTTCGTACCTAGTCAATCTAGCACCAGTCAAGTATTGAGTTCTGGTCCTTGTCAGTAAAATCTCAATTGAAAGAGGGACCATTACAGTCAGGGGATATCCCATTACCCTGCCTTCACACTGTGAAAGACTTTGACCAATTGCGGCAACTGCACTCAAACAACCTGGTAAGGCTGCTGCAAGTGGGTCCAAAGTAGCTGAAAAACATGCTACTGGGCGATGAGCACCTCCATGGACTTTTGTCAAGACAGACAATGAACATGCATCACGCTCATGACAAAACAATGTGAAAGGCTTTGTGTAGTTAGGCATACCCAACGCTGGAGCTCTGCACAAACTTTCTCTCAATTCAGTGAACGCTCTCATTTCATCCTGGTCTAGTACTATGGGAATGGTAACCTCCTCATGTGTCAGCTTCTGCAATGGTCTTGAAAAGACTGAAAAATTTGGCATCCATTGGCGACAATAGCCCACCATCCCTAGAAACATCCTGACATCTCTCTGTGTTTTTGGGGGACTTATCTTCAATATCGTTGTAATCCTTTCTCTGGATATTTTCCTTGACCCTTTCTCAATCCGGTAACCCAAATACTTCACTATCTTCTGGCAGTACTGCAATTTCAGTGCTGACACTTTATGGCCATTCTTTCCCAAATGATTCAACAGGGCAATTGAGTCATACTTAAACTTGTCCCTTGTCTTGGACGCAATCAGTAAGTCATCAATGTACGGCACCAGAGTCAATCGTAAAGGCAATTCTGATGACCCCAAATTCCTTTTCAAGATCTGGTTGAACAAGGAAGGTGACTCTGTGTACCCTTGAGGAATTCTACACCAGCAATAGACTTGGGGGGTCATTACAACCTCGGCGGTCTTTTCACAAGACTGCAGAGGGACCGCCGTGCTGTAGACCACCAGTGGTGGCGGTTTTCCGCTCGGCGTATTATGACTGTTGGGAGCTCTATGCTGTTTTTCTGACGGAGAGCCACCAACAGCCATAGTGACGGGCGGCGGGGAATTGGAGGTTGCTTCACCTCCACCACCACGCCAACAGAACACCGCCCAGCGAATCACATCCTGTGATTCTGTGCGGCGGTGTTCTGTTGGCGGTGTGGTGTCGGCGGAGCTGCCCCATGGCGCCCGTCCCCTCCCGGAGGATATACGGAACAGGTAAGTCGATCGTCCGTCAGGGGAGGGGGGTGGGGGGGTGTTGTGTGTTGCGTGGGTGTATGGGGGTGTGCGTGGGTGTATGTAGAGGGGGTGTGTGAGTGCGTGTATGCTTGCGGGGTGGTGCGTGTTTTGGGAATGAGTGCGGGTATGTCTGTAGGGATGTCTGTGTGGATGTGCGCGTGTATGTTTGAATGTGGGTGTGCGTGTCTGACTGTGTGTGTGGATGTTGGCATGTGTGTCGGTGTGTGTGCATGTATGTGTGTTGGTGGTGCCTGCGTGCGTGTCGGGTGTGTATGTGTAAGGTAATGTCAGGGTCGGGGTGGGGAGGGGGGTCCTGCCACCTTTGGGGGGTGGCAGGGGGGGTGGAGGTTGGGGGAGACCCCTATCAGTGCCAGGGAAGGGATTCCCTGGCACTGATAGTGCTTACCGCCATGGATTTCATGGCGGGTCCTACCGCTGGAAATTCACTGCGGTAAGCCGGGTCAAAATACCGGCGGCAGTATTGTCACGGCCGCCGGGCTGGAGACCCAGGTCTCCAGCCCAGCAGGCGGAACGGAGAAGCGGCGGATGAACATGGTGGTAACCGCCATGGTCATAATTCCAAAAAAAAGACCGCCAGCCTGTTGGCGGTCTTACCACCGCTTTAACACCGTCCGCCAGGGTTGTAATGACCCCCTTGATCCAGGAATTTGAAACTAAAGAGAAACTGGCTGTCCTCATGAAGAGGCACAGAAAAGAACACTTGTGACAAATTAATGACCGTAAACCACTCTGCATCACATGGAATCTGGACTAGTATCACAGCTGGATTGAGCACTACGGGACAACACTTGACCACAATCTCATTTATTTTTCTCAAATCTTGAACAATCCGAACTTTCTCATATGGCTTCTTCAAACCCATTATCAGTGTATTACATGGGCTGCTCAACACGTCTTTCAGAATCCCCTGCTTCACAAAATCTGCAATTATTTGCACCACTTTCATCAGGACATCTTGTATCATGTTGTACTGTGGAAGTTGAGTGAAAACTGCATTGGGCTTTATGGTAACTTTGACTGGTCCACTCCTTTAATCACACCTACTTCCTTTCCAGTAAAATCCAAAACATTCTCTTGCACTGTTCCCTGCAAATCAGGATGGAGCTCCTTCACTGTGAATATCGAGAAAAACTCAATCAATGGGTACTCCTCATTTGTGTTTTCACACTCTACTTCCACGGTTTGGTCTTCCTCAACATCACTATTTGTCTGTATCTCGATTCCATCGTTTGAGCAAGTAATCAAACACTTTGTCTTACACAACAAGTCCCTTCCCAGTAGGGATACTGGACTTGAGTCACAGACTACAAACTTATGCAGTCCCTGGAAATTGCCAGTCTCGACTTGCACTGGAACGGTAATCGGGTTTGTCAAGTACTGGTTCGCTAACCCGACAACCGGCACTGTTCTTCCTGAAAGGGGCAAATTCGGAACCTCTGCACTTCTCACTGTAGAGCGTGTAGCTCCCGTGTCCACCAAGAATGAAACTCTGTGACCCATAGCCTTTCCCCTCACAGAGGGTCTACTTCTAAAGATGTCTCAAGCACACATGGCTCCTCATCTGAACTACCACTGGTCCATTCATCATTTATTCCATCCTCACTGTGTAATGTGAATTGGTGCACTGTGTTACTACCTCTGTTTTGTCTCTGACCTGTGACCTGTTGAGAAAGCATCATCTGTTGCTGCTCCATCAGGGCTTGAGGTATCTGCATTTGCTGTCTAGGTACCATGGGAACCTGCTACTACATCGGCTGCAGTTGTGACACTTGTGCATGGGGCATTTGCACCTGTTGCATGGGCTGAAAATTCTGCTCTTGATTCACATTATTCTAAAAATTTGGATTGGGACCCCTTAGTCGTGGTCTTCTCACATTCTGAAATTAATTGATGTCATTACTTTGCTGAACAACACCTTCCTGCACCATCATCAGACACTTCTGCTTCCAATGTCCCACGGCTACGCAAAAGTGACAGGTTAATAGCTTCTTCATCCCCTGCACATCATTCTAAACCACTACAGTATTCAAATCTGGACCACGATTCATATTGCCTCCACGACCTCTACCTCTCATCTGGGGCTGAAACATGCCATTTCCCTGCTGCTGCAGCATCTGTTGCACACAATTTCCTTGCACTCCTGCTTGAGCTTCTTTAATCTGAATCTGCATCATCATCTCCTTCACTTTCAACTTTTTCTGCTTCAACTCGATCTCATCACTACAGTATTTTGCATACTGCAACACCTCATCAATCGCCTTTGCTTGACAGCAAATCAAATGACTCATAATCATCTGACCAATCTCAGGACTCAATCCTTCCAGAAATCTGAACACAGAATGCAGCATGTCTTTTGGCTTAATTGCTTCTCTACCACTGTACTCCTTGAATGCCTTCAACAATCTCATAATAAGCATGTAGCGAGTCCTTTGCTTCCAGCACTGTCCTGTCAATCCTTTGCCAATCAATGTTTTTCAGCGAAATTCTTGATTTCAGGAGCTCAATTACCTTATAGTAATATTTCATCACCTCAGGAGATGGTGCACCTGTATTCTTATCTCTCTCCGGTTCACTTGTTGGCCAGTCTACAGTCCTCTTACACTCGACCCATAAGTCAGCTGGAACCTCTAGCTCCAGTAACATGTTCAAGTCCTCCCACAAACACTTTGCAAGTTTCACACCCTGTCTGTCTCCTAATACCACTCTACTGACTTCTCTCTCAATTTTGGATAATCATTCATAAATGATAGAATGCCACTTCTGCTCCAAGAGACATGAACAACATTTCCTCTTGGAATTTTCCTCATTGGTAAAATCTTTACTTGTTCCTTGTCCTGTTGTACATTCTCAGTCAGTTCCAAAAATTCTCTTTTCTTTTTGTCTCTTTTCTTTACCCATTTGGCTTCCCATTTGTCTAATGCTCCCTAGACCTGAGCACTCTGCAGTAACTCTTTAAGGTGTGCCTTCATTCCGGCTGACCTCACGTGTTCAAAATCTTTTGCCTCAAAATCTAATCTGTAGCTCCTCTTCAAATGCTTTGTTTTCTCAATTTCTATGTCATGTTTTTCTGCCAAATCTGCTAACCTCTGATGTACCTTGCTCACCTCTCTCGTAACTGATGGGCGCAAGTATCTCAACTCTGTATAGGATTCTAGCCTATTCACCCCTATCATTCCCTCAACGAGTTCAACCGCTTCCATGCTTAATCTGACACAATTCAATTGTTCTTCTCCCTTACAGGCATTCGGTGGGGTATTCAGCATGTCTAACCATTCAGTTAACTGCTGAGCTGTCAGTCCCTGTAACAAAATATTACTCGCTTGGACCGGGGGCACCTGCTGTGCTACTGCATTCGGAGTCTATGGTGTCAATAACTGCAGGCTCTGACCTGCATTTGGTCCAGTCACAGCATCTGGAAGTGCAACAAGTGGAATAAGATCTAACAATGATCTCGATCCGGTAAAAGTCTGACCCACGGAAGAGACTACCTGAACAGGTTCATAATGTCCTCCCCTCATTTAGACTCTGATCCATTGCTCCCTGTTCACTCGCAATTGGTTTCTTTTGGGCAAATAATGGTACTGCAGCACCAACAGTAATCAGCAGCGATATTGCACCCGGAGCTTCTCTAGCAATTACACTCTGTGGGAGAGTAACTCCCATACTTTGATTCATCACCGGAGTCAAGTATGACTGTGTCCCAGTCATTGACGTAAATCCCGGCTTTGCTTGCGGCTGCATTTGGGGCAACAAAATTGGAGTTAGCTCAGTCTGGACCAGTATTGGTCTCAGAACAACCTGCTCCGTAGGCACCACCAAGTTCAAAGTTGTCTCTAAAATAGGCACATCAGAATAAATTCTCTGTATCTGGGACTGCTGCATATGTGTCTGCACTACAGGAGTAGATGGCATATTAGAACTACTTTGCACCACATTTGGTGCCAAGTTGGCATTAACCTGTACCGGACTCACTGTCTCCGGTACCTGTGCCCTAGCTCTAGCCCTAGCCCTAGATCAGCACTAGTACTCGGACCACTCTTGTGTACTGTATATGGTGGTGATCGGTCTCTCAATATCTGTGTAACGAGATCTTGAGCATCTGATTCCTCCTCTCCTACTGAAGACTTTCTAGCTCCCTTACTCTCAGACAGACTTTTATTATTCTTCCTAGTCACTTTCTTTCCTTCCGTCTTATCCTCCTGTGTAATCGCTGGAAACAACTTAACTCCCTGCAAAGTCTCTGACCGACATCTTTTCTGCTCCCAATCCCATTTAGCCTCCGCTAAAGTCTTTTCTACCCCTCCTATTCTTCTCTCGAATTTCAATTGCTGTTGCTGTCTAACTACCAGCTCCCACACTGCTAATGCCTCAAACTGTGCTTATCTCGGAAGGGGCTTCGGTTCATATAGCGCCATCTGCAATTGCTCTGAAATTCTCAAATTAAACATCCCATTTTTCTTTGTCAACTTGCACCACTGCTTTAGCCAAAGACATGGCACAACACCTCTCTCCTCGATTACAATGTAAGCCAGTGTATCCTCTGGCGGTGTATGCTCACCTACACTCACTTTAATGTATGTATCTCCCCTTAGAGCACTTCTCAATACTTTGAAAAACATAATCTTTTATACTTTATTTATTCAAAATCAATTCAGGAAATGACTTTTAATTCCAATATTCCTTTCACCTGCGTTCTCAACCAATTGCCTCTCACGGACGGCTGCCAATCCATGCGCAACCCTTCTCACTAACCAACCTATCCCAATGACATCACACTCACACGTACTGAGGCTCACAAAGTCTTGCGGCTCATCCTCCTAAACTCCAATACGCACAAAACTAATGCAAAATATTGCGAGCACTAATCAAAAAAAAAAAAAATCTGCTGGTTTACTACAGGAAGGGTAACACAGTCAGTTCAGAAACCTTACAGATTTTCACAGATCGCTCTTTTTGTGCATGCAGCTATTCCTCTTTGTCGGTTTCCCAGATTCGCAAGCAAAATTCAACCCGCAAATTTTACTCCCAACTGATCAATGGCTCTGTCCTGGTGCACATAGCACTCACCAAATCTCAGTCAAAATGTTCTCTCGCCCACTTAACTCACACACTGACTTGTTGACTATGCGCGATCAACCTACTAAACCAGACAGATTACAACATAAACCCAAGTGTCTCATACACTGCTAACCAGAACTTCCGTGCTTATGCTCTCTCTGCTTCCAAATTAGTCACTATAGTTTAGTGACTTAATTTACCAATTCCAGTTGGCACACTGGACCCCCCTTGTAAGTCCCTAGTACAGGGAGTGCAGAATTATTAGGCAAGTTGTATTTTTGAGGATTAATTTTATTATTGAACAACAACCATGTTCTCAATGAACCCAAAAAACTCATTAATATCAAAGCTGAATATTTTTGGAAGTAGTTTTTAGTTTGTTTTTAGTTTTAGCTATGTTAGGGGGATATCTGTGTGTGCAGGTGACTATTACTGTGCATAATTATTAGGCAACTTAACAAAAAAAAATATATACCCATTTCAATTATTTATTATTACCAGTGAAACCAATATAACATCTCAACATTCACAAATATACATTTCTGACATTCAAAAACAAAACAAAAACAAATCAGTGACCAATATAGCCACCTTTCTTTGCAAGGACACTCAAAAGCCTGCCATCCATGGATTCTGTCAGTGTTTTGATCTGTTCACCATCAACATTGCATGCAGCAGCAACCACAGCCTCCCAGACACTGTTCAGAGAGGTGTACTGTTTTCCCTCCTTGTAAATCTCACATTTGATGATGGACCACAGGTTCTCAATGGGGTTCAGATCAGGTGAACAAGGAGGCCATGTCATTAGATTTCCTTCTTTTATACCCTTTCTTGCCAGCCACGCTGTGGAGTACTTGGACGCGTGTGATGGAGCATTGTCCTGCATGAAAATCATGTTTTTCTTGAAGGATGCAGACTTCTTCCTGTACCACTGCTTGAAGAAGGTGTCTTCCAGGAACTGGCAGTAGGACTGGGAGTTGAGCTTGACTCCATCCTCAACCCGAAAAGGCCCCACAAGCTCATCTTTGATGATACCAGCCCAAACCAGTACTCCACCTCCACCTTGCTGGCGTCTGAGTGGGACTGGAGCTCTCTGCCCTTTACCAATCCAGCCACGGGCCCATCCATCTGGCCCATCAAGACTCACTCTCATTTCATCAGTCCATAAAACCTTAGAAAAATCAGTCTTGAGATATTTCTTGGCCCAGTCTTGACGTTTCAGCTTGTGTGTCTTGTTCAGTGGTGGTCGTCTTTCAGCCTTTCTTACCTTGGCCATGTCTCTGAGTATTGCACACCTTGTGCTTTTGGGCACTCCAGTGATGTTGCAGCTCTGAAAAATGGCCAAACTGGTGGCAAGTGGCATCGTGGCAGCTGCACGCTTGACTTTTCTCAGTTCATGGGCAGTTATTTTACGCCTTGGTTTTTCCACACGCTTCTTGCGACCCTGTTGACTATTTTGAATGAAACGCTTGATTGTTCGATGATCACGCTTCAGAAGCTTTGCAATTTTAAGAGTGCTGCATCCCTCTGCAAGATATCTCACTATTTTTGACTTTTCTGAGCCTGTCAAGTCCTTCTTTTGACCCATTTTGCCAAAGGAAAGGAAGTTGCCTAATAATTATGCACACCTGATATAGGGTGTTGATGTCATTAGACCACACCCCTTCTCATTACAGAGATGCACATCACCTAATATGCTTAATTGGTAGTAGGCTTTCGAGCCTATACAGCTTGGAGTAAGACAACATGCATAAAGAGAATGATGTGGTCAAAATACTCATTTGCCTAATAATTCTGCACTCCCTGTATATGGTACCTTGGTACCCAGGGCATTGGGGTTCCAGGAGGTCCTTATGGGCTGCAGCATTTCTTTTGCCACCCATAAGGAGCTCAGACAAACCCTTTCACAGGACTGCCACTGCAGCCTGAGTGAAATAGTGCACACACTACTTCACAGCCATTTTCAGTGCACTTAGGTAACTTATAAGTCACTTGTATGTCTAACCTTCATTTACTGAAGGCTAGATGCAAAGTTGCTAAGTGTGAGGGCACCCTTACACTAGCAAAGGTCCCCCCACGCAGTCCAGCGCCAATTCCCAGGAATTTGTGAGTACAGGGATAACATTACACGCATGTACTACATATAGGTCAATACCCATATGTAGCTTCATAATGGTAACTCAAATATGGCCATGTAAGGTGTCTAAGATCATGGAATTGTCCCCCCATTCTAAATGTGGTATTGGGGGCCAATCCCATGCATCCTGGGGGCTCCACCATGGACCCCCCATTACTGCCAAACCAGCTCTCTGAGGCTTGCACTGCAGCTGCATCTACAGCTGCGGCCACATCACATACAGGGTTCTGTCCTCCTGGGGTTTGAGCAGCTCAGTCCCAGGAAGGCAGAACAAAGCATTTCCTTTGGGAGGAGGGTGTTACACCCTTTCCCTTTGGAAATAGGTGTTACAGGCTTGGGAGGGGCAGCCTCACAGAGCCTCTGGAAATGCTGTGAAGGGCACAGATGGCGCCTTCCATGCATGAGCCATTCTACACCGGTTCAGGGACCTCCAGTCTCTGCTCTGGTGCAAAACTGGACAAAGGAAAGGGGTGTGACCACTCAGCTCCTCCAGTGTGTCCCTGGCATTAGCCATCTTGTTTTCTAAGGTGTTGGGACACTCTGGAGATCTCTGAGTGGCCAGGGCCAGCAGGTGACGTCAGAGACCCATCCTGGTAGGCGCATACCTGGTTAGGTAGCTAATCCCCTTCTCAGGGCTATTTAGGGTCTCTCCTGTGGCTTCCTCTTCAGATTCAGCTTGCAAGTTTTCACCAGGAATCCTCTGCAACTCCTGCTTCATCCTCTGACCGTCAGATCAACCGCAGACTTCTCCAGGAACTGATGTAACTGCAACAAAGTATCCAGAAAGGTTACTGTGACCCTGCAACTTCAGCTCCAGCCAGCAACTGCAACAGTTCCCAAGGTGTGCAAGCTCTGGGGACTCCCTGTCTTCACCCTGCACCAGAAGGGCCAAAGAAATCTCCAGTGGCGTAACAGAGTCACTTCCCTGCTCCAGCAGGCACCTTGTAAGACGACGACCGGTCGAGGAGGGCGATCCCTGGAACACAGGTGGTGGACCCCTTCGACACAGACTGTACTAAGGTCCAGCTGTCCAAATTTGGCAGATATAAGAGCTTGCCTTCCCCGTTTGCGACAGTCCCTCTTTGCACTGCGTCATCTCTACCTCCTGAGGACTCTGTGCACTATTTGCAAGAATCCTTTGTGCACAGCCTGGTCCAGGTCCCCAGCACTCTATCCTGTGACACTCAACTCACTGAGTTGTTCTCCAGCGGCGTGGTACCTTCTTTTGTAGTGCTGCAGCAACTGCAATTTGCACCTTCTTTGTCCCTGTGTCCTGGGACCTCCGTGGGTGCCTCCTGGTCATCTGTGGGTTCCTTCCAGTGTTGGGAGCTCTCTCTGCCTCCTCAGTCCAAGTTGAGGCCCCCGGGTCCCTCCTGGGTCCAGGCAGTGCCATTTTTACGCAATCTGCGACATTACTTGAACCAAGGCTTCTTGGACGAACCCAGCACTCCAACTCGCCTACATCCAACATCTCGACGTGGGACATCCTTTGCATCAAGCAGAAACCCGCAGCCATCTTCTTTGATGCTCTTCTGCAGACTTCTTCCAACCAGAGAATCCTCTTTTGTACCATCTTCTAGGTTCGCAGGGGCTCCTGTCATTCCTGGAATCTTCTGTGGCTTCCGGACTTGGTCTTCTTTCTTTACAGGTTTTCAGGTCCGAGTATCCACTATTTGTTTTTTGCAGTCCTGCTTGGTTCTTGCAATAACTCCAATCATGACTTGTACTGTGTCTTGAGAAAACTTGCAGCACTTTACTCCTACTTTCCTGGGCTCTGGGGTGGGGTATTTTACTCACCTTTGTGGTTTTCTTCACTTCCAGCACCCCTCTACACACTACTCTTGCCTAGGAAGGAATTCGCATTCCACTTTCTTAGTTTTTGGTTTGTGTTGCGCCTAGGCCTATTTCTCCCTATTGCATTCTATGGTATTCTCTATTATTTGCACTATTCTGTGGCTATTTACTTACCTGATATTGGTCTCTAGTGTATATATTGTGTATAATACTTACTTCCAGAAGGAGTATTGCCTCTAAGATATTTTTGGCCTTGTGTCACTAAAATAAAGTACCTTTATTTTTGGTAACACTGAGTATTGTCTTTTACTGTGTAACTATAGTGGTATTGCGGGAGCTTTGCATGTCTCCTAGTTCTGCCTACGCTGCCCTGCTACAGCTACCTCCATCAGCCTAAGCTGCTAGAACAATACCACATTTCACTAATAAGGGATAACTGGACCTGATAAAAGATGTAAGTACCTAAGGTACTCACTACAAACCAGGCCAGCCTCCTACAGGCTGTTTACACAACTCTCTATGCAGTGACACAAAGGGAGCTGGGGTGTAGCCTGCATATCCTGATGAGCCATCTGTGCTGGGAGGGAGGGGAGGAGTGGTCACTCACACCTGAAAGGGCAGTGTCTGCCCTCACACAATGCAGTCTCCAACGCCCTGGTGTGTGTCTAGGGCCTGGCCTGGGCAAGACAGGATCTTACAAACAAGAGAGATTTTCCTTTGAAGTAGGCCTACTTCAAAGGAAGAAAGGGGTATAAGAAGAGCCCCCAAAACTCCTGAAAATCAGATCACTTCTGAACTCAAGAGGAACCTCTACCAATTAGAAGAGCTGAAGGAGAAGTGCTGCCCAGTCTGTGACTGTGCTTTGTGGAGCTATCCTGCAGTTGCTGCTTCTGCCGGTGAAAAGAGACAAAGACTGGACTTTGTTGTGCATTAATGCTTGAGAAGAATCTCCAAGGGCTTGGACTGAGTTTGCCCCATGTTCTGAAGTCTCAAGGTCATCAAAGAATTCCCCTACTAGCACCTGGAATCTCTGCTGAGACTCCTGCCCTGTCAAGTGGTGGCCTATCCAGTCCCTGGGCCCTTGAGAGGCTGGTGAAAATCCAAGAAAACTGACTTTGGACAACTCCAGACTGACGCTGCTGCTGAATCATGTGACGCCGCCTGCAACGGACTCCGTTGTCCTCACTGGAGTGCGACGACCCTCGCAGTCATGACACCGCTGCTTCCACGCCGAAGTCCACGACTCTGTGGAAGGGACCGACACTGCCTGAAGTGCACGGATTCAATTCTTCAAAGCTACGCCTCCTCACCTCTCCGCAGCAAAGACCCGACGCCTCTCCTTGACACCTCCGCTCCTTCGCCCCACAGCATCGGAACCAACGCTGCCTCAGATCCAGCGGCGCTGCAATCCCGGACTTTGCACACCAATTTGTTCTCACAGTTTACTAAGGTACTGTACCTAAGGGGCTGCGTGACTCCACACCCGGCGCCACTGGTTTCGGATTATTGGAAACAACTTCATTGCGATGTCGTCTTATCATCTCATTGCAGCGTTTTGTGTTTCTAAGTGCTATTTTTGAGTTTAATCTTTAAAAATTCATAACTTTACATGTGTATGTCGGGATTCTGTCATGTGGGTCTTGTTTTGTTTAGATAAATATTGGCTATGTTTCTGTTCGAGTCATTGTGTGGTGTTTTTACTGTATTACAGTGTTTGTTGGTACAAATACTTTACACCTGGTCTCTGAAGTTAAGCCTGCCTGCTCGTGCCAAGCTACCAAGAGGGTGAGCGGGGGTTAACTAAGGATGATTCTCCTTTACCCTGACTAGAGTGAGTTTCCTTCCTTGGAAAGGGGGTAACCTGACTACCAAAGAAAAGACCCCATTTCTAACATTGGTGATCAGCAGTGAGGATTGGACTTGTATTTGTACTTGACATATAGTGATTAAATATGCACTACTGTTTTCAGTGCAGTTCACTGTGTGACCACATACTACTTGTCTTTGTGATTTTTTTTTTTTTTTTCCCTACTTCCATTTGGTGGTAATCCTTTATTGACTTTTGAACCCCATTTGGGAACTTGTTTTCTGCCTTTGGAACTTTGCACTTTTAACCCTTCATCATATATCAATCTGGAGATACGTCAGCTGGAGCTGCTTTTGATTTAGGGAAACCCAGAGAGTTACACAGTTGCCCAACTTAAACAGTCCTGTAAGGATCTTGCTTGTCCCATTAAGAGCACTGCAAGGAAGGAGGAGCTGCAAAAGGCACTGTGAGCCTGGGTGACGACCAAGGAAGCAGACGGGCACACAGAGGATGAGGGTGAGGAGGAGGTGGCGATGCAGAGTATTCACAATGGTATAGTGGGTGGGAATGGTATGTCCAGAGGGAGGGCCTCCAGGGCAGGTAGAAGTGTGTCATCCAAGGGTCTGACTCCTGAAGAGTTGCAGGACAGGCAAGCAGTTAGGGCTCACCAGTTAGAGATGGAGAAAATGTGGATGGCCATAGAAGAGAAAAAGTTATTCATGCCTCATGAGCTCAGCTTGAGGGAGCTGGATCAGAGGAGCCAGTCTAGTAGGGATGGTGGCAGCAACAGCACAGTGCAGCCTGAGAGAAGGGTTCACATTCCAAAAGACCTAGTGAAAGACTACAAAAGGGAGGATGACATATTCTTGTGGTTAAAGGGGTATGAGTCTGCTCTCCATATAAATCTGGTCTCTGAAGCTCATTGGGGGGGGTGGGTCTGTGGAAGCACTTTGAGGTAGAGGGGTGGTACACCTTGACATCCCTAGGGAATCCTCAGGAACTCACCTGAACCATAATGAAGGACGCCCCACTCACAAGATATTGTCTGACCCCTGAGTAGTATAAGGACACATTTAGGACCTACAAAAAGAAAGAGTCTCAAACCTGCTTGGAATGTGTGGATTCCTTTTGCAGGTCACTGGATGGTTGGTTGAAGGACAGTAAGGTAACAACGTATTGGGTGTTTTACAATTTAATTGCTTAGATGCACTTGTATGATTTCCAGAGCTGTGCCAGCACTTGAGTGACAGCAAGCTGATGGACCCCAGGAAGCTTGCACAGGAAGCAGACCTCTGGGAGAACACCAGGGTCCTCAAGAGGTATGGGGAGACCACAGCAAGTGTGGGAAGGGTCCCTCGCAGAAGAAAGAGGGGGGTAAGCATAAACTGGGGGAGTTCTCTAAAGGGCACCAACCTAATTCCCAGGGTCAGGATTCACAGACCCCCAGTGAAAAGAAGCCATGGTTCTCCAAAGGGAGACCTTTGGAAGAAGGTCCTCCACGTAAGTGTTATGTATATGATCAGCTGGGTCATGTGAGGGAGGACTCCAAATGCTCTAGAAGTACTCCGGCACCCACTGGTGCACAGTCCCAGGGGTTTGCTAATGTAGCGCTTGGGGAGGAGTTGGTTCCAGGTGGGTGGGAGCCAGCTGAGATGACCCTTGTCTCACTAAGGGACAGTGAGATGGTCCAGAGAACCATTGTGCCTGAGAACACTAAAAAGTACAGGCAGTGGGTTACCATTAATGGACAGAGGGTGGAGGCTCTGAGAGACAAAGGACCCAGTGTGACAACAGTGAGGAGTCACCCTTTGAATTTGAGGGGGTCTTAGGTTCCTTAAAAGTACCTGTGAGTCCAACCATGCCTGTGTATTGTTTGCTTGGCAACGACCTGGAGGATTCCCCTTGGAAGGAGGTGGAACACAGGTCCCACTTGGAGATGTTGGGTCCTCCTGGGTGGGTATCCACCAGGCCAATGGCAGCCCAGAAGGGTGGTCAGAAGCCCCTGGGAACAGTGACCCAGGGGACTGGCAAAAAGTGGAAGGGCAAGGGGTGTGGGAAACCGGCCCCAGAAGTTCCCACAGTCCAGGAGTAGGCAGAGCCTGAGGGTGACGTCCCAGAGCCTACAGGGGAACAGGTGGCTGAACCGAGGGAGGTCCCTGAGCTCTCACAGTGGCAGCCGAAAGGGGGACCCACCAAGCAGGCATTCTGCAAGGCACAGAAAGCTTACCCTACTCAAGTGGGTTTGCGGCAGCAGGCGGCAGACCAGGCGACTGGCAAGGAGCCAGGATCTCACCTGATCTATTTGGAGGACGGACTACTGTATAGTGAGCCCAAGGTTGCTGAGCAGGGGTCATCCTGTGTGCTGGTGGTACCCCAGTGCTTCAGAGCCTTCCTACTGGGTCTGGCTTATGATGTGCCTTTAACTGGATATTTGGGGCAGGACAAGACCTTTGAATGGCTTGTCACCCACTTTTACTGGCCACTAATGCGCCGGCACTTGGATGCTCATTGTAGGTCTTTCCCAACTTGTCAGGCAAGTGGCAAGATTGGGGGGAAATGTAAGACTCCCCTCCAACCTTTTCTTATAGTTAGTACCCCCTTTGAAAGGGTCGGTATTGACATTGTGGGGCCTCTGGGTCCCAAGACAGCCATGGGCAATTGAATTACCCTGGTCTTCGTGGATCATGCCACCCGGTAGCCAGAATTCATTCCGCTGAGATCAATCACTTCCCCTGTGGTGGGTCGTGCATTGGTGGGGGGTTTTACCTGCATGGGGTTCCCCAGGAAGTTGTATCGGGTAGGGGTACCAATTTCATATTAGCAGGTAACTTATAAGTTCACCACTCCATACCACCCCCCAAAGCAATGTTCTGGTTGAGAGATTCAACTGTACCTTGAAATGCATGATCATGGGCCTGTCAGAGCCCTTGAGGCAGGAGTGGGACGTCCTCTTGCCATGCCTTCTGTTCGCCTAAAGGGAGGCCTCAAAAAGGGCTTGGCTTTAGTCCTTTTGAGTTGCTGTATGGCCAACCTGTTAGGGGACCCTTGAGTCTGGTGAAGGAGGGCTGAAGGAGAAAGCCCCCAGTATGTATTTAGCTACATGCTAGCTTTCCGAAACCAGACTGCCCACTTCGGAGCTCTCTCACAATAGAACCGGGAAGCCAGCCAGTCAGATATGAAACAATGCTTTGTGGAGCTATCCTGCAGTTGCTGCTTCTGCCTGTGAAAGGGGACAAAGACTGGATTTTGTTGTTCATTTCTGCTTGAGAAGAATCTCCAAGGGCTTGGACTGAGCTTGCCCCCTGTTCTGAAGTCTCAGGGCCATTTTTAGGCCCATCTGTCCCCAAGTGGTGCAGAAAACCACTAGCAACAGGGAACGATCCTGAATATTTGGTTGCGGGTTGTGTGTGGACTGGCACATCATTTGCATTTGGGGTCATAATGTTTTATTTTCCCTTTGTATAGTAGTGGAAAGCTTTGCATTCCTTTCCTGTTACCCCTGCTTGTGGTTTCAGCAGTGGTAGGTCTATTGTTTATGTATTTGCATGTGTTGGTATGGTTCAGTTTAAATTAGTATTATTGCCACCCATGAATGAGTTTGGGGTAAATGGTGTAATAATAGCAACATATTTAGCTTATGTTTTATTGTGTGTGAAAGTCTCTTTGGATTTGTGGACGATGTGTATTGTGTTGTCTTATTTGAAATTGTATTTTGCTTTTCCTTTTTAGTGGGATATAGTTGGTACTTGCTGTGTTTGTGCAGAATAAGTGCTGTTGAGTCTAGCTGTCTACGGCAAGTGAGTGGTATTGTTTTTGAGTATATAGGTCTTTGTGATAAGCCACACTTTGTTTTTGCTTATTTTTCACAGGGTTGGTCGTTGCTGACTTATTTGTCAAGTTGCTTTTATTAGTAAGGATTACAGCTAGGAGCTTCACAGTTCAGCAGGTTGTTGGTATGCTTACTGAATGAGACTGACTCTGCACCTGAGGCTGAGGAAGAAGTGCAAGATTTTGGCAGTCAATTGTCTGTCTGAGAGGAGTCATCTGATGATGAATCCACTCTCAGTGAGGAGTAAGTACCTGTTTTAGAGGAGGATACTGATGTGCTGATAGTGCAGTAAAAGGCACCTGGATTGCAGACTGGGGCTGGAAGGCTTCCCATTGGAGCTGAACTTCGGGTTGCCCCAAACATAGTGCACCCAGCATTACCTGTCTTTATTGGTGTCACAGGGTGTAGAGTGAATGCTGGAAACATTTTGCCTATACATTTCTTTCAGTTGTTTATGGATGATGTATTTTTGGGTGAGAGTGTAGAGCAGACTAATAGGTAAGCTGTACAGTATTTGAGGGACAACATTGTAAGACTTAAGCCATGCTTTAGAGCTACACAGTGGACTCCCATAAATTGCGATGAGTTGAAGAAGTTCTTGGGTTTATCTTGATAAAAAGCTGTTGCTGTCTCCATATTGGGCTTCCAGTCCCTTGATGGCATGAGCCATATTTCCTGCAATCATGAGTCATGATCGGTATTTGCTTCTGCTTTGGATGCTGTTTTTTTTTTTACAATGCTTTAGCGTTACACAAAATAAGCCTGATTGTGACTGTCTTTTTAAGATTCAGGTTGTCCTTGATCACTCTGTAGATCAATTTTCAGGGATCTATGTTCCAAGAAAAGAAACAGCTGTGGATTAGTCTTTGGTCCTGCTCAAGGGCTGTTTGGTTTTTCAGCAGCACATTTCTAGCAAGAGGGCATGTTAGTAGAATTAGGATGTATATGCTGTCTGAGAGTAGTAGAGGATATGTCTACAATTTCAGGGCGTACACTGGTAGGGATTCCACTACTGACCCCCCGGTTGTCCATCCACTTTCAGAGGTAGTGAGAAAATTGTGTGGGAACCTGGTAGAAGACTTAAAAAAAGGTTACAGTTTATACATAGATAACTTCTACACTGGTGTGCAATTGTTCAGATTTTATTTTTTTAAGTGGACAGTGTTGTTTGGGGCACAGTTCACTCTAACCCTAAAGGTTATCCAGAGGAGCTTGTCCGTGAAAAATTGAGAGGGGATAGTGCAGTGCCTTGCGTGGCGATAGACTTTTAGCCGTGAAATTTGCAGACAGAAGGGATGTCTACATACTGACTACCATCCGTGATGAAAGTACTTCACCTATGACTCTTTGGGGTCAGGTTGCTGAAGTGTGCGGACCTGTGTGCATTTTAGACTACAATAAGTGGTGTAGATAGAGTAAATCAGAGGTGAGAACCTTACACTACTGCTCATAAGGCTTACATTTGATATAAGAAGTTGGCTATCGATTTAGTCCATTTAGCAACCTTTAATGCTTTTGTTGTGTTCAAGGATTTTTCTCCAGAGACAAAAGTGACATTTGTTTAGTTTTAGGAGTCTGTGATAAGCAGCCTTGCTGTAGTAAAACAGGCAAGTTTTTCTTGAGTTGGAGTGGCGGGGGATGTAGCTAGATTAAAAGATCAACACTTTGTTGATTACATTCCTCCCACATCCAAAAAAACCAATCTTTGAAGAGATGTAGAGTCTGTATGTGAAGAGGCATTCAAAAGCACGTTCGTATCCTTCTAAACCTGGGGTGTGTGTGCCGCATGTTTTAGATTGTACCACATGCAAAAGAGTTTTTGGAAGTAACCGTGAGTGTAAAAGTGAACTGCCTGCTCTGTATCATTTTATATTTTTTGTTCAGTTTCACAGTTACCATTATTGTTATGTACTTAGACAGAGCTGTTGTGTTTGTAGTATTGTATTTACTTACAATTCTTTTGTGCTTTCTTTTCTTGTTAAAAAATGTGATGGTCCTGTGCATGAACTGGCATTTGGCTGGCTGTGTGTGTGTGTGTATGTGGACTGGTGCTTGGCTGGCTGGGTGCATTGACTGGCAATTGGCTGGCAGTGTGTGTGAGCTTGTGCTTGGCTGGTGGTGTGTGTGAGCTGGCATTTGGCTAGTGGTATGTGGTAGTGACTTGCTGCTTCTCACTACATACACACACTATTAGCCAAACACCAGTCCACACTCCATCAGCCGGTATGATTGCAGTGTCAGGCATGTGGGCATATGAATGTGATGGACCCTTGAATGGCACTCCCTGTTGATGTGAGTGTTGTAATGTGCTGGGCCCACGGCTGGCAGCATCAATGTCTTGTGTGTGTCATGTATGAAAGGTGTGTGAATGGACTGTGAAACGGTTGTTGCCTTGATGCAGCTTTACAGCTCAAAAGCTGTTAGTCATTGGTTCCGTTTTTTTTTCACTGTTCAATTATTAATAGTGCATTTAATTTTTTTGTGAAATCTCTTATAAATAAAATTTTATATCCTGAACCTTCACTCACCCTTGTGCTTAGTCCAACCAATATGTGTGAGTACCAGTAAAGAGAGTGAGAAGAGGAAGCTCCCTCACCTTCTCAAATTACTATCAACAACCACAAGAAGCGAGCACGCTACCAAGTCTTTTACTTCTGTGATGTCCCAAACACTCAAATCATGAAAATGAAAGTTTTTAACATTGGTCCAAGGTTACCGCGATTAAAAAGATTCCATATTGGTGGGTAACCATAAGACAATGTTATTGCACTTCTCTCACTTGGGATTCAACTCACAAAACAACACACTCCACTGTAATCAGGTGTCATCAGGGTACACCCCTGACACGCTAAGTGTCTCGGTAGGGACCCCAGTGATGAAGCATGCCACCAACTAGGTTGGAGCGTGACGGGTATTTTTTTATCAAAACCTAAGGACTTTTTTTCACAATGTGAATGTTTGTGGTATCACAGAAGTAAGAGACTTTGCAGCGTGCTTGCTTCTTAAATAGGGAAAATCTAACAACTATAGATATGTTCGATAACTATACACCCAAGGAAGTACAGGGTGGTGTGCCTCTCATGGGTCCCGACAGGTTTTCTTACCCACAGTGACCTGCAAACCTCAAAATGTGAATACAATCTCACACATTCCTTGATTTTCTTTACCATATTCTTCTACAAACAGAAAGAAACCACCAATTTCGTACCACCCAGTGTTCTCCTCAGGCTCCAATAAAAATTATACCTCAATCCTGGGCGACTGAGGGGAACGCTGAGTGGTAGGAAACTTGTAGCTCCCCTGAGATTCCAAACCTTTCCTTCCAGAAATGTGACGAAAATGTGTTTTAGGCGCAATTCGAACTTTGCAAGGAATTCTAAGTGACAGCACCTAGTGAGCGCCACACAGATTACCCATCCTGGAGTTCCCTATGGCTCTAGTTTTCACAAATGTACAGGTTTGCTAGGTTTCCCTAGGTGCAGGCTGAGCTAGGGCCCAGTCACATTGCAAAGCAATGGTCAGCATTCTGGGGGAAAATGTGATGTGTCCACGTTGTGTTTTGGGCCACTTCGTTCCACAGGCACTAGGCTCACCCACACAAGATATCATTTTTATCAGGAGACTTGGGGAAATGCTGGGTGGACGGACGCTTGTGGCCCCCCTCATATTCTAGAACTTTCCACCACAGAAATGTCAGGAATATGTGTTTTTAAACATATTTAGAGGTTTGCAAGGGATTCTGAATGACAGAACTTGGTGAGAGCCACAAAAGTCACCCTATCCTGGATTCCCCTAGCTGTCTAGTTTAAAAAAATGTACAGGTATGCAGGGATTCCATATGTGCCAGCAGAGCTATGGCCCAAAATCCATAGCTAGGCACTTTGCAAGAAAAGGGTCTGTTTTCAGTGGGAAAATGTGATGTGTTCACATTGCGTTTTGGACGTTTACTGTTGTAGGCACCAGGCCTAGCCACACAAGTGAGGTGCCATTTTTATCTGGAAGATTTCACTTTGTGTCTAGTTTTAAAAAATGTACAAGTTTGCTGGGTTTCAATAGGTGCCAACTGAGCTATGGCCCAAAATCCATAGCTAGGCACATTGCAAGAAAATGGTCCGTTTTCAGTAGGAAAATCTGATGTGTACACGTTGCGTTTAGGGCCGTTTCCTGTTGCCCTAGGCCTACCCCCACAAGTGAGGTGCCATTTTTACCTGGAGACTAAGGGTAATGGTGGGTAGAAAGACGTTTGTGGCTCTTCTCAGTGTTTTTAAAGAAATTGTGAGGTTTGAAAGGCAATCTGAGTGACAGAACCTGGTGAGAGTCACACAAGTCACCCCATCTGTATTCCCCTAGGTGTCTAGTTGTAAAAATTTACAGATTTTCTAGGTTTTTCTAGGTTCCTGCTGACCTAGGGATAAAAATCAACAGATAGGCATGTTGCAAAAAAAGTGTCAGTTTTCAGTGGAAACATGTAATGTGTTCACATTGCATTTTATCGTTTCCCTGTTACAGGCATTAGCTCTATGCACACAAGTGAGGTACTATTTTTATCAGGAGACATGGGGAACACAGAGTAGTAGAACAAGTGTTATTACCGATTGCCATTCTCTGCATGTGGCCTTCCAAATGTAGGACAGTGTGCAAGAAAGAAGTAATTTTGGGAAATGCCCTCCAATCCACATGCTAGTATGGGTACCCACAAATTCAGAGATGTGCAAATAACCATTGATTTAAACTCCAAATCTTGTGCCCATTTTGGAAATACATAGGTTTCTGTGATACCTATTTTTAACTCTTTACATTTTACTAAATTAATTTCCCCTATACCCATTATACAATGAAAAGCCATTGTAAGGTGCAGCTCAGTTTTTGGCTCTGGGTACCTCAGGTTCTTGGTGAACCTACAAGCCCTATATATCCCCACAACCAGAAGGGTCCAGCTGACGTAACAGTATATTGCCTTTGAAAATCTGCCATGAGTAGAAAAAGCTACAAGTGAAAACGTACACAAATGGCTGTTTTTTAACTCAATTTCCATTTTTACTTTCTGTAGGAAAGTATCTACACAAATGACCCCTTGGTGAATTTATAATTGTGTCTACTTTCCAGAAATGTATAGTTTTCCAGGATCCACCCATTATTACCATTAACTTGAAAGATGTTTAAAGCACAAACATTAGGGAAAATGGGCTATGTCCCAGTTAAACGCCAAACCTGTGTTGAAAAATGTGTTTTTCCTTTTCAACTATGCCTGTTCCTGAAAGCTAGTGATTTTAGCACCGTAAAACCCTTTGTTGATGCAATTTGCAGGGAAAAAAACAGATGCTTTCTTCTGCAGCACTTTCTTCCCATTTTTCCCCCACAAAATGTTGGCTGTATTACAAGTCCATTATAGCCGATTGAACTTGTAATACGGTGGATGGGATGTGACACATTTGTGACAGTAATCCCTCCACCAAACTCTAAATCAAGCCCTCTGTGACTATAGGTAAGTAACTGATAGAAAGGAAATCAGACCTGGAAAAATAAATTTAGCAAGGTTCTTATCGCAGATACTAGAGTGCTACAACAGCTTGTTTCCAGAAAATACAAGCTGAACACCATCTTCACATTGCAGGCTGAAAAAGTCTCACTCTGTCCTAAACGCATGGTATGAAAGCAATGCGTCTGTCTCCTGGCTCTATAGCTAAAGCAGAGGGAGGCCAATAGGCTATTCCAGCAGCCTACAAATCCCAAAATGATCTCACATGTTCATTAAAAATAACAAGAGAATTTGACTTATTTTAGTCCTTTCTGGACACATCGGAGCTTTTGGTGCTAAAACCACAGGCTTTGTCCATTTCAGAGCTGTTGGTGCTAAAACCACAGGCGTTAGCAAGAGCTTGATGAAGGTGTATTTATTTTCAAGGGACCCGCTATCTTTCTGCTTTGTCTTACCAGAGAACTTTGACTGATTCTCAAGGTACTAGCACAACTCACTTTCACTGCTGCAACTCACTTTCCTACCTCCCCTGAAATTGTGCCCAGGAGGGGATTAATTGCAACTGAAGTTCTAAATGGTGCTTTTTGTTTTTTATGGATTTTTTGTCTCAAAAGTTGAAAATTCTTTGTCACATTTCCCTTGTCTAATTTTGATCATTTAAGTGTCTATTTGTTTTTTAATTTAGCTCTCTGTTTTATTATATGTGTTGGACCTGAACCTTTCTGCAAGGTCACCCCCAATCATTTTGCCTTTTCCTTCTACTTTTAGCTGAGTTTGTTTTTCTTGGCTTTAGAACTCTGAGCACATTATCACTGCTGACCAGTGCTGAAGAGCAACTGCTCTTTCCCTAAAACATGACATCATTGGTTTATCCACAATTGGCATATTTTAATTACTTATAGGTACCTAGTAAAGTGTGCTACCCATGCACAGGGACTGTAAAATAAATGCTACTATTGGGCCTGCAGCACTGATTATGCCACCTACTTCAGTAGCCCTTTAAACATGACTCAGCCTTGCAATTGCAGATCCTGTGTGTGCAGCTTTAAACTGCCATGTTGACCTGGCAAGTTATAACTGTTGTCAGGCTCAAACAAACCTTTTAAATACATGTCACCCCTAAGGTAGGTCCTGGACAACCCCAAGGGCAGGGTGCAGTCTATTTAAAAAGTTGGACGTGAACTTTTAGGTTTTACTTGTCCAGGTAGTGAAAATGTGTTTTGCACTAATGCAGGGCCTATCTCTCCCATAAATTAACATTGGGATTGCCTTATTAAATTTTATAAGCTTAATTTCCATATGGGACTGGATAGATATTTCCAGTTTGGTGTCTCTGTGCTCACAATTTAAAATCACAACTTATGGTGAAGCTGGATTTTAAGTTGTAAGTCTGAAAATTGTACTTTTAGAAAGTTGGAATTTTCTTACGTTAACCATTTTCTGCCTTTTCCTGTCACTAAACACACATCTGGGTAGGTGACAGTTGGGCTCTTGTGCATTACCTCTAGACAGGCACACACAAAGGAAGAATAGGTGTGCCTGATGAGCCATCCACATACTGATGGACCATTGATATCTTGATGGGCCATCCTAGGTAGGATGGGAGGGAGGAGCTGAAACCTACACCTGAATGAGCTGGGTCCTTAGCCTTCACAAAGAGCTCCATATTCCCCTGTAGTTTGTCTGTAGCAGGGAAGGGCACACTCTGTGCACTTCAAATGTCTCTCTTTGAAGACTCCCCCACTTTAAAGGCACAGCTGGGTATACATACTGGACCCTAAACCCTACCAAATCAGTGCATTTCTGGAACTAAGGACATTCCGCCAGGGGAAAGGACAGTGGTGCTGATAAAGGGACTGTCACTCTGCTGGAATGCTGCTGGACTTTGCTGGACTCATGCTCTTCTTTTCCTGCCCTGCTGTCTGCTTCCCTCCTTGCCTGTGAGTGAGGACTTCCCCTGCATCTGTACATTCCCAGAACCAAAGTGAATCTAAGGGCTTGCTGGCTTGCCTCCTATTCTGAAGTCTCAGGGACATCAAAGGCTTCTCCTACATCTGCTGCAGCACCTGGACTCTGCCACCTATTAGTCCTACCCTGCCAAGTGGTGCCAATCCAGTCCTGGGCCCGTGGAAGTGGGTCCTGCAGCTGTGTTCTATGGAAATCCACTGCTTGAACTTGACAAGCATTCTCTCTGACAGTGGTTGCTGCTGGTACCAAAGTTAGGTGCTGGGTGGAGTTTTTCTTGGCATGGGCAGAGCAGAGGTCCCCGTGCACAGCCCTGTTTCGCATGTCACTGCCAGATTTACGGGCAGTGATATATTCCCGACGGGTGCTGCTGCACCTGCCGCACTTCTACATTGACGACGGCTGCATGTGGAGCCATCAGCAATGTCCAGGCCCAGCATTCCTCTAGGCCAGCGGGCAGAAACACTGTTTCCGCCCGCCGGCTCAGCGGAATATTGTTTATTTGGCCGGCGGGGTCCTCAATGGGCTGGCGGTCTGTGTTTAGACCGCCAGCCAGAACTCTGGGGAAATCCCCCCATGTTCATACTGAGGCCCATTATCTTTGTGTTTTTTTCTCCATACGAAAACATGTTCCCTAAACCCCTACAAGCCCAGTAGAGTTCTGTTCCCCTTCCCACCCTAGAAGGAGAGTTATCATAGCCTTTTGCTGAATCAAATATAAGATAGTTTACAAGTTGAGATGGGACCAGCAAGGGGTCTGTGAATGTTAACAATCTCACAAAGGTTCAAGGTAAGAGACATTATGAACAACAACACCCCATAGCTTATGTGTCATTTACTACTGCACAATTGTATGCAGTTGTAACATACGTGACCATGCAGTAGTAAAATTATTTACACCTGAATGGTATCCCACTTTATACCTGTGGAAAAATACTTTTTTGGCCATGAATGTAAATTGCTTTCTGAATCGGGCTCCAAGTGTCTGTATTTCAACATTGATTAATCGTATGAAAGGACAATTGATGATAGCTTCACATTTTCAACACTGTAAAGCAATTTAAAGCATCCTAAAGAAACAGTACATACCATTGTTTTCTTGAACAGGGTTCAGTAAAGGGGATATAGCATCTTCCAGCTGTTTCAAAAGAGAAAAAAAATATGATTGCTTTTGCCTAAGGGATTTTGGTTCCAAAGTATATATTGTACTAACAAACAAATGGAGAAACTTGATATTCAGAGAATACGAACAGCGTTATCCTCCAGCCCTCTAATTTCCATTTCGGTGCTAATTGGAATTCACTATCCCATATGTGAAAAGTCATACAATTGCTCCATCAGAAGTGCGCAACTAAAGGGGTTGATTGTGTACAATCTGGAGCGCCTGGTCAAACGTAAGTAAATGTTGTTCCACAAATAGGCAGAATATGGATTAACATACTGAACAATTTCAAGAGGTAGGACTTAAATCTCAAGGTCATCACGATGTATTAGCTCTTTAGAACTCCTCTGGTTTGCATTGTAATGAGGCCCAAAATAAATTTTCACTAGGTGGGCACAATCTTGTTTTTTTAAGTAATTTTTGGATACTCGTTTTGTGCAAAATACATAAAATGACACTAATATGCCGTGTCATATAATTGTGTGCAGTTCTCATCACAAATGTAGCATATCCACAGGGGAAGAACGTGAATGACCTGAACCTGAGCGGCTGATATTTGCAACGCTTTTCTTTATTATGCTTTCTATGCTTGTGCATTCTGCATTAAAACATAGTACCAAATGCTGGGTTTGCACTTTTTGTACTTTTGGATACTTTTCTGAAAATTTGCATAGTTTTTCAAAAGTTAATAATGTAAATTTCACACGCCCCCTAATTAAATGCCAGGCGATTATTGAAAGGTAGTCACAGTAACAATATATTTTATTCGTGACCACAGCTTTAGTGACAAGAGTAAATTATATCAAAGACAGACACAATAAAATAACTAGAATTAAGCAAACCATAATAGGGTAATGGAAAGAATTTGGTGTGGGTATAAGGATAGATTGGTCTAACAAACAGACGCCCTTGGGGTTAAGAGCAATGTCCACATTTACTAACAGATCAAAACAAGCATTGACAAAGCCAGTAGTTCTGCCAGCCTTTTGGCTTTGTGAATGTTTATTTTGTTGTGTGTTCTGTGAAATTGTATCGTGGGGGAGCTGTTGGCTAAGTGCAAAAAAATATTTTTTGTCACAAAAGGAGCACATTGCCATACTACTCCCAAGATTGAAGGAAGCTATTTGTGAAAGTCCAGAATGCCATCAGTCATCATGAAGTTAGCCAACGGCTGAATAGGGCCGACCCATTGCTCCACATTGTATGCTTTAGAGGGCAGAATAAATAATTTGAACAATAACCCGATAAACCAAGCCATGTGTATTAATTTGTATAATTCTTTTTGACACAATATTTTAATACATAACAAATCTGATCTAAATAATGGGAAATATATTGTGTTTAAATTGGTACTATACACATCGGGCACTTGCTTTTGTAAACTAGACTACCCATCCCGGTCATTTATTAATGTACGGAGGATAAAATGGAAAGGCGCAATTTAGGCTCCATCCTTCACACATTGGTATAGTGCAATTATTTCTGACATTGTGTATTTTGTGTGCCTTAATATTAGGAGCGTATGTGAGCATTTAATGAAATAAAATCACTCAGAAGCTGAAGCTATATAAATATGTATACAAACGTTCATTTAAATTTCGACCATGTATTCATCATTACCCTTCAAATTGTATTTGTAACATGCTTATCCTGTTCACGGTTTGCATTTATTTTTGAAAGTTACTCATGTGCATCTATAATAATGTATTCAAAATGCACATTGAAGGTTTAGTGAAAGTTAGCCTAACTAAAGGCCCTAATTCTAGAGTGTACTTTGCTGGGTCAGTTTGTTCTTTCTTTGCAGGTGCGTTCTCATGATTTTGTTAGTAAGTGGAAAGGTGTGTTGTTGTCTGTTTTAATTACTGATAGTAAGGCCTGAGAAGAGAAATCTTGGCAAGGAACATGAGGACCTAATGAGCAGACTAAGCCTCCTATTCATCGTGTATCAAGAACTGGAGACGCTCAAGGTTGCAGTGCCTGTCCTAGTTCTTTCGGATGGGAAAGTCAGGCAATGTTGTAAATGTACACTGTGTGAAGAACACTGATTGGCTGCTGGGGGATGAAAAAGGTATGAACACTGGTGCAGATCTTGCTTAATTTAATTAATGTTGACACTGTTATAGGATAGACCAGATTCCCTTAGCCTTTGAGGGTCTGAGACCTCCTTGCTTCGTTTAGTCTTGCAAGCGTGACGCTTCATGTTAAACACTTATTCCAACTCTGGAAGACTTCTACTGGAGTCTTCCTTATGCTGATAACATCTCGCATTATTGAATTTCCTCTGATCCATCCTCATACTTTAATTTAGAATCCTTAATAGGTGGACTTTAGAAAACATTCATGTTAAAGAGAGAGATTTGGAGTTTCTTTACGGAACATCTATTTTTAACTCTCAGTTTCTGTATTGCTGTGACTATGATAGTTTGTATCTTAACCTAATGAGACAGAACTATTGGTGAAATGCCATTTTAATATTGTATCTTATTAATACTTGCCTGATATACATATTTACTGAGTTGATTATTAATTGGTGATAAACTACTTAATTTCATCCACCAATTCCTGGTCCTTATTGTGGGACCAAATGATCTTAGCTGGAATTGAATTGTTTTATTATTGTTTTCTCCCTCCGTGCCAGTCAACTTATACAACTTTAAAAAATCCATCAGATGAGTGATTGTAAGTTATGCTCCGGCTCTCTCGCCAAACCTTTGGGTTCCAATATGAGCTCTTTAGTCTTAGAAATATTTGTATCACCATTCTGCGTTTTTGAACTCAGTGAATAACTTTTGCTCTGGAAAAAAACACTTCCCTAACAAACCCTCATGTTTGGAGTTGATCAGTTCTGCTTCTTATCCTAGAAGGAGAGACTCTTTAGCCCTTTGCTGAAGTAATACTTTAAACATTTCCAGGGTGGAAGTGGCTAGATCGACATTTGTGAATATCACAAAACACAGAAGGTTTTAGGCCATCAAAAACTTTCAAGGCAATCCAAGGCTTGATGTCTACTCCCTACACAACCCAACCATGCAGTCATATTTATTGAATTATTATTAGAAATGGGGTCTTTGGTTGACAGTCAGGTTACCTCCTGTTCATGCAAGGACCCTCACTCTACTCAGGGTACAAGAGAATTACCCTCAGCTAACCCCTGCTTACCCCCTTGGTCGCTTGGCAGAGCATTGGGCTTAACTTCAGAGTGCTCGATGTAAAGTATTTGTACCAACACACACAGTAACTCAATAAAAACACTACAAAATGACATAACACCAGTTTAGAAAAATAGGAAATATTTATCTAAACAAAACAAGACCAAAATGATGAAAATCCACATTACACAAGTCAAGTTATCAATTAAAAATCAAAAAAGTCTTTAAGTAGTTTCAAACACACCCTAACACCGTTAGCGTGAAAAGTACCTTGGGTGCGTCAAAAATAACCCCGCACGGGCGAGTGTGCATCAAAAAGGGTATGCGATGCGTCGATTCCACTCACGAGCGCGACCTTGCGTCGTTTCTCCTTTTGTCGGGTTGGGGCGCGTTGTTTCTTCTCTCCGCAGGAGAGCGATACTTTGATCCGTTCAGCACTCTTGGGTCCAGGCAGGCCTTGCATTGTTTTTACACACCCAGCAGAACTTGCGTCAACAATCCAGCCGCACGATTATCCGAAAACAACGCAGCGTGGGTTGTGATCTCCCAGCCTCCGTCAGCGATGCTGCACGTTGTTTCTCCTGCTCCGTGCGTCGATTCTTTGGTCATGTTTCCGGCGAGTGTAGATTTTCAGCCACGGAGACGGCGGCACGTCGTTTCTTCAGCCGCAGAGCAGAGTCGCGTCGATCTTTTCCCGCACGGCGCTCTATGAGTGGATTTCCTTCACTTTAGGCTTCCAGCTTCTCCTTTCAGGGTCCCAGGAACTGGATGGGCACCACAGGGTAGAGTAGGAGCCAAGCCTCTCCAGAGACTCCAGGAGCTGGCGGGGAGAAGTCTTTGCTGTCCCTGAGACTTCAAACAACAGGACGCAAGCTCTAAATCAAGCCCGTGGAGAGTCTTCTCAAGATGGAAGGCACACAAAGTCCAGTCTTTGCCCTCTTACTCTGGCAGAAGTAGCAACTGCAGAATAGCTCCACAAAGCACAGTCACAGGCAGGCCAGCTCTTTTTCCTCAGCTCTTGAGCTTATATCCTGGCAGAGGTTCCTCTTGTTTCCAGAGGTGTTTCCAAAGTCTGTGGTTTTGGGTGCCCTTTTTATACCCAATTTATCCTTTGAAGTAGGCCTACTTCAAAGTAAAGTCTCTTTTGAATGCGAAATCCTGCCTTTCCCAGGCCAGGCCCCAGACACTCACCAGGGGGGTGGAGACTGGATTGTGTGAGGGCAGGCACAGCACTTTCAGGTGTGAGTGACCACTCCTCCTCTGCCTCCTAGCACAGATGGCTCATCAGGATATGCAGGCTACACCCCAGCTCCCTTTGTGTCACTGTCTAGTGTGAGGAGCAACCAGCCCAACTGTCAAACTGACCCAGACAGGGAATCCACAAACAGGCAGAGTCACAGAAATTGTATAAGCAAGAAAATGTTCACTTTCTAAAAGTGGCATTTTCAAACACACAATCTTAAAAACAACTTTACTACAAGATATATTTCGAAATTGTGAGCTCAGAGACCCCAAACTCCACATGTCCATCCGCTCCCAAAGAGAATCTACACTGTAATCAGATTTAAAGGTAGCCCCTATGTTAAGCAATGAGAGGGACAGGCCTTGCAAAAGTGAAAAAAAAATTTAGCAATATTTCACTGTCAGGACATGCAAAACACAGTACTATATGTCCTACCTTAACCATACACTGCACCCTGCCCTTGGGGCTACGTTGGGCCTCACTTAGGGGTGTCTGACATGTAAGAAAAGGGAAGGTTTAGGCCTGGCAAGTGGGTACACTTGCCAAGTCGAATTTACAGTTAAAACTGTACACACAGACACTGCAATGGCAGGTCTGAAACATTATTACAGAGCTACTTATGTTGGTGGCACAACCAGTGCTGCAGGCCCACTAGTGGCATTTGACTTACAGGCCCTGGCACCTCCAGTGCACTTTACTAGGGACTTACTAGTAAATCAAATATGCCAATAATAGATGAGCCAATTAAATACACATTTTGTAGAGGAACACTTGACCTTTAGCACTGGTTAACAGTGGTAAAGTGCCCAGAGTAACAAAAACAGTAAAATCAGAGTCCAGCACATATCAACAACCTGGGGAACAGAGGCAAAAAGTTAAGGGAGACCACGCCAAGGATGAAGTCTAACAATTATTAATTAAAATTGTCACTATTTCATCACAACACGTAAAAAGTATTCTCAATAAAAACAGAAATAATTGAAGCCAACCATGATATAACAACCACATTTTTTCAAACATGCAAATACAATTTTGCTGAAAGCACAACATGCACTGCAGGAGCCCCAAGGTGATATTTTGCATTCACACCATGCCAGCCTTTCAGAATAATTTGTATGTCTTCAGAAGCACCTGCCAACTCATTCTGTACATTAATTAAAGATAATATGTGTGGCGAACAATATATTCAGTATAAAAGGATTTCTTCCTAGTGGAAATGGACTTTGTCATACTTTGAGTGTGGCTCACAAAATGAGACAAGTACAAGAATTCATAAAAACAGCATCAAACTCATATCAGGCACTAATACTAATATAGGAGTAGGTGCAAGTGAAATCTCACAGAAAGTGCAATGTGTAATGCAAGAGCCCCAAGAGTATACTTTACGTTTGCCCTATGCCAGCCTTTCCATAGAAGCACCTGCTGAATCATTTCAGATCATTTCATATTGAAGTAACGTGTAAAGCAATCAATACTTTCAGAATAAGAGGATTACATCCTAGCGGCAATTAACGTCTCATACTTTAGGGGCAGCTCATAAAAGAAGACACGTAAAAGAATATATAAGAACAGCATCAAACTCATAGCAAGCATTAACACCACTGTAATGTTTCCAAGTAGACATCTCCAAAACGATAATTCGAGATCTCCCCTTTCAGTTCTAAACACTTTCTTCGTTCACTAAAACTGCTGCAGAGTCACAAAAAGTGCATTTTCAGGGCAAACATTGCATTCTAAGGTGGAGAGGAGCCCCGAGGTGCCCTCACTTCTAGACACTTTATCCATGACCGTGGCTGCAAGATCGTTTTATACATTACACATGTTAGTGTCATGTGGTTTAATTGATGTTTTGAACAGGAAAGCCCCAGGGAGACCCTTAAACAATCCCCATTTCAGAAATGAGCTTCCAAGAGAAGAATTTCCCTTTCAGTGTTAAAGAATTACAAGCTGTGGTCCCTCAGTAACCCTACTTCAATTACAAAGAACTTGGAAGTTCCTACTAGCTCCATAAGAACCATACACTCCCCATACTATGCATGTAGTTACTGCTGGCGAACTCATCACACTCTTGCAGGACTATTCACAAAGCTATTTTGGAGTACATAAATAGCACTGCTGTAGCACTCTTTTACTTACTTACTTTTCCCTATGAATTACCCACAAAACATAAAAAAATTGTGACATTGTGGGAATATTCGGGAATAATCTTAATACAAATGATACACATAGAAATTGCTGTGCCCCGTTTCACCTTTAGGAATAGCAACAGTGTATGACGTTTTAGGGCCAATTCACAATGACATGTGAGAGTTAAAATTTATTTTGAGAATTGGCCCCTTGGTGAAGAAATGTACTGCTATAAAAGAATTTACACTAGTTGGGAATTCTCCTGTGAATATTTGTCAGGAGTAAATGATACAATTGTTTTCTGTAACTGTATTTTTACGTCAGGAAATGCCGTTTTTAATCAAACCCGCAATTTTGTCATTGCAATAATGCCTATGATACACTGACACAGAACTTTTAACATAATTGACATGTGAACAGGACTTTTCAACCTTTATTGAAATATACAAACCCTTTAAAATTTTTCAAACTACATAACAGTTAAAAATCCTTCAGAGTGGAAAGAATAATTTGGCTTCCACTGCATGCACGTTTTTACTTAGTGTAATTTACAGTATGAGCTTTACATGTGTTAGGCATTACTGTTTTTAAAATATTATCTCACATTAGGACTACTTGCCAATGATTACAGTATTTTAGCGACAAACTTTCTGTCAGGAACATGTGAGCTTCGATGTTCTCAGTTAAAGTTTAGTATTATCCATTTGAATGCTCTCAATTGATGGAGTATTGATTCATTATACAAAAATCCATAAGTACATTTTTATAAAAACAAGTAAAATGCCTCCTCCATGGAAGTTAAAGCTCCCAACCTCTTTCACTTTATGGGCTTAGGCTAATGGCTTAGGCAAAGACGAATATTGCCTAACATTGTGAGAGCACACACAGACTGTTTGAGTCCCATTAAATGATGCCACATTTAGCAAGTACAGCCACATGGTCGCCAACTTTTATTTTATTTTATATTTTATCATCTCCATTATTGTCTTTTGCCACGTATATAAAAATAATTTGCCTTTGTCTTTTATCCAGTAGTTCAACGAGGCCTGCAAATGATACACACCACTTTTGGACACCCCCTTTTATTGAAAAAACCTTTACTTCAAAATGTTCATTATGCTAGGATGCCACTACTTCGACCGGGCAGACTTCTCATTGTAACTCCAGTTCTTTCAGTTGCTGAGAGAGATATATTAGTTTGTAATGGCTTGTTGATGGTTTGCAATGATGTGGTGTATTGTGTTGGGCCCCACACCCAGCCTCCGTGTGACATTAAGCAACCATGCACAGCAGAGTGGCTGACACGGGACCTGGCAGTCAGCCTAGCTTCCCTTCATCCCTTCCTCCCACACCTTCGTCAATGCAAATGTCTTGAGTCATCTATCTTTCCCTTTGACCAATAACTGTTGTTCACTTTCTGCTATTAGTTTATCACACCTGTCCTCTATGATTTTGAATGCTCTCTCTCAATTGTGTGGCATTAAATTGAAATATTTGATCTTGTTTCCTCCTTTAATTTTGATGCTTTTTTTATAATGGAGTCGAGGCTCACATATACTTACATTGCTGATATTTTACTCTTAATCCTAGCGACTACAAAATCTTAAGGAAAGACCCCACCCACAAACTGGGTGGTGGACTATCAAAAATTCGTCACGTCTCACTATTTTGATAAAGATAACCTAACAGCCTGTTTTTTTTGCAGAGAGTCTCCTTTTTCACATGGATGTACGTAATTCTTTGCCTGAACTGATGGGTGGTTCATCAACACTTTTATTTCAATAATTTACTATAAGAGAAACCGGTTTGAGCCCTGGGTGGTTCATCAACACTTTTATTTGAATAATTCAGTGTTTTTTGTTATTTCAGTTGGTCCTCAAAGATGTAAGACCACTAGGGGTCTTATTATTCTGCTTTATGGATTTTAATGCCGCATTTGATTCTGTAAATTGTGGAAATTGTGGCTAAAACTGTCATTGTTAGTATACCCTATGGCCTTCTTAAACATTTGCATACTCAAACTCATATCCAGGTAGACTACAGTTAAAAATCTTACCCATTGCTGTGAGGAAAATTATCTAGAAATAAATATAAGTGCAACCAAAGGCTCGCCTGTTGATGGGCGCACAACCTGCTCTTCATGGTGAATAGGTGAGAAGAGACTGAAATTACAGGAGTCTTTGAAAAATGTACATATGTATCTTACGAAAACATTGTGTTGTACCATGCACTAGCACATAATAAATTCAAAAGTGATTTGAATCCTGACAGCATTAAGACGTTTAATCACTTAATCACTCATATGGATATTTTTCCACCAGTCTTTTAGGTAAAAGCAATTAGAGCCAACATTGAGCCTTTAGTTTTATATGACAGCCCCTTGTTACTGTTGAATGGTAGATTAGATTTTAAATTATTGGAAGGAAAGATCTGAAAAGAGGCTTTCGGACAAAGATGGTCCATGCTATCAGACTTGAACTTGCTTTTGTTATTCAAAGGCTAGACTGGGAATTTTTCAAATAGTCTGGATCATTGTCAGAAACTCAAACTTTCAGCATTAGTCGCTGGTACTCCATAATTTGATTTAGTGTCTCAAGGGCTCAAACGCAATAACACTTTTTCCAACATTGATCCATATTAATAAATCTTGTGAATGTCTGGGTCACCTTCTGAAAAACGATAGTGTTCAGGGAGATTTTAAGAATTATTCTGCTCCGAAATGTGAATTTTCATGCTATTGGAACATGATTGTGCTTCAGTTGCTGGAACAACTTTTTAGGATGCATTATCAACAGAAGTTCCCATGTTCTAAACTACACGATGGATTACTGAGAGAGTGATTTGGAACAAATTGTGCCTGGTATGTGACATGCCTTATAAAAGAATTGAAAGCATCAAATGGTGTTTTTGCCGGCACAATGAAAGTAAAATGTTCAGATTTACACATTCTTCTTGAACTCATTTGCTTTTATTAAATATATATATATTTTAAAACCTAGATTTTTAGAGTAGCAAATATGGACTTGCAATATACTGTGCAAAATGCAAAACTGTTATGTATCTATTGTGCTTGATTACTACAGAGATTATGTAAAGTAATGGACAATACTCTTTATTAATTCAGATTTTTTTGATTATCTGTTTTATCTTTTAAGAGATTGTTCTTTATGAAACCTAAAACATACCATAATTGCAATTCTTTGACCACTGCTGGCACTCTTTTCTATCATCCTCATGGTTTATGTGACACTAAAATGTCTTTATTATGTTCAATTTCTTTATTTGTTACTGCAACTTTACTGTGGCAGATTTGATTGGATATTCCTTCCATGTTAGAATGTACTGCTTTCCTTGACTCATGCTTGATCCTTGGGCTCAACTAACATGTCCTTTCATCTATCTAATTTGGGAGGACACAAATTAGATCCAATTGTTTCTTCCTATGAGGATCTCAAAGTCTCAAATCCAGTTTCCTACACCTGGAATAACCATTTTAGTATTCCTTTGCATATTACTTCACCAACATTTTTTTATATTTCTTATACCTATGCTTATCTTGGGATAAAGTTGCTTCATTTAAATTTCCTTAGACCCTAACTGAATGTCTCACTTTTATCACCCTGGGTAATAGTGCAGCTCATTTAACTGCCTCGTATCAACATTGGATCAGTTTTCTCTCTACAAGATTGCTCCTGCTAAACCTTTACCATCTTGCATAAGTTTTCCCTCAGTCTCTTGGTATACCATTGAGTTAGGCCACACAAAATACACCTTTGGAGAACTGATACTTGTGCACATGCTAAAACTATGTACACATCTGCTCACATACTGCTTAAAACATTAACCAGGCCTTCAATCTATTTATTCAGAAGAACTATCATAATCATGAATCTTGCTGAGCTAAATGTTTTGTCTATCATAATAAAAGTCTCTCAGGATCTTAGGGACCCATTCTCTGAATTTTTCCCAAGAAAACGTAATGCTCTCAAATAATATTTTGACCTTGAGCTCTCTTCCACTGATGAAATGGAAGCTACGGCTATCCCTAACACTTCTCTGTCAGGATTCTTCTCCAGTCCCTTACATTGAACTAAGCAGTTAACTTTCCTAATTAAAACAGAATCATTTTTGGACCTCTATACTGCTTTCATACTTCACAAAGTTATAGCCATCATATCTCTAATATTTATTAATCTGTATAATGTTTCTTTTACCACAACATTAGTGCTTTTAGAATGAAAGAAAGCGTTGATGGTTCCCACTTTTAAAAAAACCTAACACAGACCAGTCTGTACTTAGTAACTTCTACCAAATCTCACTGCTTCCAATCATTACAAAAATGGTAGAAAAGGAGGTTAATTATCAGATCTCCCCCTTCATGGAGTCGAATAAATTGCTAGTCCCAATACAAACTGGATTTTGTCCCTCTTACAGGTACCAAACCAGTATTAATTACCATCCCAAAAGAGCTTCAATCCTTCTTGATCTGTGTGCTCCACTCAAAACTGTTGCACCTGAGGCCCTGATTTATCTTCAATATTGCCATTAGGGCTAATGTTCTACGATTGCTGCACTTGTTTCTGTCTGATAGAGCTTAGGCCTTTAATGGAACTCCTTTTCATTTTACCTTCAAGGCCTTACCTCGGAGAGTACCCAAGATTTCCCACTTAGTCTCTCATAGTGTAACCTCTGCATCACCCATTTAGCAATTCTCATTCATGCCTCAGGCATTTCGGCAAAGCGTTTGCTGATGAAAATCAAATTATTGTGTTATTTAATGAATGGCTGATATTCAATTTAGATTAAAAAAATGTTTGTTATCAATGGCTTTATGGACAGAGCTAAACTCATTAATATGTAATTGTGACAACACAAAGGTACTTAGGGACTGAATTAAGAAAAGTGGCGCTGCATCCAGTGCAGTGCCGCTTTCCTTGCACCCCTTAGTGCCCCCTACAGCCACCATGTGTGTGCCGTATTTGAAATACGGTGCACCATGGCGCAGGGTAGGGGGCAATAGCGTCAGACTTCCTGGCTACTCCTACAGAGTAGATAGGGGCCCATTGTATTGAATGGCATGCCCCTTTTAATGCCTTCTCTGAGCAGGTGTTAAAAGTGCCAAAAGAAATGGCGCAAGGAAAGTTCTTAGATATCCTTGTGACATTTTTCCAGCCCCCCTATCGGGGCAATCCCCCCCTTGCATACATTATGCTTGGCGCAGTCATAATGTGGTAAGAGGGTTAACATAGTGGCACAATGCAGCATTGGACCACTTTCTATATATGGCGTGTGTAAAAAACAACTTTATCGCCGCCTTAGCGTAAAAAAATTATGCTATGGTGGCGCTAAGATGGAGCTAGGGCCTCTTAAATCAGGCCCTATATTTTGGAAGCTCCTCTTCTTGGTCATCACTTTGGTGGCCTATTGAGTTGATTGCATCCACAGTTCTTGATTCTGCAGTGTACGATCTCTGCAGTTACTGTTGATTCTCTATCTTTCACCAAGATAACTTGATCCTTTCTTTACCATTTACAGAATATGCACAATATCCTTCTATTCATCCCAGCATAGAAAAAGAAATAGTGTTTTAATGTGGTATTCTCTCGTAACTAGATTACTGTAACTCGCTATATTTCATGAATTAACTTTATTCATCAGTGATGTCAATAATGATCTAATTTGATATGCCATTAGTTATGCCATTTGACTTGTCATCAATGATGTCAAGTGTGAGTTTATGACCAGGATGTCGAAGGGAAGTGAGTGATGATATGACCAGCATGACGAAAATGCTGAGTTTCAGTTCCTTTTGGGTTTAATTGTGAACATTATGCTACCTAAATGGTTTTTAAAGGCAACTTTTCAGGTTTTTATAACCAAATTTTAATTCATGTTACCAATGATGAGTGATTGAATCAAATGGGCATGTAAAGCATAAACAGTTACTTCACAATGGTATCCTGGCACTGGTTAGTAGTACACACAAGCTGTAGTTCAAACTCAGGCAATGTAAGAAAAATATAGTTTGTTTCAGGGATTTGCAAAATTCAAGATGGTTCCACGAGACTCTGATAGTAGAAGGCAGGTTGTTACAAGCTTTTTTGCTAAACAGGAGAACGATCTTCTTCCTATCCTAGATGTCCTGATAAGCGTTAGCAGTGCTACACCAAAATATTCCTTCAAAATACATCTTGACACACAAATTGCCTCAATAATATTAAGATATTTAAAGGATTGTGGGACAGAATATAAAATGTAAGCATTACGTTTTTGGCACCTTATATGATTTTAAACGTATTTGTGTAGAATAGTTTATTATAAATTATTATTCAAATGTTATGAGTGTGTATTTTTGGAGTATATTTTTTTCATTTGATATTTTTCCTGAAGATCTATTTGGTATGTTACTTGAAGTAATTTATTGGTCGGTTGTAGTGATATAGGATGGGAAGTTTTTTACCATTTATTTTTAAATGTTTATAAAAAAAGTATAATGTTATTTTTTTTTAATTCGCTTAGTTTTTAAACATGTAAACTTGTTAAGTTTATTTTTTTAATCATGTATTTTTATTTTTAAGTATTATAACTTTTATTACTGTCCGGAAAGGGGGTTCTCAGGCACCCTAGATTGCCTTGAATCAAGCGGACTCCATCCGCCATTGCTCTTTGCCCCAGGAGGCGGTTGTACTATCAGCCGAGAGGAAGGGGGCATGGTCTGATTGTGCTATAAAGCATTTGCTGCAGTCCAGTCCTGACTGACACTCCACTTTCTAGAAAGGGGGTCCTCAGCCTCGATGACTGCCTTGAATCAAGGGGACTTCATCCCCCATTGCCCTCTGTGCCAGGAGGTACTTGTGCTATCATCTGCAAGGAAGGGGGAGTGGCCAGATCAAGCTACAGAGTGCTTACTGAAGTCCCGTCCTCCGTGACCCTTCACTTTTTTGAAAGAGAGTTCTTGGCCCTCGCAAACTGGCTTGAATTATGGGGACAGAAACTACCAATTCTCAAAAGAAATTGTATCTCTGACATGCTTTTGTAAATTGGCCCCTAAACATCATGCTCTTTTGTTATTGCTGAAAGTGAAAAAAGGGCACAGTCATCCCCCTTTGCACCAGGAGGTGCTTGTGCTAACAGGTGCGGGACGGGGCATGGCCTGATCATGCTACAAAGCACTCAAAGCAGTACCGTCCTGTGGGACACTTCACTTTCTAGAAAGGAGGTTCTCGGCCCTCGCAGACTGCCTTGATCAAGTGGACTCCATCCCCCATCGCTCTTTGAGCAAGGAGGCACTTGTGCTATCAGCTGCAAGGAAGGGGGCCTGGACTGATAAATATTTTTATTGTTTATACATTTTTTATAATGTTACTCTAAAAGGTTTTCTTTTTTTTTTATTTGCTTAGTCTTTAAAGAAGTGAACTTGCTTAGTTTTTTTAAATTATGTATTTATATTGTTACGTATTGTTACTTTTATCACTTTCTGGAAAGAGGGCTCTCAGGGCCTGTAGACTGCTTTGAATCAAGGGGACTCCATTTCCCATTGCCTTTTGCACCAGAATGCTTTTAAACAATTAGCCGAGGGGAAGGGGGCATGACTTGATCGTGGTACAAAGCGCTTGCTGCAGTCTGGTCCTGTCTGACACTTCACTTTCTAGAAAAGGGGTTCTTGGATCCTGCCAGCTGCCTTGAATCAAGGCCACTCCACCCCCCATTGCCCTCTGTGCCAGGAGGCACTTGTGTGATCATCTGCAAGGAAGGGGGTTTGGCCTGATCATGTTACAAAGCTCTCACTGTAGTCCCCTCCTGTGGGACACTTCATTTTTTGGAAAGGGGGTGATTGGCCCTCACAAACTACCTTGAATCAGGGGGATGGAAACTACCAATTCTCGAAAGAAATTATTACTCTCACATGCTTTTGTGAATTGGACCCAAAACATCATGCTTTGTTGTTATTGCTAAAGGTGAAAACAGGACACAGTCATTCCCCATCACCCTTCCCTCCAGGAGGAGCTTGTGCTATCAGCTGTGAGGAAGGCGCGTGGCCTGATCATGCTACAAAGAGCTCACTGCAGTCCAGCCCTGGGGGCACTTCACTTTCTGGAAAAGGGGTTCTCGGCCCTCGCAAACTGCCTTGAATCAGGGGGATGGAAACTACCAATTCTCAAAACAAATTATACCTCTCACATGCTTTTGTGCATTGCGCCCAAAACATCATACTCTTTTGTTATTACGAAAGGTGAAAACAGGGCTCAGTCATCCCTCATGGCCCTGTGTGTCAGGAGGCGCTTGTGCTATCAGCTGTGTGGATGGGGTGTGGCCTGATCATGCTACAAAGTGCTTGCTGCAGTCCCATCCTGTGGGACACTTCACTTTCTGGGAAGGTGGTTCCCGGCCCCAGCAGGCTGGCTTGAATCCAAGGGACCCCATCCCCATCACCCTTTTCACCAGGAGGTACTTTTGTTATCAACTGTGAGGAAGGGGAGATGACCTGATCGCACTACAAAGCACCGTCTGCAGTCAAGTCCTGTGGGACACTTCATTTTGTGGAAAGGGGGATCTCGGCCCCATAGACTGCCTTGATCAAGAGGACTCCATCCCCCATCACCCTTTGAGTGAGGAGGCGCTTGTGCTATCAGGAAGAGAGCATGGACTGATTGAGCTACAAAGCACTCACTGCAATCCCCCAGCAAGGTGCGCACATGGACTGTGCCTGGGCCAAGGAGGGCCCCATCTTGCACCCGTTAGCGCTAGTAAGAGGCAGGGCAGGGCCACACCCCACCCTTGGCCTCATGGTGAGTCATTGCCTGGTGCTCTTGAAAGAAACCACAACCTACACTTGTATATTTCAATCTTGGCTCCTATCTGCTTTTTGCCTAGAGCACCGCAGGAAGGTTTTTGCCATCTCGTTGCTGCAGTTAAGAATTTAGGACCGAGGACTAAGGAGGACTGAGATCTGAGTGTGGGAACTCTTGAGCTGCGTACTCTGCTTCCAGATATTCTTTCATTTGATTCTAATGGTCTGCAGTTTATTTGTTCGTATCTCAGTCTGTCCTTGCACTGTTTATATTGAAGAGGTCCTATGAGGGTGATTGCAGATTTACATTTCCAAAGCTAACCTAGTGTAGCGGGGTCAGGCTCCACTAAGTTGTGTATTACTGCATGCTCCTTGTGTTGTGGTACACCTTAATCTGGTAGTTTCACTTTTATATTTGGCCCCTTTAAGAAACAAATCTTTCTAGTTGTTACTTCCACCCAGTTATTGTATTTTTTATTATTTTTCTATGTTCAAATGAGTGTCCCAAGTCATTGCCTCTTTTCTTATTGTTGGACTTCCATAGCTCTTGCATATTGCTACCCATCATGATGAAACGGAGGCATCTGGTGCTTTGCTGCCTCTGCCGCTCCAGTGAAATGTTGGAGAGGGCAACAGGGGTTGTACGCACGGAAATCACCCTTAGAGAGAAGAGATTGTCCCTAAACTCCTGCCATAATTTCATGCCCTTGAAACTGTTGGATAGCCTCCCGGTCACTCGTTCAAATGTTAACTCTTCTAAGTTGGAATTGGTGGATAATTCCTGCACTGGAGGACACAAGAAGTCTGTCAAGGCTAACAAATTCAATAAGGCTCAGTGATGTGGACTATCTGAAGCTGTCACTCAGATAACATGCAAGTGGTGGCCTGAGGGAGCTCAGTGGTTCAGCCTTCAATGTCCTGAGGTACTTTTTTATTTCCATCAGATTCTGGTCAGAAAGATCTGTCAATCGCCAACTACATCTATAAAATTAAGGTTTTGATTCTGTCTGAGCTTGCTCTAATTTTCATTTGTTTAGAAGCCCTTGAAATCTAGCTCATGTTCATTTTAGCACACCGGTCCCAAGCCCTACTTTACCGAACCCTATAGCTTCACACTGACAACCTAATTTAAATCTGACAGTGGATTCGAATTCTACTTATGCTTCCTTTGCCTGTCCTGTTCCTCTACTGTTCCAGTCACTGATATACCAGCCCTCATTTCCACGGTGGAGGGGATAATAAGGTATTGTTATTGTTTCTCACTTTGTGATGCAATTAATTGTGTTTGACCAATGACTTTGTGTTTCACCACTGCGCATATTAGTTGCTCAATGTTCACCAGTAGCACATTATGGCCCTCATTCCGACCTAGGCGGGCGGCGGGTGCCGCCCGCCGGTCGGTAACCGCCGAAAGACCGCACCGCGGTCATAAGACAGCGGGGGTAATTTTGACTTTCCTGTTGGGCCGGCGGGCGACCGCAAGAAGATCGCCCGCCGGCCCAGCGGGAAAGCCCCTGCAACAATGAAGCCGGCTCTGAATGGAGCAGGCGGAGTTGCAGGGGTGCGATGGGTGCAGTAGCACCCGTCGCGATTTTCACTGTCTGCAAAGCAGACAGTGAAAATCTTTGCGGGGCCCTGTTAGGGGGCCCCTGCACTGCCCATGCCAGTGGCATGGGCAGTGCAGGGGCCCCCAGGGGCCCCACGACATCCGTTCCCGCCATCCTGTTCCTGGTGGGAAAACCGCCAGGAACAGGCTGGCGGGAAGGGGGTCGGAATCCCCATGGCGGCGCTGCAAGCAGCGCCGCCATGGAGGATTCCCTGGGCCAGAGAAAAACCGGCGGTAAACCGACAGTTCCCCTTTTCTGACCGCGGCTTTACCGCCACGGTCAGAATAGCCCTGGAAGCACCGCCAGCCTGTTGGTGGTGCTTCCGCTGCCCTCCGCCCTGGCGGTCAGAGACCGCCAGGGTTGGAATGAGGGCCTATATGTTTTGTTCAGTTTAGCCGCCTATTGGCTTTGACATGGCATTAGCCATTACATTCTGTATTCTGCCTATTGGCTTTGACATGTTGTATTCAGTTTAGCTGCCTATTGGCTTTGACATGATATTAGACATTACATTTTGTATTCAGCTCAGCTGCCTATTGGCTTTGACATGATATTAGACATTACACTCTGTATTCAGCTCAGCTGCCTATTGGCTTTGACATGATATAAGACATTACATTTGATATTTAGGTTAGCTGCCTATTGGCTTTGACATGACACTAGACATTACATTTGATATATAGGTTAGCTGCCTATTGGCTTTAACGTGGAGTTAGACATTGCAGCTGAAACATCGCAGAAGTCTATATTCTTCCAAGCTGTGTTTTTCCACAAGATGAACCAAGCTGTTTTCTTCACACCAGACTAGACCTGATAAGAGAGAGTACATTTGGTGTTTTCCTTTCTGCTCAGCCTTGGGAATAGGAGAAGTCTAGGAGATCTGGCCAGTCTCCAAAGGCTTGCATAGTTTTCCCGAGTCTGAGAGGAGGGGACACGCTTTTGTAAGGCTGACTCTGGGCTACAGTGAGTTAGATCGAATCTGCTTGACTTCAGGCTGGAACTAGGCGTCAGTTGCCAGTCTCCTGTGTGGGTAGATAATCTCTTTCTCGCAGCTGACCAGAGTCATCAACTTGCAGACCCCAGAAAGATGAAGCTGAAGATAGGTCCTACTTGCTCATACGGTGATGAATTTTGACTTTTATGCTTTGCTATTATAATCATATAATATATATCTGTTGTGTACATTGCAACTGAGAAGTACTGTGATATATTTTGTTTTCATTGCTGCGACTTTTACTCTTTTGAACGTGTGCTTGAAATCTATTAATTCATTTCTCAAGAACTTGTGAGTGGGGAAGAATTAACAACAATAAAGGTCTTCTTTGAACTCAGAAGTGCATTCCAGAAAGGTTCTGTAAGCTCTGATATGAGATAAGTAGGAAAGCAGAACACACTTGTAAGCTGCAACATTGCAGGTTCAAAGGATAAGATCTTTCCTGTTACTGCTGCCCTACTGTGACCTCTCCTCATGCAAGAGTGATGGTTGCTTTTCCATCTGGATCAAACTAAGACCAATGTTTATACTTTTTAGCACCGCATTTGCGTCATTTTTTTTACGCAAAAGCAGCGCAAACTTGCAAAATACAATTGTATTTTGTAAGTTTGCACTGTTTTTTGCATCAAAAAGCGGCGCAAATGCGGCGCTAAAAAAGTATAAATATGGGCCTAAATCTCAGGGCAGTAGCCTCAGTTGTTTACACAGGCAACCCTGCATATCAAATCCTGCTTATCAATGACAAATGCGGCTACTTTGGTTTTTTATCTGTTAAATGTTTGTTATAACGATTTTACACATTCTTTCAGGTCTTTATTTGAGGAGTTGTTCTGTTTTATTATGAGATTGAACCCTGTAGAATCTGGTACCTCATTGCAACCTCTATTTTTTCATGTGGTGAATTTAATGCTAAACTTAGGGATTTGCCCATTGAGTTAAGCTTGAGAGCTCAGTAGTCGAAGCAGCCCCAACTTACATTAGAGGGAAGGAGCTGAGGAAATTTGTTGCCCTACTTGACCTTGTAGACATGATTAATCACTTTCAGGGTGAAGGGCCTAGCAGTCCTACTTATGGGGGGGCGGGTAGCCATTATCGACTACATATTTGCCCCCAGGCACCTTCTGCAATGGAGGCCAATCCTAGAAACTTCATGGGGGGACAGTAGTCCTTTATTTGTAGAAGGTGTTTTCCCCATTGGGAGAGACAAACCGCCAACAGCTTGTGGTGATACTTGCAAACATTCAAGAGATGAGCTTAGAATAGTTTGGCATCTTAAAGATCCTAGCCCTACATTGGGTACACTTCTTAAATGCCACCTTTCGGTGTGCTTGGGGTGTCTAGCAGAGGATGCAGGGCTGCTTATTCACCTTTTATCAACATCTTTGCTCCCATAACAGGAATTAGCTGTCGAAATCTCATTGTCCCACCCCAGACTACCCATGATGGTTCAATGCAACTTGGTCAGTGGCCCCTTGAGGAAGGCCAATGACGGACCGACCGAGAGATGCCAGGGAGGTACAGGAGGCTAGCCAAGATTATAAGTAGGTCCTCGTGGACAGGAAGAATTTCCAAAATAAAAAGGGCCTTGGAAAAGCTGAAGTGAGCAGCTGCCCAGAACTGCAATAAAGAATTCTGAGACATAGTTATGCCCCCCAACCAACTCCTCGTCGAACATTTCTTTTTAAGGGTAGGTTATGCATCTATTTATCAGATGGTTATAGATAAGCTGTGTAACGAAAGGCTGCAGGTACAGATAGTTACCTTCTCGGCCCTCCAGGTCTCACTACAGAAAGTGGAGGAAGCAATTAGGCAGAGTTCTAGTGGTAAAGCTCCGGGGCTCGATGCTATCCCAATGGACTTACTCAAATGTAATCAGAGCTTTGAGGGCCCCTGCTCACTAATGTATTTAACAGTTCCCTGTGTACCAGGGTCCCCAATTCATGAGCCCTTTCTATAATTGTTCCAATATTTAAAAATGGAGATAAGGAGCCCCCCAAATGTTACAGGCCGATAGCCCCAATTGATAGTTTAGTGAAAATTTTATGAAGAGTCATCTTTTTTCATCTGCAGTCTTGGACTAGAGACAATTCTGTCCCCCTGCTTGTATGGTTTTCGTCCTGGGCTAGTTATATTAGAGCAGTGCCTGAACTTGCACCTGGTTGTGAGCAAATATACCATTGCTGGGCAATGCCCAGTGTACCTGCCCTTCATGGACCTTTCTTCCGTGTTTGACTGTATGAATAGGACCAGGCTGGGGTTCATTCCCGTAATTTTGGGGGGGTAGAAGCTTCCTTGATTACTTTTCTGTATTCCCTACCTGAAAATTTAGGAGCTAGGGTGCGCTAAGGCCGAGTCAGTGAAGTATCTGATATCTTTCCTTCAGTGAGTGGAATGCTCAGGGCTGCATTTAGGCACCTCTGCTTTTTATTATTTAAATACATGAATTGAGCACTCACTTGTCTCTGTGTACCAAGGATTCACCCCCAAAATAATAATGCATGTGTTCCATCAATGCAGTTTTAATCTTATGGATGCCCTGTGCCCTTCACAGTCTAGTGGAATCTTTTTTAGATAAGGTAAAATTACCAGATTTGTTTTTTCACCACTGAGAGGCCTACCCCTTCCATAAGGTAACCTTGTGGATTCCTTATTAAAATGAATACATTGTAATTCCTAATCCTAATCCAGAGGTGGTAGATATGTCATGCTTGGTACCTATGAACTTGTAATGCTAAATCCTTTTTAATGGTAAAGTCAGATTTATCATCACAAGTTTGAATGTGCCACTTTTAAACAGGTTGGTATTTTCCTGCCCTTGGCCCTCTGTGCCTGTAACCTGCCTTAGATCTCATTACTGGGTTGGGACTTCGTGAGTTCACCCCAGACAGTCACACAATAAGGGGAGGAGCAGAGCCTGAATGGGCCATTAACTGACTTCATGGGGGGTGGAGCTAAGCACAGCCCCACTTGCAACTGAATAGCCTGGGCTCTGTCACCACACAATACGCTTAATGACCCTGAATTGTCAGTGCAGCCAGCTAGGAGCCAGGGCAGGGGAGGCAGGAAATTCCTGGAACTTAAGAGAACCTTTCTGGTAATGTCACCCAACTTCAAGGAGCAGGGCACTAGGGTATAAAAATGGGGATCTCCGACCTTCTTCTTTGCTCACTACTGAACCTGTGGATGGACTCTCATAGGACTGTCTTCTGTTGTGAACTGCTATGCACTCTGCCAGACTACTGCTGTACCTGGACGGATTGCTTTGCTGCCTGGAACCTGTTTGGGACCTTCAGGGACCAGCCCTGCTGCAGGGTCCTGAATCACCACCTACACCCAGGATTCCAAAAGTGATTCCAAGGGCAAGTGACAACATAACAGGCTATCCACAACATAACAGGCTCTCACTATCTTAAACCTGCACCTCAACCCAGCCTAAATGAGTCTTGTACCCCAAAGAGGTCTCCATATACTCCAGGACCTTTGGATGTGGTGCTGAAGGTGCCCAAGTGGCCATTTTCTAAGACTGAGGACGTGCTATTTTGAACCTTAAACTTTAAAAAATCAGAACTCTGACTCTACTAATTGGATATTCATGTTTTTGGTGTCAAATAATGTATTAAAATTGTTTCTGTTTTTCTAAATTGGTTTGGGAATTTCACTGTGTTGCTGTGTGTGTACTTAACATATTGCCTTTAAGTTTAGCCTGATTCTTTTTTGTGCCAATCTACCCATGGTTAAGCACAGGTTAAATTAGTGACTTCATGTGGTTCACCCTGCAAGGAATCGATGTTGTTGCTTGACCAGGGCTCACACCCAGTCAACCTACAACCCGATTTCTCACACTGATGTTCAACAGTGTGGACAGGACAAAAATCCCAGATAAATAATTGGACATCAGATTTGAGTTTTAAATTCTCCTTTTTCGTCTCAATTGGTTACTCTTCTAATTTTTACTTCTGCTTCATCAACTTAGAACTCTTCCTGTTGCACTCTTGATACCTTGCCAGGAGGTTCATGGATCTCAAAGGCATAGTCTACTATACTATGAGGAGGCTGAAGGAGTTCTGCAAGGAGAGATGGCTGCCTGTGAAATAGAAGTCCACAAAATGACCTACAGTAAGCTCTATATGCTTATAAGGAAGCATACTGACTAAAGGCAGCAGAGAACTGGGAGGGTGATGACTCTGGGGTGGAGTCTGAGGAGTAGGACTCCTTTGGAATTCTAAGGAACCCAAAACCCTGGAGGAGAAGGAAAATGACTTGGCAGAGTCTCCAGAGAAGAGAGAGGAGTTTACAGAGAGGGAATCCCCTGCTGGACCCGCTGCAGGAAGCAGTGTCTCCTCACACACCCTGTCTCCTGAGGAGTTAAAGAATAGCAGGCTGAGAGGGACCTGAGGCTGCAGTTGGCCCAACTAGCTGCAGAGGAGAGAAGAGCTGAGGCTGACAAAGCAGTGGTGAAGGAGAGGAAGGCCGAGAGAGCCTTGTAGGAAAAGAGGCTGGCCATGGAGGAGAAAAGGGTGGCCAATGAGCTCAATCTCAAGGAACTGGACTTGAAGGCCAAGCGTCTGTCAGAGTCCCACAGAAACTGTGGCAGAAAATCAGCAGTGACCAACAGAGAGGTGAGAGTCTACATACCCAAGGACTTGGTGCCTGACTTTGAGGTGGTGATGACATAGGCAGGTGTTGTGAGGCATATGAGTCAGCGCTAGAGGTCAAACAAATCCTTGAAGAGAATTGGGGAGCTGTCCTATGGGGGCATATACCCGGTGATGGTAGGGAAACCCTGCTGGCCCTAGAGAAAAGGGGCAGGCTACGGTATTCCACCATGAAGGATACCCTTATCAAAAGTATGGCTCCACCCCAGAAGAGTACACATTGAGATTCAGGGACTGTTGCAAACTGTCTCACCAGTCCTGGGGGTATTTTGTGGACTATTTTTTGAAGGTGCTGGGTGAAAGGTAGCATGGTAAACACTTTTGAGGGGCTGTACAATTTGATTGCTAGAGAGCACATGTTCATTCACTGTTTTCCAGAGCTATGTCAACACCTGGTGGATTTTAAGCTCACTTATCCCAGGGAGCTTGCAAAGGAGACAAAACTCTGGTTAAGTACCAGAGTGTCTAGGAAGGCATTGGTGAGTGATCCAAAGGAGAGTGGCTGAGGGGTCCCCCATCAAAGTGAGGGGGAGGTATGCAGTGACCCAGACAGGTCTCAGTGAAGTGTGGGTGGAAAGGGGTCCCATGTCCCTTCCAGGGTTAGGAGAGGAGGAGATGGTGGCCGGAGACCCATCATGCCCCATTTCCGACCCCAGTGCTTGAGCTGCTCCCAGAGAGAGAGCAAGCAAGGGGACTGATCTGTACCAAAGAACCATCCACTAAAAGAAGCTCCATAGTGTCAGGAGTACTTAGAGGGGTAGCGGCCACAGATACCCTGCCCGTTCATTATTCTGTGTGTACCACTCCACAGCAGAGGACACAGAGGCCCAGATGGAGGGTTAGGGAAAGGAATGACTACCCCTGACTCCTGCTCAGCCTCATGGTTCAGATTTTGGGCTTAGTGTCAAGTTTCAAGATAACCCCCCTGAACTGGTGGGAGAGTGGAAAATGGGTGCCAGTCACCTGGGCTACTGCCCCCTACTCTGAGAATCTTCAAAGGTCAGAGACGCCAGGGAAGACAGCTGTCAGTAAACTTTGTTGTTTGTTGTCCTTATTGTAGGAGGCTGGTCTGTTTTGTAGTGGGTACCCTAGGTACTTACACCAGGTTCAGTTATCCCTTATTAGTGAAATGTAGTCAGTGTTCTAGCAACTTAGGCTGCCTAGAGGTAACTGTATAAGAGCAGCTTAGGCTGAACTAGGAGATATGCAAAGCTCCTGCAGTACCACTATAGGTACACAGTAGTTATACATAATAAAATACAATATTCAGTGTTACCAAAAATAAAGGTACTTTATTTTAGTGACACAGGGCCAAAAATATCTTAGAGGCAATACTCCTTCTGGAGGTAAGTATTATACACAATATATAAACTAGAGACCAAAATCAGTTAAGTAAATAGTCACAGAATAGCGTAAACAGTAGAAAATACAATAGAATACAATAGGAAGAAATAGGCCTAGGGGCAACACAAACCATACACTAAGAAAGTGGAATGCGAATCACAAATTCCACCCTAGGCAAGTGTAGTGTGTAGAGAGGAGCTGGGAGTGTAAGAAAACTACACAGATGAGTAAAATACCCCATCCCAGAGCCCAGGAAAGAAGGAGTAAAGCACTGCAAGTTTTCTCAGGACACACTATAAGTAATGAACAGAGTTTTTGCAAGAACCAAGCAAGACTGCAAGCAACACATGGTGGATTTCTGCACCTGAAGACCTGTGAAGAGAGGAGACATAGGGGGTCATTCTGACCTCGGCGGTAAAAGGCCCTTACCGCCGGTCAGAAGTCCGCCATTCTACCGCCGCGGCTGCGGTAAACTGCCACGGTCATTCTGACCTCCAACTGTGAAACCGCCAAAAACCCGACATCCACGGAAGGCCGCCTCATCAGCGGGCAGCGATAAACTGGAGATGACCAAACCTCCACCGTCACGCCAACACAAACACGCCCATGCCATTACGACCCACGAATCCACGCGGCGGTCTTTTAACCGCGGTATTCCATTGGCGGTACACACCGCTGCGGTCAAAATACACACACATATACAAAACACAGCCACATTGGACAATTTGAAATACACACACCTGATACACATATACACACCACTCCCACACACCCTATTAACTATAAAACACACACCCACATCACCCACAAACCCCTACGACCACAAATATCTGAGAGAAGGCGCAATACACTGAGAGAGAGCACAGGGAACGCAAAGAACAACACACACAGGAACCCAACATTATCACCCACACCACATCTACGCACACGTCACCACACATCACCTCGCACATCACCACAAACACCACCCCACACCTCATCCACACCACCCCATGGCACGCCAAAGACATCCCAGGTTCTCGGACCAAGAACTCAGGGTCATGGTGGAGGAAATAGTTCGTGTAGAGCCCCAGCTCTTCGGCACACAGGTGCAGCACACCACAATAGCCAGGAAGGCGGAGCTATGGCAACGTATCGTAGTCAGGGTCAATGCTGTGGGACAGCATCCCAGAAATCGGGAAGACATCAGAAAGCGATGGAACGACTTACGGGGGAAGGTGCGCTCGATGGTGTCGCGACAGAACATCGCAGTGCAGAAGACTGGCGGCGGACCCCCACCCACTCCACCCCAATTCACATCCTGGGAGCAAGAGGTATTAAACATCCTGCATCCTGACGGCCTCGCTGGAGTACCCGGAGGAATGGACTCTGGTAAGTCGATTCTCAACTACTTCACCCCCACCCAGCATGGCAACCCACACCCCCACCCTCACCCCCAATCCCAACCCCCGAGCACACATCCTCCCTGCCAATGTCTCACCAGCACAACCCACCCTAAACAACACCAACCCCTGAATGCCAACACAAACCATAGTCACCCATCACCTATGCATGACCACTGCACATACCCATCCAACCCACCCAACCACCCTCACAACACCTCCCACAAGGGAATGCCAGCACTGGTGGACAACGGCACTCACAAAATGCACGCCATGGCACACACAAAAGCAATAACCATACTCTTTTACCCCTGCAGGGCCCGAACGCCAACACACCGCCACGGAGGGTCCAGATTTGTCCATCCCACCCCCAGAACAGGCCCCCAGTGAGGACAGCAGCTCTGTCGACCTAGAACCTGATGACCAGCCCGGACCATCGGGGACCTCTGGGCAGTCGGTTCCCCACACACAGACACAGGCCACAGCAGACCCAACCCCCTCTGGGAATAGCAGCACAGCTCCCACCCAGCGGGCCCATGCCTCTGTCTCCAGGATGCGCCAATCAGCGGTGTGTCCGCCACTACAGGGCACCCAGGCTGACCCAACACCCCAACAACAACAGGGACCTGGGGGCAGTGGTAGTGGGCACAACGTCCAGGGGACAGAGGCCCGGGGAAACAGGGCAACTGGGAGGGCTGCTGTGCGACAGGGGGGGGAGGAGAGGCCCAGGGAACCCACTCTCCAAGAGGCCCTCACCACCATCATGGGAGCGTACCACCACCCCCAGGAGACGATGGCGACGGTACTGGCCAGGTTCACGGAGATCCAGGCACAGCAGGAGGAACGCTACATGGGGTTCAGCAATGAACTCAGGAACATCGGTACCGCTATGGGGACCATAGTCCAGGCCCTCAACCGGATAGAAACCACATTGCGAAACCATGTGGCACCACAAAGGGCCCCTGTCACTAGCCAGGACCAGGAACAGCCTACCACCTCCGCCGGCGCTAGTGGACAGGAGGCCCCCACACAACGACAGGCCACCAGAACCCCACCTCCTGCTGAAGAACAACCACCCCGCAAGCGGAACCTGAGATCTCACAGGAAGACAGAGTAGGATGCCAAGACCCCCGCCAGCACAACATACCCCCTGATGTCATCCCACTGTCCCACATTGTTACCCTGTCCAACCTTGAACTGCCCCTGCTCCATCCTTCCACAGGCATATGGACAATGCACATGTGAAACTGAGAACTGGACTCTGCCATGGACATTACTCCACCATCACCCATCACGTTTTAATATCATGTACCAATATCTAGCACTAAAAATAAATCACTCATTGCACTGAAATTATTCATGAGTCAGCCTGTATTCTTTACAAATGTATTACACATTACCGTTCAATAATGTTCAGTCTATTTGTGATGACAACATACCGATGTCAATAAGCTTTAGTCCATGGGCAAACCAAGCAGAAGTCACGTAGTGGGTCATACAGCACTGAAAAGGGAAGGGAAAATCCAAAATCAGTTAAAAAGAACTGGGGGGAAATACAGAAAGTAGAGATGCAGGAGGGTTTAAGTAAATGTTAAATTGCCTGGGTGATTCTTACCTGTGTGCTACTGAAAATACTGTTGTATAACTGTGTCCCTGTTGTCTGTGTCGTCCCCGTCGTCTTCCTCCTCTTCACTCTCCACAGGCTCCACAGCTGCTACAACACCACCATCTGGACCATCCTCCTGCAGGAAAGGCACCTGGCGACGCAATGCTAGATTGTGCAGCATACAGCAGGCCACGATGAGCTGGCACACCTTCTTTGGTGAGTACATCAGGGATCCACCTGTCATATGCAGGCACCTAAACCTGGCCTTCAGGAGCCCGAAGCTTCTTTCTATGATCCTCCTAGTTCGCCCATGGGCCTCATTGTACTGTTCCTCTGACCTGGTCCGGGGATTCCTCACTGGGGTCAGTAGCCACGACAGGTTGGGGTAACCAGAGTCACCAATTAGCTACACACGTTGTCTCTGTAGCTGTTCCATCACATAGGGGATGCTGCTATTACGCATAACATACGCGTCATGCACTGACCCAGGGAACTTAGCATTTACATGGGAGATGTACTGGTCAGCCAAACAGACCACCTGCACATTCATAGAATGGTAATTTTTCCTGTTTCTGTACACCTGCTCATCGTCTTTTGGTGGTACTAAAGCCATATGGGTCCCATCAATGGCACCAATGATGTTGGGGATATGTCCAAGGGCACAGAAATCACCCTTCACTGTAGCCAAATCACCCTCCTCTGGGAAAATAATGTAGATCCGCATGTGTTTCATCAGGGCAGACAACACTCTGGACAAAACCTTTGAAAACATAGGCTGAGACATTCCAGATGACATGGCCACTGTTGTCTGGAATGAGCCACTTGCCAAAAAATGGAGTACTGACAGAACCTGCACTAGAGGCGGAATTCCTGTGGGTTGGCGGATGGGGGACATCAGGGCTAGCTCCAGCTGGGCACACAGTTCATGTATAGTGGCTCGGTCAAGTCGGTATCGTAGTATAATATGGCGTTCTTCCATTGTCGACAGGTCCACCAGCGGTCGGTACACGCGAGGATTCATCCTTCTCCTCGCTAGTCCCAGCGGACGGTGCCTAGGAAGGACAACTTGGAGTATTGAGTCAAGCAACTCACAGGTACGTTCACCACAGCTTGCACAGCACACGATTATCTATGTATTGAAAGGCGTGTATGTGTGGCAATGCAAGGCCTAGGCCTGTGTGACGCAGTTGAAATTAAGCCATGTGGGCCCTTGAAATGGCGGCTGCCTGACCTGTGAAGTGGGACAATGGGATGTGAGGTCAATGTGCTGGCGTGGCACACCGTGGCGGTAGGCGGTCGAAGACCGCTGTACGAAGCTGCATTGGTTAACATTGAAGCCTATGGGTTTCAGGAGCCAATGACGAGATGCGCCGGCGGTCGCGGGACGCACCGCCGCGGTACGCACCGCCGCGGGCGTGACCGCCATTTTCTATCTGCTTAATCACTCGAGACCTGATCATCCACAGGAGAGGACCTATACTGCAAGTGCTGCTGTGACCTCGGTCTGGAAGAGACAATGGCTGCTGCGACTGGGGAAAGGGCCCCTGCCTTCACTTCTGAAGAGTTGGAGAAACTTGTGGATGGGGTCCTCCCCCAGTATGTGCTACTCTACGGTCCTCCAGACCAACAGGTAAGTACACTGGGTGCACATTGAATGGGCTATGCCTGTGTTGAGTGGGGTGGATGTAAGATGGTGGGGTGGGGAGAGAATGAGGAGTGCAAGGCACGACAGATGAGAGCATGTGCCACATGGCAAGGTTGGGGAGGGGGGGGCAATCACATCTAACATGCAGATAAATTATGATATTTCCTTTCCCACCCTGTACATGTCAAATAGGTCAGCGCCCATCAGAAAGTCGACATTTGGCGTGCCATCGCCAAGGAAGTCCGGGCCTTGGGGGTCCACATCAGACGGGGCACCCACTGCCGCAAGAGGTGGGAGGACATCAGCCGTGGGACCAGGAAGACCGCCGAGTCACTGCTGGGGATGGCCTCCCAACCTAGGAGGGGTGCCAGTCGTACCCTGACCCCCCTGATGTCCCGGATCCTGGCGGTGGCCTACCCTGATTTGGATGGGCGCGTGAGGACATCACAGCAGACACAAGGGGGTGAGTATCAGCACATTCTGCTATCTTTATGCGCAGTGGAGGCGTCTGGGTGGGGGAGGAGGGTTGTGGGTGACATTAGGCCAGGGCGCTTTCTGTAGTGTAGTCCTCTCCTTTAGGCATGGCCCTGTGCCCCCGCCCCCCACCTCTGTAGGGTGCCAAGTACAGCTATCCATGGTCCTGCATCATCCATGTGTGTATTTGTTGTTCATAGACCTGTAGGTCTGGTCACAAGTACTGAGTAGTGTACCCCGATTGGGCAGCGTAGTGCATGAGGCTCCTGTGTCTGTCCTCTCCGCCAACGGTGTTGACATTGCATGCACTCAACCTGTTTTATTTTTTCTCCCCCCACCCTTTTTCTTAATCTTCTTGTGCATGTGTGCATTAGCATCATCAGGCGGAGGAGAATTGGCATCGGAGCACGAGGGAGCTGCAAGTCACAAGGCCCCGGTGGGCCGTGGTACAGACACCGAGGGCACCAGTGATACGGAGGGCGAGGGGAGCACCACAACGGGGACCCGTGGTGACACCAGCGACACCGACACGTCCTCGGATGGAAGCTCCCTAGCGGTGGCGGCAACATCTGGGCCCCCCGCCTCTACAGGTACAGCCGCCACCCAGCGCACCAGTCCCACCCTCCCAGCAGCCCCTCAGCCTTCGCTCCGTGCCCGCTCGCCCAAGAAGGCGGGCATCTCCTTCGCCCCAGGCACCTCAGGCCCTGCCTCTGTTACCCCTGCTGCCCTCAGTGAGGAGGTCATTGACCTCCTGAGGACCATCATTGTTGGGCAGACTACCCTTTTGAATGCCATCCAAGGGGTAGAGAGGGAGGTGCATCGGAGCAATGCCTACCTGGAGGGCATTCATTCGGGTCAGGCTGCCCATCAACGATCGTTCAATTCTCTGGCCTCAGCACTGACGGCAGCCATTGTCCCTGTTTTCAGCCTCCCTCTTCTAACTGCCTCCACCCTGTCTCTGTCTCCTGTTCCTCAGCCTATCCCATCCACACCATCAGACCAGCCTGCACACACCTCAAAACCCAAGGGCAGCTCATCCAGACACAAGCACCACAGATCCCACAAGCATTCACCCAAGCAACACCCAGATGCAGACATGCCAACAGTCACTACCACCTCTGTGTCCCCCTCCTCCTCATCTCCCTCCTCCCTCCCTGTGAAGTCTACACTCATACCTGCATGCACACCACCATCAGCCAGTGCTTCCATCACCAGCACACCCTCCAGTACAGTCCGCACACGTGCAGTCACCACCCCCACTGCCATTTACACGTCCCCTGTGTCCTCTCCCACTGTGTGTGTCACCCCCTCTTCCAAGACACACAAACGCAGGCAGCCACCCACCCAACAGCCATCCACCTCACGACAGCCTACGTCACAATCACCTGCACCCAAAGACAGCACACTGACTCTCCTACAACCACATCCTCTTCCTCCACTCCCATCACCACTACTCCCACCCTTTACCTTGGTCCTAAAAAAGTTTACCTCTCCAATCTTAACCTCTTTCCCTCACCTAACCCACCCCCTCCATCTGCTAAGAGTCCCAAGAGCACCTCAGCCACCACCAGCCCAGCTTCAAGTGTCACTGTAGTGCATGGGTTCTGGAGTCCACCCTTTGGCAGCAGTGACACATCTGTCAGCAGCAAGGGGACAGCCAGCCCCCCCCCTGGCAAGAGGACCCGGAAACTCAAGGGCCGCCGTGAGAAGACTGACACGGCTGCCCCCAAGGACCAAAGTTCGGCCACTTCACCTGCCACAACATCCAGGGGAGGCAAGGGCCAAAGAGCCTCATCTAAGGAGCAAAAGAGCACCAGGGCGGAGAAGTCAGCCAGCAGGAGCGCGGAGCAGGAGGGCCCCACAAGCCCCATCCCGGGTGTAAGGGAGGACACCCAAGGGCCCAGGACTCCGTCACCGAAGGGTCCAGCAACTGCACGGTCGGAGGGCGACTGAGCAGGGAGTCCAGGCCAGGTCTGGCTCCCTTGAATTACTGGACAAGCACCGCTGAACAGGGCCCGCTGTGCAGAAGAGCACCGCTGAACAGGGCCCCACCGTGCAGAAGAGCACCGCTGAACAGGGCCCCGCCGTCTCAAGCACCGCTCCGCTGGGCACCGCCGTCTCAAGCACCACTCCGCTGGGCCCTTCCTGTCAAGCACCGCTCCGCTGGGCCCTTCCTATCAAGCACCGCTCCGCTGGGCCCCGCCGTCTCAAGCACCGCTCCGCTGGGCCCTTCCTGTCAAGCACCGCTCCGCTGGGCCCTTCCTGTCAAGCACCGCTCCGCTAGGCCCTTCTTGTCAAGCACCGCTCCGCTGGGCCCCGCCGTCTCAAGCACCGCTCCGCTGGGCCCTTCCTGTCAAGCACCGCTCCGCTGAGCCCTTCCTGTCAAGCACCGCTCCGCTGGGCCCCGCCGTCTCAAGCACCGCTCCGCTGGGCCCCGCCGTCTCAAGCACCGCTCCGCTGGGCCCTTCCTGTCAAGCACCGCTCCGCTGGGCCCCGCCGTCTCAAGCACCGCTCCGCTGGCCCCTTCCTGTCAAGCACCGCTCCGCTGGGCCCTTCCTGTCAAGCACCGCTCTGCTGGGCCCCGCCGTCTCAAGCACCGCTCCGCTGGGCCCCACCGTCTCAAGCACCGCTCCGCTGGGCCCTTCCTGTCAAGCACTGCTCCGCTGGGCCCTGCCGTTTCAAGCACTGCTCCGCTGGGCCCCGCCGTCTCAAGCACCGCTCCGCTGGGCCCTTCCTGTCAAGCACCGCTCCGCTGGGCCCCGCCGTCTCAAGCACCGCTCCGCTGGGCCCTTCCTGTCAAGCACCGCTCCGCTGGGCCCCGCCGTCTCAAGCACCGCTGGCACAATGACAGTGCCGGTTCTGTGTCGAGCTACTGTTCACGGTTCACTGTGCCCACCATGCCTCCTCCATGACCAGTGGTCTCTGTAATCCACCTGATTCACTGTGGTTTTGCACTCCCCAGGATGGTACAGTGGGGCAACCCACCCACTGTAGAGACTTGAGAGACTGTGGCTTTGCACTCCCCAGGATGGCACAGTGGGCATGGTGGCCCCTTCGTGGATCTGGTGTCGTGGACTCATGTGGCTGAGGTGCCCCCACTTCCCTTCCCCCTGAGGTGCCTGTAGTTTTATCATCAGATGCCCCAGCAGTGTTCTCTCCAACTGACTCAGGTCTCCTGTGTGGGCTTTGCCCTTGTGTTGATACACTTTGGCCCACGGACACTTGGAAATTCGTTAAATGTGCAGGACTAATTGCCTCGGTTTATCGATTGCACAAAATATTGACTTTATTTTTGAATATTTATATTGCTATTTGACCATGAGTTATCAGAGGCTATTTTGTACATAAATTTTGTTTCTCAATTTCATTATGTCTTTGCATTCTTCCGGGGGGTTTGGGTGGTGTCACTGTGACTTGTTGCTCTGCATTGGTGTGTAGATAGTTTGGGGGGGGGGTGGGGATCGCATATGTGTGTAACCTTTCCTCCTCCCCCCTCCCCTGTGTCGTAGGTGCAGTACTCACCGTTGTCGTCTGCGCCGGCGTTCGTACTCGTGGTAGATGAGCAGGTAGACGAGAGCAGGTAGGATGTTTAATTCGGGTTCCATGCTGTCCTCCTTCCTCGTGGAGTGCGTAGAGGTGAGCGTTTTCCCGTTCGTAGTCTGTTTCTGCCGTGTTTTTATCGGCGGGGCTCCCGCCCCGGAAAAGGTGGCGGATTGGTGAGTTGTGATAGTGTGGGCGGTACATTGTCTCCCGTCTGTCTGTTGGCGGTGACCGCCGCGCTGTTTGTCTGTCCCGCCGTGGCGGTCGGAGTGTTAAAGTGGCGGGCTGTGTTGGCGGTTCCCGCCAGGGTCAGAATTCCATTTTTTGGACCACCAGCCTGTTGGCGGGTTGGCTGCCGCTTTATCACCGACCGCCAGGGTTGGAATGACCACCATAGTTCAGAAGTCGCAGATGATTCCAGGAAGGACAGGAGCCCCTGCCAACCTAGAAGATGGTGCAAAAGAGTATTCTCCAGTTAGAAGGAGTCTGCAGAAGAGCACCAAAGAAGATGGCTGCGGGTTCTTGCATGATGCAAGCGATGTCCCATGTCGAGATGTTGGATGCAGGCAAGTTGCAGTGCTGGATTCATCCAACAAGCCTTGGTTTGCGCAATGTTGCGGTTTGCATCAAGGTGGTGCTGCCTGGACCAAGGAGGGACCTGGGGGCCTCAACTCAGACTAAGAAGGCAGAGGGGGCTCCCAACACTAGAGGGAACACACAAATGACTAGGCAGCACCCACGGGAGTCCCAGGGCATGGGGACAAAGAAGGTGCACATTGCGGTTGCTGCAGCACTACAAAAGAAGGTCCCACGCCGCCAGAGAACAACTCAGTGAGTTGTGCGACACAGGATGGAGTGCTGGGGACCTGGGCCATGATGTGCACAAATGATTCTTGCAAATAGAGCACAGAGGCCTCAGGAGCTAGAGATGATGTGGGGCGAAGGGGTAATTTCACAGACCGGGAAGGCAAGCTCTTACCTCTGCCAAATTTGGACAGCTGGATCTCAGGACAGTCTGGGACGAAGGGGTCCACCACCTGTGTTCCAGGGAGCACGCTCGTTGCCAGGAGAAGAGTCCCAGAGAACCTGTCATAGTCTTGGAAGGTGCCTACTGGAACAGGGCAGTGACTCCTTCAGGTCTTCTGGTGCAGGGTGAAGGCAGAGAGTCCTCACAACATGCACACCTTGGAAACTGTTGCAGTTGCTGGCTGGAGCTGAAATTGCAGAGTCACAGTATCTTTTCTGGATACTTTGTTGCAGTTACAGCAGTTCCTGCAGCAGTGTTTGGTTTATCCGACAGTCAGAAGCTGAAGCAGAAGTTGCAGAGGATTCCTGGAGGAAACTTGCAAGCTGAATATGAAGAGGAACCCCCAGGAGAGACCATAAATAGCCCTGAGAGGGGGATTGGCTACCTAACCAGGTATGCACCTATCAGGAGGGTCTCTGACGTCACCTGGTGTCACTCTCCAGTGATCTCCAGAGTGTCCCCACACCTTGGAAAACAGCATGGCTAACACAAGGGACACACCGGACGAGCTCTGGGCACCACTCCTCAGGTGGTGATGGACAGGGGAGTGGTCACTCCAATTTCCTTTGTCCAATTTCATGCCAGAGCAGGGACGGGGTGTCCCTGAACTGGTGTAGACTGGCTTATGCAAGGAGGGCACCCTCTGTGCCCTTCAAAGCATTTCCAGAGGCTCTGGAGGCTACCCTCCCAAGTCTGTAACACCTATTTGCAAAGGGAGAGGGTGTAACTCCCTCCTCCCAAAGGAAATGCTTTGTTCTGCCTTTCTGGGACTGGGCTGCCCAGACCCCACGAGGGCAGAAACCTGTCTGTGAGGTGGCAGCAGCTGTAGCTGCAGTGTAAGCCTTGGAGAGCTGGTTTGGCAGTACTGGGGGACCATGGTTGAGCCCCCAGGATGCATGTGATTGGCCCCCAATATGAGATTTGGAATGGGGGTACAATTTGATGATCTTAGACACCTTACAGGGCCATATTCGGAGTTACCATTGTGAAGCTACATATAGGGATTGACCTATATGTAGTGCACGTGTAATGGTGTCCCCGCACTCACAAAGTCCGGGGAATTGGCCCTGGACAGCGTGGGGGCACCTTTGCTAGTGTAAGCTGCCCTCACTTAGTAACTTTGCACCTAGCCTTCAGTAAATGAAGGTTAGAAATTTAGGTGACTTATAAGTTACTTACGTGCAGTGAAAATGGCTGTGAAATAGTGTGTGCACTATTTCACGCAGGCTGCAATGGCAGTCCTGTGAAATGGTTTGTCTGTGCTCCTTATGGGTGGCAAAAGAAATGCTGCAGCCCATAAGGATCTCCTGGAACCCCAATGCCCGGTGTACCTAGGTACTATGTACTAGGGACTTATAAGGGGAGTCCAGTGTGCCAATTAGAATTGGAATATGAAGTCACCAAACTATAGTGACTAATTTGGAAGTAGAGAGATCACCGGAGTTCTGGGTAGCAGAGCTTCAGAGACACAGTTAAGCACTACTGACAACACACACATAGGCCACAAACTATGAGCACTGGGGTCATGGTTAGCAGGATCCCAGTGAGATAGTAATAACACACTGACACACACACTCATAAACAGACCAAAAGTGGGGGTAAACATGCTAGAAAGAGGCCACTTTCTCACACGCATGGACAGAGTTTTCCTTTGGTTGGAAACAGAAGTCTAATCAAAAAGGGAGGAATGGGCCACATTACTTTATTGGCCATGGTGGTACTGTCTGCCTACTGGGATGCATCTGTGAGCAAGTTAAGGTTAGGTGCTGGTTAGTGAAGGAGTCCCCATCAGTGGCTCAGGAAAGTGTAGACAGAGTGTCCAAGTGAATTAAGAAAGGCATAGAAGTGGCAAGTGCCCCTGCAGTAGTGGGTCATTGTCCACATTCTATCATATAAGTAGGATGTCCATCAAGGCAGGGATTAGTCTACCCTGACTTTAGGCTGGAGGGGGGTTGTTGGAAATGGCCCTCTCTACATGGTCACCCCCAAATCTTTTGTCTTCCTTCTCCTACTTTGTGCTGGATTTTTACTTGTTAGCTTCAGGACTTTGTGTACTTTACCACTAACCAGTGCTAAAGTGCATGTGCTCACTCCCCTAAAACATGGCTTGATTGGCATATACAGGATTGGCATATTTAATGTACATGTATGCCCCTTGTAAAATGTTATGTCATGTACTCAGGGCCTGTAAATAAAAAGCTACCACTGGACCTGCAGCACATATAGTACCACCCACCTAAGTAGCACTTTAAAACATGCCCCATGCCTGCCATTGCAGCCTGAAGGCAGAGCTCCACTGCCATGTCAAAATGGCATATAAAACCCCGTGCTAAGCCTCAAACACCCTTTTTATTACATATATGTCACCACTAAGGTAGGCCCTAGGTAGCCCATAGGGCAGAGTATGCAATAATTAAGACGTAGGGCATGCACTTGCTAGTTTTACAGGTTCTAATAGTGAAAAACTACCGAATTATTTTTCTCACTACTGAGAGGCTACTCCTCCCATAAGCTAACAATAGTGTTTCCTTATTGAAATTAATAAATTGGAATTACTAGATCAAAGGTGGTAGATATGTCGTGTGGTAGATACCATGAACTTGAAATGATAAACCCTCTTTGATGGTAAAGTTGGATTTATCATTACAAGTTTGAAAATACCACTTTTAAAAAGTTGGCATTTTCCTGCCCTCGGCCTTTTGTGCCGGTGACCTACTGTAGGTCATGTGACTGGGTGTAACTGACAGTAGGGACTTTGTGAATTCACCCCGACAGTCACACAATACGGAGATTAGCAGAGCCTGAATGGCCATTAACTGACTTTAAGGGGGATGGAGCTAAGCACAGTCCCACCTGCAACTGAACAGGCTGGGCTCTGCCACCACACAATAGGTTTAATGATCCTGCATTGTCAGTGCAGCCAGCTAGGAGCCAGGGCAGGGGAGGCAGGAAATTCCTGGAAGTTCAGAGAACCTTTCTGGAAACTTCTCCCAATTTCTAGGAGCAGGGTACCAGGTTCACTACTGGGCCAGTGGAAGGACTCTCAGAGGACAGCCTGCTGTTGTGACCTGCTGTGCACTCTGTCAGACTGCTACTATACCTAGAAGGACTGATTCTCTGCCTGGAGCCTGCTTTGGACCTACAGAGACCTGCCCTGCTGAGGAGCCCTGTTTCACCATCTACATCCAGGACTCCAGAAGTGACTCCAGTGGCTAGTTTAGCTGGTCTCCTGTTCTGAGTCACAGGGACATAACAGGCTCCCACCACCTTAAACCTGCACATGGACCCACCCCGAGAGGTCTCCACCCACTCCTGGAACTTTGCTTGTGGTGCTAAAGGTGCCCAAGTGGCCATTTTCAACAACTGAGAAATTGCTATTTAGAAGTTTAAACTTGAGAACTCTGGTTCTACTAATTGGAGTTCATGGTTTTGGTGATAAATAATTTATTATAATGTTCTCTATTTTCCTAAAGTGGTTTGGGATTTTTATTGTGGTGTGCTTTCAATGTGTTTCTGTTTGTGTACTGCATAAATACTTTACACATTGCCTCTAAGTTTAGACTGACTACTTTGTGTGGCAAGCTACCATTGTTTAAGCATAGGTAAATTTTGGTACTTTTAGTGGTTCACCCTGCAAGAGATTGTGGCTGTTGCTTGACCATAGCTCACACCCCTGTCAACCAATACTCCAATTTCTCATAGTCAAACACTGAAGCATGCTTCAACACAGAAGGTATTATAGAGTGTCTTAGTCGGGATAATGGTCTTTCAATCCCCTGGTTAAAAAATGTTAGAAAGTGCTTCATCTACATTGGTCTCCCAGAGATGTTTACCACCCTGGATACTTTTGGCAAAAATGACAGCGGGAAATAAAAGCCTCATTATGCAGAGTTTGTTTTTTCCCACAGATTGGAGAAGGTTTTTAATAAGCACTCTATGCACAACTATTATGTCACACTAGCCACAGAAGATGCTGCATTCTACCATAACCTTGGAGCTCTCATGTTGGGAGAGGTCCCTGCTTTTTAGATTTAGGATAGGTACTGTGTGACACATGTTGTGCTTTCATTAAGGGCCAAATGTATGGGACAGTAATTTACCTCTTTGTCCCTGTGACAGGTCGACAGAGCAACCTTTACTACATTTTATGTTTTTTTTTGTGAATTTTATTGTTGCTCTTTTCAACTCTGTCTTAAACATGATCTGAAATCATTTCCTTTTACAAAGTGTAGGGAGGCCCTTATTTACCTATAGAAGCTAGGTCGTCCTGACATCTGCTTTAGTGTTTCCTGCTTTTTTAAAAAGTCTATACGTAATAGGCAATCGCTAGAGGGGTCACTTTTAATGATCTCTTTCATGACATTTTAAAGTTCTCAGATTTGTTTTCAGATAGCATTTTGTGAAACTAATGCACTTTCTTATAGCAGTTTATTCCGGACTGATGATATTTATTTTGCGGATTGTATTAATGTTTTAAACTATAATTGATTCTTTTATGATTTTTACTCAAAATAGAATAAAGATTCTTTGATTGATTGCTACTTTTACTTTTGTAATTTGAAGGATTTTTATTATGCATGTATGTTTTATAATTTTAAATATTTATATTTTATGAGTATTTTTATTTTAATTGATTCTAAAGTATATATGTGTGTGTGTGTGTGTGTGTGTGCACATCGTTATTTTGTGTTTGTATGTTATAAAAGGTAATTGTATATTTTATAGAATTTTTTAATTGTAATATGTTGTGTATTGTTAAAGGTTTGACTTGACATACATACCAATTTTGTGACTATATTTGATCTTCTGTATATTTGTATCTAATATGTTGTTCTATACATGCAAATATTGGAATTATGTTATTTTTGTCCTCAATATCTTTTGGCAATATTTGTGCATTTCAATATTTCAGCTTCGATATTTCATCATTAAAGCTGTAAGGCACCATAAGTTAACGTTACCAAAGGTGGACAGTGATTTTTATTTTTATGATATACTGCATTTAACCCCTTAGCACATATATGTGTTGTTCACAGTCCTCAGGCATGCATAGTAAAATAAGGTTTTACAAATGTCAACAGTAGAACAGCAATTCCACACCACAGAACAAAATGTAGGCTCAATGTAACCGTGAACAAATACTGAATAATGCCACACTTTGTTAGAGCAAGAGTGGTGCACAGATTACACTTTTACTACGCTCTAAATGCAAACAGACTAAGTAAAGGGCCACATTCAATAGATGATTTAAAGAATCCGGCACACACCTCCACAAAGAAGGCTTAAACAAAATATACCAGGACTGTAAGTATGTAAATACAGAACAATATTTAATAAACCTTCCACATTTAAACTAATGCAAATAATTCACACAATGTGACCAAAAATAACACATAACAGCTTGAGACAAAGACATGTGGAAATTCATAATTGGATTGGTCAGAAGCTGGAAATTGTTAAGATGTGTGGTAGAGCACAACTTGTATAGTTGTAGACACAGCGGACAAGTGTTTCATTGAAGATAACTTTTTCAAGGCTGTGAAGTGTTAATAAATTACAGTGGAGACCATCAGAATATAAACATTATAGCCAAATATGATAGTGCAGACTGAGGATGCACTGAGTGTCATGCTGAACAAGAAGATAGAAATAATGAAAATATACTTTTATCTTTTGTTAGTTTCAAGGCCTCACTTCATGAACAAAATATCAAATTAAGAGAAAAATAAGGAAAGATAACGGAAAAGATCAACTAAACAGTATAAGTCTATGTACCAGATATTAGTGATGGTGAACAGAAAATTAGAACAGAATAAAAGGGTGTTGTAGCCACAACACACCCATGAACTCAATAAACAGCAGAGGTGAAATTGTCAATAGGTAACAATTAACTATTATTGCAGATGGCATCTTAATTGAGGTCTCTTAAAGGTTGTAAGGCATTTGGAAGATGAAAAATAATTTGTTTTATATTAGCGATATAGTGTCCTGAAAAAATGTGAAAACAGATGAGTTATTAAGCAAGGAATAATATTTTGGATGCCATTAAATGTGGGTAACATTGAGGGACATAACAGAAATAATCCCTTCCTTGCTGATTAAATAGCCTAGTCACAATTAGACCTCTCGGAGTGAGTAATAGCTAATAAGTCAATCTTAAGGATAACAACTTTGAAAGTTATTTTAGAGATTGAGGTCAGACCTTTAGTGACATAATCCAGACCTAAAATGAAGAAACAGAAAGAGCCACTCGCTGGATTATACAATTTATCATGTACTACAAAATACCAAACTTACAGAGCTTCTTTAGTGTACCATGTTAACTAAAATAACCAAAACAGAGCAACATGTTGTTAAGTATCCTAGGGGTTCAGACACCCAAAAAGGTTGTACTGTACAGAAACATACCCTCAGGGGTAAAGGAGTGGTAACGATAGATCCCTTATTTCTATTATTGAAGAATACCTTTCCAATAGCATGAACAGGTCAGGCAAAAATGAAGCTACCATCTGCCTATAATAAAAAAAAACCTTCAAAACTCTGATACCATGAATCTGGAAATAAAACCGCCATATATAGGTGTTTTGTTTATGACATGGCACAATAAACAGCTGTACAGTGAACGACTGATAATAGTGAAGAAACACATGGCAGCGCAGAGTCTAAGATGCAGAGTGAGACGCTGTCAGCTATAATCACAAAATCATAGAAAAAAGATAGGACCAGTAATTAAAGAGTATAGAAACACAGGTTCCATCTTGGAAAGATGTGCCGTTAGTATGTTGGTATGGAATGAAGCATGCATACTAATACAGCATACTGTGTGGTTGTAACCGTTGAGTTCACTGTGTATCTTGCTGTTTGGAACAAGCCATAAGGAGTAAATAGCAAAAGAAAAAACTATTTGTATACATCACAAATTAGGAAACGATAATCAAAGTGTAATTACACAAATAGTTACAAAAAGCCAAACACCTATGAAATAAGATAAGAGCTTAAAAAGCACTGTTTGGGCAAAGTTATTCACAACCTACACCTGGTTGAAATTAACCCTCTATGCATTTCCTGCTGACTCCTCACTCAACTGAGCTTTTCACAGCTTTTCAGGTGCACCAGCGCCGGCTAGGCCAAAATATATAATGGTTCCTTAGCTACTGGCATTGAGGACGGATATAACTAACAAAGAGAAAAATACACTGCTCACTATGAGGTGAAACATTGGAAATTATTTCCAGTAAGTTGTGACAGAGATAACACAATCATAAATATAAAAACACACATAAACTTTGCAAATAAATGCCTTACAACTCTGTAGTAATAACAACAATAGGGTAAAGAGTTTAGAGCACATAAGTTAATGGAGCACTCACCCCCACTACATTGCTCCCAACAGAATCAAACCTTACAGTTATTCATACCGCAACCAATGGTATGACTGAAAATGCTATGACAATATAGAACTTTCACTAAACATGCATTCCAAGCCTAGTGCATGAATAACTGACAAATACAATATATCACTATCAACATCCCCCCCTTTTTTTAAAGAACAGTGAATCAACAAAAATATAGGCTACACCAATCCTTTCAATTGATGAATAACAAAATATATTGCAACTTAAAACTAGAATTGTTGTTCGTTCTATCTTTATTTTTTCAATGAATAAAAACATATCTTTAATGCTGCCAGATCGTTGGATCATCATGAAGTCGCAACACACTATGTTGGGGGTTGGTAGTCCTTTATCACAGACCTGGCATACATTCATTTGTCCTCAACCTCATTATCGCATCCCTGCCCGTTTCGTACCTCCCTTTCCACTTCCTTCCCTCGGCCCTTGCTGGAGACCTCATAGTTCCCAAGGTCCTAGCGCCCCCCTCCTGTTGCGGCTGTCCTTGCAACACTACATCTCCTTCCCACTTGCACAGATGAGCTTTTTCAGGAATGCATCCCCTATATTTCTTCTATGAGATGTGCAGGCCTGCGATGTGCATGCTGTGGCTGCCTTGCTGAGGTGGGAGGTGTGAGTTCCCCCACTGCCGAGGAGTGAGGTGTACTTGATCTTGCGACTGACGTTGGAGTATCTTCAGTGATATCACTGTCCACTCCTAATGGTGCCTCTTTGGGCAGTGGGTTACCTTTCCTGAAGTGGGTGATGTTCTGAGTTACCCTCCTATCATCTGAAACAGCTGTGACCATTGTACTTTTTTGGTTTGTTACTTGCAGTGGTTGCTCATGGCACAGGCTGCCTGATTTTCTCTTTTGTTCTTGTCTGACAAGTGCCCAGTCTCCTTCTTGGACTGTCGACGGCTGGGCCTGCCGGCGCCTGTCTGCGTATTACTTCATTTTGTCTTTATTGGCTCTGTTCCTTTTTGCTAGCTCGTTGTGAACAGTTGCTTGCTAGACATGGCGAGCTGACTTCTCCCAGGTGGGAATTCTGGTGCGCACAGTACAGCCCAGTATCAGGGTGGCCGGGCATTTGTTTGTGGTGCTGTGGAGCGTGGTTTGGTATTCCCTCAGCATTTTGCTAAGTGCTGTCTGGATATCCCTTCTGGCCAGCTTGATTTTTTGTATGGTTTTCTTCACTGTGGTCATGAACCTCTCCACCATCCCATTGGTCTTAGGCCATAAGAGTGTGATCTTTCGAAGTCTGAAGTTGAAGTGTCTTGCAAATTCAGTGAATTTTTGACTGTTGTGTAGAGGACCATTGTCTATCTTGACTGCATCTGGGATTCCCCATGCTGAGAAGACTTCGTCTAGCACCGGTATGGCGGTGGCTGCTCTGGTGGACAATACTTGCTGTGCGTTTGGGAATCAGGAATTTTTGTCCGTTATGACAAGGATGTATTTGCCAGTCTGTAGGGGGCCAAAGAAGCCAAAGAAGTCTGCTACTACTTTGCTGCCGGCCTCCGTCTGGTAGTGCGGACATTTGCACATGCAAGGGAGGTTCTTCTTGGCTCACCAGTTGGCATTGCAGACAGTCCTTTAGTGTAGCTTTGACCAGTACACCCAAGGTGGGGAAACTAGACACGCTCTTGTAGGGCTCTTTTGGTGTCTATTATGCCCAATGTCCCTCATAGGCTAGGTTGACTACTCCTTGATGTAGATTATTTGGAATGACAGTTTTTTTTCTCTCAGCAGTAGACCATCCTTTGCACTGGAGAATTCATCCTTTACGTGTCGAAAGGTTGGTTCTTTGAAGTCTGAGAGTTGATTGCTTTTGGATTCCTCCATGTGGCTCCACCACTTGGTTCCGATGCGTCGCTTTATGTCTTGTGGTGTGGCTTCCATTGCAGTGGCCTCAATGATGGCTTCGAGAGAGACCGCCGGTGGTCTTGCTTGAGCAATGACAAAGTGAATTAACTTCTCTGCTAGTGGTGGTCTTGTTGTAGAGGATGTTCTGGGTTGCCGTGACATGTAGTCTGTTGGGTTTGCTGCTTTTCTGGGTTCAT